>NW_026712249.1:11535582-12244279 GCF_030504385.1 Musca domestica | reverse complement strand
CACTTAAAAAATACAAAAGTGTCGATCCCTTCCAGCAAGCGCTTCGTCGGGAATGGGCCAAAATACCGCAGAGCATTCGGACAGCATCATTGGCCGTTTGAAGGCCATAATTCATGCCAAAGGTGACAAATTCGAATAAATCTAAACTTATTCTAATTTTGCATTTTTATACCCTCCAACTTGGAAAAGAGGTGTATTAACTTTGTCATTCCGCTTGTAACATCCTTAAATATTCGTCGTAGACCCCATAAAGTATATATATTCATAATCAGCATAAAATCTAAGTCGATTTTACGATGTCCGTCTGTCTGTCTGTTGAAATCACGATACAGCCCATTATTTGACGTAGAGCGCAAAAATTTAGCAGAGCAATTTGTATTGTGTCTAGGATGGTTGGTATTGAATATTTCGGTCCACGTTTTGGTATAGTCCCTATATAACGGTACCTACCGATATTCAGTGTTTTGATGATTTTCGGCACATTTTTCGCGGATATGTCTATAAAATTGGTATTTGTAGGTCATAGCTCGTTTAGCGAGACATTGCATGTATAGGTCCACGCTTTGGTATAGCCCCCATATAAAGGTACCTTTTTGCCACATTTTTTCACGGATTTGTCTAAAAATTGGTATTTGTTGGTCATAATAGGTTCCAGCTACGGTGGCGAAACAAAGCATGCATGGGTCCACGATTGGGTATAGCCCCCATATAACGGTATCTCCCGATATTCGTTATTTTGATGGTTACTGCCACATTTTTTCACTGATTTGTCCAAAAATTGGTATTTGTATGTATAGGTCCACGTTTTTGTATAGCCCCACATAGCCGAATTTCCCGATATTCGGTATTTTGATGACTTTTGGCACATTTTCCCATGAATATGTCTAAAATTGGTATATAGGCTCTAATGTTTCCTTTACCCTGAGGTCGAGGGTATCAAAATTTTGGCCCGGCCGAACTTAATGTTTTTTTACTTGTTGTTATCTCACCCTGTAGGGAATAAACATTCATAGTTGGTACGATAATTCCCAATATGAATGTTTATTTGTTACGGGTAGCTCTACTAAATATTCTTAGTGGCGTGGGATATCATAAAGTTGTCTCCTTGTCTTTTGACCTTTCTATACTTGTTTTAGTTCTGAGAGTGATTAGAAAGGAACAAAAAACAAAAGTTAATATTTGCTCGTAAAATTTGTGTGGAAATTAAGTAGATATTTAATAACTAGGGATCGAGGAATGTAACATGTCGGACGGATATGTAACATGTGAACCTAGGCATAAAACCATATAATACGTTTGAGAAAATCTCCGGATTTTAAATGCCGCTATAGAAAGTGCATTTATATGCCATTTATTAAAACGAAATCAATGCACAAATCCAAAATGCAGGTGAATAAAAGTTATTATTATCACTAGGCTTGGAATCATTCCAATAAAATACTACGGAACGATAATCCTGAGACTTTGGGGCCACAATGTGCTGGCATTTTTGGCACGCATGATTTCAGGGCACTGTCATAAAATATTTGCCGGGGCAATTATAAGTTGGTCCATACCAAACGCCATTGACATTCAAACAGTGAACATATCTGGAAACATACAAACAAATGTTAAAATCAGTGTCAGACACCTACATTTCTCCTTCAATTCTATGATCTTACTGATGGCATGTAGTTGCATCATCTGTACCAACTGGAAAACGGCCTTCCTGTTGAATTACAGCACAAAAACCTGCGGGATCTTCTTTGGGCGAAGGTGTTGTCGTTGAGGTTGTGGTTGCTTCTGTTGTGGTCGTTGTCGTGGTCGTCGTAGGGTCATCCCTAAATGAACAGGTTGCTGCATCCTGAAAAATGCTCAGATCAATACTGAATTTCATACAATTTGAAAGGAATTTTGTTAACACACCTCCACACATATCCGAGGATCATTTGCGTTACACACCAAATTGCCGGAGCACTGAGCCCAATATCTGTTGTGTTATCAGTTCCAAGACATAGACTAAATGTGTTTGTACCAGTGCAAGCAAACGTTTTAGTTGCATCACACTTTCCACAGTCATTACATTCGGCTAGTTCTGGTACGTCGGAACATGTGCCCAAATGGAACAAAAATAACCCTCATTGCATTCGTACAACTTTCCAAATGGTTTGCTGCTTGAGTTGCATTGCCTGTATTCGTTCTTTGAGACACAGGCTGTATTACTGCCAGCATTGCAGACGTTGCAATCAGCACCTGTATCGGTTGCCATCAAGGATATCAGGAAGACAACCGCAAATAACTGAAACCGAAATATGGATTTAAAAATAAAATTTGGAAATTTGAAATAATTCACTTACCCCGCCAATTTTTAAAATGAGATTCATTTTGATCTATTGTCTATCTGCAGTGGCAACGAATAACGAACTGCAATTCATAGTTTTCACACAGTTTATATGAAGAATCAAGAATCTTCCTATATCTTATCGCATATTTTTATGGGTTGATCTAGTGTACTGTCATGTAATTTCTAGAGATATAATTCTGGGGAAATTGTAAAAGTAATCTACTTTCACCACAATCAATCTCCATAGTTAGCTAAGCATTTGACAATAAAAGATAAAATAAAACAAATAATCAAAACCTTAAAAAATAGGAGGGGCCGTACCGCGCTACTCTGCCAATTTAGACCCGTATCTTATAAATTGAACAAGTAATTTTTTGAGGTACGTAGATTGGTCATATATATGTATACAAGTAAGAAAAGGTCAAAAATCGGCCTACCCTACACCGCTATGCATATTTAGTAGAGCTCCCGTAACAAAAACCTTTATTTTGGGAAGTTACGTAAGGTAGATCATACCAACTATGACCAAATAACATTGCCGTATAGTCCATGATATGATAATAATATATTGGATCGAATTTCACAAAATGGTAAAATTCGGGCTGATATTACATATTATATTACGATAAATTTGGCTGTGTTATTTTCGAGCTTTGTCTGATGTCCAGTATCAATATCATTGTTGCAAATTGCAAATTAAGCAGGTGAGGGATTTACCAAATCGGATAAAAATATATATGGGAGCTCAATAGTGCTTTCAAGCTGAATTGGATCGGATGTGCTAAAATTCAGGTCATTTGGAATGAATTGGCCATTTGGTGCACATTTGCCCGAAATCGGTTGAAGATATATATGGGAGCTATATCTAAATTTGAACCGATTCTCGCCATTTTCAGTAGGGTTCGTCCTTGGGCCAAACAAATATTGTTTGGAAAATGTCATCTAAATCGGATAATTAATGGACGGACGGACTGACATTCATAAATCGACTCAGAAAGTGATTCTATGAAGATTCTCAAAAGGAACTATGGCTCTATCTCGCTTTCTCCTTCATGTGGCAAACAACTGCACACAGACGTAATACCCTTATCGCTATGTGGCGTAAAGTATAATTAGCTCTAATGCTGTAGACCTGTCAAAAAATACACTAATTGCCAAAATTTCCACAAATCTGCATACGGGGCTAGAGTTTGTAGTTACAAACAAACTATACGAATATCCCATATATTCCATGTGAGCAAAAAAGGAATTTGGAGTTAAACGCAATTCGGATTGCGGATTATTCTCCAAAACAAAGAGTTTTGGGATACAAATGTTCGAAAAAAATTGTATATCTTAAAACTCTACAATTTTTTATTATTTTCTCGACATATTTGATTTAGATTCACACACAGATTCAGTGGGACAATACAGGGTGAGATGAACAACTGCAACCAAATTCAGACTGCTGTCGTTTCAAAGCCACTCGTCCGACAGCTGTTAAATTATTCCAGTGACAGCCTATTATATTGTTTGCAAGCGTACAAAAGCACTTTGGTGAGAATTTCCCAGAAAAAAGTTATTCGAAATGGAATTCAAGCGTGATAGTGTGATTTCTTTATATTTCGCAGGAACCCACATGTGGCTATCGTTAGAGCACTCCAGCATTTAAATGTGAATAAATCTTTTGTGTCTCGTACCATCGCTCGTTACCGTAATACTGGTAGCGCAGCTCGACGTCTAGAAAGTGGACCGAAGAAAACAGCAACATCAGCAAAAATGATTCGAAAAGTACAGAAGCGACTTGATCGAAACCCGCGTCGTAGTGGCCGAAAAATGGCTCGTGAGCTGAACATATTGTAATATTCCATTCGGCAAATATTAAAAAATGAGCTCGGAGTAAAGCCATTGAAATTCCAAAAAGTGCAACAACTTACACCGCAGCAGATAGAAAATATACTCAAAAGAGCTAAAGAGTTGCTTCGCTTGGACGAAAGATGTGAACTGCCGAATTTGGTTTTCTCCGATGAGAACACATTCGTTGTCCAACAGTTTTTCCAAAGAGGTGAGCTGAAAATGTGCACGTTCGGTTGGCCACCTGAACTCTAACGCCGACCAAGGTGATGGTGTGGTGTGGGCCGTCATAACAGTCGGTGATCGTTCTCCGCTCGTATTAATCGACAGTGGCATCAGAATAAATGCCGGTTATTATCGCGAAATATTCTGGAGGTTGTTTGACATTCCAACAGGACTCAGCACCATCGCACTCAACATGCGCCACCCAAGAATAGTTACAAAATGAGGTTTCTCGCTTCATTTCCAGCGCGCAATGGCCACCAAAATCTCCGGATTCCAATCCGTTGGACCATTGTGTCTGGAGTATTTTGGAAAGCAAGGTTGGCACTAACAATACCAAAGTGTCGATCACCACAAGCAAGCGCTTCGCCTGGAATGGTTCAAAATACCGCAGAGGAACATTCTAACAGCGTGTGTCGGTTTAATTGGCCGTTTGAAGGCCACAATTCGTGCCAAAGGTGATCAATTCGAACAAATCTAAACTTGTTCTAAAATTTGATGCTATTTCCGACATTTTTTGCTTTCATTCAATAAAATTTAAAAAAAAAAGTATTAATAATTATGGCGTTTGACTTTGTTGCATTTTTTATCTCACCCTATTTCAATTGGAGCGAAGCAACACTTTATCTCTTTTGAATCTATTCTCTTCAGTTGCTGTGTAAGTTCTTGCACTTTTTGAACTTCAATGGCTTTACACTGAGCTCATTTTTCAACATTTGCCGAATGGAATATTGCGATATGTTCAGCTCACGAGCCATTCGGCCACTGCGACGCGGGTTTCGATCCAGTCGCTTGTGTACTTTTCGAATCATTTCTGCTGATGTTTTTTCCTCCTCTTCCTTGACGTCGGGCTACGCTACCAGTATCACGGTAATGAGCGATGGTACGAGACACAAAATATTTATTCACATTTAATACTGGAGTGCTGTAACGATAGCCTCCTATGGTTTTCTAGCCAAATATAAAGAAATTAAACTATAACGCTTGAGTTCCATTAAGAATAACTTTTTTTTGTGGAAAATTCTCACCAAAATGCTTTTGTACGTCTGTAAACAATATAATGAGCTGTCACTGGAATAATTTTAACAGCTGTGTTAGAAATGACAGCAGTCTGAAGTTAGTTGCAGTTTTTTTCATTTCACCCTGTACGTTTCATTCGATTTCGTGTTTAAGTCCCTCAAATTCGAAATATCCATTCGATAACAATGATATTTGGTACAAGATATCTTATAGAGCTCGGAAATACCTTTTTTAAAATTTATCTAGATCGGCTAAGATTTGGATGTAACTCCCATAAAAATCTTTAATCTGATTTCAAGTTTATTGTGCCAATTATGGCAAATATTAGCCCAAATGGAGTGAATTTTGGGACGTTCGTTTCCATTTGGTGGAACTTGGGTCCGATGTATATTTTTTTAATACAATCTTTCTTAACGTGATATCATGCACTCTATAGCAATGTTATTTGGTATAAAAGATTAAAATGTCTCCGTCAAAATTAGTGAAAATCGATTTAGAATTGGAGATGCCTCCCAAACATTAGTTCCCTCTGAAACCAAACTATAACTGCTCTATAGCCAAATGTTGATAGGTGGTATGGTCTACTTCAAATAATAAATAAATAAATAAAAACCAAACCAGAGTTTAGTAAAGTATCAAATAGTCGATCCCGTCCTTCTTTGACGTTTACCTACTTGTAAAGGTTAAATACATCCAAGAAGTTCGACATGTTGCAAATTGTAGGCCAAGTATTAAAACTTGGCCTACAATTTGCAACATGTCGAACTTCTTGGATGTATTTAACCTTTACAAGTAGGTAAACGTCAATGACAAATGTAAGTACACTTAATAATACTATTTATTGTCATTAAATATATTCTGTAAATATCTTTACAGTATCTACCCATGGTTTATTCCATTATTTATGAAGCCCATTTACAGATTGTTTAAGAGAAAACAAACCCGTAAATCTGCAGATTAGATAAAACGCACTGCAGCAGATTAATTACAAGTTGATACAACAACTTGCAGATCATTAGTTGTTAAAACTGCAGCAGAAACTAAAGATGTTGTCTTTCGCAATTTTCAAATTCTTACTTGTAGGTCATAACTTATCGATGTGGAATAGAACTACTCAAAACAGTTTGTTTTCCAGCTAATTTTGCTTTTGAAATCAAAAATGGAGTCCTGGCTGCCGAATGCAATGTCTGTACTAATACCACTCAAATGGCGTGTGTTTCGGAAACCGAATATCAGTTTTGTGTGAATAATCTCCCGACTGGAAGTGCAAGCAGTTGCCCCTTGGGTTATGTGTGCTCCACGACAACATCGGCAATTTGTGTCTCAACGACAATGAATATTCCAGCATCCTGTGGCAGTTGCAATGTGTGTTCGACAAATTTAACATTTGCCTGCACAGGAACCAACACCTACGCTTTGTGCCTGGGAAAAGTGTACCCTCAACCACAGCCGTGGTAGTTGTGGTACAAATTTGGTGTGTAACACAAATTTTGCTGAAATGTGTGTTCCCGCCGCGGCAGGGGTAGGTCTAATAGACACTTGCTAGTTGACTTTATAACTGATTTCTGTTTAATTTTAAGGTAACTGCAACTTGCACAACTACGACCACAACAAGTCCGACTTTTCCCAGTCTTACAACACCTTCAACCTTGCCAACGTATGCTCAGTATCTATGTCAAATAATACGCATAAATGCCAGATTTACTCTGCCAGCCGAAGTCGATAACACTTGCAGGAAGTAAGGCGATCCACTTGCATAACATAGTTCAGTTTTTCTTTAACGTCATTTCATTTCAGTTATGTCTACTGTTTCCTTACCCGCAATGGCACATGGTCTGGTCAAATTTACACTTGCCCTGGAAGTACATATTTTGATCCATATTCCCGTTATTGTGTGGCTACTAGACCCACTGGATGTCCTTTTTAAGACACACAGGGACCAACCCAAAATTTAATAAAATGATTGTTTTGATGTGTCAAGCTAAATAATCCAATTAATTTGTCCGTAATCTAACATTTGTTACACCCTCTACCATACATAGTATAAAGAGTGTATTAAGTTCGTCATTCCGTTTGTAACTCATCGAAATAATATTTTATACTTAACAAAGTATATATATTCTTGATCGGAGTAAAATTTGAACACCATTTAGCCCTGTCTGTCTGTCCATCTGTCAGTCTGTTGAAATCACGCTAGCGTCAAAACTAATTTAGATAGGAAGCTAAAATTTTGCACAGATCTTTTGTCTGCATGCAGGTCAATTTCGAAGATGGGGTATATCGCTCCCCGATATCGTATAGCCCCCATTTATCCACCATTTAGCCACAGTTTTCAATGAAATTGTCTTAAATCCACAAAAGGAGTTCCTTCTGAATACCTTACCCTTGGAAGTGAAATTTAATGATTTTTGCGACATTATCCACCGGAATTGTTTCAAATTTCGTATATAAAATTCGTAATGGGTACTTCAACCTATGACGAAAAATTGTATATGCAATTATTTGGGAGCTATACGACCCAAATAACGATAGCTCCCGATATTTGGTATTTTGATGATTTTAGCGACATTATTAACCGGATTTATTTTGAATTTCGTATTTAAAGTTCGCTATGGAGGAACATTGTCTATGCAGGTACATGCCTTTGTAAAGCCCACATATAACGGTACCTCCCGATATTCAGTACTTTGATGATTTAAGCGAAATTATTCACCGAAATTGTTTCAAATTTGGTATTTGAAGTTTGTAATGGATACTACAGCCTATGGTAGAAAATTGTTTTTGCAGTACCACGTCTTCGCATAGACCCGATTTTTTTTATACCCTACACTATAAAGCGGCCCGGGTATTACATCTTTGTGCATTTGTTTGTAACAGGCAAAAAGAAAGGAGATATACCCATAGTTCCTTTTGATGATCTGCATAGAATCTCATTCTGAGTCGATCCGTCTGTTCTAGGCCTGAAAATAATTACACCAATTTAATCGAAATCGACTTAGATACAGCTATAGCTTCCATATATATTGTTCATCCGATTTGTTATTTTTGTCCTCCGCAGTCGTATTATGCACTATGCAACATTGATATTTGGGAAATATATCAAATGCAGCTTAGAAATACCTTTGGTAAATGTTATCTAGATCGGTTCAGATTTGGGTATAGCTTCAAATATATAACTTTATCCGATTTCAAGTTAATCGGGAAATGAGAAATACAAGCCCGAAATGACTCGGCTAATGTGGTTGAAATTGATTCAGGGGAGAATATTCCTGTCATATATGAGTTTGTATGATTTAATTTTCACAAATTCCATATAAAACTTTTATTTGTTATGTGGTGTAGGGTATCATAAAATCGACCCGCCCGATATAAGACTTTATTTACTGTTTTTTTTTTTTTTTTTTTTTTTGAAATTTGGAATTTTTTTCAAATGGTGCAGGTATATTTTGTGTGTTTATTTTGTGTATGGTAAAACTGATCTCATATCTGATTTGAAAGATAAATAGCTGCTTGTGTATTGGCTTGAACAACTCTGGGAGGTATTGCGACATTTCTTTGAAATTCATGGTTGTGTTGCAAAATGTGTGATTTTTCTGAAATGTTCACAGAACATTGAGGAATTTACCGTGGTGAAAAAAAGATCTTATTTTTTTTTGTTTTTTTTTTTAATTCGAAGGGGCATGATACCCTTTACATGCCCCATCTTTAAAGACGCTTGTTCTTTCAAACAATGAACGTATCGATTCAGGATGGACGGATGGACCGACCATGCGCACTTTTTTAAAATATTTGCAGTGATGAGATCGCATTAAAATTTAGTAGGTGTAACTTCAACAATGATTTGGTGGGTTCAATAAATGGTCACTCCCAGTTCTTAAACCAATTAAATTTAGGACCCGAAAACCATTAATATATTATCATAATGGGTTTGATGAGTAGAATCTCTCTCACATTTAAATATCACTTTAAAAACAATGGGCATATTGACGACAATGCTCTACGGTAGTTCATATGAATGTCCGTGATTCTCAAACGCAAGAGGAACGTTCAGAAAGAAATAAAAGTAGACGTACCCATGGCATAGGTTCGTGCTGCACAATCGCCTTCTGACCCACTTTACTACAAGAAGACTAGTCATAAATGTGGACTTGAATTGCGTAGTTATCGTTTCATTGTCGGCAGTATATCAGCATTCTATTGCATTGAGGTTTCAAGTAGAGACCACTGGCTAATGCTGTATTGGTGGCAAGTTGCAATTGCTTGTTGTGGCACATCCTCCTGAAGTATCGCTTTGACTTCAATCCAAACAAACCAGGATGCTTTCAAATTTAGTAATTTGGAACCGTCATTTCGTTTCGAGTTCGGGGATGGGCAAATCGGCCCACTCCTTCTTGTACCTCCTATATAAATATAAATAATAAATCGTTTGTCTCTCGTACCATCGCTCGTTACCGTGATATTGGTAGCGTAGCCCTACGTCAAGGAAGTGGACTGAAGAAAAGGCAACATCAACAGAAATGGTTCGAAAAGTAAAGAAGCGACTTGTTCGAAAACCGCGTCGCAGTGACCGAAAAATGTCTTGTGAGCTGAACATATCGCAATATTTCATTCGTCAAATATTGAAAAATGAACTCGTGGTAAAGCCATTGAAATTGCAAAAAGTGCAAGAACTTACTCCGCAACAGAAAGAAAATATACTCAAAAGAGCTAAAGTGTTGCTTCGCTTGGCCGAAAGTGGTGAACGGCCGATTTTGATTTTGTAAACAAACAAAATGATCGTGTTTACTTGCCAAAGAGGTCAGCTGGCCATAGTGATGGTGTGGGCCGCCATAACAGCCGATGGTCGCTCTCTACTCGTATTAATCGACCATGGCATCAGAATATATGCCGAATATTATCGCGAAAATATTCTGGAGGGTGTATTAGAGCCTTGGGCACGCAAACATTTTGGCCGCAAACCTGGAAATTTCAACAGGATTCTGCACCATCGCACTCAGCACGCGCCACCTAAGAATGTTTACAAAATGAGTTCCCTCGCTTCATTTCCAGCGCACAATGGCCACCAAAATCTCCGGATACCAATCCGTTGGACTATTGTGTCAGGAGTATTTTGGAATGCAAGGTTGGCACTAAAAAATACCAAAGTGTCGATCACCTCAAGCAAGCGCTTCGCCGGGAATGGGCCAAAATATGGCAGAGCAACATTCGGGGAGAGTGTGACGGTTTCATTGGCCGTTTGAAGGTCATAACTCATGCCAAAGTTGACCAATTTGAACAAATCTAAACTTATTCCAAAATTTGATGCTATTTCCGACATTTTTTGGTTCATTCAATAAAAATGAAAAAACAAATTTAAAAATTATGGCGTTTGACTTCGTTGCAGTTTTTTATCTCACCCTTTAATTTTTACCGGATTCTTAGCTATTATAGTCCGATAACTGCAAAATTTCAATTGTAGTTAAAGCAGAGGGACGAGAAAGACACCACAATTTTGTATAATGATCGGTAACTATTATGCTGGTAAAAAGGACGAAAACTTTGATATGAAGAATGCCGAAAATGTCCTGTCCCGTCCAGTCTATAGTCCAGGCTATAGTCACCTTCACTTTCTTGTATTATGATGTTAATTCAATATTCTTAGTTTGACTTGTGTAGACTTAAAGAAATTAAACATCACAATTTCTGAAGTTTGCTGGTCAAGGTTAGCAAGACAAATACACTTTAAATCCGAATTATTATAATATAACGACTTATGGAAAAAAATCTGCCAGTAAACAAGCACTTTCAACCCCAAGATATGAGAACTGGATCTGGCCATTGATAAAATCCACCTTGTGTTGAAGAACCTTGACAATACTATTACTCTAATAAATTATTTGAATTCGGGCATCAACAGGACAATAAAGATAACGAATGTTTGTAAAAAATTTGAATAAAATCAACATGAACAAAAACAAGTCACTTAGTAGATATCTAAAGTGCGAAAATGGCAGTTCAGCTAAAGAAATTTGAAATAGTATGTAGACTAAAAAAATATATATATTAAAAATTCTGAACTAAAAGTAATTATTCAGCTCCTTACAGTTTTTCTTTGCACTTTTCTACAAATCGAAGGCCAATGCAACGACTGCTCCACTGCGACGCAAATAGCGTGTGTTTCAGAGACGCAGTATCAAATATGTGCGAATAATGTAGCTACGGGATCTATAAATTCCTGCCCGCCGGATTACATTTGCTCGACAGCCTCGACAGTGACATGCCAACCCCGATCATCGAACATTGCGCCAACCTGTGGTAGTTGTAATGTTGGTGATGCAACTCAGACGTTTGCTTGTACAGGTCGTAATACCTATGCCCTGTGTCTGGGCACAAATACCCCTCAACGAGCGCTATTGGTGATTGTGGGCCAGATTTATTGTGCAACATCAATTTACCACAATGTGCGGCAATGCCACGGATGGGGTAAGTATAAATATTCTTTCATTCCTGATAATGCAATGAAATTTTAATTCATTGAACCATACCGTTTAAGATTTCACCAACCTGTTCGTCGAATGATAACAACGTAAATTGTTGTGGATCGATAACAATTTCCGAATACGCCAAAAGGTATTGCCAGATGTTGCAATAAATAGTAGATTTCCCGTTCCTGCAGAAGTTGATAGTACATACCAGAAGTAAGTAAACTAATTGTTAGTACAGAAAACTCAGTAGATTATGAAAGTGGAGGTAATAGTAGAGAACAGTCTGTTTGAGAGTTAATATCGTAAGTAACTGGAAATGGGGTGGTTTTGCCATGCCCACCAGATTTTTTTTGAACATTTCGGATTAAGAATTCTTGAACACCCTGCACTTTAGGTATATAGTGTCTTTGCCGATATTACAGATAGCATACGAGTATTATTTGGCCAAACACTTTAACTCTCAAACAAGAAAAATATTAAGACAGACCAAGTTTGACTTGTATCGCAAGTTATGTGAGACATTGTTACCCTTGTGGGGGATGTACCAGAAGGGGTGGGCTGACTATATCATCTTTACAGATCTTGTGTTAGAATAAATATTGGAATATGCAAGTTTGAAATTTATTTCGCAATTCAGAGATATATATTTTTCAAATTTTACTTTTATACCCTTTGTGGTGTACAAGAAAGGAGGACCGATACACCTATCTTCACACCAGATCTTTCGTTCCTAAATATATTGGATAGATAAAGGGCTGAAACTCTTAAGAAATGGGTTAAGAGCCAAGAGAATTCTCAAATGAGATGAAGGCCGGAGACTCTTCATATATGAGATTAAGGGCTGGAGACTCCTCATAGTCAAAATGAAGGGCCGGAGACTCTACATAACTGAGATGAAGGGCCGAAGAGCCTTTCATAAGTCAGATGCAGGGCTGAAGAGTCTCCACAGGCGAAATGAAGAGCCGAAGAACCTTCATAGCTGAGGTGAAGGGCCTGAGACCCTTCATAGCTGAGATGAAGGGCCGAAGAGCCTTTATAGGCGAGATGAAGGGCCGAAGAGCCTTCATAGGCGATATGAAGGGCCAAAGACCATTCATAGATGAGATGAAGGGCTGAAACTCTTAAGAGATGGGGTCAAGAGTCGAAGAGAATTCTCAAATGAGATGAAGGGCCGAAGAGCCTTCATAGGCGAGATGAAAGGCTGGAGACTCCTCATAGCCAAAATGAAGGGCCGGAGACTCTCCATAACTGAGATGAAGGGCCGTAGAGCCTTCATAGGCGAGATGAAGGGCCGAAGAGCCTTCATAGGCGAGATGAAGGGTCGTAGAGCCTTCATAGGCGAGATGAAGGGCCGAAGAGCCTTCATAGGCGAGATGAAGGGTCGAATATCTATCATAGGCGAGGTGAAGGGCCGAATATCTATCAGAGGCGAGAAGACCCGAAGACCCTCACAGACGAGATGAAGGGCCGAAGACCCTTCACAGGCGAGATGAAGGGCCGAAAGCAACTCATAGATGAGATGAAGGGCCCAGCACTCTTCATAGATGAAAGGCCCAGCACCCTTCTTAGATGAAGGGCCCAGCATCCTTCATTGGTGATATAAAGGGCCGAATACCATCTGTAGATGAGATCAAGCCCCGAAGAGCCTTCATAGACGAACTGAAGGACCGAATACCTTTCATAGAGGAGCTAAAGGCCCGAATACCTTCATAGTAGAGATGAGGACCAACGACCCTTCATAAATTAGATGATGGGCCGAAGACACTTATAAGTGAGGTAAAAAGATGAAAAGTCGAGGACCCGTCATAGAAGAGATGAAGGAGACCGAATACCCTTCATAGATAAGATGAAGGACCGAAGACCCTTCATAGATAAGATGAAGGACCGAAGACCCTTCATAGATAAGATGAAGTGGGCAGGACCATCATATATAAGATGAAGTGGACAGGACCATTCATAGATGTGGTGAATGGCCCGGAACCCCTTTCGTTTCGTTTCCTGGGGCCTTCATCTTCATTCAGAGGACTAATTTCTATTCTTAGGAGGAGAGTGATGAATGAAGGGCCAATAAATTTGTGATCCAGAAAATATAATGGAGCATTTATTCAGCCTTCACCCCCCCCCCCCCCCTTTTCCCGCATCCTCGTATTTTGAAAATCGCCAATTCCAAGCAAGCCCCTGTGCTCATTTTCCCCTTTTAAATTTAAACAGCCTTTATCACACAGCCAGCGATACCATATGGAAATTGCATTTCCATCACTCGCTCAAACACACACAGATGCACATGCAAAAAGTTTGGCCAAGGAAACCCAAGCATCCGCATTCATTGCTGGTCAACTTCATTGGTCTCAAAATGGGGAGGGCAAAACAAAAAACAATTAAGTTCTAAAAATCTTAATTGTGTACCCCTAGAAGTACGTCATTCTTGGTCAGTGTTCGGGACAATGCTTTCAATGCGGAGGGAGCAAATGAAAATGCCAAGGATGTAACTCAAAATCCAAACATTATTGCAGTTGACAAGCCATACCACCACCATCAGCACCACACATGTATGCACACAAACTCACAACGTCATTTCTCTTGGAGTTAAATGGAATTCTCCCCTAAAACACTGGCAGAACTTCAGAACCGAAAGTGTGCTTTGGCTTGGTTTTTGCTTTCTGTTAGAGACCTGACATCTTTAGGCCTCTTGACGGCACGCACCACGCCATGCGAATGCACCCAAAGACCATAAAGTGTTTGTCAATGTTACCACAATGCAGCTTAAATGCGGCATCTAGACGCGACCACCATGGCGTGGGTGATGGATGCGGGGCAAAACAGCAATCGCTCGTCTGTTTGACAAAACCAAAGACAAGCTGCTAGGTGATTGTGGAACACGACGATGACTGTGACGATGATGGCGATGTCTACAACAAGTGAATTGACCAAACGTTCCAGTTGATTTTGGCAAACTCCCCCTAGTCCCTCTCCTTCTCTTGGCCAACGAAAAAGAAATGAAAAACAATCATTTGGCTTTCGACGAATGCAAAGATGGCCAACAGAGGTTGCCCAACAATTCTATGCCAAGATATGCAATTTCGCATTAGACCTCATCGTGTTGGGGATCTATGCAACAGCCATGCCTATGGCCTAACCGTCTGGCCATGCGAGATTGTGTTGTCCATAATACAGTTACCATCAAGGTTATTACCGCAAAAACCAAAGCCACCTCTGTCACCGGCAAAACAACAATCCTTTTAGAGGGCTACCAACAGCAACAAACACCCGCAGCATTCCTGCCTTGCATGTCCGTGTCCGGCATGTTGACAACAAAGTCAAATACAAGAGTAGAACATCTTTACGAACATTCCAGTCAAGATTTCACATTAAGGCCATACTTCCCCCCTCTCCTCCTTGCAGTAGTATGGTGCATGTTCCACATGTCCGACGTTTCAATGCACAAAATGCATTTAATGGCCACACCAAGAAATGCTACCAATTACCAAACTTAATATGGCAATTTAGGTTTGTATCAAGGCATGGCCATTTCCTTCTTCCATTGCCAATGGCCTGCAATTTCTGGCAAACAATGAGCCAGTGATAGGCTGCTTGCAGCACACAAGGACTATCGGTGCCGACCTGCCTGCCTGCCTTAAATCTTTACTAAAACAAGAAAACAACATCAGGCAGATGACTTTAAATGGTCGTAATTTGTGAGGATTGCAACGATGCAACAAAGTGCACTTTTTGTCTCCTTGTAGAAGTGCCTAAAGGATTTCCAATTTTTCTCTTTCTTTCCGTTTTTTTTTTTGTTGTTGCAGCTGCTCCAAAGGAACATTGTTTGGTTACCCAAAATATGTTGTTTTTTTTTGTTTTTGGTAGTTTTTGCTTGCATGTTGTTCCTGGTCCATTCCGGGTCCAACCACATTGTGTGTACAGACTTGTCAGGTTTTACGAAGATCATTATTGTCCTTAACCAGGATATGTTTATGTGTTGAGTGACGATGAGGATGTTATGTACGTGTGTGTGTTGGCCTCTACAATTATGTTCCAAACATCTTTGTTTGGCTTAAACACATAATTGTGGCCTATATCCGATATACATTAATCAAGGCTCTGCAGTTCGGTTGTTTTTAATTTAAGTGGATATTTTTGGGGAAAATTATTGCATTTGCACGAGTTGTTTAAATTTGATATATGGGTAATGGAGGGAGAGGGGAAGACTATAAAGACAAATAGAGGAAAATATTTAAGAAATGCTGTATTTAAGCAGGGCTAGCCAACAATTACCAATACAAAAGCTTTAATTGTGTATGTTTTACAGACATGAAAATAGAGAGAGTAACTCTCTCAAACAGCTACTGTCTGTCCGCAAAACAAATTTGTTGTTGGTAAACAAGCGAACAAGCGAAGAAGTGGGGAGTCTACTGATCGACGTTGAGTTTTAGACACAAAACTACGACCGCGTGTAAGTGTGGTGAATTGCCTAATGGACGGTGTTTGGCAAGCGCTCCATAAAAGGCCGAAAGGAAATTTTAATTGAGTTAAAAATTAAATCCTTGAATGGACCTTTAAAATATGTAAGTTGTCACATTGGACAAAAGCCACAGTTTGAGTCCCTCTAGCATTGTCCGATCTGTTTGGATGAAATTTAGATCGAGATCTATTATGAGAATTATAGCTCACAATTTAGTTTTTATAAATTTAGTTGTATATATTTCGAATAAATTTAAAATATTAGGGGAAATTTAACAAATGCTGTGTATTGGAGGGGTTAAAAAGGTAAGCCCAAAAATTATAACTTATTGGCCGAAACGAATTTTTAATGAAGCGATGTAAGAACCTAACAAGAGTACTTTTTGTGTCAGGAAAAAATATTTTTGAAATTCCTATAATATTCTCAAACGTATCGATAAGGGCGGGCCTTTGATATAGCCAAAGTGTATCTCATGGACATATTGGTATTGAGAATATGCCTGAATGAAACCCGTTTGAGTACATTTGGAGTCTATATGTTGGTCTTCCCGAGGCAGTATCCAATCCACTAACCATTTTATCTAACTTCAGTCGAGTTCAAAGATGGTTCATATCGGTTCACTGCCCCTGAAAATTCGTTCACCATATATATACCCTCAGCTATATAGCGATAAATCATTTGATATGGCAAAATAATTGTTCTCTTTGGACCAAATTCGTTTCAAATCATTTGGAGTCGATCTAGGATTGTCCGCCCATCTGGCTGGCTGGTGCCTTCGATAACTCTCTTGGTACATTGTAATATTATTGTTAAACTTAGATCAGGTTCTGAGATGGGCAATATAGACACACTCCTTCTGATACCTCCCCCACAAAGGTCAAGAAGAAATGATCATCCGATGTTATGTTACTTTACAAATCATAATATTTGTATTAGTGCTAGACAAGGTGCGAAAATGGACAATAACGGCCCACTCCTTTGAATACCTTCTAAAAGTGAAAGAAGAGTCCGATTACCTTCTTATTTCCAAATACCCATATTTTTACCAACTACGGATGTTGTTTGAAGATGGCATAGATCAGGCCACTCCTTCTGGTACCTTCCCCAAACGTGTCTAAATCGTTAATATCCATAACCCTCATAAAAAAAAGAAAAAAAAAAAAATACACATCCTTTTTGTACCACCACACAATGAATCAAAATTTAGAATTATATCAAGTTTCACATATCCCAATATATTTACTAACACATGTTTTGACGTGAATACTATAGATATCAGCCTACCCCTTCCGGTACCTTCCCTACATCGGGTCAGAATTATATAAAACATTGGCGCTCATAAAATGTGAAATAAGCATCTAATATTCCCTATAAATGTCAAACATCTGAAAATTCTTACTAACCCCAACTGAAGATGAGAGATATCGGTTAACCTCTTTTGATACCTCCCTCACAAAGGGTCAATATCATATATCTCTCAAGACATACGACTCAATTTAGCGATTTCCTTCAAAATTGGCATATCTAAATATTTATTTCAAGCTAATATTTGACAGGATTATGGAATATACAGGGTGAGATAAAAAAAACTGCAACAATTTTTTTTAAATTTTATTGAATAAAAGCAAAAAATATGGGAAATAGGATCAAATTTTAGAATAAGTTTAGATTTGTTCGAATTGGTCACCTTTGGCACGAATTATGGCCTTCAAACGTCCAATGAAACCGTCACACGTTGCCCGAATGTTGCTCTGCGGTATTTTGGCCCATTCCCGGCGAAGCGCTTGCTTGAGGTGATCGACACTTTGGTATTTTTTAGTGCCAATCTTGCTTTCTAAAATACTCCAGATACAATAGTCCAACGGATTGGTATCCCGACATTTTGATGGCCAATGAAGAGAGGAACCTCATTTGTAAACATTCTTGGGTGGCGCGTGCTGAGCGCGATGGTGCTGAGTCCTCTTGGAATAGCCAAGTTCTGCGGCCAAAAATTTACGTGCCCAAGGCTTTAATACATTCGGTATTTATTCTGATGCCACGGTTGATTAATACGAGCGGACTTTTATGGCGAGAACCATCAGCTGTTATGGCAGCCCACACCATCACCATGGCCGGCGCTTGAGTTCTGGTGGCCAACCGAAGGTGCACATATTCAGCTGACCTCTTTGGCAAGTAAACACGATCATTTTGTTGGTTTACAAACTGCTAGACAAAGAATCTTTTCACATCGGAGAAAACCAAATTCGGCAGTTAACCACTTTCGGCCAAGCGAAGCAACTCTTTGGCTCTTTCAGTCTATTTTCTTTCTACTGCGGTGTAAGTTCTTACACTTTTTGGAATTTCAATGGCTTTACCACGAGCTCTTTTCTCAATATTTGCCGAATGAATATTGCGATATGTTCAGATTCCGAACCATTTTTCGGCCACTGCGACGCGGGTTTCGATCAAGTCGCTTCTTTACTCTTCGAATCATTTCTGCTGCGGATGAACACATAGGAAGATCCATATGTAATATCCTTTGTCCAAGCAGATGCTCGAGGTGTTACATAATTTTTGTACCAAAAATCTCTCATTATCCTTAGCACAGGGTTGTAGAGTATAAAAATATTGTTTTATTTTCTAAGCCCATTATCATTTGGGCTGTTTGTATTTAGGTTCTACTTCCCTCTCTTCATATATAAAGATCCATTCAACTCGTCCTTAAAATTCATTGAGTTCTTCTATAAATTCCACTCGATCCATTGGGAAAGTCCCCCTTCAGCTGTCCTTAAAAAATTAGTTAGGCTATGAAGGCTAGTTTTTTCTTTCTTAACTCTCTTGGCAATCATGGATAAGTTTATAAAAAAAATTTAAAGTTATGCGAATCTGGTGGCCGTTTCGAAAGGTCTTAAATTTTTCCAAAAAAAAAAAAAAAAAATTTAATTTAAATTGCTTGTGTTTAGATGTTTATGCTATGGGCTTAGTAAATCCTTCCGAGCATTATAGATATAGGATAAATAAATAAGACAAATACGTTCAGGCTGGTCTAAAATAGCCTGTATGTCATACTTTCCCTTCGTTCGTCAATAAAATATGTCCGCTATTTTATTCAAACATTGCTAAACTCTCAATTTTTTTCGTTGATTCTTATTTTTTTATTGCTAATATTAGGTCTCCAAGCTCCTTCAGCACCTCTACATGGATTCCTTTCTATAAATATTGACCCCAAATCCAGCCACCTCTTTAGATTTTAAGCCAATGATCTAAGAATTTCAAATATTCAAAATTTTACAAAACGAATTTTCTATTTTTAGCCTCGCAACCCAAATGTGAAGAACAACAACCAAATTCATGGCGAAATTAAAACTTTTTGGCCACATTTGTTGGTTTGATTTTTGGCCAACAAATGGCCATGCGACACCAAAAAAACACATTCAATTTCAATGAGAAAAACACACACCAAAATGGAATGACATAAAACGCCGAAAAAATATATTTTCTTTTTGGTTGTTTGTTCACCATAAATCGCCAGAAAAAAACAAGTATGGGAGTGTTGGTATCTGTCTGACACAGAGACAGACTATGTGTGGGTGGGTGCGGGTGGAGTGTGTGATGGTCTATATTTTTTCTAATTCATTGAATGATATTCTGGTATTCTAGCCAAAATAACATCAACATACCACAAGATATTAAATGGTTCTTTTGGAATCAAACCTCAATTTAAGCATCACAGATACCGTGCCTTGTCTATTTTAGGGGAGGAGGTGGTCTCTGACAATTTTTTTTCGTCTCTCGTCTAAGCCCTATTGAAAGTGTTGGTAATACTTTATGTTCGACAGTGACTAGGGTTCATAGCCACGGAGTGATTGGGGGTAGAGCCAAAACCAAAAATGTCAATTTTGAAAAACGACATATCCCAGCCGCCAAATCCTGGCGATGATACGCGACAAAACAAAACCAAGGACAAAAAACGCGGTTTGTCACCTTTTGATTTGATGCCAGAGTGTTTAAGAGCTCTATACCTCAAACTGTTGCCTGTATTATCATGCCAACGGCCATCTCACGCGGAGGAACTTAACAACCTGGGGTCACAGAGAACACTTTGACTTTGTTAAATCAAAATTGATGGTTTCGTGACTTCCGTAGTCGTCGTGGTCCTTGTTCGAATTGATGTAAATTTGTGCTGTAACCGACAGGGAGTAACAAGACGAACTGCCAACACTAGTGTGCAGTGTTAAATGGCCCTTCTTTTGCCACGGAAGTGGTATCAATTTACTAGAGTTGACATTTTTCTACGTTTTTTTGCCGCATTTTGTCCTTTGGCTGGGAATAGAGAAAAGGATTTACTAGGATGTTAGGGCTACAGAGGTGGTATCTAAAAAAAATGAATATTTTAAAACGAGAACATGGCTAAAGGACCATTGTTCTACCTCTGCGAAATGTGTGTGTGTGTGTCTTTTCAGCTATGTTTCACCGTTGTAGTTAAGTTTTAATTGGAGTTTGACCTTAGAAGGATGTTTTTTTGTCTCTCCATAAACGTAAAACATACCACATGTGTTGTTAATATCAGAGGTTGGTTATTTGTTTTTATTTGTCCATGACAGCGACTGGCGAAATTGGTTACATAAAAACGTTTAATAACTGGTTTAATAACCGTAAGTCTGGACAAAGTAAAAGAATTTCAAATATTATTAAAATGTTTGACCCTTATTATATTTCCAACGAAATAGCTCGAGTCAACGAAACACAGGGGAGGAGGAACCAAGGAAAGGAAAGAGAGAATGTAAATCGATACTTTAATTTAAAAACTCTGTAGACGAGTTGAAAACATTGAACATAAATGGGTAGGAAGGTACGGTATAGAAATGTTGAAGGGTATTTGCATAACCAAGCTGGAGGGAGTCATCATAAAGGAGCTAAGGATCATCCTAAATGGAGATTCTATAAAGCGGCTGAAGAGAACATTTATAGATGAGCAAAGGGGAATCCTCATAGATGTTGGGGATACCTTATAGATGAGCTGAAAAGAGCCTAGGCGAGCGAAAATCGCCACCATAGATGAGCTGAAACCCGTCTCTCTCTAGACGAGATGAAATTCGTCTCTCTCTAGACGAGCTGAAACTCGTCTCTCCATAGGCGAGCTGTGTAGGTTATCTCTCCATAGACGAGCTGTTGTAGGTCGTCTCTATTGACGATCTTAAAGTCGTCTCTATAGACGACCTTAAAGTCGTTTCTATAGACGACATGGAAGTCATTTCTATAGAAGACCTGAAAGTCGTCTCTATTATCGACTAAAAAGTCGTCTCCATAGATGACTTCAAAAGTCGTCTCCACAGACGACCTTAAAAGTCGTCTCAATAGACGTCCTGAAAGTCGTCTCCATAGACGACTTCAAAAGTCGTCTCCACAGACGACTTTAAAAGTCGTCTCCATAGATGACTTCAAAAGTCGTCTCCATAGACGACTTTAAAAGTCGTTTCTATAGGCGACTTCAAAAGTCGTCTCCATAGACGATTTCAAAAGTCGTCTCCATAGATGACTGCAGAAGTCGTCTCCATAGATGACTTCAAAAGTCGTCTCCATAGATGACTTCAAAAGTCGTCTCCATAGATGACTTCAAAAGTCGTCTCAATAGACGACTTCAAAAGTCGTCTCCATAGACGACTTCAAAAGTCGTCTCCATAGACGACTTCAAAAGTCGTCTCCATAGATGACTTCAAAAGTCGTCTCCATAGATGACTTCAAAAGTCGTCTCCATAGACGACCTGAAGTCGTCTCCATAGATGACTTCAAAAGTCGTCTCCATAGACGACTTCAAAGTATTCTCCATAGACGACTTCAAAAGTCGTCTCCATAGACGACTTCAAAAGTCGTCTCCATAGACGACTTCAAAAGTCGTCTCCATAGACGACTTTAAAAGTCGTCTCCATAGACGACCTGAAAGTCGTCTCTATAGGCGACTTCAAAAGTCGTCTCCATAGACGACTTCAAAAGTCGTGTCCATAGATGATTTCAAAAGTCGTCTCGATAGACGACTTCAAAAGTCGTATCCATAGACGATTTAAAAAGTCGTCTCTATAGGCGACTTCAAAGTCGTCTCGATAGACGACTTCAAAAGTCGTCTCCATAGACTATTTCAAAAGTCGTCTCCATAGATGACTTCAAAAGTCGTCTCCATGGATGACTTGAAAAGTCGTCTCCATAGATGATTTCAAAAGTCGTCTCCATAGATGACTTCAAAAGTCGTCTCCATAGACGACTTCAAAAGTCGTCTCCATAGACGACTTCAAAAGTCGTCTCCATTGATGATTTCAAAAGTCGTCTCCATAGACGACTTCAAAAGTCGTCTCCTTAGACGGTTTCAAAAGTCGTCTCCATAGATGACTTCAAAAGTCGTCTCCATAGACGACTTCAAAAGTCGTCTCCATAGACGATTTCAAAAGTCGTCTCCATAGATGACTTCAAAAGTCGTCTCCATAGATGACTTTAAAAGTCGTCTATGGGAGACGACTTTTGAAACCGTCTCGTCTCCATAGACAACCCTAAAAGTCGTCTCTACAGACGACCAAAAAATCGTCTCTATAGACAAACAAACAGTCGTTGCTATAGATGATCAACAAGTCGTCTCTATAGACCACCAGAGGACGGAAAGTCCGTTTCTTCAGAGGACCACAAAGTCGTCCTAAGAGAGTTTTTAGAGGGAAATACCCCACTGACGAGCTACATGACGGTCTTTGTATTCGAGCCGATTATGGTCTCAATTTTTACAAATTATTTTGTTTCCTGTTTTTTAATTTTAATTAATTTATTTAATTTTGTATCTTTTCTTGCAGATGGCGCTTCTCTAAATCCGCAAAGCATCCGTGAAACAAAAATCTGCATCAAATCTTCAAATTGAAAATTAATTTCCCCCAAAGAAATTAAAAATTGATCTTCTTTCTCCAGACGTTGCCCAGAACTCTACAAAAATTGTGCGTTTCAAACAAGTCGTTGCCGCCAATTACGGCCAAAGCACCCAACACCACCACCACCAACAGCCGCAGCAGCAGCACAGCACGCAGCACTATCCAACGCCAGCAACTGCAGCGCTGCATTCCAACCACAAAGTGAACAACTTTGAGGCAAAAATGCATCTCACGACGACAACAAATGGTGGAGGTGGGGCCAACAATGCCAACAACACGGCCGCCTCCAATACTGCGAACAGCAACAACAACAACAATTCGAATACACAGAATAACAACAACGCGAGTTCGAATAACACAAATACCAACAACAGTTCGAATGGTAACAATAACAATTCCACAGAACAAAATACTCCGCCACAGCAGCTCAACTGCTCAATGAGGCCTACACAAAAATGACTTCGGATATTTTGGCCGAACGTACATTGGGCGATTTTCTTACCGAACATCCGGGTGAATTGATACGAACCAGTAGCCCGTTGTTTGTGTGTACCGTGCTGCCGCCGCACTGGCGTTCGAACAAGACATTACCGGTGGCATTTAAAGTTGTTTCGCTGGGCGATATTATGGACGGGACAATGGTGACGGTGCGAGCGGGCAACGATGAGAACTACTGTGCAGAGCTGCGGAACTCAACGGCGGTAATGAAGAATCAGGTGGCCAAATTTAACGATTTACGTTTTGTGGGGCGAAGCGGTCGAGGTGAGTAGAGGCTTTCTTAGCCGAATTTTATTGCCGAATATTTGTTGATTTGAGTAAATAAATATTAAATGGTGTAGGTTGCGATTTATTAGCTTCAATAAAACACGTGTTATTGGTGTTTTTAAGATTTTCCACGAAAATACTTTGTTGCATGTAAGGCGTAAATAACCATAAAATATTGCCATCAAATGTTTGCCAAAAGAGGTTAACCACCACAATGTTGGTAGTGCCATCTTAACTGAAGTCATTTAACGCCATTAAAAATGTCAACAAATGGGGCAATTAGCGAAACAAATAACATGTAAATATTTGGCCTTAAGAAGGTAATAAAATTTCATGGAGATCTGATATGTCATAGAACCATAAAATGCCTTGTACAAAAAAATAAGCGTTAGTATTCATAATTTCATATGACTGCAGGTTAAACAAGTAAGCAAAGGCTATAGTCGTATGGGGTCGATATCCTACAACACTACAATATGTTAGAAGTCCAATTCCATTTTGGAAGATTTCGCTTTTGAAATAATGTCATAGAGCACTGCACAGATATTAACCTTAGCACTCCGTCGTGTTGTTAGTTGTTGTGGTCCATTTTACATCTATATCCAGGGTGACATGAAACAAGTTAAAAAGCAAAAGTTCGGCCGGCCCGAACTTTGAATACCCTCCACCATTTGGAACGAATTCGGAAATTTTCGAAAAAAAAAATAAAATCCCTTAAAATTACTGCTAAAATCTTAAAAAATACCAAATATAGCCGTTATATTGGTGTATATACGAAATAAACATGAACTTGAAATAAACGGTGAATAATGTGGCTAAAATCATCAAAATACCGTATACAGGGAGGTACCATATCGAAGATCTGGACCTGCATAGACAATTTTCTGTGACAGTCTGTAGCATCCATTACGAAACTTCAAATACTACATCTCAAACAATTTCTATGAATATTGTTGCTAAAATCGTCAAAATGCCGAATATAGGGAGGTACTGATATACGGGGCCTATACGAAGACCTAGACCTGCATAGACAATTTTCTGTCACAGACTGGAGTTCCCTTTACGAACTCTAGATACGTAATTTGAAACTACTCCGGTGAATAATGACGCTAAAATCATGAAAATACCGAATACCGGAGGTACCGTTATATGGAGGCTATACGAAGACGTGGATCTGCACAGACAATTTTCTGTCTTAGGCTGTAGTATCCATTTCGAACTTCAAATGCCAAACTTGAAACGGTTCCAGTGAATAATGTCGCTAAAATCATCAAATGCGGAATATCGGGAGGTACCGTTATATAGGGGCTATACGAAACGTGGACCTACATGACCCATGTACGAACTTAACCTGCCTACTGGCAAAAAAAAAACATGTAACGGAATGACAAAGTTAATTTACCCACCATAGTATGGTGGAGGGTATAAAAACTGCAACCAACTTCAGACTGCTGTCATTTAATAAGCCACTCGTCCGACAGCTGTTAAAAATGTTCCAGTGACAGCTCATTATATTAGTTACAAGCGTACAAAAGCATTTTGGTGAGAATTTTCCAGAAAAAGTTATTCGTGATGGAATTCAAGCGCGATAGTTTGATTTCTTTACATTTGGCTGGAAAACCACAAGTGGCTATCGTTAGAGCACTTCAGCATTTGAATGTGAATTCATCGTTACCGTGATACTAGTAGAGTAGCCCAACGTCATGGAAGTGGACGGTAGAAAACAGCAACATCAGCAGAAATGGTTCGAAAAGTAAGTAAGCGACTTGATCGAAACCAGCATCGCAGTGGCCGAAAAATGGCTCGTGAGCTGAACATATCACAATATTCAATACGCCAAATTTGGGAAAATAAGCTCGGGGAAAAGCCCTTGAAATTCCAAAAGGTGCAAGAACTTACACCCCAACAGAAAGAAAACAGACACAAAAGAGCTAAAGAGTTCCTCCGCTGGCCGAAAGTTGTGAACTGCCGAATTTGGTTTTCTCCGCTCTGATGAGAAAACATTCGTTATCCATCAGTTTGTAGACAAAAAATGATAGCGTTTACTTACCAAGAGGTCAGCTGAAAATGTGCACCTTCGGTTAGCCATCAGAACTCAAGAGCCGGCTAGGTGATGGTGTGGGCCGCAATAACAGCCGATGGTCAATATTAATCGACCGTGGCATCAGAATAATGCCGAATAGTTGTCGCAAACATATTCTGGAGGGTGTATTAAGCCTTGGGCACGCAAAACTTTTGGGGCCGCAGACCTTGGACATTCCAACAGGACTCAGCACCATAGCACTCAGCATGCGCCACCCAAGAATGGTTACAAAATGAGGTTCCTCACTTAATTCCAGGGCACAATAGCCACCAAAATCTCCGGATACCAATCCGTTGGACTATTGTGTCTGGAGTATTTGGAAAGCCTAGGTTGGCACTAAAAATACTAAAGTGTCGATCACCTCAAGTAAGCGCTTCGCCGGGAATGGTACGAAATACCTCAGAGCAACATTCGGGCAGCGTGTGACGGTTCATTGGGCCGTTTGAAGGCCATAATTCGTGCCAAGGTGGACCAATTCAAATTATTCTGAAATTTGATTCTATTTCCTCCGACATTTTTTGATTTCATTCAATAAAATTTAAAAAAAAAAAAATGTAAAAATTATGGCGAATGAATGGATTTCAGGGAATCTTAATTCAAAAATTAAGAACAATTTGGTTAATTCGGGAACGTGTCTCCTATATTCCGGCTACTTTGCGATGTAACTTCCAAACGACCGTTTATACGTGTCCTACACTCTATATAATCTGCTGGATTTTTCCTGTAATTTTGCTTGTGTTGTTCTGTAAATAAAAAATTAAATGATCGTCGTAGGTCCGTTGTACGTATGAGATACATTACTCAATGTTTGCAACAATCATACGCCCACCGCCAGTACTCTGTGTGTCTAACTAGCGATGTGGTGTCCGTTGGAATTGCAATTTTCCGGATTTTGAAAAAAGGAAAGTTGTGCTGAATTGTGCTAGGTTTGTGCTCAATTGGGCCGATTTTTTCGACCCTCGAAAAAAATTCTGAGAATTGCAATTTTCGAATTTAGAAAAAATTAAAGTTGTGCTGAGTTGCACTCGTTTTGTGCCCATTTGTGCCGTTAAAAATTTTTTTCGATATCTCTTACCAATTCCGAAAAAACGACAGTTTCGAAAGTATGCCAAAATTGCAATTTGCGAATTTCGAAAATTAAGAGTTGTGCTTGATTGTGCCGTTTTATTCTCAATATCTTAACCGTTTTAATGATATAACAATTTCGAAAAAAACAGTATTTTCAGAAAAATTGCTGTTATTGTTGTAAAAATTCAAATTTTGAGATGTGGTAAATTGCACTGAGTTGTACTCACTTAGCACAATTTTTCGTCAAAAAAAAGCACACAGCACAATTCCTAATTTTTCGAAATTCGAAAATTACAATTCTGGCCTACTTTCGAATTTGTCGTTTTTTTTTGAAATTGGTAGAAGATATCGAAATAATTTACGGCATAAATGGGCACAAACCGAGTACAACTCAGTACAATTTTAAATTCGAAAATTGCAATTGTCTCAGATTTTTTTGAAAAAAATCTTTTTTCGAATATCTCAGAAATTTTTTCGAATTTTGAAAAAAAAAATCGGCTCAATTGAGCATAAACCTAGCACAATTCAGACCAACTTTCCTTTTTTCGGAATTCGAAAATTGCAATTCCCTTGATTGTTAAACCTCCATAACTTAATTTATCAATCTAACACATACATTCATTTAATTTAAAAATCGGAAACAAAAAATAAAAAAGTAACTACCATTGCCATTTGTTTTGGAATTTCCCTTGCAGGACAATATTTCCTTTTTTCCTTGCTCTTTGTTAATAAAATGACAGAGTTTTTTAACTTTTGATATTAATTTCGTTCACACAGAGGCCAACGAAGAAGAAGTTTGCGTTTTTTGGTCAACACTTAATGAACTTTTGTGATAAGCGGGAAAATATTTTTTATTTGTTGGACAACACCAAAAAAAAGAGTTTTTCCCCCAACAAAATGAATACAAAACCGTTTGTAGAAAACAAATTGTTCCAGAGTTTCTACTTCCATCCCGCAGTAAGGAAACAGGGAAACAAAAGTGTAAATTGCTGCGTGTTATATTGTTGTTTTCAAAACTCACACATACACACAAACGACCACACAGCAATTGGTGTGGCCTTTTTTTTGCCTTTGAAGACAAAGATAGAAGGGAAAAAACAGGGAACTCATTGCTCTAAAAAACAGTTGTTAACTCAGCCTTACACAAAAGGCTGGGCATTGTTTTCTATGGTCAAGGATAGCATTTTTTTTGGCCAAAAACAAAAAACCTTCCTAAAAGCAGTTGAAAATGTTGATGGTCTGCCATGGAGCAACGGAATTTCACTGTTGCTGCTGCAACCAAATTGCTGTTGTTTTCTGGGTTGTTTAAGTGTTTTGTATTGTTTGTTTGAAGTAAAGGGATTTCCAGCAGCCATTCTATGGGCCAGCGTCAGATGTGAAAGACAGAATCTGTCATACCATCGCTGTTCACCGCTATTCAAGATAAAACTTGTTAAGTGGTATTCTTGTTTTTTAACGCATTGCAAATTAAAAGTTCGCTCTCCTCTAGATTTTTTTTTGCAAGCAATTATATAGCAATTTTATTTTTAGTGTAATAGAAAATTATTTTGCCAAAGTGCAATTGTTTTGGCTAATAGAGTTTATTGTTAAAACACGAAATGGATTCGTTAGTGTGTGGGTGAGGCTAGAAATAGTTCAAAGCAATATTCCAGAAGGAAATTTCGCAATTATATAAAAGAGATAAAACCAAACCTCTCTGCTAGAAAATGTTTTAAGTGTTAAAAACGAGCCACTGGGTACATCCGAGAGTTCTCCAACCTTATAATCACATGCTTCAGGTTACGTTGACTATAAGGCAAATGTGAAGCACAAAAATTAAATTTTGTTGATTGGGCCCCCAAATGGTTTATATTGCAGAAAAAACGGTATAACTAAAAAGCAAGCATCCCAAGGAATTTTAATCCGAACAATTCTATTTAGGTCACTTTGCGATGTAAACCTTCAAAACGCCGAAATACGTGTTTTTTTATTTTTAGCTCTTATAACACTGTGCGATATATTTAATTTTTTTCAATAATTACGAGGGAAATACAGCAGATTATGAAAGTAGAGCTAACAAGCGAAAAAGTGTTAGTCGATTTTGTCGACAGATGTATACCCTCAGCTAATGCTCGATTACTTAAATATAATTTTACTTCTATCATGATAACTCAAATTGTTAACCCTCTATGGAGTAGGTTCCAAAGGAATGGACCAATATTATCCATTTCGTATCGGACCTAAATAATTATGATAGAAACATTGCGACGTGGCAGGTTTAAACTAAATTGGTTATTTCCCTCACTTCATGTGAGATATGTGATAATTTTTCGAACATTTTAAAATGTGCGGAGGTACAAAGATATAGCCGATCGAAGTATTCCATTTTAATACTTAATGGATGGGCAAAATTACAAGAAATCGAACATTTATATCCAACTTTATGCAAATCAAAAACAAGGATTTTTTCATCTCAGGTTCCTGCGTCAGAGAAATATTTAAATATAGCAATTTGTGTAGAATCGCTGACTTGTTTCGCAAGTTATGACAGATAAAAGTATTGAAAATTTCTGCGATGAGAAAATATTCGTTGTCCAGCAGTTTGTAAACAAACCACATGATCGTGTTACTTGCTGACCTTTAAAAAGGTCACCTGAAAATGTGCACCTTCGGTTGGCCACCAAAACTCAAGCGCCTGCTATGGTGATGATGCGGGCGCCATAAAAGCCGATGTTCGCTCTCCGCTCGTATTAATCGACCGTGGCATCAGAATAAATTCCGAATTTTATCGCGAAAATATTCTGGAGGGTGTGTTAAAGCCTTGGGCACGCAAACACTTTAACCACAGACCTTGAACTGACATGACTCTGCTCCATCGCACTCAGCATGCGCCACCCAAGAATGATTACAAAATGGGTTCCTCGCTTCATTTGCAGCACACAATGGCTACCAAAATCTCCGGATACCAATCCTTTGGACTATTGTGTCTGAAGTATTTTGGAAAGCAATGACAGATAAAAGTATTGAAAATTGTGTCTCTTTGTGGCTGAGGTACCAGAAGGCGTTCACAGATGTATATCATCTTAACACCAGATCTTGTGTTGGCAAAAATGTTTGTATGTGTGAAATTGGAAGAGGGTTGGATATTTCGGTTTCTTTGAGTGCTTTGTTTGTAAAAATCTTAAATCCTACGTGGAGGAGGTATCAGAAGAAATGGTCCGATCTCTACCATTTTTATAACAGATCTTGTGTTGGTGGAAATATTGAGAAGTAACAAGTCTGAATGTAATTCGATGTTAATTTAGCGTTGTATTAGCTTCATGTGCATTTAAAATGTTGATTCCTTTTGGGGAGGTACCAGAAGGAGTGAACCGATATCTTCTCAGCAGAGTTTCTGTTAATAGAAATAATAGTAAGTGTGAAATAATAAGATAACCTGATTAGTATTTCGGATTTCATAATCTTTTTGTTATTCAAACTTTGACCCTTTGTGGGGGAGGTACCGCAAGGAGTAGACGGATAAAGTATTCTCCTTTCATCAGACCGTGGGTTAATAAAACTATTGGGATGTGTGAATTCTCTTACATCACATTTTATAAGAGTTATAATTATTCAAAATTTTGATGCTTTGTGGGGGAAATACTTGATGGAGTGAACCGATATAGTCCATTTTCGCGCCTGATTTGCAAAGTTGGAGCAAAATTTGATTATCCTTTCTCTTTCTCCGCAGAAAAATTTTTTATTTAGTTTTTTTTGATAATTTCTACCTTTTGTGCGGGAGGTACCAGAACTATTGAACCAATAATGCCCATCTTTACAGTAGATCTTGTGTTAGTAGAAATAATAGTATGTTTAAAATAATGAGAGAACCGGAGGAGTATTTCGGATTTCATGATCGTTTTGTTTATTCAAAACTTTGACCCTTTGGGGGGAGGTACCACAAGGACTGGACGGATAAATTATTATCTTTTCACCAGACCATGGGTTAATAAAATTATATATATATATATATATATATATATATATAATATATATATATATATATATATATATATATATATATATATATATATACATATATATATATATATATACATATATATATATATATATATATATATATATATATATATATATGTATATATATATATATATATATATATATATATATATATATATATATATATATATATATATATATATATGGAAGATGGAGAGGATCGATGTTTTGATATCCGAACTCGATCTAAGTTTGACAATAATTTTATTTTATTACGATGTCTCAAGTTTGGACCAGATAGAATAATTCCTTCGACAGTAACGTACGCATCAAGCAGTTCAAAGAGACATAGGGTATAATACCGTTCTTTAAATGGGGCATGCTTTGGCCGCATGAAATGATATATACCCTCTCTAGCTGAGGTATGGCTGAGGGTATAAAAATCGGATATAGTAATTTTTATGTTCATCCACTCAAGCGATCCTCATATATCTGAAACCAAAATTTTCCAGAAAACTAATACTGACTCGATTTTTATTAAAAATGTGAACAAATGCACATTTTTGGGCGATTGCCCTTCTAATTACGCCCTCTGTCGCTTTAACAGGAATGCTAAACAGAATTCCGAAATTGCAAGTTCTTTTCCATGTTTTTCCCGTTTCTGACTATATAGGTCTATGAAATCAGCATCAAGGAAAAAGTCAGAACTAACATTTTTATGTATATTTGATTTCACTTTTAATTCCATTTCCGCATATACGGCTGAACAGAATTGTTGGTATTTTTCGCACAAAACTTGTGATCAATTTTATCCGCTTAATATTAACGGATGACCATCCAAAGTGGTGGGCTTCTGCCCTGTCCTAAACTCTACCCTGATACATTCCACGTCGGTTGTTCTATAATTGTGAACTGGATGACGATTGCATGTCGACCAAATATTTTGCAATACTCTCCAAAAACAATAGGCTTCTATTGTGACCCTAACTAACTTCGTGCAAAAAATTACTGAGGATCGGGGACGGATTGACACATATAGACCAATATTTGGAGATGTTACAAATTGTTGACCCAATCAAATGTATAATACCCTTAACATATAGTTCTGTAAAAAATTATAAGAGTTGCTCAGAACCAGAAAACAATATGTAACTTCTAGAAGTGGATTGCGGAAAAAAAAGTGATTTCAATTTCATTGTCTTGAGAAACACAAGTAACATTTAAACATTCCCAAAGTATGAGTATACATTCACATTGCTAGTATATAAGTATCCGAATTTATCTTTCTCAGCATATGTGATTAATTTCTTTTCCGACAAAAATACAAATGAATGACAAATACTCCTTTGCGTATGTCCTTAATTTCTTGTTGCTGAGTGAAGGTAACAGAACAAAACTGGCTAAATTTCCACGGTAATTTTATTTTAATTAAAACTCTTTTGTGTCACTGTTGGTGACACCCAACAAACACACATGTAGTAGTACTCCATTGGATACGTTGAACACGTATTTGAAAGCGTTAAATGAGTTAATTAAATTTCAGTCAAAAAAACAAGAAGACGAAATAAACTTTTCCACGAAACGTTTGTCTTGTTTGTCAAACAGAAGAAAAAAGGGTTGAAGTTAAGTGATAAATCTTTTCTTTTTGTCTAACCACCGGTTAAATATTTACCGTTGGGTAGAACTTTCGTAGCCACTTGTGTTTTTTTTTTATCTTAAGAAAAATCTGAGGAGGTGGAAAAAGAACAATACAAAGAATGAAAAAAGAAAATCTTGGAAAAGATGAATCTGCACAACATTAACATCGAAATATTCGTTGTCAAGTAAAGAATCCTATCTCGATTTAGCCATTCCACACGTGTATGGAAATGAGGACAAGGATCGTAATATTAAAAAAGGACTATATAATCTTCCATATACACTATTGTACTGGTCCACTAATCGATTTTAGATATTTTAAGGCTAAAATCGGGGAAATTTTCTGAGGCTATTTTTAAGACAATTTCTGAGGCTGCAATCGTGTATTTTTAAGAAAAATTTCAATGGCTTAATCGGAGATTTAAAAAAATGCTGGGGCTATAATCGTGGTTTGAAAATTCTGAAGATAATTTCTGAGACAATAATCGTGGATTTTTATAGAAAATTTCTGAGGCAATAAACTTGGATTTTTAAAGAGAATTTCTGAGGCAATAATCGTGGATTTTAAGAAAAAAAAAACTAATCGATTTTAGATAATTTAAGGCCAAAATTGGCGAAATTTTCTGATGCTATTTTTAAGAAGATTTCTGAGGCTGCAATCGTGAGTTTTTAAGAAACATTTCAATGGCTTAATCGGAGATTTAAAACAATGCTGGGGCTAAAACCGTGGTTTGAAAATTCTGAAGAAAATTTCTGAGGATATAATTGTGTATTTTTAAAGAAAGTTTCTGAGTCTATAATCGTGGATTATTAAAACAATTTTCTGAGGCTATTAGCGTGGATTTTCAAGAAAAATTTTTAAGAAATATTCTGAGCTTATAATCGTGGAATTTGCAAGAAAATTTCTGAAGAAATAATCGTGGATTTTTATAGAAAATCTCTGAGGCAATAATCGTGGATTTTTATAGAAAATTTCTGAGGCAATAACCGAAGATTTTTAAAGAAAATGTCTGAGGCAATAATCGTGGATTTTTAAAGAAAATGTCTGAGGCAATAACCGAAGATTTTTAAAGAAAATCTCTGAGGCAATAATCGTGGATTTTTTAAAGAAATTTTTTGAGGCAATAATCGTGGATTTTTAAAGAAAATTTCTGAGGCAATAATCGTGGATTTTTAAAGACAATTTCTGAGGCAATAATCGTGGATTTTTAAAGAAAATTTCTGAGGCTATAATCGTGGATTTTTAAAGAAAATTTCTGAGGCAATAATCGTGGATTTTTAAAGAAAATTTCTGAGGCAATAATCGTGGATTTTTAAAGAAAATTTCTGAGGCAATAATCGTAGATTTTTAAAGAAAATTTCTGAGACAATAATCGTGGATTTTTAAAGAAAATTTCTGAGGCAATAATCGTAGATTTTTAAAGAAAATTTCTAAGGCTATAATCGTGGATTTTTAAAGAAAATTTCTGAGGCTATAATCGTGGATTTTTAAAACAATTCCGAAGACATTTTCTGCGACAATAATCGTGGATTTTTAAAGAATATTTCTGGGACTATAATCGTGAATTTTTAAAGAATGTTTCTGGGGCTATAATCGTGGATTTTTAAAAAAGTATCTGAGGCAATAATCGTTTCTGAGGCAATAATCGTGGTTTTTTTTTTAAGAAAATGTCTCAGGCAGAAGTCTTGGATTTTTTAAGAAAATGTCTCAGGCAAAAGTCTTGGATTTTTTAAGAAAATGTCTCAGGCAAAAGTCTTGGATTTTTTAAGAAAATGTCTCAGGCAAAAGTCTTGGATTTTTTAATAAAATTTCTGAGGCTATAATCGTGGATTTTTAAAACAATTCCGAAGACATTTTCTGCGACAATAATCGAGGATTTTTGAGGAATATTTCTGGGACTATAATCGTGAATTTTTAAAAAAGTTTCTGAAGCAATAATCGTGGATTTTTTTAAGAAAATGTCTCAGGCAAAAGTCTTGGATTTTTTAAGAAAATGTCTCAGTCAAAAGTCTTGCATTTTTTAATAAAATTTCTGGGGCTATAATCGTGAATTTTTAAAAAAATTTCTGAAGCCATATTCGGGGATTTCAGGAGAATATTTTTGGGGCTATAATCGTGGATTTTTAAAGATAATTTCTGAGACAATAAACGTGGATTTTTAAAGATAATTTCTGAGACAATAAACGTGGATTTTTAAAGAACATTTCAGAGGCTATAATCGTGGAAGATTTATTAAAAATCAAGATTATTTGGTCTCTTGGTCTTTAGAATATATTTAAAATATCACGATTATAAATTAAATTAAAAATTCTAATAATAAAATAAGGTTGATATTGTTCAGAAAAATTCCCTGTCAGATTTCAGATTAATTTCTAAGGTTCTTTAACATTTCCTAAATTTGTCACATTTCCAAAAAAAAAAAAAAAACTTTGCTAAGCTTTCGAATGAATCTTTGTTTTGCTGGTCTTCAAATAATTCGAATTTTCCGTTTTATTTGTTCGCCTGCGCCCAAATGGTTTGTTTGTGTACTCTGATGGGGCAAATAGCGACCGCATCAACGCGTTTATTCAAATAAAGCAATTTTTCTCGTCGGCCTCTCTCTGGATGGCAATGGTAGAAATGGCCTCCATTAACCGCGCGAATGTTCGTTACACAAAACGGCCAAACAAAGACCCGTTCGACGGATTGTGGAAAATTGCATTGCCTATTTTGGGATACAAAAGCTGCTGCTGCCTTTGGCCAAAAATGAAATGGAATGGACTTTGTTTGTAGTTTATTTGTAGTATTACAAGCATTTATTTGGTAGCCTTTCCGAGGTGCACACACGCACCCACTCACAGAGAATATAAAAAAAAAAAACATCCATGGTTAAATAGAGCCATGGTTTGTTGTGTGTGGAGCTTGAATTGTTTGTTATACAACATGGCCGTGGTTTTGTTTCGTTTCGTTCCATATTGTTGTTGTAGTTATTTTGGGGTATCCGTTAGCCAAATCAATTCAATTGTTCAACATTTTGTTGATTTCAGTGTTTCAATCGCCAGCTTTCTCTGTTTCCCTGGGGAGGAAATTCAAACACAGAAAACTACATCTATTTCTTGCGCCATCATCCCGCATTTTTGCATTGCGTTTTGTGTTTTTTTTTTTTTTTTTTTTGAATATCCTGGAATCTAATTCAGTTTAGTTTTGGTAGTAAATTCCTATCCATGAACGAACGACGTACACCGAACACAAACCAAATTGAATCAAAGCGGGGAAAAAATCACTGGTTATCTATTACAATCGCTGATCTGACTCCAGGGTAAAATATAAGGGGTAGGAGGGGTTGTGCCGACCTTTAACTATTATCAGCACTAAGGCCACAAACATTTTTGAGCGCCATTTAGTATGGGTTTGGTGTCTCTTTTTGGATTTGCTTTTATATTTTCTGGAGCGGGTGGTGAGGACGATTTTGGGTAGTATGTAGTTTGTATTAATGTTCATTGTTTTCCTGAAGGTAGTCTTTGGTGTATTCCGTTAATGGGGGTAAAAGGGGTTTTTGGGGATGTCACTTTTTTGTGTGCTTGGGAGCTTCAAAACGAATATGTGATTTATCACTCTCACGCCTTGGGTTATTGAATTTGAAAGAATAATTTCTACGAAGTCTAGATAGAGGAATTGAAATTAATTGTGGGAGGGAAGTATGAGATAAAAGAAACAGAATCACAAAAACAGAAAACCACAGGAATATAGAGAACACACAGCATCAATTTTGCGCCTAGTTTTAGTCAAGAATAATAGCCTCAGAAAACTTATTTTTTAAAATCCACGACTATAGCCTCAGAAATTTTCTTTAAAAATCCACGATAATTGCCTCAGAAATTTTCTTCAAAAATCCACGAAATTTTCTTTAAAAGTCCACGATAAAAGCCTCATAAATTTTCTCTAAAAACCCACGATTCTAGTCTCAGAAATTTTCTTTAAAAATCCACGCTTATATCGTCAGAAATTTTTCATGAAAAATTTACGATTATAGCCTCATAAAATTTTTTCAGAATTTTCTTTAAAAATCCATGATTACAGCCTCAGAAAAAATTTTCAGAAATTTTCTTTAAAAATCCACGATTATAGACCCAGAAATTCTCTTTAAAAATCCACGATTATAGCCTCAGAATTTTCTGTAAAAATCCGTGATTATTGCCACAGAATTTTCTGTAAAAATCCACGATTATAGACCCAGAAATTCTCTTTAAAAATCCACGATTATAGCCTCAGAATTTTCTGTAAAAATCCGTGATTATTGCCACAGAATTTTCTGTAAAAATCCACGATTATAGCCTCCGAAATTTTATTTAAAAATCCATGATTATAGCCTCCGAAATTTTATTTAAAAATCCACGATTATAGCCTCCGAAATTTTATTTAAAAATCCACGATTATAGCCTCCGAAATTTTATTTAAAAATCCACTATTATAGCCTCCGAAATTTTATTTAAAAATCCACGATTATAGCCTCCGAAATTTTATTTAAAAATCCATGATTATAGCCTCCGAAATTTTATTTAAAAATCCACTATTATAGCCTCCGAAATTTTATTTAAAAATCCACGATTATAGCCTCCGAAATTTTATTTAAAAATCAACGATTATTGCTTCAGAAATTTTCTTTTAAAAACCCACGATTATTGCATCAGAAATTTTCTTTAAAAATCCGCGATTATTGCCTCAGAAATTTTCCTTAAAAATCCACGATTATTGCGTCAGAAATTTTCCTTAAAAATCCACGATTGTAGCTTTAGAAATTTTCTTTAAAAATCCACGATTATAACCTCAGAAATTTCCTTTAAAAATCCACGATTATAGCCTCAGAAATTTTCGTTAAAAGTCCACGATATAGCTCCACGATAATTGCCTCAGAAATTTCCTTTAAAAATCCACGATTATAGCCTCAGAAATTTTCTTTAAAAATTCACGATTATAGCCTCCGAAATTTTCTTTAAAAATCCACGATTATAGCCTCCGAAATTTTATTTAAAAATCCACTATTATAGCCTCCGAATTTTATTTAAAATCCACGATTATAGCCTCCGAAATTTTATTTAAAAATCCACGATTATAGCCTCCGAAATTTTATTTAAAAATCCACAATTATAGCCTCCGAAATTTTATTTAAAAATCCACGATTATAGCCTCCGAAATTTTATTAAAAAATCCACGATTCTAGCCCCAGAAATTTTGTTTAAAAATCCACGATTCTAGCCCCAGAAATTTTATTAAAAAATCCACGATTCTAGCCCCAGAAATTTTATTAAAAAATCCACGATTCTAGCCCCAGAAATTTTCTTTAAAAATCCACGATTCTATCTTCAGAAATTTTATTTAGGAATCCAGGATTATAGTCTTAGGAATTTTCTTTTAAAATCCACGATTATTGCCTCAGAAAATTTCTTTAAAAATCCACGATTATAGCCTCAGAAATGTTCTTTAAAAATCCACGATTATAGCCTCAGATTTTGTTGAGTCACGATTATAGCCTTGTGTTAAAAAATCCACGATTATAGCCAAAGAAATTTTCTTCAAAAAAAGCCTCAGAAATATTCTCTATCCGACTATGGCCTCAGAAATTTTCTTTAAAATCCAGAAATTTTCTTAATTTTCTTTTTAGGATATTTAGAAATCCCAGTAAATTTATTGCTACATCCAGAAGTTATTTTTGAAATTTTAAATAAAAAATCGCTCATAAATATTTACTTCCTCTATTCCAGGGAAAAGTTTCACCTTAACCATAACCGTTTCAACAAATCCGCCACACATTGCCACATACAACAAGGCCATTAAAGTGACTGTCGATGGACCCCGAGAACCACGCTCCAAAACCAGTAAGTATTTCCAAATAAATATGTATGCAGCAGAAGCAGCAGCAACACCATTTTACATTCATTCTCAAACACTCACATATTCACACTTTTACAACAATCCATATGAAGTTGTGTAAATTGTATAACAGACATTGTTAATAAATATGCATAGATGTATTTATTTATAACATGAGAGAAGGGAAGGAAGGGGGAGGAGGGTCAAGGAACAAAATCTCATAAATCCTTATACCAGAGACAAGAGAACAAGATTTAATTCTGATGGCAAAAAGAAACATTTAAATAAAATACACAATTCATTAGATTTTCTTTCTCTCGAAGAGATAACAAATACATGCATATTTCAATGCAGTGTTGGACAGTGGGTGAGATGAAGAGGTTTTTCTTTTGCCATATGATATAAAATATTTACAAAAGGAGCTGATGCTTTAGGACACTTACAAAAATGCTAAGAAAATGTTACGAATTCAAAAAAAAAAAATCCAGAAATAAAATTGAAATGTTTTAAATTACTAGTGAAATGACTCAAATTACATCTGTAAAAGGGATAGACCTTTTGGAAGAGTGCTTCTAGACCTTAGAAATCGAATATTTTGCTTTATTTGTATACTTTATTTTTGGGTACCTTTTAGTACTCAAAAGCATATTTTTTCATACATCGTACCTAATTTTCAAATTTTCAAGGTTTTCTATATCGCATAAGTTTTTTCCTTGCAGGAAAAATGTTGTATTTTACATTAAAAAATTTTTCAAATCTTTCAATTTGATTTTACCTGCGGAGGATATTAGTAAAACCATTGCAGAATATACCCACATCCCATTTTGCTGTACAAACGTCTCCATATGAAAACCCAAGAAACCAAAAGTAACCTCAATAGTAAATTTCGGAATTTCAGTTCTATCCTAGTAACACATTTAGTAATATTTAGGATGTATATCCAAAACAATACTCAACTCTCCATCCTAGACACCAACAATGATACAAAATTAGTACCATTTAGTACTTTTAATTGTAGTAGTATCAAATTTCCAGATTCTAGCTCTGTACATTTACTCAATACCAAATCAAGTAACTTTTTGTACTATATCCATAACCACCTCTATAACTCAATCCCTCTCCACCAAAATTAAGGATTTCGGCTCTTTAACTTTCCCTATTACCAAATTTAGTTCAATTTAGTAATTTTCGAAATACTACCTTCACTTCATAGCCTTCATAGCTGAACCACAGACCCCAATATTGACATCTATATCAAATTTCAAAATTTCAGCTCTATTGCTTCACACAATACCCAATTTTGTACCACTGAGTACTTTTCGTACAATTATATAATTCCAGCTCCGTCGGTTCATCACTATTCTAATTTGTACCAAATGTAGTACCATTTAGTACTCATAAGTATCAATTTACAAAGTTTACTACATACCCCAATCCTACACTTCTAAAGTAATTCCAATTTCAAATTTTAGGATTCCACCCAAAGCACATTTTAGTACATATAAGTACAAATTTCCAAAACTATCTACAAGTCCCAATCCTATACTCCGATAGTAATATTTTTTCCAATTTTCAGGACACCAGCTCTATTGCTTCACGCAAATCCAAATTATATCAAATTAAGTAGCATTTAGTAGTGTTAAGTAGAAATTTCCAAAAAATACCCCCATATCCCAATCCTAGTTCACAACATTAATCTTAATTCTTAATTTCAGAATTCCAGCTCAATAGGTTCAATAAAATCCAAATCGTACCAAAATTTCCAAAACTATATCCATATCCCAATCCTACACTCGGACAGAAATCTTATTTACAATTTTCAGGATATCATCTCTATTGCTTCTCTCAAATCCTAGTTGAGTATCATTTAGTACTTATAAGTACATAATTCCAAAGTTTCCTACATCCCCCAAAACTGCTCTCCCACAGTAATCCCTATTTCAAATTTTAGAATTCCACAACCCTGTTGGTTCGCCCAAATAGAAAGTGTACTTTATTTAGTACATATAAGTACAAATTTCCAAAATTAACTACACATCCCAATCCTTCACTCCGACCGTAATCTTATTTTCAATTTTCAGGTAACCAGCTCTATGGGTTCACACAAATTCAAAAAGTACCAAATTTTGCATTTAAGTACACCTTTTTCATGACTACCTACATCATACAGTCCAATAGAGATTTTTTTTTAAATTTTAGGATTCCAACTCTACCAGTTCTCCCAAAATTTAAATTGTACTAAATTTAGTACCACTTGATACACATAAGTACGAATTTCCAAAATTACCTACATTCCTCAGTCCTAGAATGCAATGGTAGTCTTATTTCTAAATTTCAAAATTCCAGCTCTATCGCTTCATCCATATCAAAATTGTACCAAATTTTGTGCCATTTGGTACACAAGTACTTAAGTACAACTTTCCATAACTGCCTACTTTATACAGTCCAATAGAACTCTTACTTTTAAATTTCAGGATTTCAACTTCACCGCTTCACCCTAAATTTAAATTGTACCAAATTTAGTACCTTTTAGTACAAATAAGTACGAAATTGTAAAGCTTCCTAGATACCCCAATCCTACGCTCCCACAGTAATCCTAATTTCAATTTATAGAAATCAATCAACCTGTTGGTTCGCCCAAATCCAAATTGTACCAAATTTGGTACCATTTAGTACACATGAGTAGGAATTTCCAAAACTACCTACATCATATAGTTCATTAGAAATCTTATTTCTAAATATCAGAATTCCAGCTCGAAAGCTTCACCCAAATCGAAATTGTACCAAATTTAGTACCAATTAGTACTTTAAAAACTTAAAGTGCACATTACGAAAATTTCCTCCATATCCCAATTCCACGCTCCGCCAGTAATGTTAATTTCAAATTTCAGGATTTCAGCTCCATCCGTCCCTTGACATTCAAATTGTACTAAATTACGTACCTTTTAGTACTTTTCGTGCATACTTCCACAACCACCTCTTCCTTACATCGATCTTACTCCTCAACCTTGGTTTCCATTCCAAATTTCAAGTTTTTAGCTCTAACCGTTGATACGAAACGGTACTGAATGCAGTACATTTTAGTACTTTTCGTACACTTATAGTGGGAATTTCCAAAAACCCTATGGTACATCCATCATTCACCCCAGTGATTCAGTGAACCTCATTCCAAATAGAGGAGTTCTAGCTCTACTGCTCCTCTACCATATTTAGCACCTTTTAATAATTTTCGTACGGTTCTAATACGAATGTCTAAAAACTCAGCCTTATCTGACCCCTTCACACCCAGATTGACTCTCACACAAAATGTCAAGATTCTAGTTAGGTTTATTAAAGATCGGATTACCAATACAAATGCTACCATATTTACCACCTTTTATTACTTTTCGTACGGTTCTAGTACGAATTTCCAAAAACTCAGCCCCTTCACACCCAGAGTGACCCTCACACAAAATTTCAAGATTCTAGTTAGGTTTATTAAAGATCGGATAACAAATACAAAGGCTACCATATTTACCACTTTTTAATACTTTTCGTACGGTTCTAGTACGAATTTCTAAAAACTCAGCTTTTTCTGACCCCTTCGGACCAAGAATGACCCATACCCTAAAATTTTAAGATTATAGTTATGGTTTTTAAAGATCAGATTACAAATACAAAGGACATTTAGGACCTTTTCATATTTTTCGTACCGTTCTAGTAAGGATTCCGAAAAACTTAGTCTTATCTGACCCGTTCGTACTAAGAGCGATCCTCACCCAAAATTTCACGATTCTAGTTGGGTTTTTTAAAGATCGCATTACAAATACCAATGGTTCCAAATTTAGTACCTTTTAAAACTTTTCGTACGGTTCTAGTACGAATTTCCAAAAACTTAGGCTTATCTGACCCAAGAGTGATCCTCACCTCAAATTTCAGGATTCTAATTAGGTTTATTAAAGGTCGGATTTATTTGGTTTTTTTTTTTTCAAGAAAAAATGGCTTTTAACTCGAAAACCTTTCTTTCCCAATTTTGTCCCACTGTTCTTCGGAGGGCAGACTTAAATCATCCCACCAAGAACGACTTATCTTCATCTCGTCTCTTCATTTCTAGTAATTTAAAAATCCAAAGATAGTTTATGACTCGAAAAGACAAACAAAACTTTATTCCCTGCATCTGTGTGTGTGTATATGTGGCTGGCTGCCACCACTAGCTACCAATCGAGATTCTGCTCTGCAGCTCCACATTGTCAGTGGTATTCACATAGAAAACAATTCATCTTTCAAAAGAATATTCATTAATGCTAAATAACATTACGGGCATGAATGAAGGCATGCAAAAAATGGCACAAACGGACAGGGTTACTTTTCCCACAAAAACAATGAAAGGAAAAGAAGAAGGACGAACGACAGACAGACGGACAGAGAATGGCATTGTGGCCGGGACAAGTTGGAAAAAGAGGACAGTTAACAATGCAAAAATACGACAGACTGGCAACCGGTAGCAGGACAAAACGTCCATTTTGTAGTTTGAAATATTTATAAAGATGCAAATATATTACATTTTGCATATGTTAAGCTTGTCTTGTGGAAGACACAATGACAACACACACACACACAAGAATGTTTAATGTGTGATACACACACACATACATAGATAGCCCCCCTTTTTTATTTGTCTTCTATAAAACTATTTACTGTTTCCTCTCTAAAAACAGAGGTTTATTCTGGCTTAATGAAAGGACTGCTTAAATGTTGGCTTTCAAAAGGATGACTCCTTTACCACTTCTGTCCTGCTACTGTTGCTAATGCTCTTCATTGTCCTTTGCTAGCAATTTCATTGTATTTTCCATTCATTTTACTTTGACTTTCCACAAAATGATTTATCTCGTTTAAGTTGTGTCCTTATTGTTGTTAGTCGTTTTTTGTTTATTATTTTAATTTTGAAAAGTTTTCTAAAGGAGGGGGAGATGATGAGGTCTTGAAAAAATGACAAGTGTGAGAGAGAAGAGAGAAATATTGAAGGTTTTTGAGACATAGAGACCTTAGGTATGTCTTCTCTCTTTAGAAGTCACTTAGAGGGCCTCATGCTTCTAAGAGTTTCACAGAAGGTTTCCTACCTGTTAAAAATTGTCCTCTCTACAAAAGACCGTCTGCGGATTTTCGGACTATAGAAAACCACAAAATTGTCTTCGGTCAATAGAAGACCCACATCCATCCGTAGAAGAACTCCTTGTCCATAAGATACCCTAAGAGAAGCTCCTAACAACAGGATACTATGAAAACCTTTTCAATACTTAGAAGTACCATTTAAGATCTCGTACCCCTGGAAGTCAAATTAAGGCCCTATTTTGACATAAAATATCTTTGGAAGTTCTTATCTCTTGGAAGATTGTTTTTTTTTATATAGAAGACCTCTCGAAGGTATTTTCTTTATAGAATATCGTCAGGAAATCTTCTTTCTATACTAGACCTTAAAAAGGTTTTCGGAAATCATCCGGGGTTCTCTTATCCGTTGAAGAGTAATCGTCGATGTTTTTCCCAAAGGAGAACTTTTAGATGCACATTTTCTTCTTTGAGAGCTCTTTAAAAAGTTTCCAGCCCATAAAAGACCTTCTCGAGCTAGAGAAAGCCATTAAATTACCTTCAGAAAAAAAACTCCATCCGTTTATAAAGAAATCCAAAAGGCCTTCTCTCTTTTGCAAGCCTTGTTCTCAATTGGGAAAACCTTTGTAAAGAGTTCTCCATTTAGAAGCAGTTTTGAACCGATATTCAAAAGTTTGCTCCCTAATAATGATCTTCTAAAGAACATATTTCTACATCTGAAGGACTTGAATGGAACTTACATCGCAGGAGACTTCTGGAAAGGTTCCTCTCTATTTCCTTTGTTTGGAAAACCTGTGGAAGGTATTGCTTGTATAGATGAAAAGACTTTTCTCTATAGAAGGCCTTTGGAAGGTCTTCTGTCAACTGAAGAAATTTGACATAAGTTCTGTCTATAGAAGACTTTTGCAAGGTCTTCTCTCAATATTAACTTTAGAGGACCTGCTTCTATAGAAAACATTTTGTATGTCTTCTCTAAATTGCAGGTCTTCACAGGCAATAGGCAAGGTCTTATCTATATGGACGACCTATAGAAAATACTTTTGGCAGGACCTCCTTTAAAAATGTTTCTCTTTAATAAAGACCTTTTCTATTGAAAAAATTTGGACCGACGTATTTTTTTCTATTGAAAAAATTTGGACCTGAGGTCCGACGAATTTTTTTCTATGGAAAAAAAGTTGGACCTGAGGTCCGACGAATTTTTTTCTATGGAAAAAAATTGGACCTGAGGTCCGACGATTTTTTTTTCTATGGAAAAAATTGGACCTGAGGTCCAACGATTTTTTTCTATGGAAAAAAATTGGACCTGAGGTCCGACGATTTTTTTTTTTCTATGGAAAAAAATTCGACCTGAGGTTCGACGATTCTTTTTCTATTGAAAAAATAGCACATGACGTCCGACGATTTTTTTCTATTGAAAAAAAATGCAACTGACGTACGAAGAATTTTTTTCTTTTGAAAAAATTGGACTTGAGGTCCGACAATTTTTATGCCTCTCAATAGAATACATTTTGAAGTCTTCCATATTTTTATATTTCAAAAAAAATTCCCCCACCCATCAAAAACCCACTCACAAACATACACACACACACACACACACCTATACATACTCATTGCAACTTAATTAAGGACAGCCAATAAAAAAAGCATTCAAAACACAGTGTTATCTATTTTAGGACAACAGCAACAGTTCCATTTTGCCTTTGGCCAAAGACCGTTTCATTTCTCAACGGATCCACTGTCTGGTTTTCGTATGCCACCAATAGGCAATTGTCAAAGTAAGTAGCAAATATTACAACAACTACAAAAAAAACGCTCTTAAATTTTATAATTAACAACATCACTAAAGTCTAGAAAAACCCGATATTAGCCTTTCGGTAAAAAATCGAATAAATCTCATAACATTTAATTGCATGGATGACTTTCAACGGCACTCTCTACTCTATTTTTAATGTCGCTTTTTATACATTTTTATATATATTAATATTATTATTATTAACAAATTGATTTAAATGCTGGCTAAGTGCATGTGTGTAATTTAGTAGAGGACCATTTTTAATATAATGTAAAACAACAACAAAGAACAAGTGCAGAACAAAAAAAACAGCTGCAGAAGTTAAATCTGGACAAAAATGCCATATCAAATACCACTGTCAGACACCACAAATCGAACCTCAGAAAGCCGCATAAAATCCACACAAAAACGATTAGTTTGTCGGTTTTTTTAGGTGGCAGTAGGATGTTTTTTTTTTTTCGTTTGCTCTTTTTTTGCTTTGAAATTTCATTGAAAAAAGTTAATAACGTTGTCGGGATAGGTGGAGAGACCAGTGTCCGATTGGGTGTCTATGGGTGTGTGTGTGTGGTGCAGTATATTTATTCTTATTTATGTGTGTTTTATATTTTATTTTTTTATTATTATTTTGAGGTTTTTAAAATGTATTTATTAGTTTTGTACAAAGATGTCAAACGATAGAAGTTATGGAAAGTATAAAAGAGAGAGAGAGAGAGAGAGAGAGAGAGAGTGAGGCGAGAGTATAAAGTTCAGTAATATTCCTGGCAATAAAAGAAATCAACCTACAAAACTGTTTGAAGAGTAAAATAATAAAAGAATTTGAAGCGAATCGGGAAAAAGTGCAAACATTTTTCAGAAATAAACAACATTTTTTATTTACAAAAATTGATGTGATTTTTTTCAGAGACTCACAATAAAATTTGATCTAGAATAATTAGGACTTTAACACTTACTCCAAACAATGAAGTACAAAAGGGAGATTTATAAATGACAGAAAAAGTCGTCTATGCCTTTCTACACATGATCTTAACTGGTACTGTTTCAAAAGAAGATATTAAACAGTATTCTTTAATTAAAACAACTTCTATGCCTAGGAGACCTATTAAGAAAGAGGCATTCTATACCCTAACAAAATTTTCTCTCAATATAAAAAGGATTTCTTCCTCCAAATGACCTAACTGGACTTTTTGAATATCTAACCATTTTTTCTCCTATAGAAAAAATGAGACTTTGGTATTTTTTCAACAGAAAAACTCGGGTGTGAGTTCCCATACATTTTTTTCTGTAGACAAAAATGGTACATTAGGTTCGAATTATATTTTTTTAAACAATTTTTATGCCTAACAACTTTTATTCTACAGAAAAAATAGTTTTATAATCCATTGATTAGGGATTTGGGATTTGGAAGTCCAATTCCTCATCACGCATAGATTCAAAGCTAGCGTTAAACTTTACGGGAGTATCCAAAGCTCTAATAAACATATCAATTGTCATCAAGGGCAAATTCTACTTCGTACAATATACGAAGGAACCAATACGAAAGGATTTTTTTCTGAGTTCGTTAATTCTTCTCTACACAAAAAGATCGCATGTGAGTTCCTATAAAATTTTTATAGAAACCCCATAATTTTTTTCTTTAATTTCCCTAAAAAGATCTGGTGAATTTCGTTCTATAAAAAATGGGTGTTTAGAAAAAATTTCTTTATAGAAAAAAAATGGGCTTTAAGATTTTAATTCTGATTGGAAAGGTATTAAATTAATTGTAAAAAAAAAAATTTAAAAAGTATCAGTCGGTTTTGCCGACAGATGTATACCCTCAGCCAATGTTTGATTATTTAAATATATTTTGTCTTATGTTATGATTATTCAAATTGTTAACCATCTATGAAAGTACTTTCCGATGGAATGCGCCAATATTGTCCACTTGTAATCGATCCTAAATAAATATGATATAAATATTACAAAGTGCCAGGTTTGGACTACATTGGTTACTCCCTCCACCTTATATGAGATATGTGATAATTTTTAGAAAAAAACGTAATGAGCCAGATATAGTCGACCGAAGTCTTCCATTTTTATTCTCCATCTCATATAGATAAAAATATTGTCATGGGCAAAATTACAAGAAAAACGAACATTTATATGCCATTTTACGCGAAATGATAAATTTCGTTTTCATCTCAGGTTTCTGGTTGAGAGAAATATTTAGATATAGCAGGTCGTAAAGAATCGCCGACTTGTTTCGTTATGACAAGAAAAAGTATGGAAAATTATGACCCTTAGTTGGTGAGATACCAGAAGAAATGGTCCGATCTCTACCATCTTTACAAAATATCCTGTGTTAATGATGTACTAAGTCTTACTGGAATCGAATGTTAATTTCCTGTTTTAAGAGCTTCGTGGATAATCAAAATTTTGACTCTCTGTGGGGGAGGTACCAGAGGGAGTGAACGGATATATCCCATCTATATGGAAGATCTTGTATTAGTAGAAATGATGGAATGTGTGAAATATGAAAAGAAACGGGTGCATATTTCGGATATAATAATAGTTTTGGTTATTCAAAACATTGACCTTTTGTGAGGGAGGTACCAGAAAGAACGGTCCGATATCTACCAGCTTTATAACACATCATGTGTTGATAGAAATATTGAGTTGTATTGGATGTGGAATCGGATGTTAATTTCACGTTCTATTAGCTTCATGAATATTCAAAATTTTGACCCACTGTTGGGGAGGTATTACAAGTCGTGGGCCATTAAATTCCGTCTTCACACCAGACCTTGTGTTAATCACAATACTGTGTGAAATATGAAGCTTAACGGAATCTTACTTCATATTTTACAGGGCGAGATAAAACAACTGCAACAAAGTCAAACGCCATAATTTTTACATGTTTTAAATTTTATTGAATGAAATCAAAAAGTGTCGGAAATAGCAGCAAATTTTACCTATGGCACAAATTATGGCCTGCAAACGGCCAATGAAACCGTCACACGCTGCCCGAATGTTGCTCTGCGGTATTTTGGCCCATTCCCGTCAAAGCGCTTGCTTGAGGTGATCGACACTTTGGTAGTTTTTAGTGCCAACCTTGCTTTCCAAAATACTCTAGACACAATAGTCCAACGGATTGGTATCCGGAGATTTTGGTGGCCATCGAAATGAAGCGAGGAACCTCATTTTGTAACCGTTCTTGGGTGGCGAGTGCTGAGTGCGATGGTGCTAGTCCTGTTGGAATGTCCAAGATAGTCACTTGTGGTTTTCCAGCCAAATATAAAGAAATCACACTATCACGCCTGAATTCCATAACGAATAACTTTTTCTTTTGGAAAATTCCCACCAAAATGCTTTGGTACGCTTGTAAACAATATAATGAGCTGTCACTGGAATAATTTTAACAGCTGTCGGACGAGTGGCTTTGAAATGACAGCAGTCTGAAGTTGGTTGCAGTCTTTCATCTCACCCTGTATTTTCCTCTAATTTGATGTAAATAATACATAAGTGATGCTACATTTGTCCGATTTAGTTGATTTATCCGATTTTATATAAAAGTATTTTGAAAGTCTCAACATGGCAATGATATGTGGTTGGACTCGGTCAAGTTTAATGGAAATCGATTAAGATATAGTCGTCATAAGTTATTAAAAAATGAGTCTACGTTCTGCTCGGGACAGCATTTAACAAGTTTTGCAAGGAAAATTTTCCATTTACTGAATATTTGCTGGATGAATGAAAATGTTGACTAAAATGTATCGGCAACCAGGAGATGCGTATGTTATGCCGTATGGTGAACCTACACTGGGCTCATTTCGGGTTCCAGCCATCAATTAAAGCTAATTCAGTTGGATGCTATTACTGAAGCTCTTAAAATGCAGAAAAAAATATCAACCTAACCCATCCACTTATTGTTCGCTTCCATCCGCTGAAAACTCAAAATTGCAAACTCATGCCGATTTTTTTGACTTAAAGGGTGGGTTTGGGCAAAAGAAAGGACCGCTTAATATACCCCTCTATTTTAGAATGAAAAGTTTTAAAAACTAAGATAGAGAGACAGTTCGTTCATAGAGTAGGTAATAGCAAGTATGGGTGAGCTTTTGAAAAAAGTATCTATTTTTTAGAAAAAAAGTATATATTTTTTAGATGTCAGATTTTAGCAGATTTATTTAAGGCAAGGAAATAGTACTAACATACTTCAATTGCCCTCAGAGAAAATCTCGAAGGCGAAATTTTGTTTGTAAATTTTCAAATCTCTCTTGCATAAGAATAATTTCTCACGGCTTGCTTAGTATTTGTGGGAATCAAGCGGACAGCTAGGACAAAAAAGGCTCAAATCACGCGGCCAAAAATGTTTTCAAGAAAAAGCAAATCTTGTTAGAATTTTGTCGTAATTATTTAATTTTCGTTTTCATTTCAAAAATTAAATTTCTCTCAATCATTGAACCCTACCACTAGCTTAAAACATTTTATTTTATTTATGTTAATAATTTATTCATAAATAACCTTCCAGCATTTATTTATTTATTTTTCGACGACAAGAAAAAAATTCGCGATATTCGTTATTGTGTTTGCGAACTGTTCTAGATGGTTGTTGGTCTGCTGATTGCTGTTCTGAAATGTTTTTATGTCGCCAAAATGAGCAACTGCAACAATAATAACAAAAACAACAACATGGTAGTAATAAATTAAGTTATATGCGTGTTTTTTTCCGGCAAAAGGTCATTAAATTAATGTCATAAACATCAGTGGTAGAAAATTTATTAAATATGGTGCATCGTTATAATCATCATTGGCAGTGCCATCAGATAAGGGAATACAATTTTTTTTGGATAATTATGAAATATAAATGATATATGTAGATAAATGAGGAAATGTTGGCAATAGGGGAGAAAGGGACAGATCTATGAATTTATGAAGTTTTTTTAATTGGAGGGAAAAAAATTAAAGGGGGAAATTTTTTGGAAAATATCAAATGAGTGGTAGATTATTTTAAATTTTTTGAAAAATGACAACAATTAAAAAAAAAAAAATAAAAAGCTGTAAGTTCGGCCGGGCCGAACTTTGGATGCCCTACCACCATTTGGAATGAATTTGAAAATTTTCGAAAAAATATGAAATCCTTTAAAAAACCTGTTAAAATCTTAAAAATACGGAATGTAGCTGTTAGGCGAAGATGTTGACCGGCATAAGCAACTTTTGTCATGGGACATTAAAATATTCAAAAACGAAACTCGAAAAAGGATCCTGTCGTTAAAATCATCAAAATTTGGAATATTGGGATCTATAGTGGCTATAAGAAGACCTGGACTTGTATAGACACTTTTCTGACACAGGCTGCAGTACCTGTTACGAACTTCGAATAAGAAAATTGAAACAATTCCGGTGAATAATGTCACTAAAATCATTAAAATTCAGAAAATAGGGAGGTACCAATATAGGGGGGCTATATCAAGACCTGGACCTGCATAAAGAATTTTCTGTCTTAGGCTGTAGTACCCACAAGGAACTTCAAATACGTAATTTTAAACAATTCCGGTAAATAATGTCTTAAATCGTAAAAATACCGAATATCGGGTGGTACCGTTGTATGGGGCTATACGAGGACCAGGACCTGCATATTGTGGTCCATTACGAACTTCAAATACCAAATTTGAAACAGTTCCGGTGAATAATGTTGCTAAAATCATCAAAATACCGAATATCGGGAGGTACCGTTATATGGGGCCTATACGAAGACTTGGACCTGCATAGACAATTTTCTGTCACAGGCTGTGTGACCCATTAGGATACGAAATTGGAAACAATTCCGGTAAATAATGGCTCTAAAATCGTCAAAATACCGAATATCGGGTGGTACCGTCGTATGGGGGCTATACGAAGACCAGAACCTGCATAGACAATTTTCTGTCTTAAGCTGTAGTATCTATTACGAACTTCAAATACCAAATTTGAAACAATTCCGGTGAATAATGTCGCTAAAATCATCAAAATACCGAATATCGGGAGGTATCGTTGTATGAGGGCTATACGAAGACTTGGACCTGCACAGACCATTTTCTGTCTTAAGCTGTAGTATCCATTACGAACTTCAAATACTAAATTTGAAACATTTCCGGCGAATAATGTCGCCAAAATCATCAAAATACGAAATATAGGGAGGACCGATAATGAGGGCTATATGAAGACCAGGACCTGCACAGACAATTTTCTGCCACAGGCTGTAGTACCCATTATGAACTTCAAATGCGAAATTTGAAACAATTCCGGTGAATAATGTCGCTAAAATCATCAAAATACGGAATATAGGAAGGTTCCAATATATGGGTCCTACGCGAAGACGTGGGCTTGCATACGAAAATTTTCTGTCACAGGCTGTAGTACCCATTACGAACTCTAAATACGAAATTTGAAACAATTCCGGAGAATAACATCCCTAAAATCGTCAAAATACCGAATATCGGCGGGTTCCGTTGTATGGGAGCTATACGAGAATGTGGGCCTGCATTGACAATTTCATGTCACAGGCTGTATTACCAAATTGAATATTGTACCTAAAATCATCAAAATACCGAATACAGGGAGGTGCCGATCTATGGGGGCTATACGATACCGTGAATCTATATAGACAATTCTCTTCCAGGGGGTAAGGTACTCAGAAGGAACTTCATGTGTGAATTTTCAGACAATTCCATTGAAAAATGTAGCTAATATCATCAAAATATCGAATGTAGAAGGGTACAGTTAAACAATACACTTTCAGGGGGTAAAGTACTCAGAAGTAATTCCTTTTGTGAATTTTCGGACAATTTTATTGAAAATTTTGGCTACGATCATCAAAATACCGAATATCGGGGGTACTGTTATATGGCGGATATATGAGGTCGTGGACCGATATAGTCCCTCTTCGAACTTGACCTAACTGCAGGCAAAAGACTGATCCGTGAAAAATTTTAGCTTCCTATCTTTTTTCGTTTTGACTCTTGGGTGATTGCAACAGACGGACAGGGCTAAATCGTCTTAGAATTTTACGTTGATCAGGAATAATATTCGTCTATCCTTAGGTTTCAAATAAGGCGAGAGACCCACGTTTTTCTACTTCCATATAACTTATGCAATTTACTTTGTGTAGAGTTATCACACACACATACATACACACCCGAATTTGTGCACCTAAATTGTATATAAATTTGATTATACTTGGCTATATTATAACTAAATTCAATTTGAATTTATTTCTATTTGTACATTTGTTTATTTCAATTCATTTCACGAAAATTTCCGTTCACCTCCACCAACCCTTCCGGCGTCCATTAATTCATTCATTTAAAATGAAAAATCAAAATTGATATTTATAAATTATTTATTTAAATATTTTATGAAGCTAAACCCGCATGACTTAATTACCGGCTACAAGCGGAGTATCAATGGAAATTTGTTGAGGAACAAAAAAAAACAGCAGAATAGTAAATAAACACACGCATACACGTACATAATTACATTAATTAATCCCTACTAGCCATGACTAACACATACTCGCATTCACCGGTAAACGAGCAAACACACATTGACAACAAATTGTAAATTACAATCGCAGGCAAACAGAACAAATATTTTATTAATTTTATAGAATTAAATGATTTTAATAATGGAATATGTACAATAGTATGGGATGGCAATATATATGAACGCTAGTCGATTGGGAAAAATAATTGATCCATAAGGTCCTCGGAAAGGGGGTCTTCTGTCTATAGAAGACCACCAGAAGGTCTTCTGTCTATAGAAGACCTGTCGAAGGTCATCTCTCTAAAAGACAACCTCTAAAACGTCTTCTGACTATAGAAAACCTTTAAAAGGTGATGAGTCTGTAGCAGACCTGTGAATAGCCCTCTGTCTATTGAAGAACTGTTAAAGGTCTTTTGTCTTTAGAAGATCTTTAAAAGGTCTTCTGACCTGATAGAGGTCTGCTGTCTATTGAAGACCTGTCAAAAGTCATCTGTTTATAAAAGATCTGTTAAAGGTCTACTTTCTATAGAAAGGAGGTCAAAGTTCTTCTGTAAATATAAGACCTGCAGAATACCTTCTGCCAATAGAAGACATGTAAAGGGTCTTCTGTCTACAGAAGACCTATAACAGGTCTTTTGCCTATACAGGACGAGATGAAAACACTATAACCAAGATTTTGTGTGCAGGCAGGTCAAGTTAGAAGATGAGCTATATCGGTCCGCAATTTCGTATAGCCCCCATAAAACGGCACCCCCGATATTCGGTATTTTCATGATTAAGCCACATTTGTCAATGGTATTGTCTTGCATTTTGGTGAGAATTTTTCAGAAAAAAGTTATTCGTGATGAAATTCAAGAGCGATAGTGTTAGCTCGTTAGAGCACTCCAGCATTTAAATGTGAATAAATCCTTTGTGTCTCGTACCATCGCTCATTACCGTGATACTGGTAGCGTAGCCCGACGTCAAGGAAGTGGACGGAAGAAAACAACAACATCAGCAGATATGGTTTGAAAAGTAAAGAAACGACTTGATCGAAACCCGCGTCGCAGTGGCCGAAAAATGGCTCGTAAGCTGAACATATCGCAATATTCCATTCGGCAAATATTGAAAAATGATGTCGGGGTAAAGCCATTGAAATTCCAAAAAGTGCGAGACTTACACCGCAACAGAAAGAAAGTAGACTCAAAAGACCTAAAGAGTTGCTTCGCATGGCCGCAAGTGGTGAACTGCCGAATTTGGTTTTCTCCGATGAGAAAACATTCGTTGTCCAGCAGCTTGTAAACAGCTGAATTGATCGCGTTTACTTGCCAAAGAGGTCAGTTGAAAATGTGCACCTTCGGTTGGCCACCAGAACTCAAGCGCCGGCCATGGTGATGGTGTGGGCCGCCATAACAGCCAATGGTCGCTTTCCGCTAGTATTAATCGACCGCGGCATCAGAATAAATGCCGAATATTATAGCGAAAATATTCTGGAGGGTGTATTAAAGCCTTGGGCACGCAAACATTTTGGCCGCAGACGTTGGACGTTCCAGGACTCAGTACAATCGCACTCAGCACGCGCCATCCAAGAATGGTTACAGAATGAGGTTTCTCGCTTCATTTCCAGCGCACATTGGCCACCAAAATCTCCGGATACAAATCCATTGGACTATTGTATCTGGAGTATTTTGGAAAGCAAGGTTGGCACTAAAACATACCACAGTGTCGATCAACTCAAGCAAGCGATTCGCCGGAAATGGGCCAAAATACCACAGAGTAACATTCCACAATAACGCAGAAGGTGACCAATTCGAACAAATCTAAACTTATTCTAAATTTGATGCTATTTCCGACATTTTTATACCCTACACCACATAGTGATGTCCATGTTATTATCCGATTGAGATGAAATTTTGCACAAATCATTTGTTTGGCCCAAGGACGAACCCTATTGAAATTGGAGATAATTCCATCGGTCAAAATTTAGATATAGCTCCCATATATATCTTCGTCCGATTTGCCTTTTATTGTGCACTAAGCGTGTAATATCAGTCCGAATAGTATGGAATTTTGCACATACGATCAGATTGGACCTGAAAATAAGTATGCCAAATTTGATCGAAATCGGTTCAGATATCTATAGCTATATCTGAACCGATTTCGATCCCATATATATTGTTCATCCGATTTGTTATTTTTGTCCTCCGCAGCCGTAATATGCACTCTGTAACAACAATATTTGGGGATATATATCAAATACAGCTCAGAAATACCTTTGCTAAATTTTATCGAGATCGGTTCAGATTTGGATATAGCTCCCATATATAACTTCGTCCAATTTACGTTTTATTGTGCACCAAACGTCTAATATTTGTCCAAATGGGATGGAATTTGACACTTACGACCGAATTGAGTCTAGAAGCTAGTATGTCAAATTTGGTGAAGATCTGTTCAGATATAGCTATAGCTCCAATATATATTGTTAATGCGATTTGTTATATTTATAACCCACAGCCGTAATATGCACTCCGTTACAACGATATTCAGGGAAATATATCAAATACAGCTCAGAAATATCTTTACCAAATTTTATCGAGATCGGTTCAGATTTGGATATAGCTCCCATATATATCTTTATAGGATTTCAAATCAATTTTGCACCAAATGGGCAATACATGTCGGAATTTAAAACATGTAAATGCTTCGGCATATTAGTCCTTTGAACTTTAAAGTATAATTATAATCATAGCGTGTATGATTGAATTCTCCCATAAAAACTTTTAATTGTTATGTAGAGCTCTACTAAATTAGCAAAGTGGTTTAGGGTATCATAAAGTCGGCCCCGCCCGACTTTAGGACTTTCTTTACTGATTTGCTTTCATTCAATGAAACTTAAAAAAATGTAAAAATTATGGCGTTTGACTTTTTTGCGGTTTTTTTATCTCACCCGTAGTTATTAGAAAAATTGGATGTGGATCCATTGTATATTTGTTTTACTAATATCCTCCTCGATAAACTTCAACATAAAAGATTTTGAACTTATTTGCTCATTATTTTTCCGAAAAAGGGAAAACTGGGATTATTGAAAGATATCCGAAATATCATTATATATTTGCCACATAACTCTTGCCTTATTCTACTCTATGTTGATGGATGAATGTCAAAGGAGGTAAAGGTTTGCCACGCAAATGAATTCTTTTCAATTGAGCCTTTTTTCAATAAAAGTCGTGAAGATTACAACACAAAACATTCAAAATATTTAAAAAACCTCAATTCAATCACAGAAAAATTAAAACATTGAACCCTGAATCGAGACCTTTCCCCAAAACTTAGTCGCCACCATGGCAGATCCGCTTCATGACCATACATACAAACATACCCACCATATACATGGCATCACTTTTTGTGTATGTGTTTGGTTGGTAACATCCACAAAGCCACATAATTAAAGGAGGTAGAAAATGTTTAAGCCAATAGCATTAATAAAGCCACCACAAAATCAATATTCACCATTTAAACTGGTACCACGCGCCTATAAAAACTAATTAATAATTTCCGAATGGTCTATTAATTAAGCCTAATTTGTATATGTGTCCATACATGTGTGTATATATCGGGGTATGTGAACAACTCTTGTTTCGTTTACATAGAATACCAGTAATCTGTGTGCGTGTATGTGTGTGTGTGCATGTAAGTGAATTGAATGAAAAAAGCTATTCGAAATATTCGTTCATTTATTATGGATGTACATATTTTAGCATGGACCTGCAACTGATGATGACAGCAAAAATGGGTTGGTGTGTGCGTCTGTTGGATTTTGTGTGTAATGGTAGCCTGTCCTCCGGTGTGTTCGTTATGTTGATGTTAGCAAATATATAAAAATTAACAGAAAATTTGATATTTATTCAGGCTGTGGACATAACATTGATTTTTTGTGTGTAATCTATACATATAAAAGAGTAATGAAATAGCTGACTGACTGAACGAGCCAGAATCAACGGCCAGGCACAAAGGCTTAAGCTACAACTGAAATTTTGATATTTCGTACTAAAAATGGTACAAAAAATACTAAAATGTACTAAAAATCGGATAATTTGTTTGGGCACTCGGATTGAACTAAAAATTCTAAAATTTGGAACGAGAGAGAATGGAGTGCAGGATAGATGTACCAAAGGTTTTTTAAAAAATTCGAAATTTTAGGTTTCGTAAAGTTCTAAAATGGTACTAAACTTTTAAAATGGTATCATTTGATGTTATGTGAAGGGATAGTGCTAAAAGATTGAAAAATGGTATGAGAATCAAGGTTTGGAAAGTAAATTTGATATTTGAAGGTGGTTCGGGAAATGTGTATTAAACGTGGGATATGTACTAAATAGTACTAAGTTTGGGAAAGCTGGAATTTTTTACATTTTATATTGGAGTCCCTGTTGGTGGCAGTTTTGTGATAAAGGGAACGAAATGCACTAAATAGTATTTGATACATTTTGGTATTGGGTGAACAGATAGTGCTTGAAAATTGAAATTTGGTTTTAGAGTCTCAATTGGAACATATGGAGGTGGATTCCGAAATATGTACCATAATTATGCGAAAAGTACTAAAAGGTACTAGTTTTGGTATTGGATGAAGGTTTAAAGATAAGATTCTGAAATTTGATAATTAGATTACTAATGGTATCGGAGTTTGAGATTTTTCGGTGGTTTGGAAATTCGTGCTATATAGCTGTACGAAAAGTACTAAATGGTACTAGATTTGGAATTGGGTAAAGGGTTAGGTTTGGAATTTGAGGCATGGGTTGGCATCCGGAATTGAGATATGGATGTTGTTTTGGAAATGTGAATAAATATAGCTAAAATCCTAAATTGTATGAAAAGTACTAAATAGTACTAAATTTGGGATAGGGTGAATGGATAGAGCTGAAATACCGAAATTTGAAATGGATGTCACTGTTGGTGTCTGTGGTTGAGAGAAGGAGGTGGTTTTGGAGGCACTATAACCACCTCCTTGGTACTATAATTGTACTAAATGGTATTAAAAAATTTGGTATTGGGCGGAAGGCACAGATATAAAATTCTGAAATTTGATATGAATGTCATTGTTGGTGTCTGTGGTTGAGATATGGAGGTAATATTCGAAATGTATATAATTGTTCGAAAAGTACTTTGCCATTAAGTGAAGGAGAAGAGCTGGAATGCTGAAATTCGATATAGATTTCACTGTTGGTGTCTGTGATTGAGAGAAGGAGGTGGATTTGGGAGTGTGTTCTATAATTGTATCAAATGACAGTTAATTTGGCAATGGAAGGAATTAAAGAGCTGAAATCCTGAAACTTGATACTCTGGTAGTCCTTGAAAAAATATCTTCCACGATTATGACTCTGATAATCCTCGAAGAAATAGCTCTGATAGTCCTTGACGAAATATATATTAAAACAATACGATTATAGCTCAGATATCCTTGACGAAATTCACGTTTCTGGCTCCGTTGGTCCTTTAAACAAGCCAAGTTTTTGGCTCAGTTGGTCCTTGAAAAATATTCTTTAAAAATCCACATTTTTGGTCCTTGAAAAAGTCCACATTTTTCGTTATTAAAAATATTCTTTAAAAAATCCACGTTTTTGGCTATTGAAAAATATTCTTTAAAAATCCACATTTTTGGTCCTTGAAAAAGTCCACATTTTTCGTTATTAAAAATATTCTTTAAAAAATCCACGTTTTTGGCTATTGAAAAATATTCTTTAAAAAATCAACGTTTTTGGCTATTGAAAAATATTCTTTAAAAAATCCACGTTTTTGGTCCTTAAAAAATCCACGTTTCTGGCTATGTTGGTCCTTGAAAATATTCTTTAAAAAATTCACGTTTGTGGCTCTGTTGGTAATTGAAAAATATTCTTTAAAAAATCCACGTTCTTGGCTCTGTTGGTCCTTGAAAAATATTCTTAAAAAATCCACGTTGTTGGTCCTTCAAAAAATATTGTTTAAAAATCCACGTTTCTAGCTCTGTTGGTCCTTGAAAACTATTCTTAAAAAATCCACGTTGTTGGTCCTTCAAAAAATATTGTTTAAAAATCCACGTTTCTAGCTCTGTTGGTCCTTGAAAACTATTCTTAAAAAAATCCACGTTTCTGGCTCTATTGGTCCTTGAAAACTATATTTTTTCAAACTCCACAATTATGGTTATGAATGTCCTTGAAAAAATATATTTTAAAAATCCACGATTATTCAGCTTTGGGTCCAGAAGGAGGGTCCTTGAGACCCCCTTTAGCTGTCCACATTTAACTCCGGCTATCATTATTTTCCTAATTTTATTCATAATGCCGTCCCTGGAAAATATTCTTTAAAAAATCTAAGCGTTCGGTTCTTGAAAAAAAAAAAATCTTTAAAAAATTCACGTTTCTGGCTCTGTGAAAAATATTATTTAAAAACTCCTCTTTTTTGGTCCTAGAAAAATATTCTTAAAAAAAATCCTCGTTTTTGGTCCTTGAAAAATATTCTTAAAAAAACACACATTTTTGATCCCTGAAAAATATTCTTTAAAAAATCCACGTTTTGGGTCCTTGAAAAATATCTTTAAAAAATCCACGTTTCTGGCACTGTTAGTCCTTGAAAAATATCTTTAAAAAATCCACGTTTCTGGCTCTGTTGGTCCTTAAAAAATATTCTTTAAAAAATCCATGTTTCTGGCTCTGTTTGTCCTTGAAAACTATTCTTTAAAAAAATCCACATTTCTGACTCTGTTGGTCCTTGAAAACTATTCTTTAAAAAATCCACGTTTCTGGCTCTGTTGGTTCTTGAAAAATATTGTTTAAAAATCCGTGTATCGGGCTCTGTTGCTCCTTGAAAGATATTTTTTAAAAAATCCAGGTTTCTGGCTTTGTTGGTCCTTGAAAGATATTCTTTAAAAAATTCACGCTTCTGGCTATGTTGGTCCTTGAAAAATATTCTTTAAAAAATCCACGATTATGGCTCAGTTGGTTCTTGAAAAATATTCTTTAAAAAATCCACGTTTCTGGCTCTGTTGGTTCTTGAAAAATATTGTTTAAAAATCCGTGTATCGGGCTCTGTTGCTCCTTGAAAGATATTTTTTAAAAAATCCAGGTTTCTGGCTTTGTTGGTCCTTGAAAGATATTCTTTAAAAAATTCACGCTTCTGGCTATGTTGGTCCTTGAAAAATATTCTTTAAAAAATCCACGATTATGGCTCAGTTGGTTCTTGAAAAATATTCTTTAAAAAATCCACGTTTCTGGCTCTGTTGGTTCTTGAAAAATATTGTTTAAAAATCCGTGTATCGGGCTCTGTTGCTCCTTGAAAGATATTTTTTAAAAAATCCAGGTTTCTGGCTTTGTTGGTCCTTGAAAGATATTCTTTAAAAAATCCACGTTTCTGGCTCTGTTGGTCCTTGAAAAATATTCTTTAAAAAATCCGGATTTCTGTCTCTGTTGGTCCTTGAAAAATATTCTTTAAAAAATCCACGTTTCTGGCTATGTTTGTTCTTAAAAAATATTCTTTACAAAATCCACGTTTCTGGCTCTGTTGGTCCTTGAAAAATATTCTTTAAAAAATCCGGATTTCTGTCTCTGTTGGTCCTTGAAAAATATTCTTTAAAAAATCCACGTTTCTGGCTCTGATTGTCCTTGAAAAAATATATATTTTAAAAACCAACGATTATTCAGCTTCGGGTCCAGAAGAAAATTGCCGTTGCAACCATGAGAGTCTTTGAGACCCTCTTAGCTGTCCACATTTAACTCCGGCTATCATTATTTTCCTAATTTTATTCGAAATGCCTTCCCTGGCCAAGCCAAAGCCATGCATGCGTGTAATTTGCCGATAATATTTTAGTTACAAAGCAAAAGGATAAACTTGAAAATAAACAAATGATTTTACGCCGCCTTAACATCAAATCTAGCATCAAACAACAATGAAACTCTTTGCTCCAACTCCAATTCCACAGCAAAGAATGAAGGGTAACCGATCCCGATCCAGCGAGCCAACGGCAGACCAATTAGTTGTCGAACCAAATGTGTTGTTGTTGTTGCTGGTGTTTTTCTGTAACATTTTCCAAAAAGCCTGAATATTCCATGGAACACAATGCAGTCATAGTCCATAGCACCGAGAACAACATTTTTAAGCCATGTTTATTTTACAGGGAATGCCAACAAAAATGCGTTGGAAATCTTTTTCCGGCCATACTCTTTGTAATGTTGATGATGATAATGGTGTGCTACTGGGGGGGGGACGGAGGAGGTGAGAGCTGAAGGCATTGGAAGCTATGTTGTTTTGTTTGTTATGGTCCTTTCTGCATCCAATCAGTAGCCAAAAACCCGCATAATGGTTGTCATTCATTTACACTAAAATTACACAAAAATACAAATAAGCAGACGCACACACACACGGACAAATACGAACATATACACATACATGCATGCCAACATGTCCACCATATTGGCATAATTAGCAGCCCACATTTATTTTATTGACGACCAACGTCCACGTTATAAATACAACAATCAAAACGCATACATGCACAGAGAGGTACACACACATGCACACACACGTATATCTGGTATTTGTAAGTGTTTGTTATGGTTTCTATATTAGGCGGGTTAGGGGTCACCCGATACTTTAACGATTCTAACTTTGTTATTGACTTTATGCAAATAATTTGTTCGCATGGCATTTTTGTCCACCACACCCCTAACCCCTCTCCACACCATCTTCCACATCGTCAAAATTTATTGGCAATTTGCTGTTGTTGCTGCTGTTGTTGTTGTTAGAAAATATGCATTTAATAAATTAGATGACGGCACGTTCATATAATTTTATTTTTATATGTTTATGCGAAACGAAGTGGAGCGGAGCGGAGCAAAGTTATTCATCCATTATGCGCGAACCATACTTAATTTTGGTTGCTAACGATGGACGTCGTTATGTGTGCTATTCAAGTTTTAAGGTTTTGAATATTTGCCCAAAACAACAACAACAACAAATATTTGCAATAATTTTAATTTAACATTGATTTTTATTCAAAGGAATTGGGGAATCAAGGGGGTGGGAATAATGTACGTTAATATGGCTGATATGTTCCGAAATTTCCTAGATTTCCAGCCAAAGAATTAGGGATCATGGCATGTGTGTCCCTTAGTGGTGATAGACCTGAAGAAGACCGTCTGATATATTTAATTTTCTCTTAATAGAAAACAATGCGAGTGCCTGGCCGGTGGGTGGGGATAGACATATCACCATATGTGTGCAATGATTTAGTAAGAGTCATAAGAAGTTTGAAGATTCTCGAGGGTCTTTGTCTCCAAAAAATATTTTTACTGATTTTGAAAAAATTAAGGATAACAACGGTACTTGTCATTTACATCCTCATCAATGAGATATGTTCGTTGGGACGGCATGTGATTGACTGACTGACTTAATGATTCATCAACGCTGAAGCTAGGATCTTGAAATTTTGGGTGGGATTTTGCAGTGGGGCCCTTTGGTTCGAAGGTGTCTGGAAAAGCCGGGTTTTGGAAAATTCGTACCAGAACGGTACGATAACTACTAAAAGGTACTTAATATGGTACCAATTGGTACAATTTGGTATTGGATCAACAAAGAGTGCTTGAAATCTGAAATTTGGTATTAGAAAAGCTCTTTATATGTATACAAAAATCGTACGAAAAGTACTGAATGGTACTAGTTTTGGAATTGGGTGAAGGGATAGAGGTAAAAATCTGAAATTTGATATTTAGATTACTTATGGTATTAGTGTTCGATATTTTGTTATATTTGAAACAATTTTCCAAGAAATAATGAAAAAATTGTGCATTTTATTATTGTGAAGAAATTGTGTATTAGCGGGCATTGCTATTCAAATTGTGGTAGATATATGTATTCGTGAAAAAATCTTGAGGCAAACCAACAACTGTAGCCCTGAACATTCTTCAAAAAATACTTTTTAAATATATCAAAAATCCACGATAACGGTTCCTTTAAAACTTGAAAAATAAAGTATCAAAACGTACGATTGTGACAGTTTTATTCTTTAAGAAAGTATTATTTAAAATATCTATCATGACTCTGATAGTCTTTGAAAGAAATATCTTCAAAAATCCACGATAATAACTCTGATATTCCTTAAATATTCCTTAAAAAAATGGATTTGAAAAATAAACGATTATAGCTCTAATAGTCTTTGAAAAATACAATAAAATATTTAAAATCCACGATATTGAATTAGCAAAAATTGTAATATGTGTTAACTTTGATAAACAGGTAGCAAAAACAATAGTCCGATCTTTACCATCTTTATAACAGATCCTGTGTTGATAGAAATATTCCGATGTGCCAAGTCTAAATTAATTTTTATGAGCTCAATGGATATTCAAAATTTCGACCTTTTGTGGGGGAGGTACCAGAAGAACTGGTCCGATATATTCCATCTTAACACCAGATCTTAGACTTATAAAAATATTGGGATGTGTGAAATTTGAAGACAATCGCATTCTAAAATCACATTTTATAAGAGTTGTAATTATTAAAATTTTTGACCCTTTGTGGGGGAGGTACCTGAGGGAGTGGACCGATATTGTCCATTTTCGCACCTGACATAGAACTGACGCAGATATTAGGATTCGCAAAGTTGGAGCAAAATCGGATTATACTTTCTTTTTCTGTGCAATAAATTATTTCCTTTGAAAATTTTGACATTTTGTGTGGGAGGTACCAGAAGGAGTGGACCGATAGTGCCCATCTTCGAACTCGACCTTGGGTTAATAAAATTATTGGGATGTGTGAAATTTGAAGACAATTTAACTCTTACATCACATTTTATGAGAGTTGTAATTATTCAAAATTTTGACCCTTTGTGGGGGAGGTACTTGATGTAATGGACCGATATTGTCCATTTTCACACCTAACCTAGCACTGATGCAGATATTAAGTTTCGCAAAGTTGGAGGAAAATTGGATTATCCTTTCTCTTTCTGTGCAGTAAATTATTTTCTTTGAAAATGTTGACATTTTGTGCCATATAGCTGAGGTATAAAAACCCACCGTTATGGATATGATAGTCCTAACAAAAATACTGTTTTAAAGTCCACGATTATGTCTCTTTTGGTCCTTACATAAATAGTATTTTAAAGTCCACGATTGTGGCTCTGAAAGTGCCTAAAAAATATATTCACGTTACTACACGTTAATGGCTCCAATAGTCCTTGAAAACCATATTTTAAAAAATCCACGTTAATGGCTCTGATAGCCTTAAAACATATATTTTAAAAATGCATGATTCTGGCTCAGATAGTTCATAAAATATAACTTTTAAAATTCCATGATTACGGAAACAATATATTTTTTAAATCTCCAATTATGGCCCTGGTAACCTTTGAAAGGATCATCTGTAAAAAATCAAAAAATATGATATGATAATTCTTGATGAAACATATTTTAAAATTCCACAATTATGACTCCGATTGTCCTTGATACAATTCTGAAATTTGATATTCAGATTACTAATGGTAAAAGTTTAAGAAATTTGTCGGTGGTTTGGAAATGAGTCTTATATTTGTACGAAAAAATGGAACTAAATTTGGCATTGGGTGAGGGGATATGGATCCTTAAATTTGATATTGAAGTCTCTATTGGTAAATTGAGGTATGAAGGTGGTTTTGGAAATGTGTACTATTATTGTACGAAAAGTGAAATATAGTACCAATATTCAGTATTGGGTGAAGGAACAGGGAAAAAATTCTGAAATTTGGTATGTCGATTGCTGGTGGTATCTGTGTTTGAAGTTCTGGAATTAATTTTGGATTACTTTTGTTATCTAGAATGGAGAGATGCAGATTATTTTGGATATATGTACTAAATGTTATTAAATTTGGTTTTGGTTGAAGGGACAGAGAAGAAATTTTGTATTGAGGTCATGTTTGGTTTCTAAGGTTTAGTACATATGTAGACATTGAAATAGTTTCGCACAGAAGAATTGGATCTGGATCTCTTGTACACTGGCTTTACTTATATCCTTCTCGGTAAACTTCAAAATGAAAGATTTTGAAGACATTTTGGTGTAAAAGGTAAACGGTTTCTTTTTATTTTTCCGAAAAGGGATAAACTTGGAAATTTTGTAAATTTAGTACGATGTGTGAAGTGTTGTATTTTTTTTTCAAAGTGAACAAAATATGCAGTTTCAGTACTAAACCGAACTACCGCAACGAATCTAAGGTGAACTTTTTGCTGACGAATTAGCCGGCACTTGCTAATAGTTCTATAAAACATAATTTTAGGAATAAAGTCAAAGATGAACATATTCTACGTCAAATAGCATTATGAGGTGCCAAAGATATAAAAATCCACATTAACATTATATACCTGAACCAAGCATCGGTATTAGATAACATTAGATAACGTAAGTCCACTCCTTCTCGTTAATGATATAGGGTATGATTTGTAATAATATAACTCTCATAAAATAAGAAAATATTCCCTAGTTTTATTTAACGTTCGCATGCTGAAATATTTCTACAAATAGTAAACTAAGTGTTAAGCCATTCAAGCAAAAAGTTACCCAAAATTAAAAAAAAAAATATGTCTATTTAGTTTCCTAATCTTATACTGCGTTTAAGCCCTCAAATTTTATTAAATATCTCTATATTTCCTTTAATTTTCAGGTGCCAGTAATACACACTGGGGTTATGGTTCGGCAACAGCATATTCACCCTACTTGGCCAGCAGCGGCTTGTCATCGTGTACAACACCAACATCGGCGCAGTTCAATAATCCAGCATTGGGTTTCTCGTGTTCATCGAATGAACAGGCCAATAATCAAGATTTCAGTGGTGCTTCTAACCGGGATTGTGTGCCAAGTAAGTAAAAATAGAACAAGAAATCCCATAATTTTTAATTTTTCTGTTTAAAAAATATTAAAAATCACAAAAGGACCATATCAACTTCAGTTCGACTTTGTATCAGAAAAGTTCGATAGCTTTTGAAAGGTCTAAAAATAAGGCCTATTCTTCATAAATTTTATTTCGACTCCTTATAATCGACTCCGGGATCATAGTTTGTGTACGATTTTACACTTTATATCCTCCTAAAGCAAGCAAAGAACTTCGCGTTTTTGAAATTTTGATTTTCCAATATGTTCATAACAAAGCCGACTACCTCGTCGTTTTGGCGAAAGACTACAATTTTTTACTGAATTTTTCATCCGAAATTCCGGATAATCATTTTTTTTCCTAATTCATCCTTAGAAATATCATATAATTTTTAAGAAATACCGACCGACAATAGTAATGTTATAAACAAAAATATTCGTTTCTTTTCTTTCCAGTGCTGCCCGATTCAACAGCTTCCGACTTGGATCAACATCTCAGCAGCCTTGTGGGTTCTACAACTGGGCAGATGACACATCACAGTTTGCTGGGATCGACGGGACAAACAGCCATCTCATCGACGGTCAATGGGGCCGCCGGAGCTGTTGCCAACTCAATTTTGGTACCACGTTATCACAACTCGAACAACGATTACAATGTGCACTCCAGTCAAAATGGTCCACGCAGTCTCAGTGATTCGTCACAGGCCGAATCGCCGGTACAGGAAGATCTACTCTCTACAAATACACCAAATTTGGGTGGGGCAAATGGCAATGCGGCCACAAATGGCGGTACGAACAGCAACTCCAATGGCTCGGCCAATAACTCCCTGGTCGGTTCTAATCCCAATTTTACTAATCTCGTAAATCAAAGTCAAAATCCCGCTGGCTATGGTGGCACGGCTGGGGCGGGAGTGGGTGTTGGTGGCGGCCATGGTGGTGCTGCAGGAGCCGGCTGTAATGGTTCCCTTTATCCCGTTCTTCCGGCCAGCCTATTGTATTCTCAGCTATATACCGCTGCAAATCAGTCACATGGTTTCCACTCACATTCCTTGCCCTCACACACATCGCCCAATTCAACGGTCCACGGTGAGCTGCAAAGTGTAATGGATCACATTAGCAATGTGGGAGTGAGACAGCAACACAACATTATGTCCGGCGGTGGGGTGACACATCCCGGCGATTTGACTTTGATTGGCAATTGCGGCGCCTCGGTGCGTAACATCGAAGATGGCAATACTAATCGCCAGTTGACAGCATTGGCTGCCCATCGTGGTCATCATAATCCTGGCGATAACGGTAGTGTTTGGCGGCCATATTGAGGTCAGGTGCTTTGGTGCGGCTCTGCTGTGCTATAGTGTTACGAGAATCCGCCAGAGGAGCAGCATCAGGCAACGGGTGTGGCAACGGAGAGCAAGCACTGGTAAAATGGAAGGTGTTTGGTTATTGGGGGCATGGGAGGGTGGTGAGGTCCTGGTGTGGCAGTGTTTTGTAAATATGTAAAATAATGATTTTAAAATAAGATAAAAAATATTAAAATATATTTAAAAATTTGCAGCTAGTCCCAAAAATCCGAACTTTGTAAAATTTTAGTTGAAATTATTTTGTATTATAAAAATTGGATTTTTTATGAGAGTATTGATATTATCATTGTTAATTGAGTGTTATTAAATTCCTATAGACTGTCAAGAAAGTCCATCTTGACATATTCACTTATAGAGCGCATCTTAGTTCCTAACACCCATAAAATAGAATTCTCTTTAATTTCTCTTTTTGATTTCTTAGATAAAATTATCCGTAATAAAATCAAGCGTTCTAAAGAAAATATGGGGAAAGTAGTGGAAGTCGTTCGAAAATGGCGTCAGGGAATATTCGGACCTGTGCGGAAATATCGGTCAAAAGAAAACAAAAAAAATTATTTTCATACAAAATTTCATGGCGATCGCTGCCATTTTCCAAAAGATTAAAGAAAATAGTGAAGAAATTTGGAGGTAAATAATATTTAAGCTGGAGCTTGGAAATTCTGAGATAAATTTGGGTAATTTCTACAATCTTTTAACCACATACATTGGGTATAGGATTGTAAAAATTTTCAGTATAGGTTTCGGGGGTAGATACCTCCCAATTTTGGTAAATTCCCATCTAAATTTGTCAATCGATTCATTTATTTTATTTTTGTAGTTTTTTTTTCTTAGGCAAAGGACAGAAATCTTTGATGGGCTATAAATATTAAAAATCGACGAAACTTTTAGATCCTCAATATAATCTTAGGGAAGTTTTTGAAATTCATTTTGTGGAGTCAAATTTCATTAGCTTGAAATCGTGAGCCAATAGGTCTCAAGTATCTTAGAACATAGAAAAATTGTACTTATACTATGCCGAGTTGTAGAATTTGGCAGATTGTGGTAGACTCGACTGTAACACTGTGCGACAAAATTGATTTATTTTAAATGAAAATGGAAATATTCCAATGAAAATTATTCGTCATAAAATTGTACTATAGCTCCAAAAGAACATTCAAAATCTAAATCCTATCCAAACCGCAGTAATTCAGAAAAATAAACAAACTTTGAATACCCTCCACCATTTGGAACGAACTTTGACGAACTACGTCGTGGACCTACATAGGCATTGTTTGTCATAAGCCATTATCATATTCAAATTCGAAACTTGAATTAAACGGTCAATATCGGAGCTGTGCGAAGACCTGGATCAGCATAGGCAATTTTCTGTCACAGGCTGTAGCATCCATTACGAACTTCAAATAGACATCTCAAACAATTTCGGTGAGTATTGTACCTAAAATCGTCAAAATACTAAATATAGGGAGATACTGATATATGGAACCTATAAGAAGACCTGGACCTGCATAGACAATTTTCTGTCACAGACTGTAGTTTCCATTACGCACTTCAAATACCAAATTTGAAACAATTCCGGTTAATAATGTCGCTTAAATCATCAATACCGTACCGTTATATGGAGGCTATACGAAGACGTGGACCTGCACAGACAATCTTCTGTCTTATGCTGTAATATCCATTTCGAACTTCAAATACCAAATTTGAAACAATTCCGGTGAATAATGTCGCAAAAATCATCAAAATACCGAATATCGGGAGGTACCTTATATGGGGGCTATATGAAAACGTGGACCTACATAGCCCATTTATGAACTTAACCTGCTTACTGGAAAAATAAACATGTGTGCAAAATTTTAGATTTCTATCTCAATTCGTTCGAAAGATAGCGTGATTACAACAGACAGACAGACGGACATCGCTAAATCGACTTAGAATTTGACGCCTATCAAGAATATATATATATATATATATATATATATATATATATATATATATATATATATATAAAATCTCATTTTAGAGTTTAATCCCTGTTTTATGTGAATTTTTGCAGATTTCTCCTTCAAAAGCATTGTTATAGAACGATGACGTCACAGGAACGAATTTTTAATTTCCACGCTTTGATAGCACTGTGCGACAAAATTATTTTTGCTCTAAACCCAGAAAAAGGTTATACAAATAGAGCTAAGAATATTAGAGACGTATATTGGTGTTTTGTGAGCTTGCCCAGGGAGGATTGTTACATAGATTTTCTTCCAGATATTGTATGTCCTGTTGTTTAAAAAAAAATAATTCTGTCGCACAGTGAACTGGAATTGTATTTTTTAAGCTTTCAAATCCTTAAAAAGTCAAATTCTCTCTATAACTGAGCTTTAATTTTCCCTATGTTGATACTGAACTCCAGACTAGTCGTCTCAGTGCCCATTTCTTCTATGGATCTTAATTGGCAATCTAATTTCCCCCCAAAAAATCCTGAGTAACAACCCCATTATGGAGCCCCATATTTCTGTAAATGTAATTACGATGTAAATAAACCATGAAATAATAATGCAACATACTTCTTTCCTTTTGTGTAATGAATGTGCAATTATCGATTTTTGTTAAATAAATTTTTACAAATAAATATAAGAAACAAAATTAAAAAAAAAAAAACTAAATAAATAACCTTACAAATCTAAATGTCATTTAAATGTAGCCAAAGAGAAAAAAATGATGCAAATTACAAAATAAACAAAAATACTTAATTTTAATATTTTAATTTGTATATATAAAAAAATAAAAACAAAAACGAATTTTAAAAGATCTACATTAATTACGATTATGAAAAATGAGAAGAAATGAACAGACACGTGAAAACAAATCTAGTCAATATTAAAATAAAAGAATATAGTCATTTACTTTAGAATTTACTTTAAATAAAATAAAACAAAAAATAAGAAAATATTAATTGAAATAATAAAAAATAATAAAAAAAATAATAATAAAAAACATATTCACATTGTATTTAAGCATTTAACGATTTTGAATGGTAATGGATGCATTGTAATTCTCCATGAAAATAATGCTAATGACATTTTTCTGCAGCATTTGAAAATGACGATATAAGACAAATGCGATTTTAAATTAAAAATTAAAAATTGTAATAAAATATAATTGAAAAAAAAAACTAAAATACCCAATACTATCAACTGGAATATGATGTGAAATAAAATGATAACAGAAATCAATGTATCAATAATTGTGATGGCGTTTTTATTTTTAATATCTAAAGAATTCAAGGGGTATAAAGAATGCAAAGGGTAAGTAAAAGGCAATGGAACACAAATTGGAACATCTCTAGTTTTAACATGTAAAAAAAGTTAAGATCGGTCGGGCCGAACAATTTGGATGGAACTTGGAAAATTTCCAAAACATCCGTTAAAAAACCGTTATATGGGATCTATACGAAGAAGTGGGCGTGCATACGTAATTTAGGCTTTAGTACCGATTCAGAACTTCAAATACGAAATTTAAAACAATTCCGGTAAATAACGTCGCAAAAATCATCAAAATACCGAATAAAGGTAGATACCGTTATATGGGGGCTATACAAAGACATGGATCTGCATAGAAATTTTCTGTCATAGGTTGTAGTAAGTATTTCTTATCCTGGGGGACGGATCCGGATATATGACCCAAAAGCCCGAGATAGATCCGGATCTCTTCAAATAATATTGAAAAATAATATTTGAATGGTTATGAAAATAACTATCCAACAAGTTCTCACATGTAAATGAAACGAATGTAAACTATCGGTTTTTTAACCCCTTAAAACTCGAAAAAGGCCCCATTATGGCAGTCCATAAAATAGAGGCCAATTATAGCTTACACTCAAACTTTTCCAAAACGATACAGTATGTGATATTATCTTTCCTGGATTTAGATATATGGGTCTTTGAACCCGAACAACTCTACTCTGTCCGAACTAAAGTTTTTCTAAATTTAATACTTCATTTAAGTAGGCGGTATTCGGGCGGGACTTGAGATTTTCTCCTCTGGGCATATCCAACACCGGCTACGCTAAATAAAGTTTTTAGTACTGAAAATATTATTACAATGTACTGAGCAGAATCGGATCGTCCGCTTTAAAAGACCCACACCTCTAGATCCAAGAAAGATAATAGCAGATATAGTGTCAACAACAATTTGTCGGACTTCCAAAGTAAGGCCTTCTTTGACCTTCAGGATTTTTAAAAAAAATCGGGTAAAAAGAATCCAATAATTTTTATACATCTCTCGGAACGTTTGAAAATCCAATCATGTGGCGACTTGTCAGTATAACAGATAGCATTAGATTTCAAATGATATTGTATATATCGATTTAGTAGACTCAGGTCTTGGACCTGGACTGTGTCAAATATCAGTGTCCGTTCCCCGGAATTGAGAAACAAATACCTTTAAAAAATTCGAGAGTTTTAACTAAACCAGAGCTAAACCTAAGGACTATATGTTGACCCATTGTGGGGGAGTACGGGATGGAGTGTACTGATATTGTAAATTTTCCCCCTGGCCTAGCACTGATGTAAATATTAGGATTTGCAAAGTTGCAGCTAAATAGAATAATCCTTTTCCTTTCTGTGCTGTCAAATAATTTCTTTGAAAATATCGACCTTTTGTGGGGTAGGTACAAGAAGAAGTGGTCCGATATTGCCCATCTCTGAACTCGATCTAAGTTTGACAATAATATTACGATGTACCAGATTTGGACCAAATAGTACACTGCCTTCGAAAATTATTGTGCACACCAGCCAGACACACAGACGGACGGACATCGCTAGATCGACTCTCAATGTCCTGAAACGGATTTGGTCCAAAGAAGTGATATATACCCTCTCTAGCCATATGACTGAGGGTATAAAAACCAAGCAGTCGAAAAAGAAACCATAATGGGAGTCCATTAAATATTAGCCATATTATAGTTTACACTCTACCCTTTTCAAAATGCTACAATATGTGATATTTATGCCCAAGTATTGTTGACACTATAATTTTTCCAAAATGCTACATTATATGTTATTATCTTTCCAGGATGAGGGGATATGGGCCTTTGAACCCGGACAAGTTGATTTGGAGCTGTTCAACGAAATAAAGTTTTTCTAAATTTAGTACTTCTGTGCGGCCGATTCTTAAGATTTTTTCCTCTGGATATTTCCAACAAAAACAAAAAAATAATAATAATACTGAAAACATCATTACATTGCACTGAACAGAATTGGGTCGTCGGGTAGTGTCAACTACACTTTGGCATAAATTTCGCGGACACTCAAATAATCGTCGTATTGTTATGTGTAACATGGCCGAAGACGCTATATACGCAAAATATAAGGATTCCAAGGAATCTTAATCTTAAAATTTCATAAAATGTGGATGATGGCAAATTGACCCCGATGTTTATTGACATTTGTCGTACAGTGTAATACACATTAAATCCTCTCGAATAGATAAATAAATATATAAACTATAGATTCATATATATGGATGTAAGTAATTTAAAACTTACCTTCAATTTATCTTATTTTTTAAGATTTAAAATTCGAGGATTGTCTCAATTTGAGACCCAATGAATGCATTCCACACTTTGTATTCCAAACTATCGATAAAGAGACAGAGAGAAACTGCTACTCCACAAAATGTAAACACAGAGAGTAATACACGAAATACACGGAGAACGAACGTCGACGTTTGCAGAGAGAAACATAAAAAAACGATGAAGGGCTGAATCGTGATTTCAACAGAAAGATAGATGGACTTCTTTAACTCTACTTAGAATTTTATGTTGACCATGAATATATATACTGTAAGGCGTTTCCGACTACTATTTAGAGATGTTACAAACGAAATTACAAAAAATGTAACCCCCTTTCCATGGTGGAGGGTACACAAAATTCCAAAAATTCCCTTTTGCTGACTCGCTTGAGGGATAATCTTATCGGCCAAAGTGATCCTCGTACTGTTAGCTGTAATATTGCCGAAGACACTATGTATGTAAAATGTAAGGATTCCAAGGAATCTGAATCCGAAAATTTCAATAAAATTTCAAAAAAATGATGCGGGGACGCTTGCCCGCTTTATTTATTGAAATTTGTCGTACGGTGTAATAAACATTAAATCCTCTCCAATAGATAAATACATATATAATCTATAGATTCATATGGTGGATGTATGTAAATTAAAGCTTACCTTTCATTGATCTTATTGTTTAATATTTAATATCCGAGGATTTTCATAATTTGAGACTCTCAACGAGTGCATTCCAAATTATCGATAGAGCGAGAGAGATTAATTGCAAATGTAAACACAGAGAGTGATGCACGAAATACACGGAGAACGAACGTCGACGTTGACAGAGAAAAACACAAAGCATCGGCAACGAAGAAAGCAAAAAATATTTTTTTACAGGAATACACATTAACACACATTAATTTCTAAACATTCATTTCACTATTGCAACAATATTAACACTTCTAAACGATATATAACTATGAAACTGATTACACTGAATTTAATTTATTTTAAATATTTACTTAAAATTAACAAATTTACCGAAAACACCGAATGCGACACGATCAACCAATTTGGCAAACTTTTGTAAGGGGAGTTCAAAATAAACTGAAGAAAACGAATAAACAATGTTGTCAACTCTCACTTATCAAACTAAACACTTGATGAGAACGACTTCAATTATATTGATTATAACTCTGGTAACGATTTATTTAAGTTTTTCTAATGCATTTTTTAATCGCTAAATGCCTAGCAGAATTAAGAAAATAACCCTATGCAATTAAATAGTTACAATTATTATTTCTTGGTACTAAATTTAGCTTAACTCCAGATTAGCAAAAACTCTCGGATTTGTTTAATTCTTTCCAAAGGTCAGTATTCACATCCTAACTCCAGTAAAGTAAGGGAGACGGATCCGGATGACCAGATTCCGTCCTCAAAAATTCCGGGTGCAAGAACTGGATCTACTAAACCTATATAGATATGATTTGAAAGCTAATGAGAATGCCTATCCAACAAATGGTCACCTTCCCAGAATCTAGCTATAAATACCTACCTCTGGAAAGTCCGATAGTTTTTACTAAACCAGAATTAAGCCCTGTTTGGATGAAAGGATGGAGCTGGAAAGATTTGAGGGGAATAGGGAAATCCGCATGGCAAAAAATAGAGGTATATTCATTTGCTAAATCGTATATGTCAATCATTTTCTAAAGTACTCGTCATTTTTGGAATAAAATTTATTTTTATAACCGAAATATTTGCGTATGACGAGTGGCATATTTTTTTTTTAAAATAATAAATAATTTATTATTTTCCGCATTCCTAGGCACGTACAAATTTTATTTATCTTGACTTAACTTGAACATATTAAAATAGAGATTTTAAACCCTTCCTCCTAAGGAAGCATTTTCGGTGCTGTTAGTTCTTGTGTATTCTTCAAGTGAATTTTTATTTTAAATCTGTCTTTAAGGACTAAACTTCCAGAATAACACGCTGAAAATGTTACAAAATCTCCACCATATCTGCTATATGGATTCTGTGTAACACGACGTTTCACGCTGATTATTCCCCGCAATGAAATTATGATCAATTTAACTGAAAAGTTGGAATGGCAATCTTCTACCTGTATTAGAGCAAAACAAGTCGATCTTATACTTGTCCTAACAAACTTCAACCATTCCATGTTACAATAATTTTTTTCAAAATGTTTCCTTTGATAACATCTCATTATCAAAATATATTTTCATAAATCCATAGTATACTATACACAAAGTCGGAGAAAGGAACTTTTTTCTATGCATTGAAATTTGACAAGGTAAATTACAGAAAATGCAGAGCTGGGAATGCTTATTTGAAATAAGGTTACCTTCATTTCATTGTACCATGAACCATTTCATAATCAAGCATTACATGAGTTGTGAGGCTAGTATTTTAGCATTTATATTCATCCTCAACTTTTATACCCTCTAAAAGTCATGAAAATGACAAAATATTTGATAGAAATAAATCTAAATCTAAAGGAAGAACTGCAAAATTTAAATTTAGCAATTTACGGAATTCAAATAAAAAAAATTGTTATCGTTTGTGTTGCATTACATTACCTTGGTGATTGTGCCATGGAAAATACGTGGCAAAAATATGGTATTTGGGGCTGAGCTGGATATCTGAAATTTAGAATGAGAGTCTTTGTAGCTGCGTAGATTAGAGTAACCAAAGGGTTTTTGGAAATTCGAAAAAATAGTGTAATTTTTCCCTCCACCTTGACAAAATATTCATCTTAGACCCCATAAAGAATATATGTTCATAATCAGCATAAAATTCTAAGTCGATGCAACAATGTAAGTCTGTCTGTCCGTCTGCCTGTTGAAATCACGATTTAGTGCGTTTCGGACAATTATAGTACGCATTTCCAAAATATTCTGTATATCTCAATCCTAGATATCGAAAAGCATCTCATATCATATTTCGGGATTCCAGCACAATCCCATCTCCCAATGCTCAATTTAGTACCATTTATATTAATTATAGTGCCTATATTCAAAATCAGCACCTAATTACAGCCACAGACATCAACACTGACATCCATATCAAAATTTATTTATTTCTTCACTCAATACCAAATTAAGTACAATTTAGTGGTTTTCGTACAATTATAGACAAATTTTCAAAATCACCTCCATATCTTAATTCCAGATACCAACAGAGACCTCAATATCAAATTGGAGGATTCCAGTCCTATCCCTTCACCCGATGACGAATCAAGTACCATCAAGTTCTTTTCGCATCACTTTAGTACATATTTTCAAATCACCACCAAATTTCAAAAACAGATGCCATCAGTAATATAGTTATCAAATTTCAATTTGGCGCAACAATGTGTATTATGTCTAGAATGATAGGTATTGAAAATCAGATATATCGGTCAACAGTTTGGCATATGACGATACATCCCGATATTCGTTATTTTGATGATTTTTGCCACATTGTTCTACGGATTTGTCTAAAAATTATTATATGTAGTCCGCAATGAGTTCTAGCTTCGGTGGCGGAACATAGTATATAGAGGTTTACGTTTTGGTATAACCGCTATGTAACGGTACCTCCTGATATTCGGTATTTTGAAGATTTTCGTCCCATTTTTCATTGGTATTTGTAGGTCATAATAGGTTCCATACATTATATGTATAGGTCCACGTTTTGGTATAGCACCCGTATAACACTACCCCCCGATATTCGGTATTTTGATGACTTTTGCCACATTTTTAAACGGATTTGCCTGAAAATTAGAAATTGTAGTTCATAATGTGTTCTAGCTCCTGTGACAGAACATTGAATACTTAGTTTTTCCTATAGCGCATATTATGTGCGCTATAGAAAAACGTGAACCCACCGAAATTCGGTATTGTGATAATCCTAGTCACATTTACCCACGAAATTGTTTCAAATTTGTTATTGGTAGATTGACGATCCTTGAAGTACAACATTGTCTTTAAAGGTTTCCGATTTGGTACGGCCCCCACACTACGGTCTCACTCTCTTTATGGTTTTTTGAAACACGAATTCAGATACTTTTATATAACAATTTTTTATTTCGCAAAGTTGGAGGATATTAAAAGTTCGATCCGGTCGAACTTAATGTTTTTTTCTTGTTTTTATATAAAGAGGTCGATTTGCAAATGCGTACTATACGTGTACGAAAAGTACTAAATATTATTGCATTTGGTCCAAAGTACCAGAACTTTGCAATTTGGTATTAAGAACAGTGCGAAATGTGTGAAATATAATTTTATTTAACAAAGAAAGAAAAGTAAATAAAAATTTGCCCATGGGACAGTTACAGATGAAAAAACAAAGGTACCTCCTAAATACATTTTTTTCAACTGGTGCCCCATCTCTGTCAAAACATACACACAGTCGGTATATTTGTATGTATTGTTAGAAATAAAAAAGAAAATAATTTGAAATTATTTCAAAATATATATGCTTGCGCGGATTCTGTCTGTTTCGTTTCGCAATTTTCTTGAATAAGGCATTACTACTACCTTATAGTACGTTTATATATATGAGGGTTAACCCACTGGATTTGGATTTAAATTGTCATATCCACTACTACCCTACAAAAAGTTCTAACGTAAACATGGCATTACTGCCTCAGAAAGAAGATGTTGGATAATTCCTGCAAGAAATGTGATGAGACAGACCTATTATAATAAAAAGTGTCTTGCCTTGTTTTCAAAGTTGTTCAAACAAAGAAAGTTGACAACATTGTTTTTCGTTTTCCTCAGTTCATTTTAAACTTCTCATTGCAGCAGTTTGCAAGATCTGTTGCTCGTGTCGCGTTCGGTGTTTTCGGTAAATTAAAAAAGATTGTTTTGTGCAATATCTTTAAAAAGTGATAATGTTGTTAAAATTGTGAATTTGATGTTTAGAAATGTGTATTCTTGCTCGACAATTATTTGCTGTCTTCCTCAATGCCGGCATTTTGTCTTTTTCTCTGCCAACGTCGTCGCCCGTTCTTCGTTTAATTTGTGCGTTCTCTGACAGAGAGTCTGTTTATTTTTTGGACTTTCGATTACTCTCTCTCTCTCTCTGGTTGCGAAATGCAAGGTAAGTAAAAGAATGCATTTATTTATTAAAACGTAGTAATTTTGCTTGCTTGTGAAAATTTGAAATTGATATTCGCCAATGAGGTGGGTTACTTATTTTTTTTATTACGGGCCAATTTTAATAGAATTGCTAGAGAAGAGATTGTGTAAAAATTATTTCTGGATACATGCTTAGTTACGAAGAATGAGTTGGTCTGCCTAGAGATATGCATATTTTAATAAACCTTCAGCCTGCGGCTCCTAGTGTGAATTTTCTATATTTTAATTTAAATAAATTCTAGTTTTTATAACCTGCATCATACATAGTATGGAGGGTATATTAAGTTTGTCATTCCCTTTGTAACTCTTGGATATAAGCAATTGATCAAGAATGTATATACTTTGTGGGGTCTAACAAAGTATATACATTCTTGATCAGCCAAAGATTCTATGTCCGTCTGTCTGTGGAAAAATTACACTAGCTTCCGAACGAAACGAAGTTGGTTGAAAAAATAACTTTACTACCAGATTTAAGGTGTTTTGGGTTGTTTTAGTAATATTTTTGAACAGAATTCGCAGTAATTTGGTAGTTTTTGCTTCCTATATGTAAGAAATATTCCTGTAAAGAACTGTCCATATCCCCCCGATATCTCTTCCAACTACAGAAAATTGCTTATACAGGTCCTCCACGTCCATATTACGATACGGTATTTTGATAAGTTTAGTTCCATTTCCAGAATTTGGAGTTCGCAATGGGAATTTCTTTCTATGAGAGAAAATAGCCTGTGAAGACCACATATAAGAGAACTATCCTATGTTCCGCATTTTTATGATGTTAGCTACATTTTTCAATAGATTAACCTCAAACTTGGTATATGGAGTTCAAAATTTCGTTAATAGATACAGACGCGTGATATTCAGATTATTTTTTTTTCAATTTTGGCCTTATTTTTCAACGGATTGTTCTGTTTTGCTTCCCCAAATGGTGGAGGGTATTAAAAGTTCATCTGGGCCGAACTTTGTTCTTTTTTATATCGTCAGCCATATGGCTACAGAGGGTATATATCATTTGATACGGTCGAAACGTGCCTCATCGAAACAATTGATAAGACCAATATCCGTTATAGGTCAGTTAGAGTTGGTCTAGAGGTGTTCTTCCGTCCGTCTGGCTTGCTGGCTGGTGCGCACGATAACTTTTGCAGTGAGTATCCGATTTGGTCCAAACTTGGTACATCATAATATTATTGTCAAACTTAAATCTAGTTTGGAGATGGGCAATATCGGTCCACTCCTTCTTGCATCTCCCACACAAAATGTCAACATTTTCAAAGAAAATAATTTACTGCACATGAAGTAAAAAGATAATCTGATTTTGCTCCAACTATGCAAATCCTAACATTTGTGCTAGGGAAAATGAATAATATCTGTCCACTCCATCAAGTATTCCCCCACAATGGGTTAAAATTTTGAGTAATAAAATAAAAAACTCTTGTAAAATGTGTTGTAAGAACCCGATTGCACACTTCACAATATTTTTATTAACCCAAGGCCTGGTGTGAAGATGGAATATATCGGACCACTCCTTCTGGTACCTCCCCCACGAAGGGTCAAAATTTTGAATATCCACGAAGACCATAAAACGCGAAATTACCATCCGATTCCATTCAGACTCGGCACATCTCATTATTTCTATCAACACAAGATATGTTAAAAAGATGGTAGAGATCGGACAATTCCTTCTGGTACCTCCCCCACAAAGGGTCAACATTTTAAATATCCATGAAGACCATAAAACGGCAAATTAACATCCAATTCCATTCAGACTTAGCACATCTCAATATTTCTATCAACACAAGATCTGTTAAAAAGATGTTAGAGATCGGACCATTCATTCTGGTACCTCCTCCACAAAGGGTCAACATTTTGAACATCCATGAAGCACATAAACCGCGAAATGAACATCCGATACCATTCAAACTTAGTATATCTCAATATTTCTATCAACACAAGATCTGTTAAAAAGATGTTAGAGATCGGACCATTCATTCTGGTACCTCCTCCACAAAAAAAGGTCAAAATTTTGAACATCCATGAAGCACATTAACCACGAAATCATCCGATCATCCGATACCATTCAAATTTAGTATATATCAATACTTCCAATATCACAAGATCTGTTATAAAGATGGTAGAGATCGAACCCTACCTTCTGGTACTTCCCCCACTACGGTCAAAATTTTGAATAGTTATATCTCTCATAAAATGTGAAATAAGTATCCGACTCTCTTAAAATTTCACACATCCCGATATTTCTATTAACACAAGATGATGTGAAGATAATAGATATTGAGCCACTCCTTCTGGTACCTCCCCCATTGAAGGGTCAACATTTCGAATAACCACGAAGCTCATAAAACACGAAATGAGTATCCGATTATTTACAAACTTTGCACATCCCAATCTTTCTATCAACACTAGATAAGGTGTGAAGATGGAATATGTTGGACCATTCCTTTGGGTACCTCCCGCACAAAGTGTCAAAATTTTGCATAACTATATCTCTCATAAAATACGAAAAAGCATCCGATTCTCTTCAAATTTCAAACATCTCAATATTTCTATTGGAAGAAGATCTGATCTTAAGATGAGATGTATCGATCCACTCCTTCAAGTACCTTTCTCACAAAGGTATCAACATTTTTAATAACAAGACGCCCTAAAAACGAATTTAGGATCCGAATCTCTTCAAATATCACTCATCTCATATTTCTACTAACGCAAGATCTGGTGTAAATATCGGTGATAGATATCGGCGCACTCCTTCTGGTATCTCCCTTACAAAGAATAAAAAAGTTAAATACTTATATCTATCTTAGCTTGCAAAACAATTCAGTGATTCCATTCAGACCTGCTATGTCTAAATATTTCCCTCAACAAGATAACTGCGGTGCATATGGGATTTTTCTGCCCACTCCTTCTGATACATGCTCAATTTTCTTTCCGATATTGGCCATCTCAGAACTTGATCTAAGTTTGACAATGATTTTACCATGCACCAGAGTTCAGATTTGGGCCAAATCGTTTACCCCCTTCGAAAGTTATCGTGAGCACCAGCCAGCCAGACGGTCTAGTCTTCTAGATCGACCCCAAATGTCCTGAAACGGAAAACCGTTATTTCGATGAGGCACGTTTTGGCCGTAGCAGTAGCTGAGGGTATACATCCGTCGTCAAGGCCGACTGATACCTTTAAACTTGTTCCTAAATAGATCCTAGCACAATTTTTATACCCTCCACCATACATAGTATGGAGGGAATATTAAGTTCGTCATTCCGTTTGTAACTCATCGAAATAATAATTTTTGACCCAACAAAGTATATATATTCTTGATCAGCGTAAAATTCTAAGACGATTTAGCCCTGTCCGTCCGTCTGTTGTAATCACGCTAGAGTCTAAACGAATTAAGATAGGAAGCTAAAATTTTGCAAAGATCCCCCTTTTGTCTGCAGGCAGGTCAAGTTCGAAGATGGGCTATATCGGTCCACGATATCGTATAGCCCCCATATAACGGTACCCCCCGATATTTGGTAATTTGATGATGTTAGTCACATTTTTCAATGGAATTGTCTGAAATTCCACACAAGGCGTCCCTAGTGGGTACTTTATACCTCGGAAGATAATTATCTATATAGATCCACGATATCGTATAGCCCCCATATAACGGTACCACCCGATATTCGGTATTTTGATGATTTTACCCACATTTTTCAACGGAATTGTCTGAAATTGTACACAAGAGGTTCTTTGTAAGCACTTTACCCCCTGACAGCGAATTTTCTATATAGGTTAACGATATCGTATATCCCCCATATAACGGTACCCCCCGATAATCGGAATTTTTATGATTTTAGCCATATTTTCCTATGGTATTGTCTGAAAATCCACACAAGGAGTTCTTTGTGAGCAATTTGACCCTTGATAGGTAATTGTCTATATAGGTCCACAATATATCGGCACCTTCCGATGTTAGATATTTTAAATATTCAAATATTTATTGCAAATTTTCTAATTCGTTCCAAATGGTAGAGGGTATTCAAAGTTCGGCCCGGCCGAACTTACTGCTTTTTTACTTGTTAGAAATTACCTCAGTATTTTGAAAATTCCCTTAAAATTTTGTTGTTGCAAAATCGTCAGGCAAAATCCTTAAAAGTTGAATCTAAAAACTGCCTTTAAATTAAGAGTACCTCTCAGTGAACAAACGAATGGCTGAACAAAGTAATTTTCTGCTCAATTTACTAGAACACATTGCGGTGAACATTTTTAGCTGGAAGGGACAATGGAATGACGATGAGGACAACAACAACTACATTTGATTACAAAAATTTACAATAATTGAGTAGTAGTAGTTCTGGTATAAATTGCAGGTATTCTCGACACATCTATGCACACACATACACACATGTACCAACGACAGGTCATTGCCAGCAAAAAAGCGAAACGACAGGATACGAAACACATGTCTAAAGAATAACCGCAACATATTAAAAGTATCCATCTATCAAACGCTAAAATAAAACTGGATACAGTTGAAAAAAAACTTTTAAATTTCCCTCGAATCGACAAAGGAGGATATGCTTGTGTGGCAGGCATGAGCAACATTATGAGCTTTCCAAAAGGGTTTTAATTAATCCTTTTGTTTTAAATATTCTTTCAAAAATGTTTGGCATAACAAATGAACAGCAACGACGGCATCATCAACAAATGGAGCAATCAAAATTCTTAGCAAAAAAAAATGCTATACAACTTGTTCTTGGCTCATACTTATCATAATTAGCCGAGGAAGGAATAAATTTGAAGCCTTAGCATTTTCAACATTATCTACATCTCTGTTATGGCATCCTTACTCATATGACTGGATGACTGCCTGGCTGGATGGCTTTTGGTAGCTATGATTCCATCTTATGAGCCTTTAGAACTTTCTCCGGATTGGTGGAAAGGATAAAGAGAATTGTTGCCTTCTTTTTCTTTTGTGGAGTTGGAATTTTTCAAAACGTGTGCTAAAGACGACGGCAACAGTTTTCTTTTTAAAAAATCAGCAGCAACAACTCAAGAAGCTGAAGACTACAATAAAATGCCTAATTAAAAATTCTATACATTACTTTCACTTTTTTGTCTTAGCATTGCGAACTCAGCTTCATCACACCAATACGAGGAAGCAGGCAAATGTTGTTTACATATTACACATACATGTAAATGAATGATGTTAACCCATTCACATATAAATAGGTGGATATGTATGTGTATGTACATCTATCATACATATGCCACAATGCAAGGAAACACACCAAAGCATATTAAATTTAATTTCTTTATTTGTTTCTTTTTTTATCCTTTACAAAATGCGTAAGTGTGTAGGTATATGTAGGTGTGTGTGTGTGTGTGGAAACCTTTTTGTTACCTTTTAGTTGTTCTTGTTGCACATGAAATATGTATGGGCTTGATAAAGGGTATACCATTTCCATTTGTATTAGAATCCTGGACTTATGAATTAATACCAGTTACTTCTGCTATTAAAAATACTTTAAGGTGTGACAAATAGGATAGAAATGTGTTCGGTAATTTAAAATTTTTTTTAACTATCACAAAATCGGAATTCATGTAATTATCACGTTCAGTCTAGGCAAACTAGACAATTTCAAAATGCTAAAATGTAGATTTTTATACCCTCCACCTTGGAAAGGAGGGTATATTAACTTTGTTATTCCGTTTGTAACATCCTTAAATATTCGTCGTAGACCCCATAAGGTATATATATTCACAATCAGCATAAAATTCTGAGTCGATTTAACGATGTCCGTCTGTCTGTCTGTTGAAATCACGATACAGCCCACATGATTTGACGTAGAGCGCCAAAATATAGCAGAGCAATTTATATTGTGTCTAGGATGGTTGGTATTGAAAATAAGATATATCGGTCCACGTTTTGGTATAGTCCCCATATAACGGTACCTCCCGATATTTGGTATTTTGATGGTTTATGCCACATTTTTCACGGATTTGTTTGAAAACTGGTATTTGTAGGTCATAAAGGGTCCCAGTTCGTGTGGCAAAACATTGCATGTATAGGCCCACACTTTGGTATAGCCCTCATATAAAGATACCTCCCGATATTCGGTATTTTGATAATATTGCCACATTTTTTCACGGATTTGTCTAAAAATTGGTATTTGTTGGTCACAATGGGTTCCAGTTCCGGTGGCGAAGCACTGCATGTATGGGTCCACGATTTGGTATAGCCTCCATATAACGGTACCTCCCGATATTCGGTATTTTGATGGTTTTTGCCACATTTTTTCACGAATTTCTCTGAAAATTGGTAGTTGTAGGTCATAATGGGTCCTAGTTCGTGTGGCGAAACATTGTATGTATGGGTCCACGATTTGGTATATCACCTATATAACGGTACCTCCCGATATTCGGTATTTTGATGGTATTTGCCACATTTTTTCAAGAATTTCCCTGAAAATTGGTAGTTGTAGGTCATAATGGGTCCTAGCTCCTTTGGCGAAGCATTACATGTATAGGTCCACTATTTGGTATAGCTCCCATATAACGGTACCTCCCTATATTCGGCATTTTAATGGTTTTTGCCACATTTCTTCGCGGATTTGTCAAGAAATTGGTATTTGTTGGTCATAATGGGTTCTAGCTCTTTTGGCGAAACACTGTATGTATAGGTCCACGTTTTTGTATATCCCCATACAGCCGTATTTCCCGATATTCGGTATTTGGTTTTTTGTTTTGGCACATTTTCCCATAAATATGTCTAAAAATTGGTATATGTGGGTCATAATTGGCTCTAATGTTTCCTTTACCCTAAGTTTGGCCCAGCCGAACCTAATGTTTTTTTTACTTGTTTATTTTATTGTCGTTACCGATCATAAGAATATATAATTTTAAAAAGTCAGAAAGCATCCGCCGGTTGTTTTTATACCCTCCGAAATACAATTATTTATTACCTCAGCCATATAACTACGGAGGGTGCATATCATTTGGTACGGCCAAAACATGTCTCATCGAAAAAAAAACATTGTAGATCCTAGGTCCCTGTGGACAAAATACGTTTCAGGACATTTGAAGTCGATCTACATTGTAAATTTATTGTCAAACTTTGATCGAGTTCGGAGATGGTCCACTCCTTCTGGTACTTCCCACAAAAAAGGTCAAAATGTTCATAGAAAATAATTTAACTAATAAAACAAGAAAGGATCATCCACTTTCATTTAAACCTTACAAATCCCAATATTCAGATAAGTGCTAGGTTCGATGCGAAAATGGACAATATCGGTCTACTCCATCAATTTCCTCTCCCACGAAGGGTCAACATTTTGAATAATCATAACTGTTGTAAAATATGTAATTAAAGTCCGGTTATCTTTAAATTTCGCACATCTGACCATTTTCACTCACTCCTTCACCTCTACTGTTACCTCCCACGAAACGGCTCAAATTTTTGAATAATTATGTATATCAATTATGAAAAGCAAATTTCACACTTCCCATTTTACTTTAACAAAAGATCTGATATAAATATGGGATGCATCGGTCTCTCCATAGAGTGCCTCCCCACAAGGCTTCAACATTTTGAATAATTATAACCCTTATAAAATATGAAATAATGGTCCGATTGTCTTCAAATCTCTCACTTCTCAATATTTCTACCAAGACAAAGTGTGGTGCAAAGATGCGGTATATCGGTAAACTTCTTCTGGTACCTCCCCTATAACGGGTCAAAATTTGAATAATTATATCTTTTATAATTTGCGAAATAAGCATTCGATTCTCTTCAAATTTCATACATCCCAATATTTCTATCAAAACATAATCAGGTGTGAAGATGAGATATATACGTCCACTCTTTCTTGTAGCACCCCCACGAAGGGGGTAAAAATTTGGAATAACTATGAAGCTCATAAAATGCGAAATTAACATTTTCTACCAGCACATAATCAGCTGTGAAGATGGAAGATATTAGACCACTCCATTATGAACCTCACCTCAAAGGGTCAATGTTTTAAATAGTTATATAGTTTATAATTTGCGAAATAAGCAACCGATTCTCTTCGAATTTCCCACATCTTAATATTTCTACTAAAAGAAAAACTGGTATGGAGATGGAATATATCGGTCCACTCGTTCTGGTACCTCCCCATTCATAGGGGTCAAAATTTTTTAATAACTATGAAGCTCATAAAACGCAAGATGAGCATCTGATTACTGTCAAATCTAGCCCTTTCCAATATTTCTACTAACACAAGATCTGGTATGAATATATCGGCCCACTCCTTCTGGTATCTCCCACACAAAAGGTTGAAATTTTCAAAGAAAATATTTGACTGCACAAAAATAGAAATGATCATTCGATTTTGCTCCAACTTTGCAAATCCTAATATTTGCATCAGTACTAGGTCAGGTGGGAAAATAGCAATATCTGTCCACTTCCATAAAATACCTCCCCCCCAAAGTGTCAATTTCACAAATCACAATAGTTATATTACTACAAGATCTTGTGTGAAGATGGGAAATATCGGTCCACTCCTTTTGCTACCTCTTCCACAAAGGGTCAATATTTTGAATATCTATAAAGCTCATAAAACGCGAAATTAACGTCCGATCTCATCCGTAATATCTGTTATACATATGGTAGAGATCGGACCATTCCTTCTGGTACCTCCCCCACAAAGGGTCAAAGTTTTGAATAACCAAAGCGATCATAAAATCCGAAATCAGCATCAGGTTCTCTTCAAATTACATATATCACAATATTTTAATTAAGCCAGGGTCTTGTGTGAAGTTGGGATATATCGCTCCACTCCTTCTGGTACATCCCTCACAAAGAAGTCAAAATTTTGAAGAAGCTCGTAAAACGCGAAATGAGTATCCGATTATTTTCAAACTTGGCACATCTCAATATTTCTGACTATTTCTTCTTGTACCTCGCCGACATAGGGTTCAAGATTTTGAAAAAAAAAAAAAAAACGAAATAAGAATCCAACTTTCTTCAAATATCACACTTACAAACATTTTTGCTAAAACAAGATCCGTCGTGAAGATAACATATATCTGCAATACTCTTCTGATACCTCATCCAGGGTAACAATTATCAATACAGCGATTCTTTACAACTGGCTATATCTAAAGATTTATTTGTAGTTTTGTCCATACTAATATTTTTATCTGTATTAGATGAAGTATGAAAATGGAATACTTCGGTCGAAAATATCTCGTACTTGACGCACATTTTAACATTTAAAAAAAATCTCATATAAAGTAAAGGAAGTAGTCGATGTAGTCCAAACTTGGCACGTCGCATTATTTTAATCATATTTATTTAGGTCCGATACGAAATGGAAAATTACGTCGGCCCATTACTTCGGAACCTACTCCATAAAGGGTAAAAAATTTCAATAATCATAAAAGAAGTCGAAATATATTTAAATAATCAAACATTGGCTGAGGGTATACATCTGTCGGCAAATCCAACTGATACTTTTTAACTTTTCGAATAAAAATGTTCGGGTTGTAATGCTCTCAAAACAGAAAAGCCAACAATATACGAAGTTTTGGGTACTGTTGTCTCGTTCGGTCAATTCGTTTGAACTCGGAACTCAATTTCATACTTTTTTTAAGTTCCATCACTCTTATTGCAGTTCCCCTTTACTTCCTTCACATTAACATCTTGTCTTCAAAAATTAAAACTTTGTTTCTGTCTTAAGTATGGGACTTATGTATATCCTTTACTTAGTAACCACTTGAGACTGTGTGTTTTTGCCACACATTTTATTCTGAAAACATCCCAAAATTCTTGGGATATCCTATTTAAAAACGAACATGAACACGTTTTCAGTGCGAGGCTTGGGTGTTTGTATGATTTTAACCCTTGTATGGAGCTACTTTTTGTTACTTCTTAAAAATGAAACCACCCTTCCTATCTCATTGTACCGGTCGACTGTGCATAAATGATTATTTGTTCCTTTTTTTGGAAAATGTTTAACTGTTCAAAACTACTTCTTGTAAGTGCGCACGGAGGTGTATGGGTGAAAGGGGTGCAAATGTAAACTCCATTCCAGTAAATACTAATTTTGTTGGCATCTTCTTCAACGTGTCACACATGCCGCCGCTGCAGCTCCTGCTGCTGCCGTAAATCCCTTGGCGACCGCATGTGTTAATGAAATCTACACTTGTCATTAGGCTGCTTGAAACCACTTTAATAAATTTTATGAAACGTCATTAAAAACATTATCTCATACTGCGCTCGTTTATTTATCCTCTCGGAAGGTTACAGTTGAGAAGACAAAGGATGTTGTTAAGGTGTTAATATTTGAACGGTGTTGACATAAAGAGTTATGTACATTTTCCGTGTATATTTTTGGTATTTATTGTAAATATTTATGATGACATGGTTGAGATATTATTTTCGAGAAATTAATTAGATAAAATACTCGTGGATCTTAAAATAAGTATGCATAATGTAAACACATGCAAATACAATTCTAGAAATATTTTTGAGTTTCATTAAATTTAAAAAAAAAATCCAGTTAGAAAGTATCAGTCGGTTTTACCGACAGATGTATACCCTCAGCCAATGTTCGATTATTTAAATATAATTTGACTTCGGTTATGATTATTCGAACTTTTGACCCTATATGGTGTGGGTTCCGAAGGAATGGGCCGACATTGTGCATTTCGTATCGGATCTAAATAAATACGATATAAATATTGCGACGTGCCATGTTTGGACTATTTCGACCACTTTCTCCACTTTATATGAGATATGTGATAATTATTAGAAAACGCACATTGAGTCGATATAGACGACCGAACTACTCATTTTTCATACTTCATCTAATACAAATAAAAATATTGGTATGGGCAAAATTACAAGAAAATCTAATATCTATATTCAATTTTATGCGAAATCATAGATTTTATATTCAATTTTGGTTTCTGATTGAGAGAAATATTTAGATATAACAAGATGTAAAGAGTTGCTGACTTGTTTCGCAACATATGACAGATAAAAGTATTCGGAAATTGTGACCCTTTGTGGGTGAGGTACCAGAGGGATGTGGTGTCCGTTGGTATTGCAATTTTCGAATTTCGAAAAAAGGAAAGTTGTGCTGAATTGTGCTAGGTTTGTGCTCAATTGTGCCGAAATTTTTTTTTTTCGAAATTCGAAAAAAATTCTGAGATATTCGAAAAAAGATTTTTTTTCGAAAAAATCTGAGAGAATTGCAATTTTCGAATTTCGAAAAAATTAAAGTTGTGCTGAGTCGTACTCGGTTTGTGCCCACTTGTGCCGTTAAAATTTTTTCGATATCTCTTACCAATTTCGAAAAAAACGATAATTTCAAAAGTATGTCAGAATTGCAATTTTCGAATTTCGAAAAAATTAAAGTTGTGCTGGGTCGCGCTTGATTTGTGCTAACTTGTGCCGTTTATTTTTTCTCAATATTTTCAACCGTTTTCAAATTTCAAAATTACAGCAATTTTTCGTTATATATGTATTTTTTCCAATTTTAACTAGTAACAAGTGGAAATACAAATTTTCAATGTATGGACGAAAAATTGTGCTAGGTTAACACAAATCAGCACAACTTTTAGTTTTTCGATATCTTGTTTCTAAATATGCTATTTTGATTTTTACGATTTTAACGAGTAACGAGTAGAGATACAAATTTCCAATGTATGGACGAAAAATTGTGCTAGGTGAGCACAATTCAGCACAACTTGCAGATTTCAAAAATTCCACATATTACAAAAGTTATTCATTTTTTTAACTTTTAGCGAGTAACGAGTAAAGGTGGAAATTCGTTATGTATGGACGAAAAATTGTGCTAAGTGAGCACAACTCAGCAATTTACCGCATCTCGATATTTGAATTTTTACAAAAATTACAGCAATTTTTCTGAAAAATACTGGTTTTTTCGAAATTGCCATATCTTGAAAACGGTTGAAAATATTGAGAAAAAATAAACGGCACAAGTTAGCACAAATCAAGCGCGACCCAGCACAACTTTAATTTTTTCGAAATTCGAAAATTGCAATTCTGACATACTTTCGAAATTATCGTTTTTTTTTCGAAATTGGTAAGAGATATCGAAAAAATTTTAACGGCACAAACCGAGTACGACTCAGCACAACTTTAATTTTTTCGAAATTCGAAAATTTCAATTCTCTCAGATTTTTCGAAAAAAATCTTTTTTCGAATATCTCAGAAATTTTTTTCGAATTTCGAAAAAAAAAATTCGGCACAATTGAGCACAAACCTAGCACAATTCAGCACAACTTTCCTTTTTTCGAAATTCAAAAATTGCAATTCCAACGGACACCACATACCAGAGGGGGTTCACAAATAACTATCATCTTCACAACAGATCTTGTATTAGCAAACAATTTGGTATGTCTGAAATTTGGAGAGAGTTGGATGCTTATTTCGCTTTCCTTGAGCGTTTTGCTTTTCAAAATCTTGAATCCTATGTAGGGGAGGTACCAGAAGGAATGGTCCAATCTCTACCGTTTTTATAACAAATCCTGTGTTGATTGACATATGTGTCAGGTCTAAATAGAATCGGATGTTAATTTCACCTTATATGAACTTAATGGATATTCAAAATTTCCACCTTTTGTGGGGGAGGTACCAGAAGGAGTGGGCCGATATATTCTATCTTAACACCAGATCTTGAGTTTGTACAAATATTATGATGTGTGAAATTTGCATCATATTTTTAAGAGTTATAATTATTCAAAATGTTGACCTTTTGTAGGAATGGCACTTGATGGAGTGGACCAATATTATCGATTTTGGCACGATACTGACGCAAATATTAGGATTTGCAAAATTAGAGCAAAATTAGATTATTGCTTCCCTTTCTGTGCAGAAAATATATACACTATCGGACAAAATAAAGTGCAAAAGACGAAAAAATATTTTAGTACATGAAAAATTTTTTTTTTGTTTTTTTATAAATTCAAATTAAACCACATTTATTTAAGTCATAGTGTATAGTATATAAAAAATATAAAACGATTTTTGGTAGTTCATTCAGAAACAGAAAAAACATAAAAACATAATTTCACCTCGTATTAGGGTTAGACAAAATAAAGTGCAAATTCATTTTTTGTTTTAATAAAAATATATTTTAATATTATTTAGTACTTTGTCGCTCGACCTTTGTTGTCTATCACTGCTTTAAGCCGTTTTGGCATACTTCGGACCAAATTTTTTAAAGTGTTACTCGGAATTTTTTTCCATTCTCTTTGCATTGCTTCCCAGAATGTTGTAACGTTTGTTCGCGATTCCATCGGTATTTTGGTATCTAAAATGGCCCATAGATGTTCGATGGGGTTAAGATCTGGGCTCTGAGGGGGCCATTCCATAACTTCCATAGATTTTTCTTGAAAAAATTGTTTTGCCGTTCGGCTAGTATGTTTAGGATCGTTATCCTGCCGAAAAATAAACGATCCCAATTGCATTTCCCTTGCACTTTCTTCGATATTTTCACTCAAAATCTTTACGTAGTCTTTTCCTGTCATTCTGCAATCAATTTTTACTAGGCGACCGACTCCCGTTGTAGAGAAGCACCCCCATACCATAAGGTTACCTCCACCATGTTTAACTGTATGAATAAGATTCTTCGGCCTCAGCCTTTCTGAGGGTTCGCACCATACCCGCTTCCTCCTTTTCTCATTTTTCAATTCAAATTTGGATTCGTCTGTCCAAATAACTCTATCCCAAAAGGTTTCTGGCATATTTATGTACTTTTTGGCGAACAAAAGTCTTTTTTTTATATTTGCGGCGCGCAGTAGTGGTTTTTTCTTTGCGAAGAAGCTTCTCATACCTTAAACATGGTGGAGGTAGCCTTTTGTATGGGGGTGCTTCCCTACAACGGGAGTCGGTCGCCTAGTAAAAATTGATTGCAGAATGACAGGAAAAGACTACGTAAAGATTTTGAGTGAAAATATCGAAGAAAGTGCACGAGAAATGCAATTGGGATCGTTTATTTTTCGGCAGGATAACGATCCTAAACATACTAGCCGAACGGCAAACCAATTTTTTCAAGAAAAATCTATGGAAGTTATGGAATGGCCCCCTCAGAGCCCAGATCTTAACCCCATCGAACATCTATGGGCCATTTTAGATACCAAAATACCGATGGAATCGCGAACAAACGTTACAACATTCTGGGAAGCAATGCAAAGAGAACGGAAAAAAATTCCGAGTAACACTTTAAAAAATTTGGTCCGAAGTATGCCAAAACGGCTTAAAGCAGTGATAGACAACAAAGGTCGAGCGACAAAGTACTAAATAATATTAAAATATATTTTTATTAAAACAAAAAATGAATTTGCACTTTATTTTGTCTAACTCTAATACGAGGTGAAATTATGTTTTTATGTTTTTTTCTGTTTCTGAATGAACTACCAAAAATCGTTTTATATTTTTTATATACTATACACTATGACTTAAATAAATGTGGTTTAATTTGAATTTATAAAAAAAACAAAAAAAAATTTTTTCATGTACTAAAATATGTTTTCGTCTTTTGCACTTTATTTTGTCCGATAGTGTATATATATATATTTTTTTTTATTTTTTTTGCAAATTTCGACCATATGTGGGGGAGGTATTAGAAGGAGTAGACCGATTTTGCCAATCTTAACACCAGACCTTGGGTTAATATAAATATTAAGATGTGTGAAATTTGAAGACAATCGGACTCTTACATAATATTTTATTAGAGTTGTAATTATCCAAAATTTTGACCATTTGTGGAGGAGGTACTTGATGGAGTGGACTGATATTGTCTATTTTCGTTTCTGACCTAGCACTGACGCAAAAATTAGAATTTGCAAAATTGGAGAAAAATCGGATTATCGTTTCTCTTTTTGTGCAAAAAATATTTTTTTTTTTTGAAAATTTTGACCTTTTATGAGGGAGGTACCAGAAATTTTAACTCCAGACCTTGAGTTAGTAAAAATATTGGGATGTGTATATAATTTGAAGACAATCAGGCTTTTATATCACATTTTATAAGAGTTATAACTATTCAAAATTTTACCCTTATGGAAATATTAGGATTTGCAAAGTCGGAGCAAAATCGGTTCATCCTTTCCCTTTCTGTTCCAAAAAATAATTTCTTTGAATTTTCTAGTTCAAAAAAAATAATTTCTTTGAAATTTTTTTTTTTTTTTTTGGGGGGGGGGGAGGTTACCAGAAGAATTGGACCGATATTGCCCATCTCCGAACTCGATCTAAGTTTGACAAAAATATTACGATGTACCAAGTTTGGACCAAATCGGACACTCCGTTCGAGAGTTATCGTGCGTACCATCGCCAAATCTACTTCAAATGTCCTGAAATGGCTTTGGTCCAAAGAGATCTGGGGTCTAAACCTGTTATTTCGATGAGGCACATTTTGGCCGTATCAAATTATATATACGCTCTGTAGCCATATGGTTGAGGGTATAAATCTTAAAACGAAAATTTCTAAAAATGTGGAAGAGGGGGAACTTGCCTTCTCTTTTTTTCTAATCTACTGAGATTTTCCTTGAATTATGTTTTGTGTTGCCCGATGAACATAAATTTGAAAAATTTTAGAATAAAATGGTTTGTGGTATAGTCCAATCGTGTATCCCGAAATCTTGTGAAAATCATTTATTCTAGTTCTAACAGTTTAGGATCTAACGAAATTTAACTTTATATGAAATTAGTCTAGAATATTAAGTAAGCCAATACAGATTACTTGCTTTTTTGAAATATTGAAGTGATTTATATTTTTGAAATTATTTACATTTTTCATCAAGTTGCATACCGTCATGGAATGGAATACACATTACGATCTCTACATATCAAAATTCAAACAATTCCGGCGAAAATTGTGGCACAAATCATCCAAATACCGATTATCCGGAGGTACAGCTTTATAGGGCCTATACAAAGGCGTGGACCTGTTAAGACAATTTTTTTTTCATAGGAGTACTACTTCCTATCACGAACTACAAATACCAAATTTGAAAGATCTAAGATATTTTGGGGTACAGTTATGGAGATTATACTAAAACTTGAACCTATATAGACAGTTCTTTGCGAGGATGTTTCTCACATAATAGGAAAACATGCCGTCAATTTACAGCAAATTCGGTTTAAAATTGTGACTACATCTACCAAAAGATATTAGATCTGCCTGCAGAGTTATGTGGAACTATACCATAGTTATGTGGAGCTATACCTAAACCCATATGTTCCATTATCAATACCATCAATCCTACAGACCTAAGATACTTCTGAACTACATTTTATCAACCTTTTTTCATTTCGTTCAGAAGATAGAGTGATATAGGCCAGGCCAGATATTATGACTGATTTCTTGATAATTTTTTCTGAAAATTCCTTTTTTACAACTTTTTAAGTGCATATATAAAAACACTTAATTTAGCAACAAGAACCAAAAAAAGTTATAATTGTTAATTTACCCCATAATAAATATAGTTATTAATAATTAAATATATTTATGAAAAATATATTTTTAATTGAATTTGTAATTAATTACCAAAACGCCGAATGTAGATGGGTAATTTAGATGAAATGCATTTTTATTATTATTTCGATTTAAATTAAATGGAAAAAGTTAATAACGAAAAAAAATACGAAATGATAATTGAATGCGATTTTTCAATAAATGAATTTCTAAATTCGATTATTGCTAAAATGCGCGAACAAAAAAGAATGCGTAAAAGTGAACAGGCGAAAAGCAGGAAAAAAAAAACTAGTTATTTAAATAAATACCTTATTAAACAAAATCGAATATGGGGTGTTCCATGGTATGGCAAATTCTTGTTATACCACCATAGGGTGGAGGGTATATTACGTTTGTCGTTTCGTTTGAAATGCTTCGCAACTTTAATTGTTAATTGATTTTTTTGCCGATCAAGAATATATCTACTTTTTGGGATATAAAATGTATTTCGATTTAGCGAAGTTCGTCCGTCTGTGGAAATCACTTTAGTTTCCGATTGAAATGATTAAGGTTGATTAGATTTCGGCAGATATCTCTTAGGTTTGCAGGACTTTTTTAATAGAAAATTGGTTTTATATAGCCACTCATATAACTCTACCGACAGATTTAAGGTTTTTTGGGTATTTTATTGACAATTTTAACCTGAATTTGCTGTAAATTGACAGCATGTTTTCCCATTATGTAAGAAACATCCTCACATAGAACTGTCTATATAGGCCCAGATTTTGATATAGTCCCCATATGACTGTACCACCAGATATTAGGTATTTTGATGATTTGTATCATATTTTTCACCGGAAATGTTTCAGATTTGGAAGATCCTAATGGGTATTACTGTCTTTGACAGAAAGTTATTCCTACAGGGCCACGGGTTGCTATAGCTCCAATATAAAGGTACCTCTCTATATTCAGTATTTTATTGATTTAAGCGACATTATTCGCCGGAATTGTTTCAAGTTTCGTATTTGAATGGGTACTCAAGCCCGTGACTTAAAATTGTGTATGCAGGTTCACGTCTTCGTATAGGTCCTATATAAGGGTATATCCCTATATTCGGAATTTAATTGCTTTTAGCGACATTATTCACCGGAATTGTGTCATATTTCATATTTAAAGTTCCAAATAGGCACTACATCCTGTGACATGAAATTGTCTATAAAGGTCCATGTCTTCGTATTGCCTTCATACAACGGCACCTCCCTATATTCGGTATTTCGATGACATCAGCGACATTATTAGCCGGAATTGTATCAAATTTCGAATTTGAAGATCCTAATGGATACTACAGCCTATGACAGAAAATTGCCTATGCAGGCCCACGTATTCGTGTAAGTCCCATATAACTGTACCTCCCTATATTCAGAATTTTGATGATTTTAGCGACATTATTCACCGTAATTGAGTCAAATTTCGTATTTGAAGATTTTAATAGATGCTACAGCATATGACTGAAAATTGTCTATGCAGGTTCACGTCTTCGTATAGCCCATGACGGAACCTCCCTATATTCAGTATTTTGATAGTTTTAGCGACATCATTCACCGGAATTGTTTCAAGTTCCCTACTTGTGACACAGGACCACGTATATGCCTCAAAATAACGGTTAATTTCTTTATATTTTCTTTCTTTTATATTCGATATTTTTTACCTGTATTTTCGACGTTTTTTTTTTTTTTTTTTTTTGTGGAAAAATTGCAAGTTCCTTCCCAATGTAGAGAATATTCAAAGTTCGGACAGGTCGAATTTTCTATCTTTTTATAGATTCAGCCATATGACTACAGAGGGAGGGTATACAGGATGAGGTGAAAATACTGCACCCAACTTCCGACTGCTGTCATTTCTAAGTCACTCGTCCGATAGCTGTTCAAATTATTCCAGAGATAGCTCATTATATTGTTTATAAGAGTACAAAAGCATTTTGGTGAGAATTTTCCAGAAAAAAAGTTATCGCGATGGAATTCGTGATAGTGTGATTTCTTTATATTTGGCTGGAAAACCACAAGTGGCTATCATTGGACCACTCCAGCATTTAAATATGAATAAATCTTTTGTGTCTCGTACCATCGCTCGTTACCGTGATGCTGGTAGTGTAGCCCGACGTCAAGGAAGTGGACGGAAGAAAACATTAACCTCAGCAGAAATGGTTCGAAAAGTAAGGAAGCGACTTGATCGAAACACGCCTCGCAGTGGCCGAAAAATGGCTCGTGAGCTGAACATATCGCAAAATTCCATTCGTAAATATTGAAAAATGAATCTGGTTGGCCACCAGAACTCAAGCACCGGCCGCCATAAGAGCCGATGATCGTTCTCCGTGGCATCAGAATAAATGCCGAATATTATCGCGAAAATATTCTGGAGGCTGTATTAAAGCCTTGGACATGCAAATATTTTGGTCGCAGACCTTGGAGATTCCAACAGAACTCAGCACCATCGCACTCAGCACGCGTCACCCAAGAATGGTTACAAAATGAGGTTCCCGCCTCACAACGACCACTAAAAAATACCAAAGTGTCGATCACCTCAAGCAAGCGCTTCGGGCAGCGTATGACGGTCGCATTGGCCGTTTGAAGGCCATAATTCGTGCCAAAGGTAACCAATTCGAACAAATCTAAACTTATTCTAAAATTTTATGCTATTTCCGACATTTTTTGCTTTCATTTAATAAAATTTAAAAAAAATGTAAAAATTATGGCGTTTGACTTTTTTGCAGTTTTTTATCTCACCCTGTATATCGGTCCACTCCTTCTGGTACTTCCCTCACAAAGGATCAACATTTTGAACAATTATATCTCTGAGAAAAACCGAGATAAGGTCCTTATTCTCTTTAAAGTTTACACATCCAAATATTTTTATTAACAAAAGATTTGGTCTGAAGATGAAATGTATCGATACACTCCGTCTGGTACATACCCCACAAAGGGTAACAATTTTGAATATATATATATCTCTCCTCAAATGCGAAACAAGCATCCCTTTTTATACAAGTTTCACATATCCCAATATTTTTAGTAAGGCATGTTTTGGTGTGAAAATTTGATAGATATTGGCCTACCACTTCTGGAAATTCCCCAAAAAAGGTTACAATTTTCAATAATTATATCTCTCATAACTTGCGAGGCAATTCAAACTTGATATATCTAATTATATCTCTCAACCAGGAATCTGTTATAAATTTTGAATTTATCGACCCTCCTCCATAAAAAGTTACAACTTTGATTAACAATTATTTTCATAAAATCCAAAAATAAAAATGTTCGATTATCTTTAAATTTTATCAGTATTGGATGATGTGTAGCGGGTACCTAACGCCCATTTTAACATTTTCCAAAAATTATTACTCATTTCATATAAAATGAAGGAAATAGTCCATATTGCCGATATGGACAATATTGGTCCACTACTTCGCAACTTGATCCATAAAGGGTCAACAGTTTGAGTAATCATAACGCAAGTCAAAATATATTTAAATAAAATGCTTCCTATTTTTTTAATTTAATTCGAAGTTTTGAAATACCCATTCATCTCCATTTTTGAATTTTCACCCTACGCGATTTTTCGCACATATACCCAGTATCCCATATCTTCAACTACAATTGCATGCCAGTAATCAGTTTAAAAACGACAACAGCAACAACAACAATAACTACAACAGCAAAATAAACCACATTGAGATTTTCTATGCTGTTTGTGGTGTGCATTATGTAAAAATTTTTGTTAAAAATCTCTCATTTCTGTCCGACCAAAATCACACGCGAACAAAAAAAATGGAGGAAAATACAATAACTGAAGGTATAAAACTTCCACCCGAAAAGTATCGTTAAACATTTTTGCATATTCCGTGCAACAATTTTTAACAACAATACAAATGAGGTTGAAGCTTCAAAGCACCTTTTGCATATTTTCCGGTTATGAAAATGTCCGTACATGTGTGTGTGTCTGTGATTGCAATGCGTTGTAAAAATCACTGCATTATTTGTCGAAAGAACAAAAAAAAAACTACAAATGTAAATTTTAACGCTTTTGTAAATTTTCGCACAGTTGAAATGTGTGCGGAGAGGTGGCAAGGGGGAAGTGGCAGGCGATGTTGTTAACAAAAGAATGTTGCTGAATATGTTTTTGCGGTCAACATTAAAAACGTACAGCAGCAGCAACAAAAGAGGAAAAGTTTTTGGTGAGATTTTAATGCGATTTTTTGTTTTTGGTTTGGTAGCAAATATTTTAAGGCCTTTGGTGAGGTGGATTCACTTTAAAGTTCTCCATTCGATGTTGGAAACGATGAACGACGTTGATGCATTTATAATTATGTTAGCTGGCAGTCTCTCGAGCTGATTGGTTGGCTCATGGCTCATTATACGAATGTGTATATGTGTGCGTATGTATGTGTGTGTTTGTCCTTAAGTATATCTCATTATATGTTTGTGATATAAACATTTTTTTTGAAGTCGTGTTCTTTTGCGTTCATTTTCATAATCCATACTTTTCATTGAAAATAAACAGAATCACTAGAGTTGTGTTTTTTGTTGCTGTTCGTGTTGTTGTTGTTTTCTTTCATAAAATTTTAATTAAAACATACAACTGTCAACATTACCTTCGGTGTGAAAGTTGTTGTTGTCTTTTTTATAATTGGAATACACGACGAGAAATATGATGCTAAAACAAAAAAACAGCTAAATTCGGCCCTGCTAAACGTTAACCCTCAACCAATTGAAAGGAACTTGCAAAATGTAAAAAAAAAAAATCCGCTGGAAAATTCCGCTATAATTTTAAAAATTCCGAATGTCAGGTATTAAAGTTGTGTGGCGCCATAACAAACCGTTTTCATCTACAACCAATTTTCTGTCGGAGAAGCCTATTACGTACTCCAAACCCCAAATTTAAGACAATTCAGTTGAAAAGTTATCAAAAATCTGAATATTGGAAGGTACCGTTATACGAAGGTGTGTGGGCAATTTTCTATCATAGAAGGTTGTACCAACTACAAACTCTAAATACCAAATTTGAAAAAATTCCGGTAAAAATTGTGACACAAATACTCCAAATACTGAATATCAGAATAAAGGGTTGCCCATATTCGACGGACCCATGTCGTCATCTTCGGCCATTTCGACGACTCTTTGGGCCCATTCCAATCGACGAGGCTTGTCCGCAGGCAACATTCTTTGCGTCAATCAAATCAATGCGAATGATCCGTTGTAAAGTGGACCGAGCCATGCCCAACTGCTGAGAACGGCGTTTTTGGGATGTTCTTGGGGACCTCTCAACACTGGCTCGTACGGCAGCGATATTCTCGGCCGATCGCTTTGGTCGACTTTTATATGGCACCTTCGGATTAGAAAGAGCCTTACCAGTCGAAAATTGTTCGTATAAACGCCTAATGGTGTTCTTAGAAGGCGCACTTCTCACATTTTTTAATGTTTTAAGAGCACGTTGAGTTTCAACTATTTCAGACCGCTCGCGTGGTGTGTATTGGTTCATGGTAAAAATCTGCTTGGACTGACGCTTCAAACGCGGTATGTCATTAAGCGATGTGACATCTCTGTCAAAAGTTATGGCGTTGCCAGATGGGTCCGTCGAATATGGACAACCCTGTATACAGTTATATTGGGCCAATACGAAACCATGATCCTATACATCCAATATTCTTATAATGAACTCCAAATACCAAGTTTGAGATAATTCTGTTATAAAATCTGCTAAACCTATCAAAATACCGAATATAGAGAGGTACTCTTATATGGGAGCTATACGAAGACTTGAATTTGTATGGCCAAGTTTCTGTCGTAGCAATACCCACTGCAAACTCTAAATATCAAATATTAAACAATTCCGGTAAAAACTTTTTTTTTTTTTTTTTTTTATAAATAGTATTGAAACTGCAAATGACCCTCAATATCTCAAATAACAATGTGCTCTCCAAATTTAGTAGCAGTTTTCATTTTTCGTATTTTTTATATCCTCAGCCATATAGCTACGGAGGGTATATATCATCTTATATGACCAAAACGTTGGACAAAATTCGTTTTGGGACATTTGGAGTGGATTTCGATTTATGATCTCCATCTCGCGTTTATGAAGCTCATAAAAAGCGAAACTAACATGAAATTCCATTCAGACTTGGTGCATTTCAATATTTTCATCAACACAAGATTTTTTATAAAGATGGCACAGATCGGACAATGTCTTCTGATACCTCCCCGACATAGAATTCAAGATTTTGTGGGGGAGGTATCAGGAGGAGTGGACCAATATATTCCATCTTCACAGCGGATCTTGAGTTAGTTGAATTAATGAGATGTGTGAAATATGAAGAGAACAGGAAGCTCATTTAGGATTTTATGATCGTTTTGGATATTCAAAACTTTGACCCCTTTTTGGAGGAGGTACCACAAGGAATGGTCCGATATATACCATATTTATAACATATCTTGTGTTGATAGAAATACTGCGATGTGAGAAGTCTGAATGGATTCAGATATTATTTTGGCGTTTTATGAGCTTCATGGATATTCAACATTTTAATCCTTTGTGGGGAGGTACTTGATGGAGTGAACCGAACCGACATTGTCCATTTTCTCACCTAACACCGATGCAAATATTATGATTTGCAAAGTTGGATCAAAATCAGATTATCCTTTCAGTGCCGTAAAATATTTTTTTTTTTTTTTTTGAAAGTGTTGACCTTTTGTTGGGGAGGTGCCAAAAGGAATGTACCGATATTGCCCATCTCCGAAACAAATTGAATACTCCCTTCGAGAGTTATCGTGCTCACCAGCCAACAGAGACGGACGGACGGACGGATCGCTAGATCGACTCCAAATGTACTGAAACGGATTTGATCCAAAGAGACCTAGGGTCTAAAACCATTATTTGGGAGAGGCACATTTTGATATATGCCCTCTGGCTGGGGTATAATGAGACAGGTCATATTATGATATGTTTTTTCTTGCCTGAAATTGAAGAAATGTATGTGTAGGGCATGTGGTTTCAACAAGACGGCGTCACAAGAAACAATTCAATTATTTCGCGTTTTGAAGACCTGAATTTGGCCTCCTAGATCGTGCGATTTAACACCTATATCAATTCGCATTTTAAGATCGTTTTTTTTTATTCAAAATATTGAGCCCTCTATGGGGGAGGTCACATAGATATTGTAGATATTGGATGCTTATTTCGCTTTTTACAAGAGTTATAATTATTCGAAAGTGTTGACCCGTAGAGGAGGAGTGCTCCGATATATTTGTTCTTCACACCACTCAATAGAAGTATTGCGATCTGCTGAGTTTGGAAGGAATCAGATGATGGTGGTTATTCAACATGTTGGCCCGTTGTGAGGGAGGTACCAGAAGCAGTCCACTACTTCTGATACCTCCCATTTTTTCAGCTGGATTTGCGTCAAGTTATTCAAAATGGCCCTTTTGTATGGGGAGATACGTGGTAAAGTTGGCCCATATTACCCATTTTCGCACCTGACATAGAACTGATAAAAATATTGTGATCTGCACAGATTGAGCAAAAATTGGTTATATGAGGTAAATTATTTTCTGTGAAAATTTTGACGTTTTGTGTGTGAGGTACCAGAAGTAGTGGACCGATATTCCCCATGATCGGACTCGATTTAATTTTGACAATAATATATCGACAGATGGACGGGCGGACATCCCTAGATCGATTCCAAATATCCCGAGACGGAATGGTCCAAAGAAACCTAGGGTCTAAAACCGATTTTTTTTCGATGAGACACGTTTTGGCCGTATCAAATGATAGATACCCTATGCAACTATATGGCTGAGGGTATACAAATTGATCATAGCGGCTCTCAAAATGTGAAAACGCTTCTAAATGAAATGAGATTCGAAGTTTCTGGTGAAAGTATTTTTGTTTTATTGAATATAGACCGACTCATCAACATAAATCAATCTAGTGTAAACCAATCAAATTTAGTAAAAACAGACAATTGTTTGTCCTAGGCTGTAGTATCCATTATAAACTTCAAATACCAAATTTGAAACAATTCCAGTAAATAATGTCGCTAAAATCATCAAAATAACGAATATGGGGAAGTACCTTTAAGTGGGGGCTATAAGAAGGCGTAGACCTGCACAGACAATCTTCTGTCATAGGCTGTAGTATCCATTACGAGCTTCAAATACCAATTTTTTCTAACAATTCCGGTGGATAATGTTGCTAAAATCATCGAAAATTTTGACTTGAGCCTCAAAATTCTTCTTGTGTAAATGCTGCGGTAATTTGGGCTAAAACTTCCAAGAGATAAATATCCTTCCTTCACAAAAAAAAATATTACAGTATCGATAAAAAAAACAGTAAAGAAAGTCCTTAAGTCGGGCGGGCCGACTTTATAATACCCTACGGGAGAATTCAATCATACACGCTATGATTATAATTATAATTTAAAGTTCAAAGGACAAAATATGTCGAAGCATTTGTATCTTTTAAATTCGGACCTGTATTGCCCATTTGGTGCAAAATTAATTTGAAATCAGATAAAGATATATTTGGGAGCTATATCCAAATCTGAACCGATCTCGATAAAATTTGGCAAAGATATTTCTGAGATGTATTTGATATATTTCCCTGAATATCGTTGTTACGGAGTGCATATTACAGCTGTGGGTGACAAATACAACAAATCGGATGAACAATATGTATGGGAGCTATAGCTATATCTGAACCGATCTTCACCAAATTTGGCATACTACCTTCTAGACTCAATTCGGTCGTATGTGCGCTTGGTGTACAATAAAAGGTAAATCGGACGAAGTTATATATGGGAGCTATATCTGAACCGATCTCGATAAAATTTAGCAAAGGTATTTCTGAGCTGCATTTGATAAATTTCCCCAAATATTGTTGTTTCAGAGTGCATATTACAGCTACGGAGGACAAAAATAACAAATCGGATGAACAATATATATGGGAGCTACAGCAATATCTGAACCGATTTCGATCAAATTTGGTATACTTATTTTCAGGTCTAATTTGGTTGTATGTGCAAAATTCCATACTATCCGGGCTGATATTACACGTTTGGTGCACAAGAAAAGACAAATCGGACGAAGATATATATGGGAGCAATATCTTAATTTTTACCGATCATCTCCAATTTCAGTATTGTTTGTCCTTGGGCCAAACAAATGTTGTTTGGATAATTTCATCTCAATCGGATAATAAATGCGACCTGCATTTTGTTCACAAGAATACATGGACAGACGGACGGGCGGACAGACGGACCGTCATGTATAAATTAACTCAGAAAGTGAGATCCTCAAAAGTAACTATGGGTATATCTCGCTTCCTTCTCCATGTTACAAACAAATGCACAAAGACATAATACCCTTACCACTATGTGGTGTAGGGTATAAAAAATGAGGAGGGACTGTTGTTTTTCTTAGGAGCAACAAAAATCTTATATTTTTCTAAACATTGAAGTATGTTGAGCTTAATATTGGCTACCTAATTTCTGACATATTTCCTACTTTTTAAAATAGGTTTAATGATACCACCTTTTTTCTGAAGGTGTAATAACAAACTTTTCAACTTCAGTTTCGAAATATTAACATAACAGAAAAAAAACAGTGGATAACAAACAAACATATCATCAACGCAACCGCCACCAACCAAAAAACCGAACTTCAACAACATCAGCAACAACAACGTCAACATCAACAATAAGGAAATCAACAACATTAATCTCAACTTTAATGCTACATCCACATACGACGAGAGCGGCCATAACAAAAACAAAATGCAAATATAGTGGCTACCTCTATGCCACCGACGACGACGTTGACGACAACGCCGCCGTGTAGTTGAATCAGCTTAAAAAAGTTCCCGAGTTCATACTTCAAAACGGCAAAAGTTTGTCTGACTTTTCTTTTTCAGTTGTTGTTGTTGTTGTTGCAGTGCGGAGTTTTGGCAAAGTAGCTCTCGACGCATGTGAAATGATGTGTTTGTTGTTGTTGCTCTTGTTGTATTTTTATATGGGCATTAAAACTTTTCATATCCGCTTAATTAAGTTAAGCTTGCCAGTCCAAGTGGCATAAACAAGAGATTAATAATTTGTAGCGTATTATTTCACTTATTTAATGGGAGCAATAATGCAAAGAGGAGAAGAAGCAGCAGCAGCAACTACAACTGTAGTCGTTTCAGGAATACCAGGCAAAAATGCCGCTTTAGACTTTGGGTTATGCTGTTGGTTGGTTGGGGAAAATCCAGCAGCTTCAACTCTCAAATAGACTTTTTTAATGAATCGTAATGAGACAAATGAAGTATGGAAGTTAAGTTGAATACGCAAACCCTTCAAGCTCTTAAAAAAAATGATGGCACAGGATATTTGTATTGAAAATACAAGAGAAAAGAGGAATATCTGTACTTATAGCCCCAGAGTTCAGATGAAATCATGAAAAATCCAATTTTTATACCCTCAGAGGGTATATACAGAGGGTATATATCATTTGGTTCAATTTAGGTCTCTTTGGACCAAATTCGTTTCAGGATATTTGGAGTCGATCTAGGGGTTTCCCCATGTCAGTCTGGCGGGCTAAGTGATGCTCACGACAACTCTCGAAGGGAGTATCCGATTTGGTCCAAATTTGGTATATTGTAACATTGTTATCAAACTTAGACCAGTTAGGAGATGGGCAATATCAGTCCACTCCTTCTGGTACTTCCCTTACAAAATGTCGAAATTTTCAAAAAAAAAAAAAAAAAAAAAAACAAGCAAATAGGTATCAGTCGCTTTTGCCGAATGTTCGGTTATTTAAAAGTATTTTGACTTCCGTTATAAATTTTCAAACTCTTGACCCTCTATAAAGTGAATTTCTATTTCCTATCGGACCTAAATAAATATGATATTAATATTGCGACGTGCCAGATTTAGACTATATTGGTAACTTCCTTCACCTTACATGAGATATGTGACAACTTTTAGAAAAGGTTTGACTGTTTTTGGGGGAGCTACTAGTAGGAGTGAACCGATATATTCCAACTTCACACCAGACCTTGGGTTAATATAAATATTGGGATGTGTGAAATTTAAAGACAATCGGACTCTCACATAACATTTTATAAGAGTTATAATTATTCAAAATGTTGACCCTTTGTGGGCGAGGTACTTGATGAAGTGGACCGAAATTGTCCATTTTCACACCTGACCTAGCACTGACGCAAATATTAGGACTTTCAAAGTTTGAGCAAAATCGGATTATCGCTTCTCTTTGTGTACAGAAAATATATTTTTTGAAAATTTCGACCACTACCTGGTGGACCTATATTGCCCATCTCCGAACTCGATCTATGTTTGATAAAGATATTACGATGTACTAAATGTGGACCAAATCGTATACTACCTTCGAGAGTTATCGTGCACACCAGCCCTGAAACGGATTTTGTTCAAAGAGATCTAGGGCCTAAAAAATTTATTTCGACTAGGCACGTTTTGACCCATCAAATGATATATACCCTCTCTAGCCATATGGCTGAGGGTAAAATAAATTCCACATTCATCTCAAATTATGGCAAGTTGTAAAGAAACGTCTTTCACATGAAAAGGCTGAAGCTGGAACCTTAAAAGTTTGGTCTGAAGAGTATTCGCTCTAGAATGGTACAAAAAGTATAAGAAGATACTATGTATGATGCCCTATGCGGGTGAGATGAAAAAAGTGCAACCTACATCAGACTGGCTATAGTTAGATCAATCCAGCATTTAAACGTGACTAAATCTTTGTTGTCTCGTACCATTGCTCGTTACCGTGATACTGGTAGCGTAGCCCGACGCCAAGGTAGTGGACGGAAGAAAGCAGCAACATCAGCAGAAATGGTTCGAAAAGTAAAGAAGCGACGTGATCGAAACCCGCGTCGCAGTGGCCAAAAAAATGTCTCGTGAGCTGAACACATCGCAATATTCCAAATATTGAAAAATAAGTTCGGGGTAAAGCCATTGAAATACCAAAATTAAATGAACTTACACCGCAACACAAAGAAATTAGGCTCAAAAGAGCTAAAGAGTTGCTTCGCTTGGCCGAAAGTGTTGAACTGCCGAATTTGGCTTTCTCCGCGCCAATGAGTGCCAGCGCCAGCAGTGTGTAAAAAAAAAAAAAACAAGTAAAATTGTATCAGTCGGTTTTGCCGACTGATGTATACCCCCAGCCTTGAGTTATGAACGTGACAGATTTGGACTATATCTACTACTTCTTGTACTTTATATGAGGTATGTGCACCTTTTCGGAAAATGGAAATATGCGTCGGGTAATAGATATAGCGAACCTAAGTATTCCATTTTCACACTTCGTCTAATACAGATAAAATACATCATCCAAGTCTGAATAGAATCGGATGTTAATTTTGCGTTTTATGAGCTTCATGGATACTCAGAATTTTGACCTTTTGTGGGGGAGGTACCAGAAGTAGTGGACCGATATATCCTATCTTCACACCAGATTTTGAGTTAGTAGAAATAATGGGACGTGTGTAATATGAAGAGAACAGGATGTTTATTTCGAATTCTTTGCTCGTTTTGATTATTCAAAACTTAGGTCCATTGTGTGGGAGGTACCAGAACAAATGGTCCTATCTCTACCATCTATATAAAAGATCTTGCGTTTATGAAAATATTGAGATGTGCCAAGTCTGAATGGAATCGTGTTTAAGTGTTTTAAGAGCTTGATTAATATTCAAAATTTCGACCTTTTGTGGGGGAGGTACTTGATGGAGTGGACCTATATTATCCATTTTTGCACCTGACCTAGAACTGACGTAAATATTAAGATTTGCAAAGTTTGAGAAAAATCGGATTAATGTTTCTTTTACATCACATATTATGATAGTTCTAATTATTCAAAATTTTGACCATTTGTGGGGGAGGTACTTGATGGATTGGACCGATATTGTCCATTCTCACACTTGATCTAGCACTGACGCAAATATTAGGATTTGCAAAGTTGGAGCAAAATCGGATTATCGCTTCTCTTTCTGTGCAAAAAATACATTTTTTTTTTTTTGAAAATTTCGACTTTTTGTGGGGGAGGTACCAGAAGGAGTGGACCGATATTGCCCATCTCGGAACTCGATGTAAGTTTGACAAGAATATTACGATGTAGCAAGTTTGGACCAAATCGGATTCTTCCTTCAAGAGTTATCGTGCGCACCAGCCAGCCAGACAGACAGACGGACGGACGGACGGACATCGCTAGATCGACTCCAAATGATCTGAGAGACCTAGGGTCTAAAATCGTTATTTCGACTAGGCACGTTTTGACCGTATCAAATGATATATACCATCTGTAGCCATATGGCTGAGGGCATAATGATCGTGTTAGCTTGTCAAAGAAGTCAGCTGAAAATGTGCACCTTCGGTTGGCCACCAGAACTCAAGCACCGCACTGTGCTCGTATTAATCGACCGTGAAATCAGAATAAATGCCGAATATTATCGCGAAAATATTCAGGAGGGTGTATTAAAGCCTTGGGCACGCAAAGATTTTGGCCGCAGACCTTGGACATTCCAACAGGGCTCAGCACCATCGCACTCAGCACGCGCCACCCAAGAATGGTTACAAAATGAGGCTCCTCGCTTCATTTCCAGATATCAGTCCGTTTGAATATTCTGATTGAAGGTTGGCACTAAAAAATAACAAAGTGTCGATCACCTCAAGCGAGCGCTTCGCCGAGAATGGGTCAAAATACCGCAGAGCAACATTCGGGCAGCGTATAGCGACGTTATTCATTCCTGGCTCAATGGGACCGTAATAAGCAGAATTGACGATTTTGTGTGAGGCTGCTAATGCATTCAGAATATGTCACAGTTTAGTGCGGTTTATGGGCTTGGGGCGTCATTGGACATCATTTCTGCGAATCGAAACGTGGCTGGCGAATGGTGATCGCTACTGTGAGATGATATCCGTTTTTTGTCCAAAATGCAAGAGCTTAACTTGCATGACGTGTTACTTCAACAAGGTGGAACTTCAACAAGACAGCATGCACAACAAAGTTTTTTCTTTTTGGTCATAACCCTCAATTAAAGTGGGAATTATGGCCGTTTTTGTGGGGATTTTGTCCGAATTATGTAAAAACAAGTAAAAAACAGTAAGTTTTGCGGGGACGAACTTTGAATACCCTCCACCATTTGGAATGAATTAGGGCATTTTCAAAAACAAATTCTGTTAAAATCTTAAAATATCTAATATCGGAAGTTGCCGATATATATATATATATATATATATATATATATACTAGCTGAACCCGGTGCGCTTCGCTACCCCTTTTGATTTTATATGCATTCAAAATTTTATTTACGAATATATGTTGGATAAAGAAAAACAAATTTAAAAATTAAAAAAAATATTGCACTAATTTAATGCGTTAATAAACAAAATCATTACAAAAGCAGTAACATGACATGCATACACGAAGGGTTTGTCCTTTGGATTTATTTATTTCATAGCAAATACCAAGCGTGCAGGAAACTGCAATTTTTTTAAGTAGAGTGGCATTTCTATTGCAAGTAGTGAATTCGAGATAGCAACATACTTCGCCGTAATAAGCGTATTTCAAATAAATTGTTGTGTTGTTTTTTAGTGTTAGCCTAAGGCGTTGTGGGTCAATGGTTCTTATTAAAATCATATCCCAATCTGATCCGATTTAAATATAATTTAAAAAAAAATACTTTTACACCAAACTCCGCTACACCTTTCATATTTAATTGAAATTGGTGCGTCAAATATGTGAAATCGGCCGAGAATATATATATGGGAGCTATATCCAAATCTTAACTAATTTCCAATTAATTTATCACATTTATTATTATAACAAAATTCCGCCACACATTCTGAATTTCATTGGAATCGGTCATATATATCGTGTTTGGTGCATAATATGTATGAAATCGGCCGAAATATATATGTTAGCTATATCCAAACCTCAACTGATTTCAATATAATTTGGCAATTTTTGCTGGTGCCAGATTTTGTCTCTCTCGCTTTGGGTGCATCAAATATGTGAAATCGGCTGAGTATATATATGGAGCTATAATCACATCTGAGCGTATTTGAATATAATTTGTCAAATGTGCATCAAATATGTGAAATCGGCGGATAATATATATGGGAGCTATATCCAAATCTGAATCGATTTTAATATAATTTGACTAATTTATTTTCTAATCAAAATCCCGTTATATATTCCAAAATTCTTGGAAATCGAACATACATATCGTGTATGGTGCATAAAATACTTGAAATCGGTCGAAAATATATATGAGAGCTATATCCAAATCTGAACCGATTTTAATATAATTTGACAAATGTATATTTGTTTTAATTTCCGCTACACATTTCAAATTTCATTGAAATTGGGGATATATAGCGTGTTTGGTGCATCAAATACATGAAATCGGTCGAAAATATATATGGGAGCTATATCCAAATCTGAACCGATTTCAATATAATTTGAAAAATTCATTTTTGCTCCCGATTCCGTTACTTATTTTAAATTTCATTAAATTTGGACATACATATCTTGTTTGGTCCACCAATCACATGAAATCGGCCGAAAATGTATATGGGAGCTATATCCAAATCTGAACCGATTTCAATATAATTTGGGAAATAAATTTTTTTAGATAAAATCTATCACACGTTTCAAATTTCATTGAAATTGGGGATACATAGCGTGTTTGGTGCATCAAATGCTTGAAATCGGCCGAAAATATATATGGGAGCTATATCCAAATCTGAACCGATTTCAATATAATTTGACAAATTTATTTTCGGATCAAATCCCGTCACATATTCCAAATTTCATTGGAATCGAACATTCATATTGTGTTTGAGGCATCAAATGAACGAAATTGGTCGAAAATATATATGGGAGCTATATCCAAATCTGAACCGATTACAATATAATTTAGCAAACTTATTTTTGTTCCAAATTCCGTTACACATTCCAAATTTGGAGACTGTATCTTTAACCGATCAATAGATATGTGCATATAAAATCTAAATTTTTGGGAGGTACCTCCGATTCTGATGCTATATCTCCAGTTCCAAGTGGAAATTCAAAAATTTATATAGCCTATGTTACTTTCAGGCGATGTTGCAGTATATATGGAAATTTTCAGAAAAATCTATTCAGCAGTTTTCGAGTCCATAAATTACAAACAAACAAACAAACAAACAAACAAACAAACGTACAAACATTTTCCTCTTTTATAGATATAGAAGAAGAAGATATATATATATATATATATATCGGCAACGATTTGTGGTCTTAGTGCTCACAGAGAACTCCTTGTGTGGATTTTCAGACTATTCCATTGGAAAATGTGGCTAAAATCATCAAAATACCGAATATCGGGGGTTACCGTTATATGGGGGCCTTACGATATCGTGGACCGATATAGATAATTCTCTTCTAAGGGATAAAGTACTCACAAAGAACTTCTTGGGGGTACTGTTATATGGCGGCTGTACGATATCGTGGACCGACATATCCCATCTTCGAACTTGACCTGTCTGCAGACAAAAGAGAGATATGTGCAAAATATTAGCATTCTATCTTAATTCGTTTTGACTGTAGCGTGATTACAACAGACGGACGGATAGGGCTAAATCGTCTTAGAATTTTACGCTTATCAAGAATATATATATACTTTCTTGGGTCTAAAATGATTATTTCGATGAGTTACAAACGCGATGACGAATTTAATATTCCCTCCATACAATGTATGGTGGAGGGTATAAAAAACAAGGCTTACCTTGAGTTTAGGGGATATGCTCGGACTGATCTGCATTTTTTTTTTATCAGAGATATGTATTTTTAAACTGATTACGGCGAAGTATTTTTTTCGTGGGGGAAATACCTGGATATTCGGCCTGAAAGTTCGGATACAAAATCCGTATTTCATCCGATATGTACAAAAGGGGTATCATTTGAAGGCTTATGGAAATGTTTCAACCGGTTCCGGAGCAATACATGAATTTTGGTATTTTTGTCCCGAATTTTTTTGAAAACCCCATTAAAAGTCGAAAATGGACTCATTATGGGATATTTGGGTCAACATACTAGATTGCCTATTCAAAATTGTGACTTTAGAATCCAAGGCCAGGTACTAAAAAAAAATTTTAAGCTAGGTTATTCCCCCGTGATCAGGATAAAAGTACCTTCCCCATAATGAGGTTTATATCCGCTTCTTTCTGGGAAAATTTTAGAAAACAGAGTAGAGTCAAAAATTAGAAATTTTGGTTTTAGTTTAAAAAGCTACTACCTATTTCTAGGTATATAATTGAATGTAAACAAGTAAAAAAGCTGTAAGTTCGGCCGGACCGAACTTTTAATACCCTCCACCATTAGGTACAAATTTGGCAATTTCCAAAAAAATTCCGTTAAAAATTCTGTTAAAATCTTAAAAATACCGAATGCCTATACGACGACGTAGACCTGCATAGGCAACTTTTCTCACAAGTTATTACAATATTTAAATGCGAAAATGTAGCTAAAATCATCCAAATACCGAATATAGAGAGGTACCATTGGGGTTATAAAACGTGGAGCTGCACAGACAATTTTCTGGCATAGGCTGTAGTATCCATTACGAACTTCAAATACAAAATATGAAATAATTCCGGTAAATAATGTCGCTAAAATCATCAAAATACCGAATATCGGGGGGTACGGTATATGGGGGCTATATGAAGACGTGGACCTGCATCGCTCATTTTTTGACTTTGGATGTAATATCCATTACGAACTTCAAATACCAAATTTGAAACGATTTCCGGTAAATAATGTCGCTAAAATCATCAAATACCGAATATCAGGGGGTACCATTATATGGGCGAAGACGTGGACCTGCACAGATAATTTTCTGTCTTAGGCTCTAGTATCCATTACGAACTTCAAATGCTAAATTTTGAACAATTCCAGTGAATAATGTCGATAAAATCATCAAAATACCGAATATCGGAAGGTACTGTTATACGGGGGCTATATGATAACTTGGACCCATTTACGAACTTAACCTGCCTACTGGCACCATATACATGTGTGCAAAATTTTACACTTCTATCTCAATTTGTTCGAAAGATAGCGTGACTACAACATACAGACAGGCGGACAGACAGACATGGCTAAATCGTCTTAGAATTTTACGCTGATCAAGAATATCTATTTCGAGGAGTTACAAACGGAATGAAAAAATTAATATACCCTCCATAGTATGGTGGAGGGTATAATTAGTAATATGCATCCCTATTTCCTAAACTCTAAAACTTTAAATAGCAAAGCCTTACACATCCATCGCAATTCATGCAATTTAGCGATATACTCGTATATGTATATTTAGTTTTAAATCTATTCGCCCATTATAATCGCTTTAATTAATATTATTTTCCGGTCCAATGGGCAAATGAACAACAATGAACGGATTTTCAAAATTTGAATAAATACATACAGAAAATAGAAAAAAAACAACAAAAACAACGCCAGTACCACCAGCAATTGCAACAAAACAATATTTATATTGTGATAATAAACGGACATAAGAGGAGGAAAGAAAAAAGTACGCCTAGACCTCAGCTAAATCTATAGCTAAAAACTTGGCGAATTAGTTTTAAATATGGCATGGCAAACAACAGCAAACAACAGTAATTCATATAAAAACGGTGCGATTTGTGAAAAAATATAAAGCAAATTTATCTAACACACACACACACACACACATAATTGTTATGCGTTTTTCACATGTGTAAGTGTGTGTCCGTGTGCCTGTGCGGAAAATTGCAGAAAATTCTATGCTGAATATTGATTTGAATCAATTAATTCTTGCGGTTTGAGTTTCAAAATAACTCCCTTGAATCTAATTAATTTTAATGCACGACTACACATAAATACACAGGCACAGGACAAAGGAAACGTACACATACATTGGGGTTCATATGCGTGTGTGTGTGCATTGGTATTTATTCACTGAGCATAGAGTCACATCACAGCTGCCTTGATTCACATGACAACTATAGTCGCGTGGAAGTCAATTGAGAAGGGTTTTTGTTAAATTTTGAAAATAATTATTGAATATTCAATTTTGAATTGTGATTTTCGAAATTCCCATGGAATCTCGTACTCATGTTCCTATGGAACATGTTCATGAATCTTCGAAAACAGAAAATCCAACTTTCTGTCAAAACAAACTAGAAAGTATCATTCGGCTTGTAGACAGATCTATACTCTTTGCATACGACTATTTATACAAATAATATACGAACTATATTCGACCCCGAGGCATAGACTGACCATTCTTTAAAACAGCTTGAAAAAATCGATGGTTAAATGAAATTATATGTACAGGGTGAGATAAAAAACTGCAACAAAGTCAAACGCCACAATTTTTAAGTTTTTAATTTTTTTTTTTTTGAATTAAAGCAAAAATGTCGGAAATAGCATCGAATTTTTCGAATAAGTTTAGATTTGTTCGAACTGGTGGACTTTGACACGAATTATGACCTTCAAACGGCAAATAAAACCATCAGACGCTGCCCGAATGTTGCTTTGCGGTACTTTTGTCCATTCCCGGTGAAGCACTTGCTTGAGGTGATCGACACTTTGTTATTTTTTAGTGCCAACCTTGCTTTCCAAAATATTCCAGACACAATAGTCCAACGGATTGGTATCCGGAGATTTTAGTAGCCATTGTGCGCTGAAAATGAAGCGAGGAACCTCATTTTGTAACCACGCTTAGGTGGCGCGTGCTGAGCCCTTTTGGAATTTCCAAGGCCTGCGGCCAAAATGTTTGCTTGCTCAAGATGTTAATACACCCTCCAGATTATTTTCGCGATAATATTCAGCATTTATTCTGATGCCACGGTCGATTAATACGAGCGTAGAGCGACCATCGGCTGTTATGGCGGCCCACACCATCACCATGGCCGGCGCTTGAGTTCTGGTGGCCAACCGAAAGTGCACAATTTCAGCTGACTTCTTTGAAAAGTAAACACTATAATTTTGTTTATTAACAAACTGCTGGACAACGAGTGTTTTCTCATCGGAGAAAACCAAATTCGGCCAAGCGAACCAACTCATTAGCTCTTTGGAGTCTATTTTCTTTCCGATGCGGTGTAAGTTCTTGCACTTTATGGAATTTCAATGGCTTTAAAAGGCTAATAGAACATCATCGGTATAGGTTAGAAGGAGGCCGCCAGAGGGGGGAGCTGGAATGTCGCAGGAAAAAATGTTATATAATATCAGATCAAGAGGGAACCTTGAGGAACCCAGCCAGCAAGGGGCGGTGGCTAGAGAGTCGCTCACTCAATTTTATCCTGCTCCCTAAGAAAACTAGCGACAATTCTACAGGATTGACCGTCAAATCCAAACGATTGGAATTTATACGGCAAAGTCAAAAGGCCTGGCGATATCTAGGGAGACGGCTATAGTTCCGTTCTTGCTTTCGAAGCTTTTGCCAACAAAGCAACTAAACGGCGTTAAGGCATGGGCCGTAGAGAGACCAGAAATAAAACTAGTAGAATCTTTTCTTCTTCTTCGGTCCCTTTAATCCATACCAGAAGAAAGCTTTCGAATATATTTCCGAACGGTGATAGAAGGAAAAAGCTTAAAGAAAGTCAACTAAATTTCCTGCCCTTTTTAAAGCTACATCGGGAATATGGTCCATACCGCAGGAATTACGTTCTGGCCGGCTTGAAAAGGTAAAGCCAATCTTCCTGAATGAGGCAAAGAGAGATTTTGTCTACAGGCGTGCCATTCGCAGTAAATGAACTGCTAAACCACAAGATGATATAATGGTTTCCAATCCCCTCCACCGCCAAGCTGACTTGACGCTGAACAATAATCTGGACGAGGTTGCGGTCGGTACTAGTCGTCGCTTAGGATCACCAGATGTGCGCCACACTCGACGCAAGTTCCTTAATGAAACTCAAGATCGTAGGGTGGAACCCTAACCTAAATCTAAATCCTCAATGCAGCTATGAGGCATAGTTATCTCCTACAAGCCGTTGCGCAAGCAGTGCCTATAATGTCGGATGCCCATTCATTCCAAGTTAAAAAAAAACGACCTGACTTCTCCATTTTATAAGGATCGCCCTATTGTCGGACTCAATTTAGTGGGTCGTTGACTTAATTCTCCTCGCTGCTGGCATGTGGGGAAAGGAGTTGATATAGGACCCCGCCACTCCATCAGGCCTAGTGGGCCTATGTGATGGAATGGCTGATACATCCGGACAACCGAGAAGGAAGAAGACAGATATTGCCCTTCCTCTGGCCTTGACCTGTGCACCACTCCATAAGGGATGTTTTCCATTCAGTTCTCCACCTACTACTTGATCGCTTCTAGCGACACAATTTTCCATATCGCCTGATAAAATGGGGACTTTTTCTGACCGAAAATATCATTGACATTGACCGCAGCAGACTTTGAATCCATCGCACTTATGGCACTTATGTCCGGCAGATGCTCCAGGACAAAATTTCACAAGAAGTGCCACCTAGTTTTAGAAACTAGGGGGCAGTAGTTGGGATAAGAGCAATGCGGAACATAATGGCCCACAAAGCTTCCGCATTACCGCTTTCCTCAAGTACCCGCAAAAACCTATGACGAAATGATCTAACTTCTTCGACATTTTGGTCATCAGTCTTCTGATATTTTGGTTATGTCTGTAGGGGCGAGCATTGTCACCAGGAGTTTGGGGGTAGCAGCTGCCAGTCTATTTTCTGGCGCTTTCCAGTTCTTTCGTCCGCATTATCAGAGTAGGTTATTTTGTCATTTTCCTCGGAAATGCTGCTAGACCTGGCAGTTTGTTTTGACTCGGTTTCCTTCTTCCTCTGGGCGCAAGTTGTCAGTATTGCCTTCCGCTTAGGACATGAAAGGTAAACTCGCAGAGTGGGCCTTCATTGCATTTGGTGACTGCATCCGCGGGGCAGAGTTGAGTAGCGAGTTTTTTCCTGATTAGGGGGCAATCCGCAGTATGCGGCGATGAGTTCATGCCGCTGACAGTTGAAGCAGCGCGTTACCTTCATAGCCTTATCCTTTCTGCTGACTACATCCTATTGCTTTATACAATTTCTGTATATCGCTCTGCCTTTTCACCCTCAACAAGCATTTATCTGTCGAGGTGTTTACTAGACTCCTCGGCGGAGAATTCGACAGATCGCCTATCAACCACTACAGTATACGGCTGCCCATCTTTAGGAGAGAGCGCATAGAATTTATACGCCCCTTCTCCAACAAAGCCCTTACTTTATCAAAGACATTAAGGCTACATAATCAAAGGAATATTACACTCTTCCCTAACACCTTGATGGGTATGTTGCGGGGGATGCGGGCGAGCCTTTTGCCAGCACGACCTAGGGAAAAGCAGACTTGGTTGTTGCTGCTGAAGACTTAAAGACAGGCTTCGACACGACTTTTGAAGTAGGACCGTCCGTCCTTTGAGAGGATGTTGCACCCTTCACCGGTGCGACCTAGGCTAAAATGTTCATGTTGTTGCCAGCAATACTAGCGAAAGGACCCTATTCCTAAAATGCATAGATTCCAAGGAATCGCAAATAAAAATGAATTTAAAAAAAAATTGAGTGATATACAGCGTGGACCGACATTGTCAATTTCCGCAATTTACCTCAATGGACTATATCCACGCGAAGAAGTGGATCAATTTTGTCCATCTTAACACCTAACCTATTTTTTTTTTCTTTTTTTTTACAAAATATTGAAAAGGAGTGAGCCGATATTGTCTATATTTAAGCTCGATCTAAGTTTGATACAAATATTACCATGTACCAAGTTTGGACGAAATTCGATGTTTCTTTCGAAAGTTATCGTACACTCTGATAAAAGGACATGGCTAGATCGACTACAAATTTTCTTAAAGGAATTTTGTCTAAAGAAACTTGTGCTCTTTAACCGATATTTCGATGTGGTACATTAGCCCTTATCAAGTGATATATATACACCCTCTGTAGCCATAGAAATGAGAGTATAATTAATGTCTCCCAATTCAATATCCCAACACCGTTGTCCTCTATTTATATTAGTTATCTAAAATAAGGGTTTGCGTATGTGATTTGTCCATGCATGTGTGTGTGTGTTTGTGTAATTTTTAGTTGTCCCTGACCACCATACATTTAAATCTATAGAACAGTTCCAATACACGCATACACCCATAGAAAATGCATGGCATTGACAACAATAACACCGACAACACCAACAACGACAAAATCGAAGCTTGTGAATAATCTAAAATTGTTGTACTGATTTTATTTCCTGTGCCATTTTGTTCCTGCTGCTGCTGCAGCTGGACACTGACGGTCACCATCAGTTACAACAATTTTTTTGTATTTAGTTTTACATTGTTGTTGGTATTGTTTGTTATTGTCATTAGAACACAGCAGTTACAGCAACAGCAGCTGCTGCCGTTTGTTTGAAGCTCTCTCCATCCATCCATTCATGCATCGCATGCATTCATTATGCAATTTGGCCACCAAACTGATTCCATGGTCAATATTTTGTGTACACATTCATTTAACCATATTTTAACTAAAAATTTTTGTGATTTTTTTTCTGTGATTATATAATTTTCTTTTTTTTTTTTTTGCCCAAAAAACCGGGTGTGTGTTATGATTAGAATAAATATTGTGGTATTGATGAAAATAAGTGAATCTCGTGAATGTCACAGAACTGTAATCAATTCGTCAAATTAGACATATGTTTTATGTAAATATATATTAGGGCGAGAGTGGTTCACTCTGGGCTTATATGGATACATTGCATATTTTTGAATGTACTTTTAACAAGTAAAAAAAGTATCGGTCGGTTTTGCCGACAGATGTATACCCTCAGCCAATGTTCGACTATTAAAAATATTTTGACTTCTGTTATGAGTATTCAAATGTTTAACTCTTTATCCAGTAGGTTCCGAAGGAATGGGCCAATATTGGCCATTTCGTATAAGACCTAAATAAATATGATATAAACATTGCCACGTGCCAGGTTTGGACAATATCGACTACATCCTTCACTCTACATGACATATGTGATAATTTTTTTGAAAATGTTAACATTTCACTCCATGCTTCATCTAATATATATTAAAATATTAGTATGGGCAAAATTACAAGAAAATCGCACATTTATATCCAATTTATGGAAAATCATAAATTTCATGTTCATCTCAGGTTTCTGGAAAAGAGAGATATATTTAGATATAGCATGTTAACACCAGATCTTGGGTTTATAAAAATATTGGGATGTGTTAAATTTTAAGAAAATCGGATTCTTGCATCACGTTTTGTAAGAGTTTTAATTATTCAAAATTTTTACCCTTTGTGGGGGTAAAAATACTATACTATCCATTTTCGCACCTGACATAGAACTGACGCAGATATTAGAATTTGCAAAGTCGGAACAAAATCGGATTATTGCTTTTCTCTCTTTGTGCAGAAAATATATATTTTTCGAAAATTTCGACCTTTGGTGGGGGAGGTTTCACAAGGAGTGAACCGATGTATTCCATTTTCACACCAGACCTTGGGTTAATAAAATTATTGATATGTGTTAAATTGGAGGACAATCGGACTCTTACATCACATTTTATAAGAGTTGTAATTATTCAAAATTTTGACCCTTTGTGGGGGAGGTACTTGATGGAGTGAACCGATATTGTCCATTTTCGCACCTGACCTAGCACTGATGCAAATATTAGGATTCGCAAAGTTGGAGCAAGATCGGATTATCCTTTCTCTTTCTGTGCAATAAATTATTTTCTTTGAAAATTTTGACATTTTGTGTAGTAGGTACCAGAAGGAGTGGACCGATATTACCCATCTTTGAACTCGATCTAAGTTTGACAATAATATTATGGTGTACCAACTTTGGATCGAATCGGATACTCCCTTCGAGAGTTATCGTGCGCACCAGCCAGGCAGACAGACAGACGGGCGGACGGACATCGCTAGATTGACTTCAAATGTCCTGAAACGGATTTGGTCCAAAGGGACCTAGTGTCTAAAATCGTTATTTCGAATAGGCAAGTTTTGGCCGTATCAAATGATATATACTCTCTGTAGCCATATGGCTGAGGGTATAAAAAGTTTATGGTAGTACTTCTATTGAAATTATTGGGCTGCATACTCCAGGCAGCAGCGGTAAAGGTTGTTATGTCTCCTTCTTAAAATCACATTGTAGATATATTTCCGTACTTCTTTCAGCATTAAAAAAAAATATAACATTTAAGAAGAAAAAAAATGTGCTTCATAGAAATATATGATTTAGACCCTTGGTCTCTTTGAACGAAATCCGTTTCAGAATTGGAGATTGGAGTTGATCTAGCCATGTTCGTGCGGCCTTTTCTCTGTCTGACTTGAAAGGCTTACCCGATGTGGCCCAAACTTAGCACGTCCCTATATTTAGTTACGGCTTATGTCAGGTTCAAAAATGGGTATGTTAGTTCACTATAAACTTTTACTAAGAAGTTTTTTTAATGTCAGATTTTCTACAAATGTTGGACATCAAAATATTAATGTCTACGTTAGAGCAAGAGTGACTATGATTAGATAGGTCAACTTTTTCTGGTATCTGACCCAGAAGATTTCAAAATTTTCAAAAAAAAAAAAAAAAAAAAAAAAACACGTTAAATAGTATCAGTCGGTTTTTCAGACAGATGTATACCCCCAGCCTTGAGTTATGATTATTCTAACTGTTGATCCTTTGTGGGGGAGCTTCCGAAGCAGTTGGCCAATATTGACCAATTCGATTAATAAAATATTCAAATCAGATTTCTGGCTAAGGGAAATATTTAGATATAGCAAGTTGTATAGAATCGCCGATATGCTTCGCAAGTTATGACTGATATAAGTATTGGAAACTGTAACCCTTTGGGGTTGAGGTACGGAATGTCCAAGATCTGCGGCCAAAATGTTTGCGTGGCCAAGGCTCTAATACACCCTCCAGAATATTTTCGCGATCATATTCGGCATTTATTCTGATGCCACGGTCGATTAATACGAGCGGAGAGCGACCATCGGCAAACTCGAACACGTAAAAGTCTGAAAATGTAGAATTTAGAAAAAAATGTGCATTTTGAGTAATTAAAACGCCTAACGCGGATTTTTGGAACGAATCTAAAATGTTAGGGTTTACTTTTCGCCGACGAAATAGCGGGTTCTTGCTAATTTGTAATAAGATTACAATTTAAAACCAACACCAAATTTATATTTAAACATTTGTATGTATTGTGTAGAATGGAACGTTAGAATTTTAGTTATTTGAAGAATTACCCTCCGGCGTTAATATTTCAAATGTGTTTTAAGCTCGAAATTCCCTCAACACTTTATAACCTTTGATTTTTTAAATCCATTACATAATCCCTCTGGCCATCTCGCTTTACTTAGCTTTACAACTATTTGGCAATTGAATATTATAAAAGCAAAATATATTTTATTCTCACACCCACATACATACATATATTTGTAGGTATATATCGCCTTTACATCAACATTTAATAATATAAAATAATGTCTAATATTGCTGACTGATATGTAGCACGTATCCGTATGTACATCAAGTATGAGAACGTATCCAACTAATGCTTTTCATCTGCGCAATTGAAAAAAAAAAAATTGCGATGAAAAAAAAAACAGAACTAAATGAAAACCAATCGGGGGTTTTGGAATCGTTTTGTGGTCAAATGAGTTGCAAATCATTTTAATTAAAATTTTAAATTTAGAAAATTTCACAAATGATTACGTTATTCATTAGTTTTCATAACATTATATCAATGTGTCAGTGAGTGCGAATGTGTGTAGGTGGATGAGTGCGTGTTCACATCATAGTCTAAATAAAATAAAATAAATATCTAACCAAATCAATTCTACACACTCCCGTTCACATAACGACGACACATCAAAATATCTTTTTTTCAACATATTTAGTTTTCGGGGCTAATTATGCCAGTGGTGTAATAATTGTGGAAATCAAGCACGGAAATTTTGAAAAGTTTTACTTTAAGGATGCCTGAATATGTTATACTTTAAAATGGCCATAACTCCGTAAATATTGACATATCGGAGCTTTTAGCTATCATTTGTGATCAGTTTTCTAAAGAGGAAAAATAGCATTCTTTAAAATGGCCATAACTCCTTAAATATTGACATTTCGGGGTTTTTAGCTATTATTTGTGATCACTTTTTTAAAGAGGAAAAATAGCATACTTTAAAATGGCCATAACTCCTTAAATATTGACATTTCGGGGTTTTTAGCTATTATTTGTGATCACTTTTTTAAAGAGGAAAAATAGCGTACTTTAAAATGGCCATAACTCCTTAAATATTGACATTTCGGGGTTTTTAGCTATTATTTGTGATCAGTTTTCTAAAGAGGAGAAATAGCATATTTTAAAATGACCATAACTCCTTAAAAATTGACATTTCGGGGTTTTTAGCTATTATTTGTGATCACTTTTTTAAAGAGGAAAAATAGCGTACTTTAAAATGGCCATAACTCCTTAAATATTGACATTTTTTCTAAAGAGGAAAAATAGCATACTTTAAAATGGCCATAACTCCTTAAATATTGAGATTTCGGGGTTTTTAGCTATTATTTGTGATCACTTTTTTAAAGAGGAACAATAGCATACTTTAAAATGGCCATAACTCCTTAAATATTGACATTTCGGGGTTTTTAGCTATTATTTGTGATCACTTTTTTAAAGAGGAAAAATAGCATACTTTAAAAAGGCCATAACTCCTTAAATATTGACATTTCGGGGTTTTTAGCTATTATTTATGATCACTTTTTTAAAGAGGCCATAACTCCTTAAATATTGACATTTCGGGGTTTTTAGCTATTATTTGTGATCAGTTTTCTAAAGAGTAAAAAAAGCACACTTTAAAATGGCCATAACTCCTTAAATATTGACATTTCGGGGTTTTTAGCTATTATTTATGATCACTTTTTTAAAGAGGCCATAACTCCTTAAATATTGACATTTCGGGGTTTTTTAGCTTTTATTTGTGATCAGTTTTCTAAAGAGTAAAAATAGCATACTTTAAAAATGTCCATATCTCCTTAAATATTGACATTTCGGGGTTTCCAGCAACAATTTGTGATCAGTTTTCTAAAGAGGAAAAATAGCATACTTTAAAATGGCCATATCTCCTTAAATATTGACATTTCTGGGTTTTTAGCTATTATTTGTGATCACTTTTTTAAAGAGGAAAAATAGCATACTTTAAAATGGCCATAACTCCTTAAATATTGACATTTCGGGGTTTTTAGCTATTATTTGTGATCAGTTTTCTAAAGAGGAAAAATAGCATACTTTAAAATGGCCATAACTCCTTAAATATTGAGATTTCGGGGTTTTTAGCTATTATTTGTGATCACTTTTTTAAAGAGGAACAATAGCATACTTTAAAATGGCCATAACTCCTTAAATATTGACATTTCGGGGTTTTTAGCTATTATTTGTGATCTGTTTTCTAAAGAGGAAAAATAGCATATTTTAAAATGACCATATCTCCTTAAATATTGACATTTCGGGGTTTTTAGCTATTATTTGTGATCGCTTTTTTTAAAGAGGAAAAATAGCATACTTTAAAATGGCCATAACTCCTTAAATATTGACATTTCGGGGTTTTTAGCTATTATTTGTGATCACTTTTTAAAAGAGGAAAAATAGCATACTTTAAAATGGCCATAACTCCTTAAATATTGACATTTCGGGGTTTATAGCTATTATTTGTGGTCACTTTTTTAAAGAGGGAAAATAGCATACTTTAAAATGGCCATAACTCCTTAAATATTGACATTTCGGGGTTTTTAGCTATTATTTGTGATCACTTTTTTAAAGAGGTAAAATAGCATTCTTTAAAATGGCCATAACTCCTCAAATATTGACATTTCGGGGTTTTTAGCTATTATTTGTGGTCACTTTTTTAAAGAGGGAAAATAGCATACTTTAAAATGGCCATAACTCCTTAAATATTGACATTTCGGGGTTTATAGCTATTATTTGTGGTCACTTTTTTAAAGAGGGAAAAAAGCATACTTTAAAATGGCCGTAACTCCTTAAATATTGACATTTCGGGGTTTTTAGCTATTATTTGTGGTCACTTTTTTAAAGAGGGAAAAAAGCATACTTTAAAATGGCCATAACTCCTTAAATATTGACATTTCGGGGTATTTAGCTATTATTTGTGATCACTTTTTTAAAGAGGAAAAATAGCGTACTTTAAAATGGCCATAACTCCTTAAATATTGACATTTCGGGGTATTTAGCTATTATTTGTGATCACTTTTTTAAAGAGGAAAAATAGCGTACTTTAAAATGGCCATAACTCCTTATATATTGACATTTCGGGGTTTTTAGCTATTATTTATGATCACTTTTTTAAAATGGCCATAACTCCTCAAATATTGACATTTCGGGGTTTTTAGCTATTATTTGTGGTCACTTTTTTAAAGAGGGAAAAAAGCATACTTTAAAATGGCCGTAACTCCTTAAATATTGACATTTCGGGGTTTTTAGCTATTATTTGTGGTCACTTTTTTAAAGAGGGAAAAAAGCATACTTTAAAATGGCCATAACTCCTTAAATATTGACATTTCGGGGTATTTAGCTATTATTTGTGATCACTTTTTTAAAGAGGAAAAATAGCGTACTTTAAAATGGCCATAACTCCTTAAATATTGACATTTCGGGGTATTTAGCTATTATTTGTGATCACTTTTTTAAAGAGGAAAAATAGCGTACTTTAAAATGGCCATAACTCCTTATATATTGACATTTCGGGGTTTTTAGCTATTATTTGTGATCACTTTTTAAAAGAGGAAAATAGCATACTTTTAGTCTCCGGAATTGTTTCAAACTTCGTATTTGCACTTCGATATGGGTACTACAGCCTGTGACAGAGAATTGCCTATGCGAGTCCACGTCTTCGTATGGACCCCAAAATAACGGTAACTCCCAAAATTCGATATTTTGATGATTTGAGCGGCATTATTCACCGGAATCGTTTTGGTATTTGCAGTTCGTAGTGGATACTACAGCCTATGACAGAAAACTGTCTGTGCAGGTCCACGTTTTAGCATAGCCACGGTAGCTCCCTATATTCGGTATTTTGATGATTTTAGCTACATTATTCACAGATTTTTTTCGAGTTCCGCATTTGAATATTGTAATGGCTTATGACAAAAGTTGCCTATGCAGGTCCACGTCGCCCTAAGACCCTAATATAACGGCTTCATTCGGTGGTTTTAAGATTTTAACAAAATTTTCAAAGTTTTTCTTTTTTTTTTGTTTTGAAAATTTCCAAATTGGTTCCAAATAGTGGAGGATATGGAAAGTTCGGCCCTGCCGAACTTACAGCTTTTTTTACTTCTTTTGATGTTAACCCAGCTATTTATCAAAACTTAGCTCTGTTGAAATTTGTGCATTTTCAAATTTATATTTTTGAGTGGATATTTTCTTTCTATTGCATTTTCATACCTCCCTCGTATGCCATAATCAATTGCGTAGTTTTCAAATAAAAATCAATTTGAAAAGAGGTGAGAAGAACAAAATATTAAAATATTCACATCAAAATTAAAATAATTGAAGTATTTAGTGGTGTAGGGCATTTGAATAAAATGGAATAAATTAAAAATGGAACACGTGGCGGCATCTATTGGCTGGGTGACAATACTAATTGGGGGTCGCAAAAAAAACAAGCAAAGAGAAAAAAATATTAGCATCTAAGAGTTGCTTTTTATTTCATAAAAAAAAAACAAAAAAAAAAAGAAAGACGTCTAAGAGAAAGCTTTTCTTGAGTCCATTGTTGTCGTTGTTGTTCTTGTTTTTTTTCTTTTTTGTTTCTTTTGAGTTATTTTGCCTTCAAGACAATTTTCTTGCAATACCCCTCTGTTATAGACGTTTGAAAAAAGCAGGGATATTATTTTCTTCATTTTTTGTCATGCTCACTCAAAAGGGGTTGATTTTCTTCTCATCGCTGCTAGGGGTTGAGGAACTTTTGTGTGTGTGGGGAGCTATTCACTTAGGGGAGAGGCAATATAATGGGGGTTGGCTGGGTGTTCTCATCGAAGAAAGCTTGAGTTATGTCTATGCCATGAAGTCCAAGAAAACTTTCTTAAGGATTCCTGTGAGTTTTTTATGTTTCTAAGAAAAAAAGCCAAGGAAATTGTTAGACAATGTGTGCTATTTGCAATAGAGGGCGTTGTTGAATATTCGCAGTTAAGAAAAGCTTTTGAGGGGATCTAAATTCTCATTATTTTAATTCATAATTAATATTTTTTGTTTTCATTTCTTTAATATTTCAAAGATTCTCCTCTTCTTTGATTGTCTCCATTTTCTTACAAATACACCCTCAATACGCATCGATACACTCACAAGCACATCGCCATGGAAATTGTATGACTCGCTCTCTCTCTTGATTTTCGTTAACCAATTATATTTTGTGGTTAACCGCAAAATTTATTTTAAAGATTTCCACAGAGAAGAGAGTATGTCTGGCTGTAAGGGTATGTGTGAGTGTTTACGTGTGTGTGTGACTTTGTGCCTGTAGATACTAGCTAAATGTAATGCCATCTCTGTCTATTTCCAAGATGCCTGCATGTGGTTATTTTTATCATTTTTAGGGGAAAAGTTTTGCCTAATTTTCCAACTGTATCTTTGGAATCGATGTAGGGTATGTAAGATGTAAAAGTGTGTGCTTGTGCGTGTGTGTGTCAAAAACACATACTTCCATATGATTGAGTATTTATGTTAATATATGGTTGTTGTTATCGTTTTTTTCTTTTTTTTTTTTGCTGTAGATATTTGTTATGTTTTTGCAACCCTTGTTTATTGTTTTTGTGGTCTCGCCTTATTGATAGCTTAGCTCAGACATAAACACACACACACTCGCTCACACATTGCCATAGATATCCTTATCACTGGCGGCGAATAGGTAGATGAGTAATCTTGAAATGGGGTTAATATTCACCACCCTATGCCGAAGCGAACACATTTATCATCGAAATGTTTGTTTGTGTATGTGCTCTAAAACAAACTTATGACTGACTTGTGGTTTACCGCAGAGCTAAAAAAGAAGAAGATGACCAAAAAACTCCGCCCACTTTTTTATTGTTATTTTTTCTCTCTCGATTTTTAAAGGATTCACATCCTTTTGCCCTGATGCCTAGTAAAAGTCATTTTTCTTGTGTGTGTGTTTTTTATTGGCATTTTATGTTTTCTTTTTTAATTGATCCCTAATGAAGAATTTAGTTTGACTTGTGCAATGTTTTATGTTTTTTTTCTGGAATCCTTTATTTTAATTTATATTATCCTTGCGAATGTTTGTCTGGTATTTGCTTTGCTATTTTTCAGATTCTTATCTTTATTTATTTCTTGTAATGCATTGGTGTTCTGTTTAGTGACGCCTGTATTGATGTGCTTATTTTAGTTTGGAATATTTTTTATGAAGCATAAACAGATGACCCAATAGGAAAATGGCGAAGATGAAGCTACCAGATACAAAAATCTCGATAATTTTTCAATGGTCTATATGAAATATTGCAAAATAATTCTAAAAATATTAATGACCTTTTGTATATGGTCAAGACTATATAAAGGCCTTAAAAATATTTAGCGATATCCACAAAGGGCAGTTGGAATTTTCCACAACTCAGACTGGCTATTGAACAGTGAAATAATATAAATCGATAGGAAAATACGGTCACGATAATTGCAATAAATAAAATCAGGGGATATATTTTTTTGAGGGTTGTACCAAAAGCTGGACCCATATTTTTATACTCTCAGCCTCAGCTACAGAGAGTATATACCATTTGATACGGCCAAAACGTGCCTCATCCAAATAATGGTTTTTGACCCTAGGTCTCTTTGGACCAAATCCGTTACAGGACGTTTGGATTCGATCTAGCGATGTCCGTCCATTCGTCTTTCTGTATGTCTGACTCGTGCGCACGATAACTCTCGAGGGAAGCATCCGAATTAGTCTAAAAATGGTACATAATAATATTATTGTCAAACTTAGATCGAGTTCGGAGATGAGCAATTTCGGTCCATTCCACACAAAAGGTACCTCCCCCACAAAAAGTCGAAATTTTCAAAAAAAAAAAAAAAAATAAATAAATATATGAATAATTAAATAAATAAAATAAAATTAAAAAAAAATAAAATATTTGACTGCACAGAAAGAGAAAGGATAATCTGATATTGTCCCATCTTTGTAAGTCCTAATGTTTGCATCAGTTCTAGTTCTCCCCCACAAAGGATCAACATTTTGAATAATAATTACTCTTATAAAATGTGGTGTAAGGGACCGATTGTCTTCAAATTACACACATCACAATACTATGTATTATTAACCGAAGTTCTGGTGTGAAGGTGAAATATATCGGTACACTCCTTTTGGTACCTCCCCCTTAAAGGATCAACATTTTTAATATCCATGAACTTCATATAACGCGAAATTAGCATCCGAATCAAAGTTTTGAATGGCCAACAACAATTATAAAATACGAAATAATCATCCGGTTTTCTTCATATTTTACACCTCCGACTAATTCCACTAACACAAGATCTGCTGTAAAGACTGGGTATATCGGTCCACTCTTTCTGGTACCTATTCCACTAAGGGTAAAAATGTTCAATATCCATGAAGCTCATAAAACGTGAAATTAACATTCGATTTCATTTCAGACTTGGTGCATCTCAATTGTTCCATCAACACAAAATATGTTATAAAGATAGTAGAGATCGGACCATCAAATTTTAAATAAGCATCCGAATCTTTTCAAATTTGAAAAATCCTAATACTTTTATTAATACAAGATCTGTTGGAAATATGGTAGATATAAAAAAATAAAATATAATAAAATAAAATAAAATGAGAATAATGTTATCTTCAAATTTGTCTCATTTCAATATTTCCACTTACACAAGATTAAGCATGAAGAACGGAGTACTCCTTTCAGTACCTCCTCCACAACGGGTCAACGTTTGGAATAACCATTAATCTCATGAAATAAGCAACCGATTACTCTCAAATTTTGCACATCTCAATATTTGTACCAAAACAAGAACTGATGTGAAGATGGTATCCATCGGCCAATCATTTCCGGTTCCTCCCCCACAAGGGGGTCAACATTTTGAATAGCAAAACGCTCTTGAAATTAGAGATAAGCATTTTCAGTTTTCGAAAAATTATCAAATATGTCATATAACGTGACGGAAGAGTAGTCAATATTGTCCAAATCTGACACGCTTTAAATTTATGTCAGACTTGTGTCTGATACGAAATGGACACTATTGGTCCACCACTTTGGTACTTCTCCTATGAAGAGTCAAAAATTTGAATAATCATAGCGCAAGCCGAAATATATTTAAATAACCGATCATTGGTTGAGGTTATGCAGCTGCTGGCAATACCGACTAATTCTATTACACTTAATATTTTTTTTCGGAATCATGAAGAATACATGTTTTTCATTCGTATAGAAATATACTACTCTAAAATCCAGCATGTTAACGGTCCTTCCAATATTTACTTCTTCTTACTTCTTTTAACAAATACAATTTAAAATTATAAACAGATTGTTGTCGCAACCACTGTACCTTGTGCAACTAAAATCATTAACAACACTTCAAATGCATGTTGTAATTAATAAAATAAACGAGGCAGCAGTATGAGAGGCAGGAGCAGTAGAAGCAACAATCTTCTTATTAAGAGAGTCGATGTGATGGCGAAGCAACAAAAACCAAAAAGGAAATGCTCAGTCAAGTTAAAAAGTATCGCCTCTCAAGTCGCTAACCACGAAAGATATTTCTCAACAACAGCAAAAAAAACAGCTACAAGGAGTACTTAAATTAAACTATGTACGGCAAAAGAATTATTGCAGCACTTTCATTAAACCATTATGGACCGTGTAGGGAATCGGTGAGTTAAGTATGGATTCTTAAAAAAAAAATAAAAACGTTAATATCAAATATTGGTATGGGCAAAATTACAAGAAAATCGAACATTGATATCCAATTTTATGAGGAATCACAAATTCCGATAAATTCCATATTCATTTCAGGTTTCTGGTTGAGAGAAATATTTAGATATAGCAAATTGTAAAGAATCGCTGACTTGTCTCGCAAGTTATGACAGATAAAATTATTGGAAAATTGTCATTATTTAAGGTTAATAAAAATATTGCGATTTGTGTAATTTGAAGAAAATTGGTGTTGAATTATTCAAAATGTTGACCCATTGTGGGGAGGTACTTGATGGAGTGCATCGATATTGTTCATTATCGTACCTCACCTATCACTGATGCAAATATTAAGATTTGCAAAGCTGAAGCAAAATCGGATTTTAATTTTTCTGTCTGAGCAGATTTTGAAGATTTCGACCTTTTGTGTGAGAGGCACCGTAAGGAGTGGACCGATATTGCCCATTTCCGAACACGATCTGAGTTTGACAATAATATTTTGATCTACCAAGTTTAGACGAAATCGGATACTTCCTACGAGAGTTATCGTGCGCACCAGCCAGTCAGCCAGACACGCGAACGCACATCGCTAGATCGATTACAAATGTCCTAAAACGGATTTGGTCCAAAGAGAAAAAACCCGTTATTTCGATGAGGCACCTTTTGGCCGTATCAAATGATACATACCGTTTTTTTAAGATTTCGACTTTTTGTGAGAGAGGTACCAGAAGGGGTGGACCGATATTGCCCATCTCGGATCTAGGTCTCAGTTTGACAATAATTTTACAATGAATCTAGTTTAAATCAAATAGGATACTTCCTTCGAGAGTTATCGTGCGTAGCAGCAAGCTAGACAGACAGACGGCAACTGTTCTAAAACGGATTTGGTCTAAAGAGACGTAGGGTCTAAAACAGTCATTTCGATGAGGCACGTATTGGCCGTATCAACTGATATATACCTTCTCCAGCAATATGGCTGAGGGTATAAATATTTTTTTGAAGATTTCGTAAAGGGACCTAGGATCTAATTCCGTTACCTCATATTCGCAAATTATATATATCCTCTGTAGTCATATGACTGAGGGTATAAAGAATCATCTCCATAGGTGCGGTCATAATAAGCTTTACAGCGTTCAAATAAAAAAATTGAAGCCAACCCCTTGCAAACTTGTGTTGGCATATCTTGATTTCTGGCTTTAATCGTGTCAAACAATCTTGCCAAAGCAAATCTGCCCTGATCAAAATTTGGTGGCGAATAGTACGCTTATCCCGCTTTAAGAATGTCTGTTATGAGTCCTTCATCAGAAAATAGCTTAAATTTTGCACCAAGGGTCCTTTTTAGAATATCAGTTTCAAATTCCAAATAATTATACTAAATCTGATAATATTTGTACTTGAAGGATGTAAGTATATTTTAAGTGTGGGTCTCACATATAATTTCTTCTTGACTTTCTTCCTATCACATTGCTTTAATCGTTTAAGGGTTAATATATCCTTACATTTTTTCCACATTACATGTAAAGAGAGGGTCTATGTATGTGTATGTGCCTGGTAAATAAATAAATTTCATGTTGCAGCTATAGATTATAGTAATTTATAGAGAGTTTATAATTAACAAGTAAGCAAAGGCTACAGTCGAGCGGGGCCGACCGTTGAATACCCTACAACACTATAATAAACGATATAGTTTATATAGACAAGATACTCGAAAGAATTCCACAAGATATTGTGACAAATAATAAAAGAAAACCATCAGGTTTCGTTCTCTAATTTTCGAATAATAGCAACTTAAACTAATTTGCTCATTTCCAATTTATTGGAAGATGTTGCACGTAAATGGTCTTCCTAGATCTGGAACCAATATTTGCCAAAGACCTATAATCTCTCAGAAGTGGCAAAAGATTAACATTTATTATTGGTTTTTGACTGAAACGCATCTATATGAGATACAGACATTTGACTACAAATCAGCGTTAAAAAAAATAGTCAGAAGTGCGTCTTTCCTGTATTTGTGAATTCTCCGAAAAGTCACTGGAATGGACATTTTCGTATTTTGTCTACAAAAGTTGGCAAACTCCTTTACACATTGAATATTTTTGGATGGCCATCCAAAAATGCTTGGCTTTTGCAATGTCCGGTAACCCCCATTCAAATGTACGTGAGGATCGGGTGATAATTACGACCTGCTGACAATTTTGCAGTTTTTTGGTCCATTTCAACCCCTAAATATATGGCGATCATCTCCAAAAAGAGTAGGCTTCTATTCTGACCCTCATCTTATCCCCATGCAAAATTTCGTAAGGATCGGGCCATAAATGCGATCTATATATGATATCCTGATATCCTAACTACTTAGTTTTGTTAGCTGTAGAAATATTACCAAATGTTTAATTCAAAATGAAAATATGCCAAAAATATGACAAAATTGAAAAAATATGAGAAAATATTACAAAATCAATATTTTCATCTTTAGAGAGATATTTTTATGCAATTTTTTAGACGTTTTTTCTTTCCTGCCAGGAGGTCATTCTGAATTAATGAGAAGTGTCGAAATCAGTTCAGCCGTTCTCGTCATATATGAGATCTTTCAAGCATATCTTCTTTGATAGACATATATATCGCACATATTTTGATATATATTCGATTTTTTGGATCTTAACATCAATGTAAAGATCAGAAGTAACCTTGTCATGGCTTTGTGATTTCGCCGGGATTTAAAATATTCGCGGTTTAATGAAAATTTATGAATTTTTTCAACAAAAAAGATATGGCCTATTTTACCCGCTAAATATTATCCGATGACCACCCAAATTGGTAGGCTTCTTCCCCGCCCTAAACTCTAGCTACATGCGAAATTCCGCGTCGATTGGTCTATAATTGCGACCTGTATAGCTTCTGCAAAATCCGACATTTTTTCAGTATTTGGTCCATTTCAACCCCTAAACATTTGGCGATCATCTCCAAAAGAAATAGGGTTCTATTCTGACCCTAGCCCCACCTCCATTCTAAGTTTCGTGAAGATCGGGCCATAATTGCGACCTGTAGAGTGATTACAAATTAACATGGACAGACGGACAGACGGACAGACGGACGGACGCACATACATAGCTAGATCGACTCAGATCGGCGAGATAGGAAGATCCATATATACTTTCCTATGTGGGAAATCAATATTTCGTGGTGTTACATAATTTTTGGCCCAATCAAACTTATAATACCCCCAACACATAGTGTTGTAGGGTATAAAAAGTACCATAGATTGTTAAATAATGGCACACACACACACACATACTTACAACACGATATTAATATCAAGTCCTTTCGAACACCGTACAGTGTTGCTGCTCCAGCGTTGCTGCTCCTCAGCTCACTTCTAGTTTCACTTGTACAAAATATTTCAATGAATATTCTTGTGTAAATATAAAAATTCAATAAGTTTGCTGGCAGATTTGTTATATTCGATTATTAAAAAATAACTTTTCGCGAGTTTTTGTTTTTTTGCTTTGTTTTACTTTCGTACCGAAGTCAAATATCTATGTTGCACGGATTGATTGGAAATAGGGATGAGAGTTTAGATCAAATGTAACCCAAATAGAGAGGGCAAGATTAAGATTCCTCGGAATTCGGAATTTAAACTATTGACCCTTTGCGGGTGAGGTACCAGAAGGGGTTGGCACATACAGGGTGATATGAAAAAACTGCAACCAACTTCAGACTGCTGTCATTCCCAAGCCACTCGTCCGATAGCTGTTAAAATTATTCCAGTGACAGCTCATAATATTGTTTACAAGCGTACCAAAGCATTATGGTGAGAATTTTCCAGAAAAAAAGTTATTCGCGATGGAATTCAAACGTGATAGTGTGATTTCTTTATATTTGGCTGGAAAACCACAAGTGGCTATCGTTAGAGCACTCCAGCATTTAAATGTGAATAAATCTTTTGTGTCTCGCAACATCGCTCATTACCGTGATAGTGGTAGCGTAGCCCGATTTCAAGGAAGTGAACGGAAGAAAACAGCAACATCAGCAGAAATGGTTCGAAAAGTAAAGAAGCGACTTGCTCGAAATCCGCGTCGCAGTGTCCGAAAAATGGCTCGTGAGCTGAACATATCGCAATATTCTATTCGGCAAATATTGAAAAATGAGCTCGGGGTAAAGCCATTGAAATTCCAAAAAGAGCAAGAACTTACACCGCAACAGAAAGAAAATATACTCAAAAGATCTAAAGAATTTGGTTTTCTCCGGAGAGAAAACATTCGTTGTACAGCAATTTGTAAACAAACTAAATGAACGAGTTTACTTGCCAAAGAGGTCAGCTGAGAATGTGCACCTTCGGTTGGCCACCAGAACTCAAGCGCCGGCCATGGTGATGGTGTGGGCCGCCTTAACAGCCGATGGTCGCTCTCCGCTCGTATTAATCGACCGTGGCTAAATGCCGAATATAATCGCAAGAATATTCTGAAAGCTTTTGGCACGCAAACGTTTTGGCCTCAGACCTTGGACATTCCAACAGGACTCAGCATCATCGTACTCAGCACGTGCCACCCAAGAATGGTTACAAAATGAGGTTCTCGCTTCATTTCCAGCGCACAATGGCCACCAAAATCTCCGGATACTAATCCGTTGGACTATTGTGTCTGGAGTATTTTGGAAAGCAAGGTTGACACTAAAAAATACAGGAGTGCCGATCACCTCAAGCAAGCGCTTCGACGGGAATGGGCCAAAATTCCGTAGATCAACATTCGGGCAGTGTATGACGGTTGAAGCCGTCTGGCCGTTTGAAGGCCATAATTCGTGCCAAAGGTGACCAATTCGAACAAATCTAAACTTTTTCAAAAGTTCGATGGTATGTCCGACATTTCTTGCTTTCATTCAATAAAATTTAAGAAGATGCAAAAATCATTTTGTTGCAGTTTTTTTATCTCACCCTGTATGTGCGACCATTTCAGTTTCAGTGGTGAATACAATTCCCACTTAGAAATCGTGATCCATATGTTACGGTGACCTAAATTAAATTTCGCTGCGGAAATAAGCGATATTGTTCGTTTCCCAAAGAGGAAGGACATTGCATCTCCTTGCACTTAGCTAGTTTTGCTAGAACCTCTTCGAGTAGTCCTTCTATATCACTTGGGAAAAGTGGCGAAATGGTGGCTTTACAGAGCTGTATAGTTTAAGGTCAATTGACTCGGATCCACGTCCTATCAGTTCATAGGCTGCTTCATTGCCAGAAATATAGCAAAGATCTTGGACCCAAAGGAGCTGAAAGGATGACTTAACTTTTTCTAATGTATTTCTACACTCCAGACCTGCCATAGATTTAGTGGTGAATTAATTCTATCTACCTGCAAAAGGTCTTCTATCTATAGAAGACCTGCAAAACGTCTTCTGGCTATAAAGGTCATGTAGAAGTTCTTCTGGCTATAAAGGTCCCGTAGAAGGTTTTCTGGCTATAGAAGATCTTCAGAAGGTCTTCTATTTACAAAAGACCTAAAGACAGTATTCTGTCTATAGGAGAACTGTAGGAGATCTTCAGTTTATAAAAGGCCTCTAGGGGGTGTTCTCTTAATAGAAGGTCTTCTTTCGAAGGTCTCTGTCTATAGAAGGCCTCTAGAAGGTCTTCTGGGTATAAAAAACCTGTAGAAGGTCTTCTGTCAATAAACGACCTTTAGAAGATTTTTTGTCTACAGAAGACCTATAGGAAATCTTCTGTCTATAAAAGACATGTAGGAAAGTTTCTATCTCTAGAAGACCTGTAGAAGGTTTTCTGGCTATAGAAGACCTAGAGATCTTTTTCTGGCTTAGTAGATCAGAAGAATGTATTTCTACACTACAGACCTGCCTTAGATTTAATGGTGAATTAATTCAGTGTTTTCAGAACCGTCAGACGACGTTTATAGTCATAGGACCGTTTAATCCACTGTTTATGTGCGACAACAGAACTATTGCCTTTTTGATAGTTTAAAAAAATCGATAATGTTTATCCTATCGCAGAAAACCTCTGCATCCATTCCATCCATCTTTAAAACATTAATAAATACAGCTATACCTTTAGCGGTGGATTATTACGGATCCAGAAGTCCTTGTATAGTTTTTGGATGTCCGGAAAGTTCAACCATGAGGATATATAATTACTCATATATTATTACAGGTTTTGGACCACGTCTCTATGTGTTCCACACCATTTGACGATTGTTCAGTTGTCTGAGTTTCAGGGCACACCTGACTGCATTTTCCTCTCCAAATAAAATATTTGTAGGATTGTAGAATGGTAAATCGCCATAAAAAAATTCATCAGTATATGTTCATGTTTTTGTGAAGTTCCCATAAAAATATTTTATTCCTCTATCGAATTTCGGATCTTCAATCGCAATCCCTTAGATTTATAGAATTTATTAATTTTCCATGTTTACACAGTTCAGATACACATGTCTGTGTTTGTGAATATAACAACCAGCCAGTCAGTCATCCATCGATTCTCAATTCTTTGAAATTTTATATAGAGTAATAACAATTTATTCAATAACAAAACATTCACGGAATATTTCTCGCGTTACAGCGGACTAGTTGATTCCTTGTTCAAAATAAGTGAAGAGAATCGTCATATTCGCGGAGACCGTAATCAAAGCATCTTTTCCCCAAGTAAGACAACATTTTATCTTAATTTTCATAGTGACGTACTTTTGGCCGGTCCCTTTTTGTTTCGTTGGACAATTGCTGGACCACTTTGATATTGCCTTTAATTTTGATGTTTATCTCTGTCTATGCTATTCTTATGGTGGCCCCGTGAGCCAATTTGGTTTTTGCGGATTTTTGTTATGCCAGTAGTGGGAAGGGGAATGGGGGATTTTCTTTCATGTCGGCCGTGCCAAACTTTTAGATAAATTAAATTAATTAATTTCACTGATTAACAACCGCTCTTTTCTTATGAATAAATACTCATTTATTAAAAGTTTGACAGACCTCCCCTCACCTTCTATGAATTTTCTTAACTCGCCACCAAGTGGTTGCTTTTAATATTCACTATTTGTCGGTAAGTTGTTGGGCATATTACTGTTGTTAAACGATTTGTAACTGTTGAAGACCTGTAAAAGGCCTAAAAGACTTGAAAAAGACAAAAACTGAGGGAAGTTCTCCTACCATAGAAGGTCTGAAGAAGATCTTCTAAACAAAACCTTCTGATCATAGAAGACTTTAATAAGGTCTTCTTTCTATAGAAAATCTGAAGTAATTCTTATGCCCATAGACGACTTGTAGGTGGTCTTCTGGCTATAGAAGACCTGTAGACGGTCTCCTGTTTATAGAAGACCAGTAGAAGGGTCTGGCTATAGAAGTTCTGTAAAATAACTTCCATATATAGAACACATGAAGAAGGTCTTCTGCGGCAGGTTTTCTGTCTGCAGAAGGTCTTCTTCATATAGAAGACCTCCTGAAGGCCTTCTGATATAGAAAACCTGCAGATGGTCTTCTGTCAATAGGAGACCTGAAGGTGATCTTCTGGCTATAGACGACCTGCAGAACGTCTTCTATATATAGAAGACATGTAGAAGGTTTTCTGGTTAAAAAAGGCCTGCAAAAGGTCTTCTATCTATAAAAGACCTCCAGAAAGTCTTCTGTCTATAGAAGACCTCCTGAAGGTCTTCTGTCTATAAAAGACCTGAAGGAGATCTTCTGGCTATAGAAGACCTGCAGAAGGTCTTCAACCTATAGAAGAATACCTTCTGGTTAAAGAAGACCTGCAAAAGGTCTTCTATCTATAGAAGACCTGCAAAAGGTCTTCTATTTATAGAAGACTTGCAAAAGGTCTTCTATCTATAGAAGACTTGCAAAAGGTCTTCTATCTATAGAAGACTTGCAAAAGGTCTTCTATCTATAGAAGACATTCAGAAAGTCTTCTGGATATAAAGGTCCTGTGGAAGTTCTTCTGGCTATAGAAGATTTCCAGAAGGTCTTCTATTTATAAAAGACCTACAGAAAGTCTTCTATCTATAGAAGACCTGCAGACGGTCTTCTGTCTATAGAAGACCTATAAGAGGAGAAGTATTTTGTCTGTAGACGACCTATAGCAGGGTTTCTCTCTATGGAAACGTCTTTTGGCTATGGAAGACCTGTGGGAGGTCTTTTGTCTATAGAGGACCTCCAGGAGGTCTTCTATGTGTGGAAGACCTGCAGAAGGTCTTCTGTCTACGGAAGACCTGTAGAAGATCTTCTGTTTATAGAGGACCTGTAGGAGATATTCCATTTATAAAATGCCTCAAGGAGGTGTTCTGTTTATAAAAGGTCTTTAGTCTTCTGTTTATAGAAGAACTCTATAAAGAACCTGTAGAAGGCCTTCTGTCTATAAACGACCTTTAGAAGATTTTTTGTCTATAGAAGACATGAAGGAGATCTTTTGTCTACAGAAGACCTCCTCCCACAGGTCTTCTGTCTATAAAAGATCTGTAGGAAGTTTTCTGTCTATAGAAGACCTGTAGAAGGTTTTCTGGCTATAGAAGACCTGAAGAAGGTCTTCTGGCTTTGAAGATCAGAAGAAGGTCTTATGTCTACAGATGACCTGTAGAAGGTCTTCTGTCTATAGAAGACCTTTAGAAGGTCTTGTAGCTATAGAACACCTGTAGGCGCTCTTTTATAGAAGACCAGTAGAAGGTTTTCCGTCTATAGAACTCAAAAAAGGCTTCTGTCCCATGGACCTTAAGAAAGTCTTCTGTCCACTGAAGACCTAAGCAAGGTTTTCTGTCCATAGAAAAAATTAAGAAAGTCTTCTATTTATAGATGACCTCTAGAAGGTTCTTCGTCTATAAAAGGTCTGTAGAAAGTTATCCGTCTATAGAAGAACTTATCTTCTCTTAATATATGATTATATTCCTTTGCAGGAGAACAGTCTATTGATTTTCTATCCATAGAATCCTTTTGTGAGGTCCTCCTACTACAGGAAATATTTTGCTGCTCCTCTGTAGCGTACTCCATATTCGACGTTGCTGAATGCAGTTCGGCCATTTCTCCAAAATGTTGACTAATTTTTGTATTGTTTTTAGAGAGAGAGAGATGAAAACCTCGCAACAGAAGGCGTCCGTCCCCATTTCTTTTGTTTTTGTTAACTCAAATGCTTCGCCCTTTGGTGGAGGGGGAGTCGGAAGGCGCTGGTGTCATCATGTTTGTCTACTTAACCCAAAAGTAAATGCCAAAAATTTCAAACACTAATGAATTATCCTTGATTAGGATAATGTATGATGTGGTTCCTTATAAAATGCTTCCGTTACATTTTTAACAAAGTTTGTTCTTTGGTCTGGTCGCTTTCGCTCTGTCTGTAGCGGCAGCAGCACTCAATTCCAATGACCAGGCAACGCAATAGCCTTCCATCCACCCGTCGAGAGCTCTAATGATGAAGAAAATTACGCAAAAAGGCTGATGACTACAAAGTGGCCGAATGGCAGCCAGAAAAAAGGGGCAACTTTTAAAAGACTTGACTTTGTTTTTCGAGATTTATCAAAAATAAGCGAAAGCAAAGGCACAACAAAAGCTGGCCGCCATTTGAAATTGTTTCTATTTCCGTAGCCTGCCCCAATACCAAGACCAACCACCACCATCACCGCCATCACCGTCTTCATTCATTCATAATCACAATTTATGAAAAGAGCCAAATTAATCAGACTAATAACGAAAGCAACGGCAACAGCAACAACACCATCAAATGCCTTGGCCATAAAGATGGTTGTGGCATTACAAAAATGTTTTGAAATGGAAAAAAACGGCAAGAAACTTGTGAAAAAGTTGGTCGCTCTTAATGAAAAGATTTATGACCAACCAAACGATACTCAAACTGAAGACAACTAAGGAGGCAATATTCTTTAAAAAAATGTTGCAATATTTTTGTTCCATGGCAATAATGAATGAGCGTAGATTGGGAGGTAAAAGTTTTGTTAAGTGGCTTTTTAATGGTGTCGTACAAGGGACAATGATTTTGAGTGAAAAAAAATTATTTATTTTGATTTAAAAAAGTGCAGAATATAAATCAATATTATAATATCATCCTACGCCATCCTACGACCCACTTTTATAGGGAATAGTACTTTAATTATCTGTTGTATAAATAAGATTTCGCCATGGAGAATAAAATATTTAAAACATGATATCTTGGCACTGAGTTGAAAATAACAGTGAAGTGACATTCAAGCTATGTTAAATTGAAATATATGTGAGGCCTTCAAAATATTGTATATCGGTCGGTAGGATTTAAAAAAAAACAACAATATATAAAAAAAAAACATGAACCTAACTGAAGGAGTTAAACAGGCGTTGAGAACTCAAAAAAACACATAAGTTTTTCTATAGACGGAAAACTTTCTACAGGTCTTCTATAACCAAAAGACCGCCTACATGTGTTCTATAGCTACAAGACCTTCTACTGGCCTTCTGTAGTCAGAAAACCTTCTACAGGTCTTCTATAGTCAGAAGACTTCCCACAGGTCTTTTATAGATAGAAGTCTTCCTACAGGTCTTCTATAAGCAGAAGACCTCCCACAAGTCTTCTGTACACAGAAGATCTCCTTCATGTCTTCTATAGACAAAAAATCTTCTAAATGTCGTTTATAGACAGAAGACCTTCTACAGATTTGTTATATCCAGAAGACCTTCTAGAGGTCTTCTATAGACAGAAGACATTCTAAAGACCTTTTATAAGCAGAACACCTCCTAGAGACCTTTTATAAACGGAAGACCTTTTACAGGTCTTTTATAAACAGAAGATCTCCCACAGGTCTCCTACAGACAGAAGACCTTCTGCAGGTCTTCTATAGACGTAAGATCTTCTTCTGATCTTCTAAGCCAGAAAACCTTATTCAGGTATTCTATAGCCAGAAAACCTTCTACAGGTCTTCTATAACCAAAAGACCGCTTACAGGTGTTCTATAGCTACAAGACCTTCTACAGGCCTTCTGTAGTCAGAAAACCTTCTACAGGTCTTCTCTAAACAGAAGATTTCCTATAGACCTTTTATAGATAGAAGTCTTCCTACAGGTCTTCTATAAGCAGAAGACCTCCCACAAGACTTCTGTACACATAAGGTCTCCTTCATGTCTTCTATAGACAAAAAATCTTCTAAATGTCGTTTATAGACAGAAGACCTTCTACAGATTTGTTATATCCAGAAGACCTTCTAGAGGTCTTCTATAGACAGAAGACATTCTAAAGACCTTTTATAAGCAGAACACCTCCTAGAGACCTTTTATAAACGGAAGACCTTTTACAGGTCTTTTATAAACAGAAGATCTCCCACAGGTCTCCTACAGACAGAAGACCTTCTGCAGGTCTTCTATAGACGTAAGATCTTCTTCTGATCTTCTAAGCCAGAAAACCTTATTCAGGTATTCTATAGCCAGAAAACCTTCTACAGGTCTTCTATAACCAAAAGACCGCTTACAGGTGTTCTATAGCTACAAGACCTTCTACAGGCCTTCTGTAGTCAGAAAACCTTCTACAGGTCTTCTCTAAACAGAAGATTTCCTATAGACCTTTTATAGATAGAAGTCTTCCTACAGGTCTTCTATAAGCAGAAGACCTCCCACAAGACTTCTGTACACATAAGGTCTCCTTCATGTCTTCTATAGACAAAAAATCTTGTAAATGTCGTTTATAGACAGAAGACCTTCTACAGGTTTTTTATATCCAGAAGACCTTCTAGAGGTCTTCTATAGACAGAAGACATTCTAAAGATCTTTTATAAACAGAACACCTCCTAGAGACCTTTTATAAACGGAAGACCTTTTACAGGTCTTTTGTAAACAGAAGATCTCCCACAGGTCTCCTACAGACAGAAGACCTTCTGCAGGTCTTCTATAGACGTAAGACCTTCTTCTGATCTTCTAAGCCAGAAAACCTTATTCAGGTATTCTATAGCCAGAAAACCTTCTACAGGTCTTCCAGAGACAGAAAACTTTTTACAGGTATTTTTTAGACATTAGTCTTCCTACAGGTCTTCTATAGAAAAAAAGACCTGCTTAAGTTCTTCCAAATTCTTAATACAAAATTTGAAAAAAGCAATTATACAGTGTAGAAATTCCCATTTAAAAAAATCTTTAAAATATCGTTGCACAGATTTGCTCGTTTCACTCGCTAGCAAATCTTGCTAGCGAACAGGATGGCTCGAAATAAAACCAGTAAATATATATATATATATATATATATATATATATATATATATATATATATATATATATATATATATATATATATATATATATATATATATGGAGCCATATCCAAATCGGAAGCGATCTCAATAAAATTTAGCAAAGATATTTCTGAGCTGTATTTCATATAATTCCCTGAATATCATTGTTACGGAGTGCATATTACGACTGTGGGTAACAAATATAAAAAATCATATGAACAATTTATATGGGAGCTATAGCTATATCTGAACCGATCTTCACCGAATTCGACTCTAGACTCAATTCGGTCGTAGGTGCCAAATTTCATCCCATTTGGGCAAATATTCGAAGTTTGGTGCACAATTAAAAGTAAATCGGACGAAGTTATATATGGGACCTATATCCAAATCTGAACCGATCTCGATACAATTTAGCAAAGGTATTTCTGAGCTGTATTTGATATATTTTCCCCAAATATTGTTGTTACAGAGTGCATATTACGGCTGCGGAGGACAAAAATAACAAATCGGATGAACAATATATATAGGAGCTATAGCTATATCTGAACCGATTTCGATCAAATTTGGCATACTTTTTTTCAGGCCTATTTTGGTTGTATGTGCAAAATTCCATACTATTCGGGCTGATATTACACGTTTGGTGCACAATAAAAGGCAAATCGGACTCTATCGGAATCTAAATTTTTAACGATTATCTCCAATTTCAATAGGATTCGTCCTTGGGCCAAACAAATGATTTGTACAAAATTTCATCTGGATCGGGCAATAAATGGGAACTGTACTTTGTTTACAAAAATACATGGGCAGACGGACGGACGGACATGCATAAATCGACTCAGAATGTGATTCTATGCAGATCATCAAAAGGAACTATGGGTCTATCTCGTTTCCTTTTGCCTGTTACAAACAAATGCACAAAGGCATAATACCCTGACCACCATGTAGTGTAGGTTATAAATATTCAAAATAAGTACGTAGTAATTCAAAACTGAAAGAGTGAGACTAGAATCCTCCCGATTTCGAAGGGAATTTGTTGCAAGGAAAATATGAGCTTACTTGATTTTTTTTGCTCCCGCTCTAATTCGAATGAGTTTCGCTCTTTATTCAAATTCGAGCGATAAAATAATGTACACGTGGGATCGGCCCTCGGCCATGTGAAAACATGACTTACGGCCAAATTGGATTTCCTAAAAAGCCTCACAATTTGGGGGCTATGCCTATGTTTTGAGAGGAGCTAAATTGTGGAATTTAGAAGACCTTTTGTCTACTTTTGACACATCATTTTACACTCAATCCTATAAATGGTACATATGGCCATAACGTGCTGTATCGAAAAAGCGTTCTTAGATCCCAAGTATCTTTGGACCAAATCCGCTTCAGGATTAGTGGAATTTATTAACGATTAATCTCGAAGGGAGTATCCGATTTGGACCAAACTTTGTACATCGTACTAACATTATTGAATAGAGAACGAGTTTGAAGATGGGCAATATCGGTCCACTCCATCTGGTACCTCTAGTCAAAAAAGAAAATAATTTACCTCATAAAACAAGAAAGGATCATCCGATTTTGTTTTAATTTTGCAACTCCTAGTATTGGTATGTGTGCTGACCCAGGTGCGAAAATGGACAATATAGACACACTCCTTCTAGTACCGCCCTCACAAAGGTCGACATTTAGAATAATTCTAACGCTTGTAAAATAAGACCCCAATTATCTTCACATTTCGCATATGAAGATAAAAATGACGGACCACTAATACTGGTTTGAATAACGACGATGCTCATAAAACGCTGAAGAGCAAACTCGACATATCACAATTTTCCCATCAACACAAAATGAGTTGTGTAGATATAATATATCAGACATTTTCTTCTGGTATCTCCCCACAACGGATCAATCGAAATAAGTTTTCGATTCTCTTTAGATTTCACACCCACCCACTCCCAAAATATTTAACAATATTAGATGAAGTGGAATACTTCGGTCCAGCACATCACATTTCAATATTATATTAAATTAAAAATACGATATTAACCCACTGCTTCGAAACCCTCCCCCCATAAATGGTCAAGGGTTTGAATAATCATAACCGAAGCCGAAATATATTTAATCAATCGAATATTGCCTGAGGATAGACATATGTCGGCAAAACGGACTGATTTTTTTAACTTGTTTTAATGTTGTTTCATCAAAATTAATTCCGCGATTTTTGGAGAATTTGAGACCTAGATGCAACTTTTGAAAAATATTTATAACAAAATTTGGCTGATTGACTTGATCAGGGATGATGTTGATAAGGTTGTAGCTGTCGGTTCGATATGACTTATGATCGACATGGTGTAGCTAATCGGTCAGAAGTTATCCGGCTAGAAGAGGGATGCTGGACGCTTCTGCTTCGTATTCGGATTGGACTCGGTTTGATGCACTCGATTAGATGATACTCGGCTTGTACTATTTGGTACTTGTAGGCGACAATCTTGCTCGGGGATGTTCGCTCGGCTGCCACTCAGCGACAGTAGTCGTGTTGTTGGTGATCGGTTCATGTTTTCGAAACTGCGGTATTCTACTGGGCTCTTTGGTTTACTCAGCCTGAAATGAGGCGGGAGGCGGACAAGTCGCAGTAAGCGAATGGATTGCAGGAAGCTAACTAGTCGCATGAAACGAACGAATCGCTGGAACCGAACGAATTGCAGGAGGCTTCGTCTATGTAGAGTACCAGGTGGACTGCGGACGCAGTTCTTGACCCATTCCGGACCAAACAACTGAACCACCAATCAAAAGGGGTGTCATGAAGTGAATAAGAATTATTTTGCACAACTGGAAAATAATTCACTCCACAGGAGTGACTACTTTTCACGTGATGGTGCATATATTAAGGCGAGTTAGATACATAGATTTTTTCATGGGGGAAACTCTTGGTGATTCGACCCGAAAGTTCGAATATAAAATTCGGGTTGTATTCGCTTCTATAAAACTCTTGTATTTCCCAAATGGTGTCAAGTGTGCTGATTTCTCTTGTAGTTCCGAAGATATCAGTGATAAAAATTATGATTTTCTCCACCTTTTGAAGTAGACGGCCTTTGGCCGTGGCTTGGGATTTTCTCCCCTAGATATTTCCAAAACCGGCTACGCGATCCATAGTTTTTTCTAAACTTTATAACTTTTGTAAGTAGCCGGTCTGCGGTCTTAAAGACATTATAGCACCATGTTGGAAACACAAAAGTATAGGCTATAATGTACTATATAGATACCCCATAATGGCTCCATTTTCGATTTGGTAGGAGTTTTTTCAAACGGGGTAAGATCCGTAATTTTTATCCTTTGCTGTAATCAGGTTAAAAATATATTCCTGTAAAAGAAGGTCGTGCTGAGCGCAGCCCCTAAACTCAACAAAAGCCTAGTTTTCTTTCTACAAAACGGTCACACTTCCCATTGGCATTATGTCCTTAGGGATTATGTCCGGGTACATTATTATTAGCTTATTATCTGCCAAAGAAGTAGAAACTGTGTACTTTATAATATTTGAATCATATTGTATTATATCGGAATACTCCTTCCAGGCCCTCTCACACAAGATGTAAACATTTAGAAGAGGAAGAAGAAGAACGCTAGAAAATATGTGAAGTTAGTGTGCAATTTTCTTCAAATTCTGTTTTCGAAAGCAAAAGTCTAATTCTAGATATTTCGATTTCCGCCTTAGCGAAAATTCGATAAAACGTGATTTAAGGGGTTTACTATTTGTATCTAAAGTAAATTGTATCTAAAACTTGTCTTTTCCCAGTACGGGAGAAAAACCAAGTTCCTTTAGAATTCTTAGACGTTTGTTATGCGGTGAACACAGATAAGCAAAAGACAGCTAATGGTATCTCCTCCCATTCCCTCAACAAAGTAAATATAAAATTCTCCATGAATTCACATCACAATGTTGGACATTTTCCAATCCACCTCTCGAAACAATTTGGGAAACAGAACAAATTGTATTTACACATCATTAGCTGTCTTTGGCTTTTAAAACCCATAAAATAAATGTAAAATACTCCCCAAAAATACCACTTAAATATTCTTCCCTTACCCCCACCAACACCTGGCACATGAAAACAACACAAAAAGCAAAGGGTTGTCGTGGATTGAAACAAAAGGGATTATTTGAATTAACAAAACCTAAATCGATTTTAAGAATGTAAATGCCTTTAATGCTCGTTTTTTGTATAAAATTCCACCATAAACTTTATCTGTCTCAGGGACCTTTAATAACCCACATTGGAAATGGTGAAATGTTAGGTTTTTTTCTCCATTTTTACACCCTAAGCTAGGTAAAAAGGAAATAAGAGATAGCGCAAAAATTTATTTGGTAAAAATCTTTAACCAAAAGAATGAAAATGAAGCAGAGCCATTAAATTAATGAAAGAAAACGAAGAAAGAAACAAAAAACGAAATCATAAAACGGAAAACATATTTTTTTTCGTTGTCCGTCTTCTCCTCCAAAAACCACCATGAAAATCTATGTAAAACTCTAAGCTATTCAATTTGTTTTTAAATCGATATGAAAATTGTACATGTCTTGGTGGTGCTAAAACAAGTGGAATTTTTCGATAATACCCTACAATGGGATAGAAGGGTAAAGAAACTCTTTGAATTGTTTGATACAGGTCGTACTTTCAGGAGGTCCTCTTAAAAGTGTTATATTCTCTTTTCAATCTCAGGGTTCTCTTTAGGACTTTCCAAAGGTTATCTATATTAAGAAATTTTCTTCAATATATGCTGCTTATACAAAACCTCTTAGAGCTCCTCCCTATATAGATAATTCATAAAAGTTTTCTTCTTTTCAGGTTCCATTTGGAGGACATTTCCTATAGAAGATCACTTGAATGTTTCTCGAGGTGGAATAAAGTTATTCTTTGAACTATGCTGGGACTGACCCGATATTTGTATCACTGGTATGTATTTTGAACCTGATTATGGCAAAATATTTCGTTCGTGGGGGAAATACCCCATTATCCGGTTATTCGACCCGAATGTTCGGACATAAAATCCGGGTTTTATTCGGTTCCACAAAATGAGTATCATTTGAAAGCTTATGGAAATACCTATCGAAAATGTGTCATACGATTGTTTGAAACAGTTCGGGAGTAACACAACAGCCAAAGGCACGGTTTGAAAGTTTATATCACGAAGTAACCTAATTAGAGGGGGAAAGTTACCCCCTCTTCCAAACTCTGGGGAATTTTCAGTTTAAGATTCCTCTAAATCCGTGCATTTTAGGTATATAGGCTGTATTTTGGCTATCATTGATGCAAAAATATTTTGGCACACAATACAAATACAGATTTCTTTTCTTTGGTGACTTATAGTTAAATTTGATGAATTTTTGACGTCATCCTTTCAAAATGATTATTTGTTGGAGATTTTGTACGACCTTAACCCTAAAATGTCCCCTTAAGGGCCAATAAATTCCTAGCATTTAGGTAAGATTTAGCTCTATTCTATGACAAATAATTTTGTGGAATATTTTGACTTGCTACGACCTCGTTTTTTGATCTGCAATATTGCCGAAGACACTATAAACATAAGACGCACGGATATCGAGAAATTTTTATCCGAAAGTTTCCAAAAGTGTGCAAGGGGGAAGAACTTGCCCCCGTCCCCCTTTTTTTAGGTTAGTTTACGATGTTAACTTTCAAGAGACCGTCTTCTTTTTTAGCTCTACTTTCATAAATTGCTGCAGTTTCCCCGTAATTATTTTTTGTTTTGCACCGTGTTATAGTCTCTTTACGGAAGACACCTTCCCTAGAAGATTTACCAAAAGCTTATTTCCTAGAACATTTTTGCGAGGACCTCCATTCTTAAACTACTTTATGAAATCTTTTCTCTAAGCAACCTTGTAGAGTACATATTAAAAAAGTTTTCTCCATTGAAGACCTATTGAGGATATATAATAATTCCTCTTTTTAAAGGTTTGTCTAGATAAGTCGTCTTAAATATCTTCTACCTAAATAATTCCTATTGAAGGCCTTCTCCATAAGGACTTCTTTAAAAACTTGTCTTCTAAAATATATTTATATTTCATCGCCAAAGAAGAGCCCTTAAAATTGTTGTCCGCAAAATAATAGAGATCCTGTCTCTTAAGTAGTCCTATCGAGGAAGACCCTTCTAGTGAAGCCCCCTTCAAAGTTGTAAGCCTATGGAAGACATTCTCTTTAAATTACGAAGTTCTCTTGTCTATATGGGAGACTTTCTTAAAACCTCTGCTCTTAAAGTCTTTCCTTTACAAAACCCTACAGTATAGGTCTTTTCTCCAAGAAGGCCTCTAAAATAAAGTCTCCTTAAATTTAATTTTTTTTCTCTATGGGATCCTATAGCATAGGTCTTCCCTCCAAGAAGGCCCTTAAAAGTTACTTTCTCTTAAAGTCTGTCTTGCTGTAGAAGACTTTAAAAGGTGTTTCCTTTAGGTAACAATAACCTTTTCTCTGTAAGGAAGATATTGTTAAAACCTTTATTCCCCAGAAAATTGCCTTAAGCCCCTCTTCCGATTCTTAGAGGATCTATCTTCTTACAACGATTTATTTCATATCTGCCCACCAGCAACTTCTCGTACAATTCTCCTCCGTCTTATATACGTCTTAATTATCTCCCCTCACAAGAATATCATTAGAATAATTTACTATACTCCGATTATTTATCCCTCCGAAAAATTACACTGCCATTGATTGATGATGTTCTCTCAAAAGAAGCCATTTTTTATTCTACTTTTATTCTACCTTAAAAATAAGGAGTCATGACCTAATGACCAGGAGTCATTGACCCAATGTCAAAGGTTCATTAACCGCATTTTAAGGGGTCATTGATCACATGACAATGGGTCAGTGACCTCATGTCAAAGGTGACCCCATATAGAAGATTTCCTGTCAATATAAACGCCCTGAAAAGCCTTTCCTCTACAGAAGATTTCTTAAAAATCTTCTAGCTAAATAATTCCTCTCCATGACGACCTCCTTAATTACTTCTCTTTTGGAAAGACATATTTTCCTAATTTTCCTTTAAGAGCTTTTATTCTCAAAAAAAACTAAAAATTTTCTCTTTTCAGTAGATCTCTCACATATGCCCTCTATAAAGAAGCCTTTTTAATGGTCGTCTCTCTACGGAAGACTTCTGAAAGGTCTGCTCTTTAATGAACGAAACTCCTCTTTCCTCTACCTAAGATTTCCTCAAAGCCTCTGCTTCCTAAAAAATTTCTGGAAGGCATCTCTCTCCTTAAATAACTTATTTTCTTATATGACTTTTTTAAGTCTTTTCTCTATAAGTCTGTACTCTAAGAGGTCCTCCCAAATTTCTTCTTTCTTAAAGGTCGCCTCCCTTTCACTTATCTTCTACCTTCTTTCCTTAGAAAAGTTCCTTACATTACCTTTTTTATAAAAAATTGTAAAGTCTGCCCTCAGAAAATCTCTGGAAGGTCTTCTCTGGAATACCGTGTCTCCAGAGAGAACTTCTGAAAAGTTTTTTTTCTATGGAAAACTTCTGATGGTCTGCTTCTTAAAGAAAGAACTAATTTTCTTATATGACTTCTTAAAGTTTTTCCTCTATAGGTCTGCCCTCCACGATGTCTTCTCAAAATTCTTCTTTATTAAAGGTTGCCTCGCTTTAGATGACCTTTCAATCATATTCTCCCTTCAAATTGTCTTAGAGGACCCTTTTTATAAAAAAAATTAAAGTCCTCTGGAATACAGTGTCTCCAGAAGGAACTTTTGGAACATTTTTCCTTATGGAAAACTTCTGAAAGGTCTGCTCCTTAAAGAACGAAAACCCTCTTTTCTCTATGGGAGATTTCCTCAAAGCCTCTACTTTCTAGAAGATCTCTAGAGGACATTCCCTCCTTCTTCTTAGAGAATTTTTTTCTTAATTAAATTTTTAAAGCCGTTTCTTTATAAAACTGCACTCCAAGATGTCCTCTTAAAGGCCGCCACTCTTTAGATGGCCTTTCAATTATCTTCTCCCTTCATTCTCTTGGAAATTTTCTTAGAGGACCCTTTTCTTATAAACTTTTTAAAGTCTGCCCTCAGCAAATCTCTAGAAGGTCATCTCTGAAATATCGTGTCTCTAGAGAAAACTTCTTAAAACTTTTCTCTCTATTGCTAAACTATTAATGATCTTGTTGCTAAAAAGGCCTTTCTAAGGCATTATATAGAGAAATCTTCTTTAATATATTTTAGCTCAAGAATTCCGTATGAAGGCCTTCTCTATAAAGACTTATTTAAGGACTTATTTAAGGACTTATTTAAGGACTTCTCTTTTAAGAATGTATATCTAGGGGTTTCTCTTTCAAAAATCCACTAAAAGGTCTTATCACCACATAAAAGAGATTTTCTCTGTTTAGTAGACCCCTAGAAAATGAACTTTATAAAGATCTCCTTTTAAAGTTTGCCTCCCTGTTGAAGACCTCGCAAAAAAGTTGTTTAAAAAAAACTAAAACCTCCTCCTAGAAACTTTCCTGAAGTCCTTCTTTCACTAGAAGAATTCTTAGAGGTCTTCTAACTTTTAAGACTTCCTAAAATCCTTTTTCTATTGTCAGCCCTCCAGGAATATCCAGCAAAGTTTTCTCTTCCTAAAAACCCTATTGAGTGTATTCTCTCAAAAAAGATTAGGATACAACTCAAATTTCTTCTATGTAAAGAATACCTCATAAATGTTCCCTATAGGAGATACTCTGCATCATTATCCCTTCCGAAAAATACCGTACCACTTCTGTCGTTTCAACCTCACCAAATTTGCTCATTTCAATATCTATTTATCGATAATAAAATCGAATTGAAACAACAGCTGGTCTCTCCATTCGCTTCCTGTTGTCGCGTTGTGTTTTTGTATAACCCTTTTTTTGATATTGTCCTTGGTGGAACTCTCGAAATTGCTATCATTATTACTTTACAACGAAGCCAAGTGTTGTGCCACCACTACTGCTGCTGTTGCCATTGCTGCTGCTGCTGAATAACCCTTCATTTGGCCACGATTTCTTGTTGTGTCTTCTAAACGTTTTTTTTTTTTTCACATTTTTACAATTCGCCTTTTCGTTGAGACATTTGTTGCCCTTTTTTCTACGCTGTTCCATCAATGATTCCTCTTCTGTTTCCTTCAAATGTTGTTGTCCTCGCCTTTAGACTCCTTATTTTTATATTCGGAAGTTTGTGGGAGTGAGGGTATTTCTTTAACGGATGCATCCTTTGCCGCTCTTAAAATGCCACACAATACAATAGTAGTACCACAACAACATCACATGCTTTCGACTCGTCGTCGTTGTTGTTCTTGTTCGCGTCGCCGTCGTCATCGTAAAGTCGTCCCCGTAGAAGTCACCGTCCTCCGCGTCGTATAAACGTTTATTGTAGCATCGTTATTGTATCCTTTCGTTCATAAATCAAGTCTTTGGTTTAATTAAATCTTGTGTTGGCGGTAAAAATTTTATGAAAAACGTTTTACTGCCATCGACGCCGAATGTGGCGGCTATGTTTTGTAGCACGCTGTGCAGAGAGCTATGGCCGGGGAGGGGCAGTCTCTTCTATGGTTTTCTGTAGTGGCATGCAAAAATTGCTTGAATACTTTTTTTCTGAACATTTAACTCGAGTTGTAGTATATAAAAACAATATAGCCACATTAAAAGTGACGACAACTATGGAAATTAGTGTTCTCTTTTTTAATATTTTTAGAAAGGGCCAGGAAAAACTATTTTTGAAGAAAAAAATGGACATTTTAAAATTGTATCTTTAAACAATAAGTTGGAAGTTCTCAATATTATTTTTTTCAAGTTAAAATAAATTTTGGCAACCTAAAGATGTAGCAAAATAAATTTAAAAAATCAAAGCGCAGGGAACGAAAAATAGGGTGAGATAAAAAACTGCAACAAAGTCAAAGACCATAATTTTTAATTTTTTTTTTTAATTTTATTGAATGAAAGCAAAAAATTTTGGAAATAGTGCCAAATTGTAGAATAAGTTTAGATTTGTTCGAATTGCTCACCTTTGGCACGAATTATGGTCTTCAAATGGCCAATGAAACCGCCACACGCTGCCCGAATGTTGCTCTGCGGTATTTTGGCCCATTCCCGGCGAAGCGCTTGCTTGAGGTGATCGACACTTTGGTATTTTTTAGTGCCAACTTTGCTTTCTTTTGTGAGATTTTGGTGGCCATTGTGCGCTGGAAATGAAGCAAAGAACCTCATTTTGTAACAATTCATGGGTCACGCGTGCTGAGTACGATGGTGCTGAGTCCTATTGGAATGTCCAAGGTCTGCGGCCAAAATTTTTGCGTGTCCAAGACTTTAATACACCCTCCAGAATATTTTCGCGATAATATCCGGCAGTTATTCTGATGCCATAGTCGATGAATACGAGCGGAGAGCGACTATCGGCTGTTATGGCGGCCCCTACCATCACCATTGCCGGCGCTTGAGTTCTGGTGGCCAACCGAAGGTGCATATTTTTAGCTGACCTCTTTGGCAAGCAAACACGATCATGTTGTTTGTTTACAAACTGCTGGGCAACGAATGTTATTTCATCGGAGAAAACTAAATTCGGCAGTTCACCACTTTCGGCCAAGCGAAGTAACTCTATAGCTTTTTTGAGTGTTTGAGTTTTCTTTCAGTTCCCGCGTAAGTTCTTGCACTTCTTGGAATTTTAATGGCTTTACCCCGAGCTCATTTTTCAATATTTGCCGAATGGAATGGAATCGATCAAGTCGGTGCTTTAATTTTCGAACCATTTCTGCTGATGTTGCTGTTTTCTTCCGTCCATTTCTTTGACGGGTTGCTGGTAGCGTAATCACGGTAACGATCGATGGTACGAGACACAAAAGATTTATTCACATTAAATTTCAGAATTTTTTCTCAATCCCTTCACCCATTACCAAATATAGCACCATTCAGTACTTTTCTCACAATTAATGTACATATTTCCAAAATCCTACCTTCATATCTCAATTCCATACACCAGAGACCTCAATATAAAATTTCAGATTTCAAGCACTCTTTGCCCAATTCCGACTTTAGTACTATTTTGTACTTTTTGTACAATTATAGGTCGCACTTCCAAGCACACCACCAAATCTTAATCCTAGATACCAACAGAGACCCTAGTATCAAATTGTGGAATTCCAGCTCAATTCCTTCTACCAATACCCAATTTGGTATTTAGTACTTTTTGTAAGTTATAGTGCACATATCAAACCAACTCCATATCTTATTTCCAGATATCAACAGACACCTCAATATCATATTTCAGGATTTCTGCTATGTAACTTCCCTCCTTTACCAAATTTAGTACCATTATATTACACATAGAACAGTTATATTACGCATATTCAAAATCAATTCCTTCTCTCAACCGCAGACACCAACAATGACATCCATATCAAATTTCAGGATTCTAAAACAATCTCCATTTCTTAATTCTAGATACCAACATAGACCTCAATATCAAAATTTCAGGATTATAACTTTATTCCTTTACCCAATACCAAGTTTAGTAGCATCTAGTGCTTTTCGGACAATTATAGTACGCATCTTCACAACAACCTCCATATCTCAATCCTAAAAACCAACAGAGACCTCAATGTCAAATTTCGGGATTCCAGCTCTATCCCTTTTCCCGTACCCAATCTAGTACTATTTAGTACTTTTCTTACAATTATAGTACAAAATTTCAATATCAAATGTGAGGATTCCAGTCCTATCCCTACGCTCAATACCAAATTTAGTACCATTTAGTACTCCATGTGGACTAATTTCCAAACCCACCTCCAAATCTTAAACACAGATGTCATCAGTATTCTAAAGTTCAAATTTTAGAATTTTATTCCTACCCCTTCTGCCAATGCCAAATTCAATACTATTTAGTACTTTCCATACAATTACAGTATATATTTCCAAAACCACCTTCATATGTCTAGGCTACACATTAACAGCGACCCTAGCAACAAATTTAGGATTTTAAGCACTATATGTTCACCCAAGACCAAATTGTACTATATATTGACCTAGTAATTTTCGTGTACCTGTAGTTCGTACTTCCAAAATCTCCTCTTTGTCAAAAATCTACCACCAACAGGGACCCCAATACAAGAATTCAAAATTCCAGATTCCAGATTCATCCGTTGACGATAAATCAAAGCGTTCCAAACTTAGAACCTGCATACATCAAACTTGCCTTCAAACCTTGATTCTCATACCAATTTTTAAATTCACATAATTCCAAATGGTACCATTTTAGAAGTTAAGTACCACTTCTGAACTTTACGTAACCTTAAATTTATATTATCCACAAACTCTATACTACATCTATCCTGCACTTGACATCAGTGACTCTCAATGTAAGTTTTCTGAACTCCAGCTCTTTCGGTTCACCACAACTCCAACTTAGAACTATCGGCTCATCCAAATCTAAATTGTACCAAATTTAATACAAATAAGTACGAATTTCCAATGCTTCCCACATATCCCAATCCCACACTCCCACAGTAATCCCAATTCCAAATTTTAGGATTTCACCCCTATGGGTTCGCCTAAATACAAATGGTACCAAATTTACTACCACTTAGTATCCATAACAACCTACTTCATACACTTCAAAAGAAATCTTATTTCCGAATTTAAGTATTCCAGCCCTATCGGTTTACCAAAATCCGAACTATATCAAATTTAGTGCCATTTAGTACACATAAGTAAAAATTTGCAAAGCTTCCCGCATACTCCAATCCTACACTCCGACTGTAATCCCAATTCCAAACTTCAGGATTACACCGCTATCGGTTCACCCCAATTCCAATTTATAACAAATGTAGTACAATTTAGTACACATAAGTACAAATTTCCATAACTACTTACATCATACCCTCCAATAGAACCCTTATGTCCCAATGTCAGGATTCCAACTCTAACGGTTCTCACAAAATGTAAATTGTACCAAATTTATTACCATTCAGTAAACGTAGTACGAACTTCCAAAGCATCGTACATACCCTACAATGCAATAATAGTCTTATGTCCAAATTTCAGCATTCCAGCTCTATCGCTTCACCCAAATCTTAATTGTACCAAAGTTAGTACCATTTAGTACATAAAAGTACGAATTTCCAAATCCCAATCCTAAACTCCGGCAGTAATCTTAATTCCAAATTTAAGGATTCCAGCCAAATACAAAGTGTTAGAAATTTCGTACCATGTAGTACATAAAAGTACAAGTTTCCATAAGTAACTACTTCATACAAGATTTCTGTTGAATCTTATTTCTAAATTTCAGGATGCGCAGTATTCGATCCTACCAAAATTTAAATTATACCAAATTAAGTACCATTAAGTTCATATAAGTACTCATTTCCAGAACTACAAAACAAATTTAGCAACATTTAGTGTTACCAATTTCGAAACCTACCTTCATATCCCAATTTTACAATCCTCCAATAATTATAATTTTAAATTCTATGATTCCAGCTTCATCCGTACTTTCATCGGAAAAGTTAATGGTTCCATATATTACATGTTAGTACTTTTCGTACATTTATAGCGGAAATTTCCAAAAACCCTTTAGTACATCATTCCTTCATTCCAAATGTAGGGGTTTTTGATCTTCTAGTTCGTCACCCTAAATTTTAAGATTCTAGCTTCTGGCGTTTTGACTGGGCGTTGATGAATCATTAAGTCCAGCCAATCAGTCAGTCGCTTTACTTTTTTATAAATATTGATTTTTTATATATCGAAAAGGAGATGTAGCCACAATAAGGCATTCCCATTCACTTTATTATCTTTACTTGTTTTAAATATACTCCTCAAAAATTTCTTCACCTCCCCTCCCCATTTAAAAAAAAACACACCCAAAAAGGTCAACAAATCAAATATGAAGAAAATGTCTTAAAGATTAGCTTTCACAACAATGGGCTCAAGGACGTGCGAAAATTTCACTTGTCAAAGAAAAATGTTACCAATCCGACATTCCTTGCAAGCCCACCAAACAAATTTCACGCGTCCGGGAACATACACGTACACACACGCCCAGGAATTCCACCTTCTTTGGTCACGTTCACATACAATGTTTCTTCACCCTTACGCGGACCGAGAAAAAATTCATTGAACGGGTAGATGCTGCTTGGAATGTTGAAAAAAGGACATCGGAGCTGTTAACACCCAATGCACATGATTTATGGTTTCTTTATAGGTTGGAGTGGATTTTTTTTTTGGTTGTTTTTTTTTTTTTTTCTGGCATATATTTCTTATCCTTTGTAATGTTGTTGTTGGATTTGTTGTTATTATTCCAGTTCAAAAAACAATTTTCGTTTGTTTTTTTCTCGGTCTTGAAATCATAACATTCGTATGGGAATTTTTCCGTAAAGAAAGTGTTAAATGTTGCAATGTGGTTTGGAATCAGATAGAAAGAGACTTTAAAGAAGTCGATTTGCGATATACTTTAATGACATGGTCTTCTGTCGGTAGAATAACTCAAATATATCTCTGTAGACACCTATCTTTTATACTTCCTTTTTGCAGAAAAGCTCTCAAGTCTATTGCCTAAAAAGGATCACGCCTGGTATCTCTCTACAGAGGTTCTTACACATATGTATATATTTTATTACAGAAGGCATCAAAGCTCTTTTTCTGTAGAAACCCTCACAGGTCGTCTGTCTTTGGAAGTCCCCAAAGTTTTGCTACCTTCGACGTCAAAGCCTAGAATACTAGATCGAAGAATACCTCTTTATTGACCTGAAGTTCTTCAATTCAACTATACAGGTTGAGATAAAAAAAACTTCAACAGAGTCATTTTTTTAAATTTTATTGAATGAAGGCAAAAAATATCGGAAATAGCACCAAATTTTAGAATAAGTTCAGATTTGTTCTAATTTGTCACCTTTGGCACGAATTATGTCCTTCAAACGGCCAATGAAACCGTCACACACTGCCCGAATATTGCTCTGCGGTATTTTGGCCCATTACCGGCGAAGCACTTGCTTGAGGTGATCGAAACTTTGGTATTTTTTGTGCCAACCTTGCCTTTCAAAATACTTCGGACACAATAGTCCACCGGATTGGTATCCGAAGATTTTTTCTGACCATTGTGCGCTGGGAATGAAGCGAGGAACCTCATTTTGAAACTATTCTTGGGTAGCGCGTGCTGAGTTCTGTTGGAATGTCCAAGGTCTGCGGCCAAAAGGTTTGCGTGCCCAAGGCTTAAATACACCCTCCAGAATAATTTCGCTACAATATACGGCATTTATTCTGAGGTCACAGTCGATAAATACGAGCGGAGAGCGACCACCGGCTGTTACGGCGGCCCACACTATGGCCGATTGATTTCTGGTTGCCAACCGAAGGTGCGCATTTTCAGTTGACCTCTTTGGCAAGTAAACGCGATCATTTTGTTTATTTACAAACTGCTGGACCACGAATGTTTTCTCATCGGAGCGGAGAAAACCAAATTTGGCAGTTCACCACTTTCGGCCAAGCGAAGCTCTTTTGAGTCTTTTCTTTCTATTGCGGTCTAAGTTCTTGTTCTTGTTCAAGTCGCTTCATTTTTTTTCCAACCATTTCTGCTGATGTTGCTGTTTTCTTCCGTCCACTTCCTTAACGTCGGGCTACGCTGCCAGTATCAGGGTAATGATCGATGGTACGAGACACAAAAGATTTATTCACATATAAATGCTGGAGTGCTCTAACGATAGCCACTTGTGGTTTTCCAACCAAATATAAAGAAATCACACTATCACGCTTGAATTCCATCACGAATAACTTCTATTTCTGGAAAATTCTCACCAAAATGCTTTAATACGCTTGTAAACAATACAATGAGCTGTCATTGGAATAAGATTAAAAGCTGTCGGACGAGTGGCTTAGAAATGACACCAGTCTGAAGTTGGTTGCAGTTTTTTCATCTCACCCTATATGTAATTTAATATGACCACAGCGTGCCTCATCCAAATAACCTTAGATCTCTTTGACCAAATCCGTTTCATAACATTTGGAGTCGATGTAGGGTTGTGCCTGGCTGCTGCGCGCGATAACTCTCGTAGGGAGTATTCTATTCGGTCTAAACTTGGTAGATCGTAATATTATTGTCAACCTTAGATTGAGTTCGAAGGTGGACAAGATAGTTCTGGTTCCCCCATAAAAGTTCAAAATGTATAATGAAAATACTTTACCTCATAGAAAGAGAAAGGATCGCTTGATTTTGTCCAGACTTTGCAAATCGCAAAATTATTTTCATTGCTATGTCCGCCACATAGGTCAAATTTCACACATCCCAATATGTTTGATAACACCAGATCTAGAGTGAAGGTAGGATATATCAGTCTAACCCTTCTGGCATCTCACCCCACTGGTTCAAATATTTTAATAATTATTTCGCTCATATAATGCGAAATAAAAATCATATTCTCTTCAAATTATATTTATCCCAAAATTTTACTAACGCAAGTTCCGCTGTGAAAATTGTAGACATCGACCTATCCCTTCATTTACCTCTCCCACAAATGTTAACAATACGTTTACCTCTCATGATGTACCTATATATTACTTACAGAAGATCTCTGATATTTCCAATCTTCAGAAGACCTCATAAATTTTCTATCAAAAAAGGCCGTGATATCTTATAACAAAGAAATCCTAAAATGACTTTTATATATAGCATAGCGCACACAAATTTTTGTCAATAAATGCTCTATCTATCCACATGGTACCGAAAATCTCTTCCATCCAAAGGAGACCCTCAAGATTTTCTGTTCATCGTTCTTCAATGTCCTTCCTCCACTCCTTAGCCACTGTCTTCACCAAATCTCACAAATAGCCTCACGTTGATCACAAGGACGAATTGTGAAAAATCCGTAACAAATAACTCCCCAAAGCGAAGAACAACAAATTTCCCTTATGTCCAATATGCGGTTTGTAGACGGCTTCGAGAGAGACATTTTGCATTAGCAATTTTCTCTTGGAAATGTTTGATTTATGTTTTGTTTTGTTATTAAAAGATTTTCGAGCTTATGAGGAATGGGTGGGGGAGGGTGGCAGAGAACGTGTGTGGATTTATTGAACCAACTCATGTGTGTGTTTCACACACACACACACACACACACACATGAATCCTTGGACATAAATCATTCGATGTTTTCATATTCTGTTGAGTTTTTGATTAATTTCTTAATTGAATTAAGTTTCAGGTTGGTGTGTGTGGTATCTCTGACCGTGATAAGGATATCAATAATTAATTGATTTCATATATTTATGAACTGTTGGGGGAGAGGCCTAGACATTTAGAGGTGAATGGAACAGGTGTGTATAGTGGAATTTTGAAAAATTTAGTAAATTAATACAAAAATTAAATTAAATAAATAAAAAGTAATTTTCTTAAGAACAATTGCAAAATAATATGGACCGCGTGTAAATGGGAGAATTCATTTCAAAGCAGATTCGTTTTAAATTTCCCTTCTCCAAATATCAAATTTAATACCATTCGGGTCTTTATACCCTTAGCAATATGGCAAGGTATACATCATTTGATACGGCCAAAACGTGCCACATCGAATTGACGGTTTTAGACCCTATGTCTCTTTAGACCAAATCCGTTTCCGGACATTTGGAGTCGATTCAGCGATGACCGTCCGTTCGTCTGGCTGGCTGGTGCGCACGATAACTCTCGAAGGGAGTAGCCGATTTGGTCCAAACTTGGTATATCGTAATATAATTGTCATAAATACTCAGATCGAGTTCGGAGATGGCCAACACTGGTTCTCTCCTTCTGGCACCTCCCCCACAAAATATCAAAATTTTCAAAGAAAATAATTTACTGCACAGAAAGAGAAATCATAATCCGATTTTGCTCCAAGTTTGCATATTCTAATATTTGCATTAGTGCTAGGCCAGGTGCGAAAATGGACAATATCGGTCCACTCCATCAAGTACCTCCCTCACAAATGGTCAAAATTTGAAATAATTATAACCCTTATATGTAATGTGATGTAAGGGTCCGACTGTCTTAAAACTTCGCACATCCCAAAATGTTTACCAAAATAAGATCTGATGTCAATACACTGACCAAGGAGTCGGTCCCCCACAAAGGTTCAAAATTTTGAATATTCATGAAGCTCATAAAACACGAAATTAACAGCCGATTCCATTCAGACTTGGCACAATTCAATATTTCTATCAACACAAGATCTGTTATAAAGATGGTAGAGATCAGACCTTCCATCACATCACACATCACAGTATTTTTATTAACCCAAAGTCTGGTGGGAACATGGACAATAAACGGACCACTCCATCGTGTGCCATGGAGTACTCTTCGTAAGCTTGCGGAACGCATTTCCAAACCTAACTCTTTATTTTAACCCTCATTTTCAGACCAAAATGTATCGAATGTACCTGGGCGTTGATGAATAGGACAGTCACTCATTATACCCTGTACCATAGAACGGAGGGTATATCAAGTTTGTCATTCCGTTTGTAACACCTCGAAATATACATTTTAGACCCCACAAAGTATATATATTCTTGTTCAGCATAAAATTCTATGTCGATTTAGTGATTTCCGTCCGTCTGTCCGTCTGTGGAAATCACTCTAGCTTCCGAACGAATTGAAGCAGATTGATAAAATTTTACTCAAATGCATGTTATGTCTGCAGAACTTTTGGTATTGAAAATGGGCTATGCAGGTCCACGTCTTCGTATGGCGGTACGGTACCTCCCGATATTTGGTATTTTGACGATTTTAGCGACATTATTCACTGGAATTGTTTCAAATTTGGTATTTGAAGTTCGTAATGGATACTACAGCCTAACACAGAAAATTGTCAGTGCAGGTCCACGTTTTCGTATAGCCCCCATATAACGGTACCTCCAGATATTCGTTATTTTTATGATTTTAGCTACATTATTCACTAGAATTGTTTCAAAGTTGGTATTTGAAGTTCGTAATGAATACTACAGTCTAACACAGAAAATTGTCTGTGCAGGTTCACGTCTTCGTATAGCCATATAACGGTACCTCCCGGTACTCGGTATTTTGATGATTTTAGCGACATTATTCACCGGAATTGTTTCAAATTTGGTGTTTGAAGTTCGTAATGGATACTACAGCCTATTTCAGGGGATTGTTTGTGCAGGTCCACGTATTCGTATAGTCCCCCCATAACGGTGCCTCCCGATATTCGGTATTTTGATTATTATACCTACATTATTCACCGGAATTGTTTCAAATTTGGTATTTGAAGTTCGTAATGGATACTACAGCCTAACACAGAAAATTGTCTGTGCAGGTTCACGTCTTCGTATAGCCCACATATATCGGTACCTCCTGATATTCGGTATTTTAATGATTTTAGCGACAATATTCATCAGAATTCTTTCAAATTTGGTATTTAAAGTTCGTAATGGATACTACAGCCTAACACAGAAAATTGTCAGTGCAGGTCCACGTTTTCGTATAGCCCCCATGTAACGGTACCTCCCGATATTCGTTATTTAATTATTAATTTACATGCCCAAATCCTACACTCTAAATTTCCAAAATTACCTACATATCTCAATCATGCAATCCAATAGAAATTTTATTTCCAAATTTCAGGATTGTAGCTTTATCGGTTCACCCAAATAGAAATTGTACCAAATCGGGTACCCTTTAGTACACATAAGTACCAATTTCAAAAACTAGGTCCATGTCCCAATCCTGCGCTCCCACAGTAATCTCGATTTTAAATTTCAATATTGCACCCCTATCGGTTCACCCAAATACACATTGTGTCAAATGTAGTACCATTTGGTACAGATAAGTACGAATTTCCAGAACTTCCTACATACCAAAATCCTATACTCCGACGGTTATATTGGTTCTAAATTTCAGGATTTCAGCTCATTTGGTTCACTTACATCCAAATTGTGTCAAATTTAGTACAATTTACTACGCATAAGTACAAATTTTCATAATTACCTGCATCGGTCTCCCAAAATTTAAATTGTACCAAACTTAGTACATATAAGTACGAAACTATTAATTTATTTATCAATAAGTAAGTAATATCAATTTAAAATTTCAAAATTCCACTGGTATCGGTTCGCCCAAAACACAAGTTATGCCAATGTAGTACTATTTGGTACACATAAGTACGCATTTTCCAAAACTACTTGCGTACCTCAGTCCTACAAAGCAACAGTAAACTTGTTTCCCAATTACAGGATTCCAGCGCCATCGGTTAGTAGTTAGTACCATTTAGTACACATAAGTACAAATTTCCAGAACATCCTACATACCAAAATCCTACACTCCAACAGGAATCTTATTCCAAAATTTCAGGTTCTCCCAAAATTAAAATTGTAGCTAATTTACTACCAATTCCATAACTACGTCCTTGTGCCAATCCTACACTCCAATTTCAATTTCAGGACTCTGGCTCTATCGTTTTAACCAAATCCAAATCGTACCAAATTAAGCACATATAAGTAAACAATTCCAAAACTATCTTCGTATTACAATCCTACACTCCAATAGTACTCTTATTTCCAAATTTCAAGGCACCAGCTCTATCGGTTTACCCAAATCCAAATCGTACCAAATTTAGTACACATAAGTATAAATTTCCGTAACTACCTACATCATACAATTCAACAGAAATCATATTTCCAAATTTCAGTATTTAAAGTACTGGTTCTCCCAAAATTTTCAAAACTACTTTCATATTTCCGAATTTCAGCATTTAAGCTTATCGATTCACCTAAATCGATATTGTACTGAATTCTGTACCATTTACTTATTTGCGTGCACATAAGGGCAATTTTCGAAAACTACCTTGATATCCCAATCCAACACCCGGCCGTTAATGGTAATTACAAAGCTTAGGATTCCAGCTCCAATCGTTGCTTCAAATTGTACAAAATGTAGTACCGTTTAGTACTTTTGGTATACAATGAGTACACACCTCTAAAACTCCTCAACCTTGATTCCCATTCAAAATTTCGAATTTTTAGCTTCAAAATTTCGAATTTAGTACTCTTCGTAGACTTTAGTGCAAATTCCCAAATTTAAGAGTTCTAAATCTTCTGGTTCGCCAAATACAATCGGGTACTATATTTAGTAACTTTTCGTACACAATTTCCAAAAACCCAGCCTTAGCTGACACCTTCAGACTAAGAGTGGCCCTCGCTCAAAATTTCACAAGTAATCGGCTAAATGAGCACACAATCCCGGATTCTGAATTTCTGCTTCATATAACCACTCTTAAGGATGTGTCCTTTTTCACGCTCTCCCATAATTGAGAGGTTCTTTCAATGAATTCTTGAATGTTCCCGACTTATATTTCTGTTCCATCCACAGGGAAATTTTCCGATTTTTGTTTAATTTAAATTTCCCACTTCAAAACATTAATCTAATCGCACCCAAATATGAAGCCCATTGTTGGATACGCTTTCGTCTTTTTCGATTAAAAATTAATTGATTCAATATCAAATCTACCTTCCCCTCACCTCTTAAAGAAGAGAAACTAATTTTAAACATTTTCCACAGAAAAAAATGAGGCAGTACCGAACTCCAATCATTTATTTCAACACCAATGCAAATATTTTACGAAAATAACTTACGACGCCTATTTCCTGACCATGAAATGTTACTGTCATCTAGAATGCGAACATTCGAACAACAGCAACAACAAATTACGGATGTACTGATAAATGAATAGAATGTTTTAATAAATGAAATACGGAACACCAGAGAGTAAAGAAATGAATGCCAAGGATATTAGAGACAACACATGAAAGGACGAACACAGGAACACATAATGGTCTGTCCATTTCGCCATTTATCTTAAGCTGCGTTCGTTTTTTTTTTCTTCTGCTCCCAACACCAAAGAAACCGAATTTCCTGACATGGTAACCCAAGTTACCAACCAACCAACCAACCAACCAACCACTTGGGTCCCCCTAGTCCCCACAATTTTGGCAAACCCCAGGAATGAAGAAGAAAAAAACACAAAATCTTTAAATAATTGTAGGCAGCAGAATACATCCTCGCAATGGATGGAAATCTGTCTAAGAACTGAAAGCTAAAATGAGAATGGAACAAACCAAATCGTAGACAAAATGAAAAACGGAAATCAATCATTAATTTTTCTGTCGTTACCAATGTTACGAAGACGAACGTCCACATCACACGCTCACACCCTATGCCAAAACTTGGCCTAATCAGAATGGCAGGCAGATGGATGTTACACCGTGTTGTCGATGTTGGTGACAATGGTAAGCCAGTTTGTGATTGTGGGTGAAAGTGTGCAGGGCCAAGATGGTTGGGGAGAACGCAATGTTCCGATTGTATCCAGGGGGTGTGCGTGTCAGATAAGTGTTGACATTTAACTATGATTATTTTATTCATTTTATTCTTGCGTCCGTCATGAAGGGTATTGTCTACTTTTATATGATATTCCCAAGAAAAATCACTTTTTTGAGGAAAGGTAAGAAATCTGGAGGGTGGTATATCAAGTTTGGTTGCATAATTTCTTCTTGGATTTTTATTTTTTAAAATATTTGTCGAAAGTTCCAATTATTTGTACTATTCTAAACTTTACTTCGTCCTTATTGTATATCATATAATACTGCCAAAAAAAATCTTGAAATTTTGGATGAGGGTCAATCTTGGTCCGAAGGTGTCAGATAAGGCTGGATTTTTGGAAAAACGTACTAGAACGGTACGAAAAGTATTAAAAGGTACTAAATACAGTACTGTGACGAACCAGTAGAGCTAGATCTCTTAAATTTGGAATGAGGGTGACTAACGGAGTGTATGATTGATGTACCAAAGGCTTTTTGGAAATTCGCACTATGAGTGTACGAAAAGTACAAAAATGTACTACATTTGGTACTATTTCGTATCATGTGAACGATGAGAGCTAAAAATTTGAAATTTGGAATGGGAATCATGGGTGGGGATTATAATCGATGTAAGTAGGTAGTTTTTGGAAGTATGTACTCATGTCTACGAAAAGTACTAGTGGATTTTTATGGTAGGTAGTTATTGAAATTTGTACATATGCGTACTAAATGGTACCAAATTTCGTACAATTTCGATTTGGGTGAACCAATAGAGCAGAAATGCTGAAATTTGGAATTAAGATTACTAATGCTTTGTAGAACATCGGTATGTAGGTATCTCTGAAAATTTCTAATGCGTACTAAATTGTACTAAATTTGGTAGAATTCAAATTATGGGAGAAACGATGGAGTTGGAAACTAGAAATTTGAAAAAGGGTTTCTGTTACATTGGGGTATGTAGGAAGCTTTGGAAATTCGTACTTGTGTGTACTAAATGGTACAAAATTTGGTAAATTTTAAATTTCGAGAGAACCAGTAGAGCTGGAATTGTGACATTTTGAAATAAGATTTCTATTGTAGGTAGTGATGGAAACTTGTACTTATGTTTATTAAATTTTCTACAATTTGGATTGGGGTGAGCCGATAAAGCTATAATCCTAAAATTTATGTGTACTAAATGGTACGACAATTGGTACAATTTGCTTGAGCTAAGCGATTTCCTGAAATTTGAAAATTCTGGTTGTACAGCATTGGAGATGTAGGAAGCTTTTGAAATTTGCACTTATGTGTACTAAATAGTTCTCAATTTGGTACAATTTGAATTTGCGTGAACGAATAGAGCTTTTATCCTGAAATTTTGAAATAACATTAAAGTAGAGCTGTAGGATTGTTATATGGAGGTAGTTTTGTAAATTCGTACACAGGTGTGCTAAATTTTATACAATTGGATTTGCGTGAACCTATACAGCTGGAATAGTGAAATTGAGAAAAAGAATTTTCTATTGGATGGTATTATGCAGGTTGTCATGGAAAATTATGCGTATGTGTGGTGTGGTAGTGAACCGAGAGAATTGGAATTCTGAAATTTGGAAACAAGTTTTCTATGAAATTTTATGATTGAGGTAGTTTTGGATATTTAAAGTGTATTGAGATTGGTGTATGTACTAAATGGTACTGAATTTGGTATGATTTGAATTAGGGTGATCTGATATTGAAATTTTGATTTAGGATATCTGTAGGATTATAGAATTGGGTAATGTAGGAAGCGTTGGAAATTCGTACTTATGTGTGCTAAAGGTTCTCAATTTGGTAAAAATTGGATGTGGGAGAATCTATAGAGCTGAAGTCCAGAAATATGGAATTAATTTTGAAAATTATTTCTACAAGAGTAAAAAAGGTAATAAATGGTACAACATTTAGAATTGATTGTACTGATCGAGTTTGATTTCTGTTTTTTCGTATTGGGGTTAAAATTGGTACGAAAGTTTTAAATGGTACTTCCGTTAGTGTGGAGGTGGTTTTGGAAATACGTATTAAATGGTACGAAGTTGGGAATTCGGCTAATGGATTGATTTGAAAGTCTCTAATAGGACATTAGGATCATCAATGTTATACCATCAAAGGATATCATACATACAGCCTAATTGCGACAAATACCGAACCGAGGCTGGCTTTGAAAATATAGTCATAAATAGATGTATCAAAGTGTTGTTGGAAATTCAAAAATTAAGGTCACGAAAAGTTCTGAAATGGTACTAAACTTCAAAAGTTGTACCATTTGGTATTATGTGCTAAAAACCCTAAAAACGTTGTTATGAGAATCAATTTTTGCATCGTATGTTTAATAAACGAAGGTGGTTTTGGAAATATGTACTAAACATGCGAACTGTACTAAATGGTACTACATTTGGAATAGAAATTTTGTATTAAGGTCCCAGTTGTTGCTAGGTTTGTGATATAGATGTGGTTTTGGAAATGTGTACTACAAATTCACTAAAAGTACTAAATAGTACTATATTTTTGTTTCAATTTGGTAATGGGTAAGCAGATAGTGCTTGAAATCTGAAATTTGGTATTTGAGTCGCTGTTCATTTTATAGTTTGGACATATGGAAGTGGTATCGGATATGTGTACTATAATCGTACGAAAAAGTACTTAGTGGTACTATATTTGGTATTTGGTGATAATGAGGTCTTTGCTGGTATCTGGAATTGAGATATGGAGGTATATTTTGGGAACGTGTAATATAATTGTACGAAAAGTACTAAGTGGTACTAAATTTGATATTGGATGATGGTATAGGACTGGACTCCTAAAATCAGGGTGAGATAAAAAACTGCAACAAAGTCAAACGCCATAAGTTTTACATTTTTTTAATTTTATTGAATGAAAGCAAATATGTCGGAAATAGCATCAAATTTTAGAATAAATTTAGATTCGTTCGAATTGGTCACTTTTGGCACGAATTATGGCCTTCAAAAGGCCAATGAAACCGTCACACGCTGCCCGAATGTTGCTCTGCGGCATTTTGGCGAAGCGCTTGCGGTTATCAACACTTTGGTATTTTTAGTGCCAACGTTGCTTTCCAAAATATTACGACACATTAGTCCAACCGATGGGTATCCGTAGATTTTGGTGGCCCTTGTGCGCTGGAAATGAGCCGAGGAACCTCATTTTGTAACCATTCTTGGGTGGCGCGAGTTAACTTCCGTACCGCCGAAAAATCAGAAAACAAGAATTATTCTGTTTTAGATGCCAAATACAACTGATTCTTTATTCAAAAAAATTCTTATATTTAAGTGATTTTACAATTATTGATTTTTCTTAGAGTTAACAAAGAACAAAGAAACATAAAATCTAGAGCTATCAAGAAAAATACTTAAGCTAAAAATTTGTATTGGGTACAGTAAAAGTAAACATTTCTTTTTGGGTTATTTCCGTCGTAGTTTTATTACTAGTGTTGTTATTGTGATGTTGAAGTGGAGAATTATTGCTGACGAAATAATGTCAACAATATTGGTGTTAGCTCTTTGGTGTTTATGACAATGTTGTAACTAATAATGATGTTAATAATAATGATATTAATAATAATGATGTTAATAATAATGATGTTAATAATAATGGTGTTAATAATAATGATGTTATTAATAAATGAGGTTGTGGTTGAAAATAATGAACTTAATAATAATGTTGTTTATTGGTGGCTGTAGGTAACTCCTCCCTCTCCAGAATGAAGTGAGGGCCAAAGGGGCTTCGGATCATTTGTAGCCAGAACTTCATTGTTGTTGTGGGTTATGGAGTAGATTAATTTTATAGGCTTTCTTATTACTAATATTATTGATAATATTATGATTATAGAACTAATTATACCAAATGCGGAATAAGAAATTGTTTTGTAATTGTCAGAGTCTGTTTGAAGAAATTCGATATTTGCTTTATTTTGGAATCTGTATTGATCTAATTTGGGTAATGTTAGTTCGTCTCTTATGGAGAGTGTTGTAATATTGTTTGAGAAGCTAGTTTGGAAGGTTATTGTGCTAATGTTTTCTTGGTGAATATTCGGTTTATCTGTATACCAGACATTATTAAATAAGATTTTGCATTCATTAAAATTAATAACAGAGGAAGACTTGATTGGTAGACTCTTAGTTACGTTGTTACATACTGTGGTTATGTTTCCTATTGGAGGGTTTATAAGCACTAGGTAATTTGGTTCTGGATATATTATGTCCGTAGTTAATCCTATGTCTCTAAGGTGACATGCCACCGATTTGAGTTTGAAATATAATTTGAATATTAAATTCGTTAATTGGTCTTTCTGATATCGGTATTCCATCGTCAACATTTTCGTCGGAGGAATGGATTGTTGTTCCTTGTGTACCATGGTTTGAGATGTTATCAACTGAATTAGTGTTTATATCGACATGTTCATTTACAGATAGATTGTCTAATTTAATACGACTTAGTGCGTCTGCGTTAGTATTTAATTTTCCTTTTTTGTAGATAATTTCATAGTCATATTCTTCTAGTTTTAATCTCCAGCGGATTAATTTTGAATTTGGTTCTTTTAGACTCATGATCCATGTAAGGGGCCTATGGTCGGTAATTATTTTAAATTTCCTTCCAAAAAGGTATGGCCTGAAATATTTTGTCGCCCATACGATAGCAAGTAATTCTTTTTCTATCGTCGAGTAATTTATTTCGCTATTCGATAATGTACGACTTGCGTAACATATAGGCTTGTCACTACCTATTGGTCCTTGGGAAAGTATTGCTCCTAAAGCAAAGTCGCTAGCGTCGGTGGTTAAATTAAATGGTTTTGAAAAGTCAGGATATTGGAGCAGTGGGTCGTTCATTAAAAGATTTTTGCAAGTAGCAAATGTGTTCAAATATCTCTCGTTTAATATTATTTTTCTCCCTTTCTTAAGACATTCTGTGAGGGGTTTCGTTAATTTCGAGAAATCTTGAATAAATTTCCTGTAATAACCGAGTAGTCCTAAAAATGATTTTATTTGTTTTTGTGTTTTTGGTACGGGGAAAGCTTTTATGGCATGAATTTTATCAGGGTTGGGTTTAATACCATCAGTGGAAATAACATGTCCGAGAAAAGAACATTCTTTCTTTAGGAATTCTGATTTGTCCAGTTGTATCTTAAGATTGGCTGTACGTAATTTACCGAGTACTTTTTTCAAGTGTTGTATGTGCTCCTCTAAGGAAGTTGAATATATAACTATGTCATCTAAATATACAAGGCAGACTGTCCCGATCAAGTCATTTAATACATTGTCCATTACCCTTTGGAAAGTGGATGGAGCATTTTTTAATCCAAAAGGCATCCTTACGAATTCATAGTGACCTCTATCGACAGAAAATGCTGTTTTACCAATATCTTTTGGGTGCATTTCGATCTGGTGAAAACCGCTAGCTAAATCTAAAGTTGTGAAGTAGAGACTTCTCCCCAATTTATCTAATATGTCAGTTATGTTGGGTATGGGATATTTATCAGAAACAGTTTTCTCGTTTAATTTGCGATAATCTATAACAAGTCTCCATTTTTGTATATTGCTCGAGTCTAATTTTTTTGGTACGATCCATATAGGAGCACTCCATGGTGAAAAACTTCTTCTAATTACACCTTGTTGCAACATTCTATCGATTTGTTTGCGTATTTCCTCTTTGTGTATGTAAGGGTACCTGTATGATTTTGTAAAAATGGGTTTGTCGTCAGTTGTCCTTATTTGGTGTTTGATTTGATTCGAGAATGTCAATTGTTCTCCCTCCTTGAAAAACACATCTTCAAAGCATTTGCAAACCTTCAGCAAAGCTTGTTTTTCCTCTTTATTAAGATGACCGGTCCTTATCGAATCTAAAATGTCATGATTATCATTCATACAGTTGTGTTCTAAACTGAAGTTATTAACTTCGATGTAATTCTGGTCGTTGTATGGTGTCGTCTTTATTGGTTGTTCAATGTATGCAATTTTATCATGTCCAGAAGTATTAACTATTTCCACAAGGCTGTACCACTTTTTAGAATGATACAGTCCCTCTGAAATAAAGAGGTCAGAACCTAAAAAAGTCCTTGGGAGAAAAAAGCTACCATTTTGTGTGTCTACCGGTACATTAATAACAACTCTGGAAGAGCTTGGAATAATGAATTTCTCAGAAGTGAAATTGGGTTTGAGATGAATAGGTATGATGGCTTGACTTGTTACTAGAGTTTTGTTACCTAGGTCTATTTTAGCTTTGAGAAAATCTAATATGTCCAATCCTATTAGTCCATCGAAATAGTTGTGAAATTTGAAGACAAAAAATTCTGTATCTCCTTTTTGTTTGAATTCCGTAAATAAGGGTAGTTTAATTTTTTTGTCCAGTGAGTGTTTAGTTAAAATTGTTGTGATTGTAATTGGTTTGCAAGTCATACACTCTTCGTCATTTACAAATTCTGGGTTTATGAATGATGACGATGCTCCAGTATCTATTAAAAATTTCAGGGGTCTACCAAATGGGGAGGATATGTTAATATAGGGTAATGTGTGTCCATGTTTGTTAATATCTAAGTATCCCGTTGGTGTGGGTAGGCATTCATATGAAAAATTTTCATTATCAACTATTACATTTTCGTATTCCGTTCTAATACCATTATTTTGTTGGTCTTTTAGATCGTTCATGTCATTATCATCATTTTGATGATAAGTGTAGTTTTGTTCTAAGTCATTGTCATGTGTTTGTCCGTGGTAATATCCGTCTAGATCATTATGGTAAGCTTGAGACACATTGACGTTGTTTAGGTACGATGTCTGTCTCGTTTGTGTAGTCATAGGTTTTCTTAAATGACTATAACCAGAACTAACATCCATTGGTTCTGGTGGTGGTAAGGGTTTGGTCGTAAGCTGTTGCTGCCTGAAGTTGCTGAATTTGCTCTGTCCGGACCCATTGTGAGAAAAGGTATTTCCATTAGGTGCTTGAGGTCCCTTTTGTGAAAATGCATTAGTTATTGGATTATATTGATTTCTTCCCTGAGTATTAACCGTGTTTTGGAATCTATTTATATTGTTTTGTGCGTAATGGTGAATTTGTCCGTGTGTAAATCTATGTGTGTTATTCATATTTGGTTGGTAATTACGAGCAGGGGCATAATTCCGTGTATTCTGTCTATACCTTGGTTGGTAGAATGGTTGGTTGTAAGTAAGTCTTCTTGAATATTGTATATTTTGTTCCTGAATGCAGAATGTTAATGCTTCATCTAATGAATCGGGTCTCATAGACCTAATCATTGAGCCAAGGGGTTCTCGGAGGCCTATTAAGAATGCATCTAAGCACATTTTAGCGTTAAATTCGCGCCTCGAGTTTATGACATGTTTGTTAGTTTCATGAATTGATATATTATTATTTATTGCTGCCTGTAGCTCTATAACTGAACCATAAAATTCTTGCACAGTCTGATTATTTTGTCGTAAATTGTGGAGTTCACGCACAAGGGAGGTTTCACTCCTTTTATCCGAATATTTAAGTATTAGATTCGCTTTAATTACCTCCCAAACTAACGGAGTACCGGATGAATTAAGTACTTCATTAGCTTCTCCCACTATTTTGTTTCTGATGGCTCTAAGCACTACTGTTGCTTGGTTAGAACCATCGATATTCGCTAATATTCTTAAAATCTCTTCAACGTTTTCTAAAAAATCATTTAGTTGCCTTGGATTTCCATTAAATGTTGGTAAATCTTTTACGGCATCTGGAATTTTTAATGTTTCGTATGCTTGAGAGGATTGTGACGGTTGTTGAGATTGTAGCGCCTGAGGGGCACTAATGTCATTAACGGTAGTCATTTCTTGTTGTTCCGGTATTGCAGTTAAGTATCGAATAGAATATGGTCTTGGTCTTAGTCTTCGCATTTAATATAATTACCCTTTTTATTGATTTGAGATATTTTGATTAGCCTTTTTCTTTATAATTGAAATATTTCTTTGCTTATTTCTGTTTTATATTTTATAAAGTAATATAATAGTGATAAATATTATAATTTTCTTAAAATAATTACCCTAGTATTATCATAATAAATAATTTCATTGTTGATTTCCAAGGTTTTTATCTGCTTCTTTCCTCCGATGAGACCTGTATAAGTTGCTTGTAGATATGGACTGCTTCAGGACTATTTCTTGTTCTTCACTTGTAGTTGTTGTTTGTTGTTTTAATTGTTGCTTGTTTTTGTTTTTTTTTTTTTTTTTTTTTTTTTTTCTAGTTTTTTTTTTTGTTTTTGTTACGGTTGTTGTTATTGTTATATGTTATTAACTTTTTAATTGTTATTTTTAGTTGATTTTCCTTTTTTTTTTTTTGATCTTCACTGTATTGTTATTTGTTTTTGTTAGTTGGTTTTTTTCTTGTTTTATCTGATCTGATCCACTATGACCGTATTATTTGTTGATATTCCTTCAACGATTTTCATTAAATATTTATTCCAACCAAAAAGATATTCATTCTCTCCGGATGGTAATATTTGTTGATATTCCTTCAACAAAATATTATTTATGAATTTATATATATTTTTTATTTAAGATATAATTTGTTGATATTCCTTCAACAATTTTTATTAAATATTTATTCCAACCAAAAAGATATTAATTCTCTCTGGATGGTTATATTTGTTGATATTCCGTCAACAAAATATTATTTTTGATTTTAAATATATATTTTTATTTAAGAGATATTCCTTCTCTTCTTATAGTAAATTGTTGATATTCCTTCAACAAAATACTATATTGTATTGGCACTTGATTTTCTCGGTTGTACGGACGTAGGTTCTTTTTTTTTTTCCCGATTGTTGGCGCACGATTTTTCTCCTTAAGGATTACTTGATATACCGTCAAGCCTAATTAATTTAATATATTTTTTTCTTCACCAAATTTTTCTTAAAAAAAAATTTTTATGTCCTTTAAAGGATAGTTCACTGTTTTTTCCACAATTAACTTGTCACTGTTTTTTTTTTTTGGTTTTTTTTTTTTTCTGTTTTAAGGATACATTTATTTAATTATATTTTTTTTTCACTTGAGAAAGACCGCACCAACAATGGCCGTACGACTGCGCCAGTTAACTTCCGTACCGCCGAAAAATCAGAAAACAAGAATTATTCTGTTTTAGATGCCAAATACAACTGATTCTTTATTCAAAAAAATTCTTATATTTAAGTGATTTTACAATTATTGATTTTTCTTAGAGTTAACAAAGAACAAAGAAACATAAAATCTAGAGCTATCAAGAAAAATACTTAAGCTAAAAATTTGTATTGGGTACAGTAAAAGTAAACATTTCTTTTTGGGTTATTTCCGTCGTAGTTTTATTACTAGTGTTGTTATTGTGATGTTGAAGTGGAGAATTATTGCTGACGAAATAATGTCAACAATATTGGTGTTAGCTCTTTGGTGTTTATGACAATGTTGTAACTAATAATGATGTTAATAATAATGATATTAATAATAATGATGTTAATAATAATGATGTTAATAATAATGGTGTTAATAATAATGATGTTATTAATAAATGAGGTTGTGGTTGAAAATAATGAACTTAATAATAATGTTGTTTATTGGTGGCTGTAGGTAACTCGCGTGCTGAGTGCAATGGTGCTGAGTCCTGTTTGGAATGTCCAAGGTCTGCGGCCAAAATGTTTGCGTGCCCAAGGCTTTAATATATCCTCCAGGATATTTTCGCGATAATATTCGGCATTTATTCTGAGGCCACGGTGGATTAACACGAGCGGAGAGCGACCATCGGCTGCTATGGCGGCCCACATCATCACCATGGCCGGCGCTTGAGTTCTGATGGCCAACCGAGGGTGCAGATTTTCAGCTGACCTCTTTGGCAAGTAAACACGATCATTTTGTTTATTTACAAACTGCTGAACAACGAATGTTTTCTCATCGGAGAAAACCAAATTCGGCAGTTCACCGCTTTCAGCCAAGCGAAACAACTCTTTAGCTCTTTTGAGGCTATTTTCTTTCCGTTGCGGTGTAAGTTCTTGCACTTATTGGAATTTCAATGGCTTTACCTTGAGCTAATTTTTCAATATTTGCCGAATGGAATACTGCGATATGTTCAGCTCACGAGCCATTTTTCGGCCACTAAGACGCGGGTTTCGATCAAGTTGCTTCTTTACTTTTTGAACCATTTCTGCTGATGTTGCTGTTTTCTTCCGTCCACTTCCTTGACGTCGGGCTACGCTACCAGTATCATGGTAACGAGCGGTGGTACGAGACACAAAAGATTTATTCACATTTAAATGATGGAGTGCTCTAGCGGTAGATAATTGTGGTTTTCCAGCCAAATATAAAGATGTCGCACAATCACGCTTGAATTCCATCACGAATAACTTTTTTTCTGGAAAATTCCCACCGAAATGCTTTTGTAAACTTGTAAACAATATAATGAGCTGTCACTGGAATAATTTTAACAGCTGTCGGACGAGTGGCTTACAAATGACAGCAGTCTGAAGTTGGTTGCAGTTTTTTCAGGGTTACCCTCTCTAGCCATATAGCTAGCTGAGGGTAAAAAATTGGATTTGGGTTCAGTTTGCAATAGTTTTTCTAGTATCCCCTTAAGTAAGCTTCAACATGAATGATTTTGAAGACTTTTTGGTGTAAATTTGTTACTGTAGAGTGGCCGGCCTTGATTTTAGAACATACTTTGTATTTTTGTAAATTTTATTTAGGCGAACACCTTGTAGTACATTTTCCATCAGTGACCCGTAGATGTAGAGTAGATAGGTCACACAACGTAATTATTAGTATACGTCCTGTTTCAAGATTCCATCACAGCCTGAAGTGTTCGTTTTGCTCATTGGTTTCCTCCTCAACTTTTAATACCACCCCTCTTATAGCTCTTAAAAACTCTACATTCCGTATGTTGACGTGCCGCACACATCGAAATGTTCGGTAATGATTTTTGAATGTAAAATTTATTATATTTTTCACTTTTGTGAACAACTGTCGTCTGTCTGCCTGACTGTCTCTCTGTCTGTCGGTCCATACCTCGTTGTCATGGTAAATTTTCCTTGGGTATGCCAATGGAATATTTTTGGAAAATTACAAATCTTTTATTCATTTGTCTTCCAAATGTCTATTTTTCGGTAAAGAATTAAACTTCCAAGAATTGCGTCTAGGCTTTGCATGTGTGTGAGTGTGTGTGTGACTTTCGAACAGAAAAGAAATCAAATTTCATATAAAAAGTCATTTTGAGGTTCTTATGATGGGTTGGCTACAAGTCTGACAAGTTCCACAGATCTTAGCATACACCAAGTTTAATCAAATGTTGTTGTTGTTGTTTTTCTCCTGAAATTGTTGTTGTTTTCTTTATTTTCTTGAAGTGTAACTAAGTGTTTTTTGTTTCTCTGTGATTTTTTCGATTTACATTTGTCCTGTCTGCTGCTGCTGCTGCTACCACCATTGCCAAAAAGTCCTGTCAATATGGCACATCATTAATTTTGAAGAAGGTCTCGGGATCCACGGCAGGGCGTTGATAATGTTTCTTCTTCTTTTGTGCGTCGTTGTTGTTGTCTCTTTGGCCGAGGTATGCCATGGCAAGTTACGGTGGTTGACTTAAAAAATTTTGGGGTTTGATTCGTATAAATGTTTAAATAATTTAAAATGCAAAGTAGGGGTCAGTGGCATAATTAATGATGGAAATAAAAACACACACCAAAGAAATAACTTGTATGCATCGCCAATAGGTTTTGAAAATGAGTAGAACTGCCGGGATTTGCAAACCATTTATATAAAGACAAAATCTTTCGGAAATTTACTCTTTTAAGGAATGGAGTGAGTAGGAAATATTACAGTCTAGAAGAGATGATAGAAATAATACATTCATGTATTTTATTACTGATTTCTGAGAGAGTATGGATACTCAAACCGTTCCGAAAGAGTGGTCCAATATTTGCCCATTTGCGTCTCACCTAATTCTGTTAAAAATAGTATAACGTGACAGATTTGGACTATACCGACTACTTACTTCACTTTTTTAAAAATTTGAAAAATATGTGAGCAAAAAGGTATGGAGAACTGAAGAATTTCCTTTCGACACTTCCTCTAATAATGATAACAAGTAAAAAAAAAAAAAACATTAAGTTCGGCCGGGCCAAACTTTTAATACCCTCCACTTTAGCGTAAAAGAAACATTAGAATAAATGTGGCAAAAACCATCAAAATACCGAATATCGGGAGGTACCGTTATATGGGGGCTATACCAAATCATGGACCCATACATGCAATGTTTCGCCACCGAAGCTGGAACCCATTATGACCACCAAATACCAATTTTTAGACAAATCCGTGAAAAAATGTGGCAAAAAAATTAAAATACCGAATATCGGGAGGTACCTTTATATGGGGGCTATACCAAAACGTGGACCCATACATGCAATGTTTTGCCACACGCACAGGGACCCATTATGACCTACAAGTACCAATTTTCAGACAAATCCGTGAAAAAATGTGGCATAAATAATCAAAACACCGAATATCTGGAGGTACCGTTAAATGGGGACTATACCAGAACGTGGACCGATATATCTCATTTTCAATACCAACCATCCTAGACACAATACAAATAGCTCTGCTAAATTTTGGCCCTCTACGTCAAATAATGTGGGCTGTATCTTGATTTCAACAGACAGACAGACGGACATCGTTAAATCGACTCAGAATTTTATGCTGACTATGAATATATATACCTTATGGGGACTACGACGAATATGTAAGGATGTTACAAACTGAATGACAAAGTTAATATACCCTCCTTTCCAAGGTGGGGGGTATACAAATATTGGAAGATGCTGCATCTAAAGAAAAACCAACCCCATTTTCCATTTTTTCTGGGAATAAAATTTTAATAATAATTTTAACCCTTTGTAACGGAGGAAGAAAGTATCAAAAAGAGTAGTTCCATAAATTCCATATTCACATCAGATTTTTAGTAAAGAGAAACATTTGGATATACCAACTTTGAAAAGACTTGTTTTGCATTCTATGAGAGATATAATTATTGAATCGAACCCTTTGTGTGTGAGTTACCAGAAGTAGGAGGGCGATATATCCCATCTTCACACCAGATTTTGTGTTAGCCAAAATGTGGGAAGTTTCAAAAAAAAAAAAAAAAAATCGCATTTTATGAGCATATCGGCGATTCCAAATTTTGACTCCTTTATGACGGAAGGTATCAGAAGGAGTGGACCGATATATCCCTTATTCACAACAAAATTTATATTGGTATAAAATTGGGAAGTGTAGAATTTAACGAGAATAGAATTTAAAAGGAAGGAAACTTGATACATCGTAATATTATTGTCAAACCTAGATCGAGTTCGGAGATGGGCAATATCGGACCACTCCTTCTGGTACCTCCCCCACAAATGGTCGAAATTTTCAAAAAATATATTTTTTGCACAGAAAAAGAAAGAATAATCTGATTTTCCTCTAACTTTGCAAATGCTAATATTTGGGTCAGTTCTAGGTCACGTGCGAATATGGACAATATCGGTCCACTCTATCAAGTACCTGCCCTACACAGGCTGAAAATTTCGAATAATTACAACTCTCATAAAATGTGACGTAAGAGTCCGATTGTCTTCAAATTTCACACATCCCATAATTTTTATTAACCCAATGTCTGGTGTTAAGATGGAGTATATCGGCCAACTTCTTCTGGTAGCTCCCCCACAAAGGGTCCAAATTTGGAGTATCTATGAAGCGCAAAAAACGCGAAATTAATATCCGATTCATTTTAAACTTGACAATAAAATATTAAATATTTCTATCAACACAAGATTATTTTTAAAGATGGTTGAGATCGAACCACTCCTTCGTGTATCTCCCCCACAAAGGGTCAACATTTTGAATAACCAAAACGATTATAAAATCTGAAATAAGCATACGGTTCTCTTCAAATTTCACACATCGCAATATTTTTATTATTCCTAGGTCTGGTATAAAGATGGAATATATCGGTCCACTCCTTCTGTTAACTCCCCCTCAAAGGGTCAAAATTTTGACTATCCACGAAGCTCATAAAACGCGAAATGAACATCCCATTCCATTCAGACTTGGCACAGCTCAATATTTCCATCATCACAAGATCTGTTTTAAAAATGGTAGAGTTCGGACCATTTCTTCTGGTACCGCCCCCACAAAGGTTCCAAATTTTTAATAACCAAACGAACATAAAATCCGAAATAAGCATTCGGTTCTTTTCAAATTTCAAATATCCCATTATTTCTACTAACACAGGATCTGCTTCAAATATGGAATATATCGGTCCCATCCTTCTGGTACCTCCCCTACAAAGGGTCAACATTTTGAATGCTCCTGAAGCACAAAATATGCGACATTAACATCCGATTCCATTCAGACTTGGCACATCTCAATACTTCCATTAACACAAGATCTGTTTTAAAAATGTTAAAGTTCGTACCATTTCTTCTGGTACCACAAAGGGTTTTTTAAAAAACAAAACGAGCATGAAATCCGAAATAAGCATCCGCTTCTTTTCAAATTTCAATTTACCCATTATTTCTACTAACACAAGATCTGCTTAAAATATGGAATATATCGGTACCATCCTTCGGGTACCTCCCCTAAAAAGGGGTCAAAATTTTGAATGCTCATGAAGCTCATAAAACGCGTAATGAACATCCGATTCTATTCAGACTTGACACATCTCAATATTTCCATCATCACAAGATCTGTTTTAAAATTGGTAGAGTTGGGACCATTTCTTCTGGTACCTCCCCCACAAAGGGTCCAAATTTTTAATAACCAAAACGAGCATAAAATCCGAAATAAGCATCCGGTCCTCTTTATATTTCACACATCCAATTATTTCTACTAACACAAGATCGGCTTCAAGTATGGAATATTTGAATAACCTGAAAATACGCGAAATTAACATTCGATTCCATTCAGACTTGGCACATCTCAATATATCCATCAGCACAAGATCTGTTGTAAAAATGGTAGAGATCGGGCCATTTCTTCAGGTACCTCTTTCACAAAGGGTCTAATTTTTTTTTAAAGTTAAAAAAAAATAAAGGAGGAAGTCGATATAGTCCATACCTGGTACGTCGCAATATTTTATCATATTTATATAGGTCCTGTTCAAAATGGACAATATCGGCCCGTTACTTAGGAACCTACTCCATAGATGGTCAACAATTTAAATAATCAAAACAGATGTCAAAATAACTAATCAAACATTGGCTGAGGGTATACAGCTGTCGGCAAAACCCGACCTATACTTTTTAACTTCTTCTCATAGGTTTGGGTGATGATCGTACCTCTTTGGTTTTATTACAAATCCCCCCTAACATTTTCAGGCGAACTACCTGAAAGCGAGGAGCACATTTTGACATACTACTATTCGCTGATTTCCAGCAAGTGTATGGGGAGTCTCATAGACTCCTTGTGATCATCTTGCTCCGCTGCCTCTACGCCTTCCTCGTTGATCTTTTGCTTGCATATTTGGAGGGATTCAGAGTCTAAGTTGCTATTTAATAATACTACCAGTGTAGATATTGTATTTTCATTGGGCTTCTCAATCCACCTACCTGTTTGTGCCCTATGTTGGGTAGTAGACTATTCCATTCGGGTCGCCAAAATATAACCAGTAAAGAAAGTCGTAAAGTCGGGCGGGGCCGATTTTATGATACCCTACACCACTTTGCTAATTTAGTTGAGCTCCACATAACAATTAAAAGTTTTTATGGGAGAATTCAATCATACACCCTATGATTGTAATTATAATTTAAAATTCAAAGTAATAAATATGCCGAAGCATTTGTATATTTAAAATTCGGACTTGTATTGAACATTTGGTGTAAGATTAATTTGAAATCGGATAAAGATATATATATGGGAGATATATCCAAATCTGAACCGATCTCGATAAAATTTAGTAAAGATATTTCTGTGCTGTATTTCCCTGAATATCGTTGTTACGGAGGGCATATTACGGCTGTGGGTAACAAATACAACAAATCGGATGAACAATATATATGGGAGCTATAGCTATATCTGAACCGATCTTCACCAAATTTGGCTTACTACCTTCTAGACTCAATTCGGTCGTATGTGCCAAATTCCATTGCAATTGGGCAAATATTAGATGTTTGGTGCACAATAAAAGGTAAATCGGACGAAGTTATATATGGGAGCTATGTCCAAACCTGAACCGATCTGGATAAAATTTAGCAAAGGTATTTCTGAGCTGCATTTGATATTTTTCCTCAAATATCGTTGTTACAGAGTGCATATTACGGCTGCGGAGGACAAAAATAACAAATCAGTTGAACAATATATATGGGAGCTATAGCTATATCTGAACCGATCTTCACCAAATTTGGCATACTACCTTCTAGACTCAATTCGGTCGTATGTGCCAAATTTCATTTGGCGTCTAATATTTGCCCAAATTTGCATTTGGGCAAATATTAGACGTTTGGTGCACAATAAAAGGTAAATCGGACGAAGTTATATATGGGAGCTATGTCCAAATCTGAACCGATCTGGATAAAATTTAGCAAAGGTATTTCTGAGCTGCATTTGATATTTTTCCTCAAATATCGTTGTTACAGAGTGCATATTACGGCTGCGGAGGACAAAAATAACAAATCAGTTGAACAATATATATGGGAGCTATAGCTATATCTGAACCGATTTCGATCAAATTTGCCACACTTACTTTCAGGCCTAATTTGGTTGTATGTGCAAAATTCCATACCATTCGGGCTGATATTACACGTTTGGTGCACAATAAAAGGTAAATCGGACGAAGATATATATGAGAGCTATATCTAAATGTTTATCGATTATCTCCAATTTCAATAGGGTTCGTCCTTGGGCCAAACAAATGTTGTTTGCAAAATTTCATCTCAATCGGATAATAAATGCGACCTGCATTTTGTTCACAAGAATACACGGACAGACGGACGGACGGATGGACTGACATGCATAAATCAACTCAGAAAGTGATTCTATGCAGATCATCAAAAGGAACTATGGGTCTATCTCGTTTCCTTTTGCCTGTTACAAACAAATGCACAAAGACATAATACCCTGACCACCTTGTGGTGTAGGGTATAAAAATATTAAGATCATCCACCTTCTCCCTATCAGTCACCTTGTTCCGAGCATTTTAAAAGACAGAAAACTCCCAGAAATAAGTTCGAATATTCGATGCCCAAATGGCCAGCTTTACCTGGGCGTACACTGAGTGTGACAATGATAATTGTGGAGAATAAGAAGCCTGCATGCTTTGAACATGATACTATGCCTGTAATATTGAACTTTTCTCGTTCAGCATTACATCTCGTCGATTTAGTGCGTATTTCAGTTCCTAAACTTTATTTTACACTTCAATTTTTGTAGTCTCAAAACCCTTAAAATATGCTTTAGAAAACATTTAGTGTTTGTCATTGAACTGCATCCATCAGACTTCCATACCTTCACACTTTCCATTTTGTTTTTTTTTTTTTTCTAAATAATTGAAAAATCAAATAAACTTTGATGTCAAACGCTGACATGTTGGTTTATTTAACAACTCAATTGAATTGCAACCGCCCTCCTCCTTACCCACCTCCCTCTCAACCATCCTTGTTTAGGTTGTCTAGTTAAGCCAACATAGTCTGGCAGCCAATACCATTCGAAATAAGGCATTTAATGGTAGAACTAAAAACTTGCATAATCATGTTTACACAATTACTTTGCACAAAGTTAACCAGACATCCTGATGAGGAGGATGATGGTGATAACGTGGTGATGACGATGAGAAAGCAAAAAAAAAACCCACGGCGAAAACAGAAAATATCTAAATTCAATTACAATGGTGGTCACTTGCCCGGCTGGTGGCGGCGGACAAGAAAGCTTGATTTGTTATGGTGTTAAAGAATTACTTTATTATTGTTCCGATGAAAATTGACTGATGATGACATAGACAGTTTTTTCTGGCTTTGCAATTCTTTAGAAAATTAACATCAGACACGGCGGGATTGAAGACCAAAATAAACTCTTTCAATTTAAGTAGACAAACCAAAAAAAGCAGATTGCTATTTAATGCAAAAATATACACACACACACACACACATGTAAATATGTATGTCTGTGTGCGAACATGAAGTAAAAGCGGGGAAAAACAGAATATGAGCCGTGTTAGTTTGAGGTTTGACGTTGATGGATTCGGTAGTGTAATATAAATTCTTTTGTTCGTCGTTCGTCTCTCATTTGATGCGAAAAATGAAACGAAACGTTGAACGAGAGCGAAAAAAAAAATTAAAACAGAAAATCAGGGAAGCAGACACCCGTCAAGCAGATTGACGGCATATCGCACAAAAACACACACACGCACGCATATGGTTGCCTACAAAAGTCTATAGCATATGCTAAGGCGCAGACGGACTCACACACATACGCAGCAAATATCCTTCCAATTACAGTCTCATTATGTCAATTGCAAACGTTTTCGTTTCAGCAAAAATTACAAATGAAATTCGTACTCCAGCGCGAAAAAAATGGTGAAATTAACCCTTAAAGAGCCAATACTACTAAGGAGGGGATGACAACTAGGAATACGTTATAAATTAACCCGTGGTGATAAGACCTCCAGACTAGAAGCTCTACATGTACAAGACCAGAAGGTCTTCGTACAGGAGACCAGAAGGTCTTCTAAAAGAAGACCAGAAGGTCTTCTAAAAGAAGGTCTTCTATAGGAAGACCTTTGCTCTTCTATAGACTTTTACAAGACCAGAAGGTCTTCTTTTAGAAGAAGAAGACCAGAAGGTCTTCCTATAGAAGACCAGAAGGTCTTCCTATAGAAGACCAGAAGGTCTTCATATAGAAGACTAGAAGGTCTTCCTATAGAAGACCAGAAGGTCTTCGTATATGAAACCCGAAGGTCGTATCGGAGACCAGAAGGTCTTCGTATCGGAGACCAGAAGGTCTTCGTATCGCAGACCAGAAGGTCTTCGTATCGCAGACCAGAGGTCTTCGTATAGGAGACCAGAAGGTCCTCGTATGGAAGACCAGAAGGTATTCGTATAGATGACCAGGAAGGTCTTCGTATAGAAGACCAGAAGGTCTTTGAATGGGAGATCAGAAATTCTACTTCTAGAAGACCAGAAGGTCTTCTGGTCCTCTATAGAAGATCAGAAGGTCTTCGTATAGGAGACCAGAAGGTCTTCGTATCGGAGACCAGAAGGTCTACGTATCGGAGTCCAGAAACCGAAGGTCTTCGTATCGGAGACCCGAAGGCTTTCGTATCGGAGACCAGAAGGTCATCGTATCGTAGACCAGAATGTCTTCGTATCGGAGACCAGAATGTTTTCGTATCGGAGACCAGAAGGTCTTCGTATCGGAGACCAGGAAGGTCTTCTTATAGTAGACCAAGAAGGTCTTCGTATAATAGACCAGGAAGGTGTTCGTATAGAAGAGCAGAAGGTCTTCGTATAGAAGACCAGGAAGGTGTTAGTATAGAAGACCTGGAAGGTGTTCTTGTAGAAGACCAGGAAGGTCTTCGTATAGAAGACCAGAAGGTCTTCTCGTATAGAAGACAAGAAGGTCTTCTCGTATAGAAGACAAGAAGGTCTTCTCGTATAGAAGACCAGAAGGTCTTCTCGTATAGAAGACCAGAAGATCTTCTCGTATAGAAGACCAGAAGGTCTTCTCGTACAGGAGACCAGAAGGTCTTCTCGTACAGGAAACCAGAAGGTCTTCTCGTACAGGAGACCAGAAGCTCTTCTCGTACAGGAGACCAGAAGGTCTTCTCGTATCGGAGACCAGAAGGTCTTCTCGTATCGGAGACCAGAAGGTCTTCTCGTATCGGAGACCAGAAGATCTTCTCGTATCGGAGACCAGAAGGTCTTCTCGTATCGGAGACCAGAAGGTCTTCTCGTATCGGAGACCAGAAGGTCTTCTCGTATCGGAGACCAGAAGGTCTTCTCGTATCGGAGACCAGAAGGTCTTCTCGTATCGGAGACCAGAAGGTCTTCTCGTATAGAAGACCAGAAGGTCTTCTCGTATAGAAGGGTCCTCTTCTGCACTTCTATGCGAAGAAGACCCTCTGCTCTTCCAGGAGAAGAGGACCGTGAGGACCGTCTGCTGACCCTCTGGTCTCCGATGCGATGACCACCCTCATGTCTGCTCTGTGAAGAAGACCCTATGGTTTTCTATGCGGTCTGGTCTTTTATGCGAAGAAGGCCCTTTCTGGTCTTCTCTCCGAAAATTGTTTTTTTTTTTTTCTTTGTCCTATTTCAGAACACTCTAATCTCTGAAATTGGTTTGCCTCTTCGAAACACTGTCACCTCCAAATTTCTCTATTTTTTTCAATATCAACGCCGCCCAATCGCACCATTGAACAAAACTAAAAAGGACAGACCCACATCAAACTGACCGAACATAACAACATGACATGGTCTATGCAAGGCAGCCTCCCAAATTGCGACAGCGACAACATGGACTTTGAATGGGACACAATACCATTACCGCCACTTCCACCACACCACACCACCGGACGCGAACGCGGACATGGACATCTCATTAAATGTCGCGTTGCAAACTCAGCTCACGCAATGAATGCAAGTGCAGCGTGAAACTCCCACCCTGCCGTCCGCCAATTCATTATATGAAGCATGGCTCTTATATTTTTTTGGAATTATTGTCACTGGCGTTGTTATCGTTTTGTTTGTTGCATAATTTCGGGTGTCAGTTAAGTTAATGTGACAATGCCTACATTTAGGCGGCCAAAAAAAAAAACGCGACTAAGCAAAAATGCCTATCAACGGAATATCTATTGCACCGAATGGAGCAGGGTATAGTCATGCATGTAGTTGTGTGTGTAAATGAGAAAGCGGATGGTATGGGTACTATATGGGAAAGGTTTGAAATTTTGAAAAAGACTTCAGGTCCGAAAGGTGCGTAATTTAAAGCTAGTCGAGTTATTAATCGAATATATTTTATTGGGTGGGATTCGCTACATAACTTTTACCATTCTTTGAATATAAGTCGTATTTGCTTGTAGAAGTCCCTAATAATTTCAAGAGCACTGCCATATTTTCCAAAAATCCACGAATTTTTTTTTCGAATTTTTTCCCTTCTCACCATACCTCCCCCCATTCAAAAATAACTAAATTTCTACAAACTTCTTCAAAACACGGCCTTAAATCCGTTGCCAATGAAAAATACATTTTCTGTTCTTTTTTTCTAATATTCCATGTAATTTCATTTTCGGTGGACATCAACATTGGCCTCATAGGCAGGGGGAGGCTTAACCCATCCTTGTTCGTTTTTAAAATGTATTTCCATGTCCTGTTCCGCATTAATATTGTTTTTTTTTTCGCCATGATATTTGCGAATGGGCGACTCAGCTTTTTTGTTCGCTCGCCTGGCTGTGGCCATTTCTCCGCTGATGTCGTCGTTGGTTACCATTCCCAAAAAAAAAAAATCCTCTGCGATGCCTTAGCCTCGGTTAGTTATGTTACTGACGTTGTCATGCTTACGCGACCGCAACATTGTCTGTTTTGTAGGCGTGCCAATGTCGCTGATTTTGTAACCTACAACTTGTTTCGCGTGTGTCGCACATTAATAACACACAGCGAAACGTGCTCTCTTTCGTATACTAATGTTTAAGTTTCCTGTTATCAGCACCAGTAGCAACAACAACAACAACCATGGAGAAAAACACAAAGAACAACAAAAACTAGAAATAATTACGTGGCATACGGGGGGTTTTAAACTGAAATCTAAAGCTAAACTCCTGCCAGGGCGCAGCATTGCTGCTGATGCTGGTCATGTAGTTTTTGCCAAATGGCCAGAAAACATCGGCCCAAATGTCACTGACGCGGTGAAATATCTTAAAACAACAACATTGTCCAAACTAAACCTCTTTCGGGGAAAATTATTATCGCCAACCATTAAAAGATATAATGTGGTGCCTTTTTTGGATTTTTCCGGCTATTTGCCATATAAATTTTGCGGTCAATGGTAGTACTTGAAATATTGCCGGGTAGCCCTTGTTTTTGTAAAGTACAACAAAAAAATGAATTACAATAAAATATTGAGAATTTGAGTTGAAAATAGATTTAAAATATTCGGTTTAAAAAAATTCGATATCGAAAAAGGGTCCAATAACATATTCCGTAAACCAACTTCTTAACTATTAAGATTTTTAAAGTCGAATCCCCTCAATAATAATATCTATACCTCCGGAACAGTTTTTTTATCCTCAGCCATATGACTACAGAGGGTATATATCATTTGATATGGTCAAAACGTGCCTAATCGAAATAACGGTTTTAGACCCTAGGTCTCTTTGGACCAAATCCGTTTCAGAAGATTTGGAGTCGATCTAGCGAAGTCCGTACGACTGTCTCTCTGGCTGGCTTGTGCGCACGATAACTCTCGAAGGGAGTATCCGATTTGATCCAAGGTTGGTACATCGTAATATTATTGTCAAACTTAGATTGAGTTCGGAGATGGACAATATAGGTCATCTTTTTCCCACAAAATATCAAAATTTTTAAAGAAAATAATTTATTGCGCAGAAAGAGAAAGGATAATCCGATTTTGCTCCAACTTTGCGAATCGTAATATTTTCAGTGCTAGGTCAGGTGCGAAAATTTGACCCCCACGAAGGGTCAAAATTTGTCATAGTTACAACTCTCATAGAATGTGATGTAAGAGTCTGATTGTCTTCAAATTTTACACATCTCAATAATTTCATTAACCCAAGGTCTGGTGTGAAAATAAAATTTATCGGTCCACTCCCTCTGGTACCTCCCACACAAAATGTCAAAATTTTCAAAGAAAATAATTTATTGCACAGAAAGAGAAAGGATAATCCGATTGTGCTCCATCTTTGCAAATCCTAATATTTGCATCAGTGCTAGGCCAGATGTGAAAATGGATAACATCGGTCCACTCAATCAAGTACCTCCCCCACAAAGGGTCAAAACTTTGAATAATTACAACAGTTATAAAATATGATGTAACTCTCCGATTGTCTTGAAATTTCACACATCCCAATATTTTTATCAACCCAAGGTCTGGTGTTAAGATGGAAATAAAAAAATATATTTATTTTCTGCACAGAAAGAGAAGCAATAATCCGATTTTGCTCCAACTTTGCAAATTCTAATATTTGCGTCAGTTCTAGGCCAGGTGCAAAAATTAATTATATCGGTCCACTCCATGAAGTGCCTCCCCCACAAAAGGTAAACAATTTGGATTAATTGTAACTCTTATAAAATGTGATGTAAGAATCCGATTGTCTTAAATTTTCACACATCCCAATATTTTTATTAACTTTAGAACTGGTATTAAGATGCAATATATCGGTCCACTCCTTCTGGTATTTTAAATATCCATTATGCTTATAAAACGCGAAATTAACATCCGATTCCATTCGCACTTGACACATCTGAATATTTCTTTCAACACAAGATCTGCTATAATACGGTAGAGATCGGGCCATTTCTTCCGGTACCTCCCCCACAAAGGGTCAAAATTTTGAATAACCAAAACGTTTATAAAATCCGAAATAAGCATCAGGTTCTCTTTATATTTAACACATCGCATTATTTTCTCTAATAAAATATCTGTTGTGAAGATGGGATGCAATTTTCTCATTTATTCAAAAACAACAAAAAAAAAAGTAAAACAGTAGCTAAGTGTGGCCGGAACAAGCATAACAATTGAAAAAAAAATTGAAAAAAAAAAAACATCCGTCGAAAAAATACCTTTTAACTGAAAATCGTTATAGGCCTGATTACGCAATTTTTGTCTTAAGTTGAAGTATCCATTATGAACTTCAAATACGAAGTGTGAAACAATTCCGGTGAGCCTTTTGGTTTCCTCTGCGAAGAAGACCCTCTTCTGTGCGAAGAAAACCGTCTTCTCCTCTTCTTCTTCTTCTTCTCTTTGCCCTTATTCTGAACACTGTAATCTGTGAAATTTATAACGTAGCTAAAATCATGAGAATACCGAATGAAGAAAGGTATCGTTATATATACCTGCATGGGCAAACCAGTAAGGAAAGGTCGAAAGTCGAGCGGGGCCGACTATATGATACCCTACACCACTATGCATGATCAATAGAGTTTCCGTTACAAAATAGTTTATATTGTGAATTTAAGGGAAGTAGATCATACCAAATATAAAACAATTAACATTGCAGGTTAGTGCATTATATGACATCGGAAAGGATTATATTAAAAAATATTTATTGGAGCAATAGATATACCGGACCTAATTTCACTAAATGGTAAAATTCGGTTGAATATGAAAATATCTACTCAATATGGGCTGATATTAAATCGGTTGAAGATGTATATCAAAGCTATATAAAAATCTGAATTTGGTGCAAAAAAAACCTGAAATCTGTTCAAGATTTCTATTGGAGCCATATCCAAATTTGAACCGAACTTGACAAAATTTGAAACACTTATTTCACAGCTTTATCTGATTTCCAGTACCAAATATCATTGTTGTGAAGTGTATATTACGCTTATGAGGGACTTTAAACCCCAAAGCGGATAAAACCTATATATGGGAGCTATAGCTATATTTGAACCGATTAACACTAAATTCTAGGATTAATTCGGTCGGAATTACCCAAATTCAGTATATTTTGGTTGATATTAGCCATATGGTGTACAATAAACCTGATATCGGATAAAGATATATTTTGGAGCTATATCCTAATCTAATAAAATACTTTTTTAACGAACTATAGTTTGATTTTAATAGAGATATAGCGTGGATTTAGAAACAAAATGTATGGAGCCATAGGTTGCACTTTTTAAATATTTTTTAGATTTCTTTTTCTGAGAGGTGTACCCGTGTTTTTTTTTTTTGAAAATTTTTTAAAAGTGTGTCTTAAAAAATCTGAGCTTCAGTCGTGCATTTTTTGAGAATAAATTTTCAAACAGGACTACGAGCGAAAAATTTTTAAAAGATTTTTGAGTCATGAATTTTTGAAGGATATTTTTTCAAAGCTTGATTTTTTTAAAATATTTTTTCAAAGCGTAATTTATTTTAAGCACGACTTTTTATACCCTCAGTCATGCGGCTAGAGAGGGTATATATCATTTGATACGGCCAAAAGTGACACATCGAAATAAAGGCTTTTACCCCTAGAACTGTTTGGAGCAAATCCGTTTCAAGACATTTGGAGTCGATCTAGCGATGTCCGTCCGTCTGTCTGGCTGGTGCGCGCGATAACTCTCGAAGGGAATATCTGATTTGGTTCAAACTTGGTGCATCGCAATATTATAATCAAACTTAGATCGAGTTCGGAGATAGGCAATATCGGCCCACTCCTTCTGCTACCTCACCCATAAAAGGTCAAAATTTACAGGGTAAGATAAAAAAACTGCAACCAACTTCAGACTGCTGTCATTTCTAATCCACTTGTCCGACACCCGTTATATTTTTTTCCAGTGATAGCTCATTATATCATTTTTAAAAAAGTACAAAAGCATTTTTGTGAGAATATTCCAGAGAAAAAGTTATTTGTGATGGATTTCTTTATATTTGGCTAAAAAACCACAAGTGGCAATCGTTAGACCACTCCAGCATTTAAATGTGAATAAATATTTAATGTCTTGTACCATCGATCGTTACCGTGATACTGGTAGCGTAACGCGACGTCAAGGAAGTGGATGGAAGAAAACAGCAACAAGCCATTGAAATTACAAAAAGTGCAAGAACTTACACCGCAACAGATAGAAAATAGCCTCAAAAAAGCTAAAGAGTTGCTTCGCTTGGCCAAAAGTGGTGAAATTCCGAATTTGGTTTTCTCCGATGTTAAAACATTTGTTGTTCAGCAGTTTGTAAACAAACGAAATGATCGTATTTACCTGCCAAAGAGGTCAGCTGAAAATGTGCATCTTTGGTTGGCCACCAGAACTCAATGGCGGCCATGGTGATGGTGTGGGCCGCCATAACAGCCGATGGTCGCTCTCCGCTCGTATTAATCGACCGTTGCATCAGAATAAATGCCGAATATTATGGCGAAAATATTTTGAAGGGTGTATTAAAGCCTTGGGCACGCAAATATTTTGGCCCCAGACCTTGGACATTCCAACAGGACTCAGTACCATCGCACTCAGCACGCGCCACCCAATGGAATGGTTACAATATGAGGTTCCTCGACCACAAAAATCTCCGGATACCAATTCGTTGGACTATTGTGTCTGGGGTATTTTGGAAAGCAAGGTTGACAATTAAAAAATACCAAAGTGTCGATCACCTCAAGCAAGCGTTTCACCGGGAATAGGCCAAAATACCGCAGAGCAACATTTCGGCAGCGTGTGACGGTTTCATTGGCCGGTTAAGGGCCATAATTGTAGCCAAAGGTGACCAAGTCGAACAAATCTAAACTTATTCTAAAATTATGGCGTTTGACTTTCTTGCAGTTTTTTTATCACACCCTGTATATATATATATTTTTTTTTCTTTCTTTTTTTTGCAGTGTAATTCGGGTTTTTTGGTCGCCTATGTTAGTTTATTAATATATATTTCGACTTACCTTATATGTTGTAACCTCAATATGTTGACTCCTTATAGGGGAGATCCCAAGGAGTGGAACAATATTATTCCCTTCGCATATGATATAAACATTACAAGGTGATACTCTCGAACTTTACTACTTTATTGAGATGTGATTTTTTGGATAATGTTGAATTTTTGTAGGTCTCCCAGAAATTGGACGGATATAACCCATATTTTCATTGGATCTATAGCTGATTGAAATATTGAGATACCCTCAATTTAAACACATCTCCGACTAATAATATTTTAACATCAGATTTTGTGTTGGTTGAAATATTGAAGTTTGTCATGATTGAAAAGAATTGCATACCCATCCTGAATTTTATGAGAGTGATAGGTATTTAAAAATTTGGGACAGGTACCAGAACTATTGGCCTGATCTATTCCAATTTGTTATAAGAACTAGAATTAGTAGAAACATTGGGCTATGCCCAATTTTGAAAATTTTTGCTCAATTTGACTTTAAAAGAGTTATGATTTTTTAAAATGTGGACCATTTGTGGGGAATGAACCAGAGTAGTCCAATATACATTTTTATTTATAGCAAGGCTGGAGTAGTAAATTTGAAGAGAATAGAACACTTCCTTCACATTTTATAAGCGTTGCGAAATTTTGACCCTGGGTCAAATCGAGACGGACGGACATCGCTAGATCGACTCCAAATGTCCTTAAACAGATTTGATCCAAAAATAGGGTCTAAAAACGTTATTTCGATGAGGCACTTTTTGGCCGCAGGTATAAAAATGTATAGTCCTTTCTATTCACCGCCTATTTTGCGTCCAGGAAATTTCCAACATCAAAATATTATTCATACCTGAGACAAAACATTTTCATTCCAACAATCATAGTTTCTTTCAGTAACAATATGCCATATCAATTTTAGTGACAATAATTATACATTTCGATAAATAATTACTGAAATCACTTTATTTCGATTCTAAATGGCAGGATATGTGTGAACAATCACCATTCCCATCCCTTTCCTGCCCATTCACATTTGAAAGCAATTTATTAATACCTCTTTCTCATTAAAGATAGGCCTACAAATGCACAGCATCCTACAAAAGCCCATTCACTCACATTGAGGACAAACAGTAGAGGAAAGTAGTGAGGGAGGGAGGATAGATTGGAAGGAAATGTTTAGGTGTGCAGAAATTAATTTTGTTTCCTGTTCCACCCATCCAATGGCATTCTTGCCTTCACATGTGTCTAACATGACAACGATGCTGTTGTTGTCATCGCTGCATTTTAATGCCTGACACTTCATCACCCCCAAAGTTTTCGTTAAGGCTTAGGGGGAGCGAGAGAGAGAGATAGAGAGAGAGAGTGTGTGCTGAAGCCAGAAGATTGAAATATTGTCACAAGCAACAAGACGTTGTTTACCAACAGCCTAGTTCGCCATCCACAAGGACTTCATCAGTTCGTTCGTTCATATGTTGTCGACTTGTGATATGTTTGTCAACGGCAGGATGACAATGCACACCCTCTTTCTCACTCACCCACACTCACACACATCAAGCTAACATTTTCCTTGCAGCAATGCAACAACATCTATTGACTTGACTTTATTGTTATGTGAGGGAGGGAACAGGGTGGGAGGGCCACCCGTTGCCTGGTTAAGAAGTAATATTCGGAATATGAGGAAATATGCCTAAATGAATTCTTGTCTTAAATTCCTTCAGATCGTTGGCTTAAATTTATAACGCACTCATTTGGGTATTAGGGTGTGACGAGTTATAAAAAATTTCAGGAACATTTTAGCGAACTTTCTTTAAATTATTTACTCAAAGAATTAAAAGCGTTTATTTTTTAAAATATTTTTTCAAAGAGCTATAACAGAGAATTTTTTAAATATTTATTCAAAAAAGCATGGATTTTTTAAAAATTCTCGAAGGGCTATAGGTGCGCAATTTTTTTAAAATTCATTGAAGCATGGATTTTTTAAAAATATTTTTCAAAGAACTATATATTTTTTTTAATAGATCTCTCGCGTGGATTTAAAAAAAAATTACAGAGCCATAGGTTGAACTTTTTAAATTTTTTATAAATTTTTTTCTGAGAGGTGTATCCGTGGATTTTTTTTTTTTTTGAAAAATTTTAAGTAGCCGATCTTTAAAAAAATCTGAGCTTATGTCATGCATTTTTTGAGAATAAATTTTCGAACAGGATTACCAGCGCCAATTTCTAAAAGATTTTTAAGTCATGAACATTTGAGAGATATTTTTCCAAAGCTTGATTTTTTTTTTAAATATTTTTTCAAAGCATAATTTTTTTTCAAAAAAAAAAAAAAAAAAAAAATCCAACCACGATTTTAATACCCTCAGTCACATGGCTAGAGAGGGTATATATCATTTGATACAGCCAAAAGTGCCACATAGAAATAACGGTTTTTACCCCTGGACAAAATCCGTTTCAAGGTATTTGGAGTCGATGTAGCGATGTCCGGCCGTATGTCCGTCTATATGTCTGGCTGGCTAGTGCGCACGATAACTCTCGAAGGGAATATTCGATTTGCTTCTAACTTGGAGCATCGTAATATTATTATCAAACTTAGATCGAGTTCGGAGATAGGCAATATCGGTCCACTCGTTCTGCTACCTTCCCCACAGAAGGTCAAAATTTTCAAGAAATACAGGGTGAGATAAAAAAACTACAACCAACTTCAGACGGCTGTCATTTCTAAGCCACTCGTCCGACAGCTGCTGAATTTATTCCAGTGACAGCTCATTATATTGTTTACAATCGTACAAAAGCATTTTGGTGAGAATTTTCCAGAAAAAAACTTATTCGGGATGGAATTCATGCGCGATAGTGTGACTTCTTTATATTTGGCTGGAAAACCACAAGTGGCTATCGTTAGAGCACTCCAGCATTTAAATGTGAATAAATCTTGTGTGTCTCGTATCATCGCTCGTTACCCGTGATACTGGTAGCGTAGAACGACGTCAAGGAAGTGGACGGAAGAAAACAGTAACATCAGCAGAAATGGTTCGAAAAGTAAAGAAGCGAGGAGATCGAAACCTCAACGCCGAAGAGGCCGAAAAATGGCTCGTGAGCTGAACATATCGCAATATTCCATTCGGAAAATATTGAAAAATGAGCTCGGAGTAAAGCCATTGAAATTCCAACAGAAAGAAAATAGACTCAAATGACCTAAAGAGTTTCGTCGCTTGGCCGAAAGTGGTGAACTGCCGAATTTGGTTTTCTCCGCTCCGATGAGAAAACATTCGTTGTGTAGCAGTTTGTAAACAAACAAAATGATCCTGTTTACTTGCCAAAGAGGTCAGCTGAAAATATACACCTTCGGTTGGTCACCAGAAATCATGATGGTGTGGGCCGCCATAACAGCCGTTGGACGCTCTCCGCTCGTATGAATCGGCCGTGGCATCAGAATAAATGCCGAATATTTATCGCGAAAATATTCTGGAGGGTGTATTAAAGCCTTGGGCACGCAAACATTTTGGTCGCAGTCCTTGGACATTCCAACAGGACTCGGCACCATTGCACTCAGCAGGCGCTAACCAATAATTGTTACAAAGTGAGTTTTCTCGCTTCATTTCCAGCGCACAATGGCCACCAAAATCTCCGCATACCAATCCGTTGGACTATTGTGTCTTAAGTATTTTGGAAAGCAAGGTTGGCACCTAAAAAAATTCCAAAGCGTCAAGCAATCGCTTCGCCGGGAATGGGCCAAAATACCGCAGAGCAACATTCGGTCAGCGGGTGACCGTTTCATTGGCCGTTTGAAGGCCATAATTCGTGCCAAAGGTGACCAATTCGAATCTAAACTTTTTCTAACATTTGATGCTATTTCCGACCTTTTCGTATTCATTCAATGAAATTAAAAAAAAATGTAAAAGTTATGGCCTTTGACTTTGTTGTAGTTTTGTATCTCACCCCGTATTTTACTTCACAGAAAGAGAAAGGATAATCCGATTTTGCTCCAACTTTGCAAATTCTAATATTGTGTCAGTGCTAGGTCAGATGCGAAAATGGACAATATCGGTCCGCTCCATCAGGGATCTCCGTCACAATGTGTCAAAATTTTGATTAACTACAACTCTCATAAAATTTGGTGTAGGAGTCCGATTGTCTTCAAATTTCACACATCCCAATATTTTTATTAACCCAGGGTCTGGTGTTAACATGGAATATATCGGTCCACTTCTTCTGGTATCTCCCATACAAAAGGTTGAATTTACCCACACCTATTGGAAAATAGTTATAAAAGCCACGATCAAGCCACTGACGAACTTGGAAAAATATTCTTAAAATCCCACGGTTAAAGTGCCGATGGTCTTTAATATTTATTGATTTAACCTCATGATTGGAGTACAGGTGGTCCACAAAAAAATATTCTTAAAAATCAGCGTTGAAGCCACCGTCGTACCTTAAATTTTATTCTTAAAATCCCACGGTTAAAGTACCGATGGACATTAAAATGTTTTCACATAATCCCATTATGAGAGCAGATATTGTGCATAAAGAAATATTCTTAAAAATCCACGGTTAAATAAAAAAGATTAGAATTTAAAAAAAAAAAAAAATAATAATAATAATAACAATAATAATAATAATAATAATAATAATAATAATAATAATAATAATAATAATAATAATAATAATAATAATAACAATAATAATAATAATAATAATAATAATAATAATAATAATAATAATAATAATAATAATAATAATAATAATAATAATAATAATAATAATAATAATAATAATAATAATAATAATAATAATAATAATAATAATAATAATAATAATAATAATAATAATAATAATAATAATAATTATAATAATAATAATAATAAAATAAATATTTTCTACACAGAAGGAGAAATAATAATCCGATTTTTCTCCAACTTTGCAAATCCTAACATTTACGTCAGTTCTAAGTCAAGTGCAAAGATGGATACTATCGGTCCACTCCATGAAGTGTCTCCTCCACAAATGATCAACATTTTCAATATTTACAACTTATATAAAATGTTATGTAAAAGTCCAGTTGTCTTCAAATTTCACACATCCCAATATTTTTATCAACACAAGATCTGGTGTTATGATGTAATATATCGGTCCACTCCTTCTGGTACCTCCTCCACAAAAGATCGAAATTTTGAATATCCATGAAGCTCATAAAACGCGAAATTAACATCTGATTCTTGGAACATCTGAATATTTTTATCAACGCAGGATCTGTTATAAAAACGGTAAAAATCTGACCAGTCCTTCTGATACCTCTCCTACAAAGGGTCAAATTTTCGAATATCCAAAAAATCCGAAAAAGCATCATTTTCTCTTTATATTTCACACATCCCATTTTTTCTACTAACACAAGATCTGTTGTGAAGATGGGAACGAATACGCTAATATAACGTCTCAACTTCCAACATCCCTGCAATCACCACCCTAATATCCATCACATTTCTCCATCCACAATTTTGACGCAATGTGCGCGTATGTTCCAGCTATTCACATGTAAGTGTGGCATGTTGCACGATGTCAGGAGCTGTGATAATGATGACATAATTAGCACAAAATCTATGACACAACGACGATGACGACGACATACGAAATTCCTTTTGTCTTCGAACAGCACCCATTTACCTTTTAAGTTTTCTTATTGTTGTTGTTGCGTCGGCTGATGCTGGTGGTGGTAAGAATTCTTCATTGATGTTCTTGCCACTGTCATTATTTTATCTTGGCAAAATTTTACACATGTGTGTGTGTGTGTGTGAATGTGTATGTTTCTCAATTGTTCATTATGATTTTGTTGTCACCTGTGTATGTATCTGTGTGTGTGTGCGTGTATTTTATAGTTTAATTATGAGGCCTAAAAGACAATAATTGAAATGTTAATTACCGAAGTGGAATGCATTTTCACAATCAACGGGTGGTGGGGAGTGTGTGTTGTCTTGTGGGTGAGGGGATGGGTTTTGTGTCTTTATTACGTAGAATGTCCTAGATTGCTGAGAAGATATTAAAGTGCAAAATACGATATTGATTATTAAAAATTCCTGGAGGTGTCGAATGAAGTTCTAGTTAAATTTTAATATACAGGCAACCAAGTCAAACGCCATAATTTTTAAATTTTATTGAATGAAAGCATAAAATAGCATCAAATTTTACAATAAGTTTTTATTTGTTCGAATTGGTTACCTTTGTCACGAATTATGGCCTTCAAACGACCAATGAAGCCGCACACGCTGCCCGAATGTTGCTCTGCGGTAGTTTGGCCCATCCCCTGCGAAGTGCTTGCTTGAGGCGATCGACACTTTGGTATTTTTTAGTGCCAACCTTGTTTTCTAAATTACTCCAGGCTCAATAGTCGAACGGATTGGTATCCGGAGATTTTGGTAGCCTTTGTGTGCTGCAAATGAAGTGAGGTACCTTATTTTGTAACCATTCTTGGGAAGCGGGTGCTGAGTGCGATGGTGCTGAGTCCTGTTGAAATGTCCATGGTCTGTGACCAAAATGTTTGCGTGCCCAAGGCTTTAATACACCCTCCAGAATATTTTCGCGGTAATATTCGGCATTTATTCTGATATCACGGTCGATTAACACTAGCGGAGCGCGACCAGCGGCCCACACCATTAACATGGCTGGCGCTTGAGTTCTGGTGGCCAACCGAAGGTCACATTTTCAGCTGACCTCTTTGGCAAATAAATACGATCACTTTGTTTGTTTACAAACTGATGGGCAAGGAATGTTTTCTCATCGTAGAAAACCAAATTCGGCAGTTCACCACTTTCGGCCAAATTTAAATAAAAAACTTAAAATACCTCAAATCTGTCCTATGCATCGTAATGGGTAACGACTTCGAAATTCTTTGACATACCCAGTGGAAATTAAAGTAAAAAAATATAAAACTGCCGGAAACATCTGGTTGCGGGTCTGCATAAATATATTCTAACGTAAGTTCAACGTGTAAAATAGTATCAGTCGGTCTTTCCGACAGATGTCTACCCCCGCCTTAAATTGTAATCATTCAAACAGTTGACCCATAATGGAGGAGGTTCCGAAGCAGTTGGCAAATATTGACCAATTCCTATCTGACCTAACACTGATATAAATATTACAACGTGACAGGTTTGGACTGTATCGACTTCTTCCTATACTTTATATGGGATAAGTGCAATTTTTTGGAAAATGTGGAAATATGGGTGAAATGCCAGATATAGAGGTCCGAAGTATTCCATACTTCATCTAATACAGATAAAAATATTGGTAGGTGAAAAATTTGAAGGAAATCCAACATTTATATGCAATTTTATGCGAAATCTTAAATTCCGATAAATTACATATTCATATCGGATTTCTGGTTAAGAGAAATAATTAGATATAACAAGTTATAAAGAATCGCCGAACTGTTTCGCAAGTTATGACAGATATAAGTATTGGAAATTGTGACCCTTTGTAAGTGGGGTATCAGAAGGGGTTGGCAGATATATATGATCTCAACAGATCTTGCTTTACCAAAAATATTTGGATTTGTGAAATTTGAAGAGAGTAGGAAGCTTATTCCGCTTTTTTGAGCGTTTTTCAAAATCTTGAACACCATGTGGGGGAGGTACCAGAAGAAATAGTCCGATCTCTACCATCTTTATAACAGATATTGTGTAGATGAAAATATTGCAACATGCCAAGTCTGAATTGAAGCGGATGTTAATTTCGCGTTTTATGAGCTTCATTGATATTCAAAATGTTGACCCTTTGTGGGGGAGATACCAGGAGGAGTGGACTGATATATTCCATCTTCACAGTAGAAATTTGTGATTGTAAAAAAAATATGATGTGTGAAATATGAAGAGAACCGAATGCTTATTTCGGATTTTATAATCTTTTTGGATATTTAAAACTTTGACCCTATGTGGGGAAGGTATCAGAAGCAGTTGGTCCATCTCTATCATCTTTGAGACAAATGTTATGTTGATGGAAATATTGAGATGTACCCAGTCCGAATGGAATCGGATATTAATTTCGTGTTTTATGGGCTCCATGAATATTTAAAATTTTTAACCTTTGTGAGGGAGGTACCAGAAGGAGTGGACCGATATATCCCATCTTAACACAAAATCTTGGGTTTATAAAAATATTGGAATATGTGAAATTTCAAGACAATCGGATTATTACATCACATTCTATAAGAGCTATAATTCTTCAAAATGTTGACCATTTGTGGGGGAGGTACTTGGTAAAGTGAACCGATTCCATTCCGAGTCCATTTTCGCACCTGACCTATCACTGGAGACATTATTAGGATTTGCAAAGTTAGGCCAAAATCGGTTTATCCTTTGGTTTATCTCTTTCTGTGCCAGAAGGATTGGACCGATATCGACCATCTCCGAACTCGATGTAAGTTTCATAATAATATTACGATGTACCAAGTTTGGACCAAATCGGATACTCCCGTTGAGAGTTATCGTACGCACCAGCCAGCCAGACAGACGGACGGACATCGCTAGATCGACTCCAAATGTCCTGAAACGGATTTGGTCCAAAGGATCCTAGGTTCGAAAACCGTTATTTCGATGAGGCACGTTTTGGTCGTATCAAATGATATACACCCTTTCTAGCCATATAACAGGCCATTGTAACATCCGATCTAGAATGTCAAATTGGGATAACCATAATGTCGAATACAGGAGCCTGTGTGAGGATGAAGAAGAGAATGAAACGAACGAACAACTTTCATGCCACTGTCCTGCTTTATCAAGTTTTTTCTTAGGTAGGCTAAGGTTTCGGAGCACATCCTTTGAACAATTTTCGATATTTTTAAGTCACTAATCGTCACTATAGTTTGTTATAAAGAATCGTTAATATAGCAATACTCCATTTTGTTGAAGGCTGGCTTTGTAGGCACTTGAGAGTCCGTCTTCAAATTTTTACGTCTATTTATAATTTAAGTTTCCCTTTTGGCGGAATTAAAGGTTCAGACTGTGTCGCACTAAAACTAGTATTTACCTGTTTCCATGTAATATGTCCAGATAACAATAAAAATCCACTGTCGGGGACGTGACTCCAAGGCGATGTTGAAGCTACATACATCGAAAAATTACACAGTACGGCAATATTTAGTTTTCAATAATTACAGGAAAGTCCCCCATCTGACACTTTTAGAAATTTTCGGATTAAGCTTCCTCGGAGTCCCTGCATTTAAGGTATATAGTCTCTTCGGAAATATTGCAGATAAAATACGAAATTTAATTATTGCAAGGGTCATGACCATATGATCAATAGATAATATTTCATTTGACACGTTCCTCGTAGAAAGAAGTCTTATGTTATTTTCATGAGTCAACTCGAAATAAGAGTAAGGAAAAATTAATCAAAATAATCAGGGAATATCTTTGATTTTTTCGGAAACTTGATTTAAATATATTTTTTTATACCCTCAGCCATATGTCTAGAGATGGTATACATATATCTTTTGATACGGCCAAAACGTGCCTCGTCGAAATAGTGGTTTTAGACCCTAGGTCTCTTTGGACCAAATTCGCTTCAGAACATTTGAAGTCAATCTCGCGATGACCATCCGCCTGTCTGTCTATCTTTCTGGCTGGTGCGCACGATAACTCTCGAAGGGAGTATGCGATTTGGTCCAAACTTTACACATCGTAATACTTTTGTCAAACTTAGATCGAGTTCAGGGAAGGGCAATATCGGTTCACTTTTTCTTGTACCTCACTCTCAAAGCTCGAAATTTTCAAAAAATATATTTTCTACACAGAAAGAGGCACCATAATCCAATTTTCCTCGAACTTTGCAAACCCTAATGTTTGCGTCAGTGCTAAGTCAGGTGCGAAAATTAACAATATCGGTCCACTCCATCAAGTACCTCCCTTACAAAGGGTCAACATTTTGAATAATTACAACTCTTATAAAATGTGATGTAAGTGTCCGATTGTCGTCAATTTTCACACATCTCAATATTTTTATCAACCCAAGGTCTGGTGTTAAGATGGAATGTATCGGTTCGTACCAGAAGGAGTACCCCACAGAAGGTCGAAATTTTCAAATAATATTTTTTTTTTTGGCGTCAGTGCTACGTCAGGTTCGAAAATGGTCAATGAACAATAGTTATGTACCTCCCCCACAAAGGGTCAAAATTATGAATAATTACATCTCTTATAAAATGTGATGTAAGTGTCCGATTGTTTTCAAATTTCACACATTCCAATAATTTTATTAACCCAAGGTCTGATGTGAAAATGAAATACATCGGTCCACTCCTTCTGGTACCTTCCCCACAAAGGCTCAAAGTTTTGATTATCAATGAAGCTCATAAAAAGCGAAATCAACGTCCGATTCCATTCCAGACATGGCACATCTTAATATTTCCATCAGCACAAGATCTGTTATAAAGATGGTAGAGATCAGACCATTTCTTTTGCTACTTGCCCCACATAGGGTTCAAGATTTTGAGAAACCAAACGCTCAAAGTAAGCCAAATAAGCATTCAACTCTCTTCAAATTTCACACACACAAACATTTTTGCTTACACAAGATCTATTGTTAACCCCTTCTGGTACCTCCCCCACAAAGGGTCACAATTTTCAATACTTTTATCTGTCATAACAAGTCAGCGATTCTTTACAATTTCCTATGCCTAAATATTTCTCTCAAACAGAAATTTGGGATGAATATGCATTTTATGATACCAATATAGACCAAACCTGGTACATCGCAATATTTATATCGTACTTATTTAGACAATGGACAATATTGGCCCATTCCTTCTGAACCCATTCTATAGAGGGTCAAGAGTTTGAATAATCATAGCAGAAATCAAAATATGTATAAATGATCGAATTGAGGGTATACCTCTGTCGGCAGAACCGACTGATACTTTTTAACTTGTTTTTTTTTTTTTTTTTTTTCAACGAAAATATATATTTCATTTCTTTGGTGACTTATAGTTTGATGAAGAATATTTTTGTCTCTGACCTCATATTTCTAAAATTATCTTTTTTTTGGCTATTTTTACCAAAATGCCCACAAATCACATTTTAACCCTAAAATGTGTTTTAGGTAAGATTTAGACTCTTTACGCCTATAAGGACCCTAAATAGAATTTTATGGAAAATAATTTTGTAGAATATTTTGATTTCCTACGATGAAGTTTAAAGAGAGTTTGACCCATATATTTAAAGAAAAGTACCAAAAAGACCCCTTTCTTGACACGCCTCAGGGTTAAAGTTTTCAACCAAAACTCCGAGAAATCTTAATCTCAACATTTCTAAAAGTGGGAAGAATGGAAACTTGTTCTTTTGCCCTATTCAATATTCCATTGCCATAAATTATCTATGCCAATTTTTCCATTCAAACAATCGAGAAGAAGAACTCCTTGCAATCTTAGGAAACGTGTTATTTTCAACAGGTAGAATCTTAACAGTAAAAATTGTCAATGTGAGTCCAAGGTTTGAACATAGAAGTACTGATTTTAGAACAATATTTGTGCAATATAAATTATAATGGATATTTCAAGAAAATATTTATGTAGATCACCTGAGTAGAGGTAGTACTTTTGTATAATGGTCACCAAGCCAGACACTCTGTTTGAAATAATCCAAGTTACATCACAACCAATAAAATATTTATTTTGGAAAATTCCGCCCCAAAAAAAAGTATCATCTTTGTAACAAAATTCTATGACACAACTCTGAGCAACTTATCCTTATCAAAAATAATCATTATAATCCCATTTCAGAATGACATGCAATTAAAATAATTTTCTTAATTAAAGTCCTTGGGAGTCGAGTTGTTGTTGTTGTCAGGATGACGAAAAGAAATAACCGCCCATAAAAAGGGTTGTAATTTACATTACATAAGATTGCCACATAGTAGCCAAGTACTAAATTGCACATACACTGACACACATGTGTACAAATATCACCTAGCACTGATGATACCCGCTTATCCTTTGTTAAATAGCATGTGATATGTTATTGTAAGCTAAGCTCTTCGAAGGATATTCCAAATGGCTGAGCATGTGTGTGTGTATGTGTGTGTGCGGGTGTTTGCATGTTGATCCACTTGTTTTTGGTGGACACATAAAAATTTATGTAGCGTTGAAAATACGCAAACAAATGATATCAAATTAAGTTGACTTATGAGTTGTAGCACAAAGACAACTGTGTCCAATGTCAGAATACCAGCCAAACAAGGTTGAAGGAAGAAATTTTTGGGTAACAAGGGATATTCAAATACATGTGTGTGATATTCACCCATACATGTACACATACATACAATGTGTAATTTAATTTAAATTTGCCATTACTTTGAAGAAAAATTTTGGAAAATGTCACCTCAGTTTCATTTGCTTGTTCTCTTGCTTCTTTTGTCCTTTTATGTGTTTTGTGAACACATCCTTCTTTTCGCCTTTAAATAATGAGCTTGAATTTAACAGACAATTTTCATTTAAACAGCCTTGAAGTTTGAGTGAAAAAAGGGAGAGATCTTTTGTTAAATTTCGTTAGCTGTGGTGTTGGTTTGGATATCTGGTGTCTGTGACAACGCCTTTTGTCTGTCACCAAGTTAACGAGATTGCTGATAAGTATTTGTTATGTAGTTGTGACCGGTTTGAGGACAGTGCATCGATAAGAATGGAAGGATTTTTTTTTTTTTTTTTTTTGTTAAACCAATGTTTGATATAATTTATGGAAGGACAATGGAGGCTTACTTATATCAATAGCTACAGACGAATTTTCCGGAAACTTTCATTTTGCAGAAGAGCTTTACAGGTTCTCTATCTATAAATGGGCTTTTAAAGTATCCTTTCTGATGAAAATGGCTGGATGAAACTTTCTTTTTGCAGAATAGTTTTACAGGTTCTCTATCTATAAATGGGCGTCTAAAGTATCCTTTCCGATGAAAATGGGAGAGCTATATCAGTACCCACAGAGAATTTTTCAGAAACTTTCTGTTTACAGAAGACCTCAGAGATTCTCTATCTATGAACGAACTTTTAAAACATTATCTCATTTTGCAATCGTAAAGCCGTTAGAGATGTTTTATTAAAATACCGAAACCTTTACCAATACCGACTATTTTTGGCAAAATAACTTTCTCTTCGTTTTTTTCCGATCCGATATACGAAGCAAACGGGAAATCATGTGGATCTCAAGTATCAATTGAGGATGAGCATCAATTTGATTATCCTTGGTTTTGTGGATTGACACGAACACCTTTTACCTCGGTTTCTCAGGACCAAAATGCGTTAGTTTACTCTCCACCGTGATAAGAAGGGTATATTAAATTTGTCATTCCGTTTGTAAAACCTCGAAATTTATATTTTAGGCCCCCAATTTATATATATTCTTGATCAGCATAAAATTCTATGTCGATTTAGATGTCCGTCCGTCCGTCTGTGAAAATCACTCTAGCCTCCGAACGCACAAATGTGAGTTAAGTCTGCAGGACTTTTGGTATTGAAAGTGGGGTATATATATAGGTTAACGTTTTGATATAGCCCACATATAACTGTACCTCCAGATAGTCGGTATCTGCTGGTAGCGACATTATCCGCCGGAAATATTTCAAATTTGTAAATTAAAGTTCCTAAGGGAACTACATTCTAGGACAGAGGACATAGCCTCATATGACGGTAGCACCCTTTATTCGATATTTTGATGATATTAGCGAAGTTGTTCAGCGGAATTGTTTTAAATATTGTATTTATAGTTCCTAGTAGGTACTACCTTCTATGACAAAAAGCTGTACCTTCAAGCCCACGTCTTTGAATAGCCCCATAGAATGGCACCATTCCCATGCTCGGCATTTTAATGATTTTAGCGACATTATTCATCGGAATTGTATCAAATTGCGTAGTTGAAGTTAATAATGAGTACTACATCCTATGACAGAAAATTGCTCATACCGGCCCTCGTCTTCATATAACAGTAGCTCCCTTTTTTCGGTATTTTGATGATTTAAGCGAAATTATCCACCGGAACTGCTTCAAATTTTGAATTGTAAGTTCGTTTTGGGTACCAGAACCTATGGCCGTAGCCGTATAGCCTTATTATGATATTCGGTTTTTGGAAGTTCCCAATGGGCACTACAGTCTATGACAAAAATTTGAATATGCAGGTCCAAGTCTTCCTTTATCCCCCATATATCGATAACTTCCTATATTCGGTATTTTTATGATTTTAGCAGCATTTTTCATCGGATTTTTCTTTTTTTTTTTGAGAATTTGCATTTTTTTTTTTCAAATGGTGGAGGGCATTCAAATTTCGGAACGGCCAAGCGTACTGTATTTTTATACCCTACACCACAAGGTGGTCAGGGTATTATGTCTTTGTGCATTTGTTTGTAACAGGCAGAAGGAAACGAGATAGACCCATAGTTCCTTTTGATGATCTGCATAGAATCACATTCTGAGTCGATTTATGCATGTCCGTCCGTCCGTCCGTCCGTCCGTCCGTCCGTCCGTCTGTCCGTCCGTCCGTCCGTCCGTCTGTCCATGTATTTTTGTAAACAAAGTACAGGTCGCATTTATTGCCCGATCCAGATGAAATTTTACAAAGATCTTTTGTTTGGCCCAAGGACGAACCCTATTGAAATTGGAGATAATCGGTCAAAATTTAGATATAGCTCCCATATATATCTTCGTCCGATTTACCTTTTATTGTTCACCAAACGTGTAATATCAGCCCGAATTGTATGGAATTTTGCATATACACCCAAATAAGGCCTAAAAATATGTATGCCAAATTTCGAAATCGAAATCGGTTCAGATATAGCTATATATATTGTTCATCCGATTTGTTATTTTTGTCCACCGCCGCCGTAATATGTACTATGGAACAACAATATTTGGGGAAATGTATCAAATACAGCTCAGAAATACATTTGCTAAATTCTATCGAGATCGGTTCAGATTTGGATATAGCTCCCACATATAACTTCGTCCGATTTACCTTTTATTGTGCACCAAACGTCTAATATTTGTCCAAATGGGATGGAATTTGGCACTTACGACCGAATTGAGTCTAGAAGCTAGTATGTCAAATTTGGTGAAGATCGGTTCAGATATAGCTATAGCTTCCATATATATTATTCATCCGATTTGTTATATTTTTTACCCACAACCGTAATATGCACTTCGTAACAACGATATTCAGGGAAATATATCAAATACAGATCAGAAATATCTTTGCCAAATTTTATCGCGATCGGTTCAGATTTGGATATAGCTCCCATATATATGTTTATCCGATTTCAAATTAATTGTGCACCAAAAGGGCAATACAATTCCGAATTTAAAAGAACTTTAAATTATAATTATAATCATAGCGTGTATGATTGAATTCTCCCATAAAAACTTTTAATTGTTATGTGGAGCTCCACTTAATTAGCAAAGTGGTGTAGGGTATCATAAAGTCGGCCCCGCCCGACTTTAAGCCTTTCTTTACTGGTTTTTTTCTGTTTCAGAACAACCCGTAATTTTTGTACCCTCAGTCATATGGCTACAGAGGGTATATACCATTTGATACAGCCAAAACGTGCCTCATCGAAGTAACGGGCTTAGACTACAGGTTTCATTGGACCAAATCCGTTTGAGAACATTTGGAGTTGATCTAGGGAGGTGTTCGAAAGGTATCCCGTCGCGTCTGTTTGCTTATCTGGCTGTTGAGCACGATAACTCTAAAAGGGAGTATCCGATTTGTTCCAAATTTGGTACCTCAAAATACAATTCGTAAACATAGATCAAGTTCGGAGATGCGCAATATGGGTCCACTTCTTGTGATACCTCTCACACAAAAGGTCCACAGAAAATAACAGAAAGGATTATTCAATTTTGTGCAACATCCCAATATTTGTATCAGTATTGGATAGGTGGAAAAAAAGATAATCTGGGACCACTCCATCGGGTACCTCACCCACAACGTGACATAAATTTTGAATAATTAAATCTCTCATAAAATGCGAAATTTTACACATCCCAATATTTCTGCCGACAAAAGATCTGGTGTAAAGATTGATCGTTCTGTTTTTTACGCCACAAAGGGGTCAAAATTTTGAATAGTTTTGTCTCTCATAACATGCGAAATCAGCATCCGATTCTTTTCAGTATCGGCATATCCCAATATTTTTACTACCACAACATCGGCTGTAAAGATGAAATATATCAGACCACTCCTTCTGGTACCTTCCCCACTAAGGTGTCAGAATTTTGAACAACCAGGAAGCTCGTAAAACGGGAAATGTGTACTCGATATCTTTCAAACACGGCAGACCCCAAAATTTATATCTACACAAGATCTAGTATGAAAATTAAATGAATCGGACTACTCCTTCTGGTATCTCCCCCACAAGTTATGAATACTTATATCTCTCATAAAACCCGAAATAATCATTCGATTCTCTTCAAGTTTCACACATTCCAGTATTTCCACCAATACAAAACATGGTTTGAATATAACAGATATGGGACCACCCATTCTGGTACCTCCCCCGCAACGGGTCAAAATTTTGAATAACCATGTAGTTCTTTCAAAACTCTACACATCGTAATAATTATAACAACACCAGATCTGATGTGAAAACGGAATATATCGGTTCACTCCTTCTTGTACCTATCCCACAACCGGTCAAAATTTTAAAATTATTATGTACCTCATAACATGCGAAATATGCATCAGATTCTCTTCGAATTTCCCATATTCCAATATTTTTGCCAACACAATATATGATTTGAAAAGAAGATATATCGAGATACTCCCCGTGGAACCTCTCCCGCTTATAAAATCCGAAAAAGTATCCGATACTCTTCAAAATTTCACACATTCCAATATTTTTACTAACACAAGATCTCGACTGAAAATGATAGATACCGGTCTACGCCTTTTGGTACCTCACCCACATAGGGTCACAATTTTCAGTATTTGCATCTCTAATAACTTGCAAAACAAGTCAGCGATTCTTATTAAACTTGGTTTATCTAAATATTTCTCTCAACCAGACTTTTTATGTGAATGAGGAATCTGTCAACCCACCTCTTCTTGCCCACAAAAGGTTAAAATTTTGATTAACAATAATTTGAAAAAAAAAATGCTTCACATATCTCATATAAAATACTTTCCAGGAATAGGGTAAAAATACCTACCTCTTGAAATTTTTCAGAAAAAAACCGAGAGTTTTTACTAATCATGTCACCACTTCTTCCATTAGCTTTCGAATGATATCTACATGGGCAATGCATATATCGGCTTAGTAGGGTCGGGTCTAAGCCGTTGCTTGAACTCGGACTTTTGGGTCAAATATCCGGGTATCCGTGTATCCCCCAAAAAAAAAAAATACTTTCCCGCAATCAGGCAGGGTACCTACCTCTGAAAATTTTTTAAAAAATCGTGGAGTTTTTACTAATCTAGATTGTCCCGGGAGTTGTATCATTTTTTTTTTTTTTTGGACTCGTATTTTGTTAAAATCGAACCCAAAGAAAAATTGCTTTGCCGAAATCAGGATAAAAATACAACCTCTTGAAAAAAAATAAAAAAATTGAGGGTTTTTACAAAAGTAGAGTTGTTCCGGGAGTTGTATCAAAATTATTGAAAATTTGGATCCGATTTTTTTTAAAAAATCCCCAAAAGTCGAAAATGGTCCCATTGTCCATAACGTCTTAGTAGGACTTTCCAGTCAAATATTCAGGCATTTGTATCAAAATTATTCAAAATCTGAACCCGATTTTTTTTAAATCCCCAAAAATCGAAAATGGTCCCATTGTCCATAACGGCTTAGTAGGACTTTCTAGTCAAATACTCAAGCATTCGGGTTCGTCCTTCAAGCAAAGCTATCTTCCCGGAATCAGGACAAAAATACCTACCTCTTGAAAAAATTAAAAAATAGAGGTTTTGCTAAATTGGGGTTAGGAAAGTTATTTAGCTAACCAGTGCCTTGCAATGGATTATTCGGCTCTTATAGCTCCCCAATTATTTTTCTCTTTTCATAGTTTTTTTTTTGTCACACTGACCCACAGTGCCCAACCTCAGCAATTTACCTATCCGTCTAGGACATCAAAAGTATCCCCGAACAGGATATTAAAGATTTTCGGTACAATGAATGACTGGCTAACCCAAGCATCAGCATAGAAAAATATTCATTATGGCGTCAAAGACACCTTCAGTTTTTCTCTACCTCTGATGATGGGGATGATGCGGTTACTTCGTTGGGGTCGTCTACTAAGTCTAGGTGTGTGTGTGTGTACTGAATTGACTGGAATGGTGATTATTTAATTGGCTCTTACATGGCTGGTTTATAAACAGCTGCCGGCAACTTCTATCAACTACCTTTCATTATTATGGCAAACAATGTTGTTGTTGTTTTTGCTTTTAGAAAAAAAATCCAGAATGGAATCTTATTTCGTTTGGATTGTTGGCCGGTGTGATTATGGCGTTGGTTGTGGTGCTATGTGGGGTACATTCTTGGCTTATGTCTATGGTCTGTCGATGATAATAAGTCAATCAACCTCAGGTTGCCACTGGTGTCATACTTTTCATAGACGTCTTCAAAGGTCTTGCCACAAAAAATGGCGTTAAATAGAAATCATGGGAGAGGTGTGGAAGAAGTTAAGCCAAGATTTTTTCGATATGAATTTTAGCTGGGATTTAGTTGGGCTTTTGGAAATTCATACTAAAAAGGTACGAAAAGTACTAAAATGTACTAAAAATATAATATTTTTTTGGACAAATGGAATGAGCTAGAATTCTGAAATTTGGAGTGAGGGTCACAGATGGAGCGCAGGATAGGTGTACCAATGGATTTTTGAAAATTTGATATTTAAGGTTGCGAAAAGTTCAAAAATGGTACTTAACTTCTAAAATGGTACCATTTGCTATTATGTGAAGAGATAAAACACTGTAAATTCGGTATGAGAATCAAGTTGGGTAATTAGATTTGATATATGTAGGTGACTTCGGAAAATAGTACTAAGTGTGCGAACTGCACCAAAGTGAACTAAATTTGGAACAGTTTGGTTTAGGGTGAATGGATGAAGATGGAATTGTGAAATTTTGTTTTGGGTTCCCTGTTGGTGGTAGGTTTGTGATAAAGAGGTAGTTTCTCGAAATTAGTACTGCAAGTTCACGATAAGTACTAAAATGTACTATATTTGGCACTATTTGGTATTGGGTGAACAGATAATGCTTGTAATCTCAAATTTGGAATTAGAGTCGCTGTTCACGTTTAGCCTGTTAATATGGGGGTGGTTTTGGAAATGTGTACTACGATAGCACGAAAAGTACTATATTTGGTATTGGGTGAAGGATAGGGATAGACGTAAAATTCTGAAATTTGAAATTTAGATGACTGATGTCATGTGTGTTAAGATTTAGCGGTTATTTAGAAATGCGTCCTATATTTGCGCGAATAGTACTAAAAGCTACTAAATTTGATATTGGGTGAAAGGATGGGAATGAAATCCTCAAATTTGATATCTAGGTCTCTGTTGACATCTGGAATCGAAATATGGAAGTGATTTCGGAAATGTGTACCATGGTACTAAATTTGATGTTGGTTGAAGGGATAGAGATAACATTCTGAAATTTGATATTTAGATAACAGTTGGTATCTAAGTTGAGATTTGGCGGTGATGTGGAAATGTGTCCTATATACGTAGAGATGGTACTAAATGGCACTAAATTTGGTACTGAGTGATGGGACCAAAAGAGTTGGTTTTGGAAATACGTACTAGAATTGTACGAAAAGTACTAAATATTATTAAACTTGATATTTGGAGATTGAAAAGAGCTGAAATTCTGAAATTTGATATTGAGGTATCTGTTGGTATCAGGAATTTGGGATTTGGAGCTGATTTGGAAATGTGTTCGATAATTGTACAAAAAGTATTAAATAGAACTAAATTTGGTATTGGGTGAAGGGATATATCTGAAACCGTGAAATTTTATATTTCGATAATTTTTGGTATCTAGGATTGAGCTATGGAATAGTTCTGCAAATTAGTACTAAAATTATATGAAAAGTACTAAATGTTACTAAATTTAGTACTGAGTGAGTGTATTAAGCTGGAATCCGGAAATTTGATACTGAGGTCTTTCTTGGTATCTGGTGGTGAGGTTGCGTACTATAATTGTTCGAAAATTACTAAGTGTGACTAAATTTGGATCACTGTTGGTGTCTAGGACAGAGACGCAGATTGTTTTGGCTAAGCGTAGTAAATGTTACTAAATTTGATATTGGATGATAGATAGATTTTAAATTTGATATTAAAGTCCCTTTTTGTTTCTAGGGTCTACATATGGCGCTGAAATAGTTTTGGACAGAGAAATTTGATGTGGGTCCATTGTGCAATGGTTTTGACTAATATTCTTCTCGGTAAACTTAAAAATGAAAAAAAATGAAAACTTTTAGGTATAAAAAATAAAAATTCATTTTCCTTTTCCTTTTTCGAGAAGGAAAAACTAACAATATATAAAACCTTGTATGAGGTTTTGAGTAGCAAATTGTCTGAAACTAGCGAATTGTGAATTTGAAGTAGTAATAAGTAAAAAAGCTCTATGTTCGGCCAGGCCGAACTTTGAATACCCTAAACCATTTGGAATGAATTTGTCAATTTTCAAAAAATAAATAAATAACTAATAATAAAAATAAATAACATCCGTTAAAAATTCTGTTAAAATCTTAAAAAATGTAGCCGTTATATTAGGTTCGATATGACGACGTGGACCTGCATAGGCAACTTTTGTCATAAGCCATTACAATATTCAAATGCGAAACTTAAAAAAAATAATAATAATAAAAATCGGTGAATCGTGTAGCTAAAATCATCAAAGTACCGAATATAGGGAGGTACCGTTATATTGGGGCTATTCGAAGACGTGAACATGCACGGACAATTTTCTGTCATAGCCTGTAGTATCCATTACGAACTTAAAATACAAATTTTAAATAATTCCGGTGATTAATGTCACTAAAATCATCAAAATACCGAAAATACGGAGGTAGCATTATATGGGGGCTATACCAAAACGTAAACCTACATTTTCAATAGAAAATGTCGTGCAGACATACTATACATTTGAGTAAAATTGTATCAACCCACTTCATCTCGTTCGGAAGCTAGGATGATTTCCACAGACGGACGGACATTGTTAAATCGACATAGAATTGTATGCTGATCAAGAATATATATTCTTTATGGGATCTAAAATGTATATTTCGAGGTGTTACTAACGGAATTTGGGCCAATTAAAGTTTTTCCCTTTGACTAAAGTTTAGAAAATATTATTTTTTATACCCCACGCTCTTTAATATACCAATATTAAAAAAAAAAAACCTCTTAGTTAAGCTTGAGTTATTTTTTACTTTATTGTGTGAACTCGCATTGGCCATCACCTTATTTGTCTAACATCGCAAATACATTTTTGTTGTCAAGGACATTTGGTGCCTTATCTGAGACTCGTGTCGCACAAGTGCCATCATTTAAGCTGATACTAAGCATGAAATAGAAACAGTCTTTATTGCGTTTCAACTCCACACAAAAAATATGTCACTGGAAGATTTAAAGATTGGAAGAAAAAACCGAAAAATTTTAAAGGGATCGTAGCAACTATTCAGCAAATTTTAGTCGTAAAATGACTAATTTTGACAAATTTTAGTGTCAATGTAGTACTTGAAATGAAGATATGCAAAATTGTCCTACAAAGCACCATTTTAATAGGATTAGGTCAAAGAAAATTTTGAAAATTTTATTATATTTTTATACCCTCAGAGTCAGGGTCACAATTATTAATATGTACATGAAGCTCATAAAACACGAAATTAACATCCGTTTCCATTCCAATTTGGCACACCTTAACATTTCCATCAACACAAGATCTTTTATAAAGATGGTAGAGATCGGATCATTCCTTTTGGTAGCTTTCCAGAAGGGAAAACATTTCGAATAACCAAAATTGGTCAACATTGCCCAACTGCTTCGGAACCTCCCCCATAAAGAGTCTACAGTTTGAATAATCATACCCAAGACTGGTCGTATACATCTGTCTGCAAAACCGACTGATATTATTTTACTTGTTTTAGTACACATTTCCAAGACCATATCTTTATGACAAACCTACTACCAATAAAAACCCATTCAAAATTTCAAAACTCCAGTTCCTACTAAACCAAACTGTTTCAACTTTAGTACCATTTAGTACAATTTGCACATGTTGTACACATTTCTTTAACCACCATTTATTTATTTTCAACCTTATTTTGCAACCTTGAATCAAACACCAATATTTTTTAGCTCTATTCTTTCACATAATACCAAATAGTACCATTTTGCCGTAACCTTAAATTTCGAATTTCCAAAAGACTACCTCGTGTAAAATATCAAGATTCTATCTTCAGCCGTTTCGTCTGGGCGTTAATCAGTCAGTCGAAATAATGGTTTTAGACCGTAGGTTTCTACGGACCAAATCCGTTTTAGGATATTTGGAGGCGATCTGGAACCGTCCGTCAGTCTGTCATTCTAGCTGGTGCGCACGATAACTCTCGAAGGAGTATCCGGTTTCGTGGTACAACGTAATATTAATGTCAAACTTAGATCCAGTTCGGATGTAGGCAATATCGGTCCACTCCTTTCCACTTCGGTCGACTTCTTTTAGTCTTAAAAAATAAAACACTCATGAAATGCGAAATAGGAATCGGATTATTTCTAAATTTCACACAACCCAAATTTCCTTTCAACACAAGATCTGTTGTGAAGATGATGGAGTTCGTCCCACAAAGGGTCACAATTTTCAATACTTATGTCTCTCATAACTTGCGAATCAAGTCAGTGATTCTTTGTATTTCTAAATATTTATCTTAAACATTAAACTGATGTGAAATTTATTTAAGATTTTTTTTAAAAAAGGAGTAAGTTCTGTCGTGCCGAAAATTGAGTGGCCTCTACCATTTGGAAGGAATTTGCTAATTTTCAAAAAAAAGTTGGTGAAAAATAATGCTAAAATCCTAAAAATATCGAATATATAATGTTCCGTTATATTGGGCCCATGGACCTGTGTATGCAAATTTTGTGCTAGGCTATTAGGATCTTCAAATATGAAAATTGAAACCATTCCGAATGAATAATGTCTCTAAAACCATCCAAAATAACGTTATGTGGGGGATGACTTGGAACTGCGTATGCAATTTTCTGTTTTAGATAGTCGTGACCGTTAGGAACTTTAGATACGAAACTTGAAACAAATCCGCTGAATAATGTAGCTAAAGTCATTAAATAAAGAAAGGTACAGTTATATTGGGTACTATATCAAAACTTAGACCTATATTGACAGGTCATTACAAGGATGTTTCTAACATAATGGGAACACATGCTACCAATTTAAAACAAATTCGGATTAACTAAGAAACCTTAAAAATGTCGGTACAGTTATATGGGACTATACCAGAAGGTGGGCCTATAATTCAATACCAAAAGTCATGCAGACCTTACTTTATTTCGCTCGGAATCTAGAGTGATTTGTGGGGTCTAAAATGTATATACCCTCCACCATTCTATAGAGGATATATTAGCTTTGTCATTCCGTTTGTAATTCCTCGAAATACTCATGTAATATATATGTAAGACGATCTTTCGATTTCTTTCTGTCAGTTGTAATTACTTTATCTTTCGAACGAACTGGAATAGAAGGCAAAAGTTGCACATACGTGTAGGACAAGTTCGTAAATGCGCCATGTCGGTCCACGTTTTCGTATAGCCCCCATATAATGGTACCTCCCCATATTGGTTATTTTGATGATTTTAGCGACATTATTCACAGGATTTTTTTTTTTTCAAATTTCGCATTTGAAGATCTTAATGGGTACAACAGTTAAAGATGGGAAGTGATCTAGGACGTATGACTTTGATGGTCGTGGTTGATCATATCATGTATACGTCCACTTGCACGCCTCTTAATGTTAATTCGTCAACCTTCACTTCAAACGAGAATCGGATATTTATTAAGAATATATTTCGTACATAAAATGTAATTGAGAAAAGGATTTTCAAAGACCAGCAGAGCTATAACTGTAATTTTTTTAGAAATATTTTTTCAAAGACCAGCAGACCTTTAACCTTGAATGTTTATACAACTATTCTTTCAAAGGACAACAAAGCTACAACCGTGAATTTAATATCCATTTGCAAAATTTGGATTTCTATAAATGTGTGTTTCAAAGAACAACAAGGCTATAATTCTTATTCTTTGGCAAATCTCTTTTCAGAGATAATTTTTTTCGAGGACTTACAGAGCTTCGCCGTTTTTATACCATACCACCATAGTATGGAGGGTATATCAAGTTTGTTATTCCGTTTGTAACTCCTCGAAATATACATTTTAGACCCCATAAAGTATATATATTCCTGATCGGCATAAAATTCTATGTCGATTTAGCGATGTCCGTCCGTCTGTGGAAATCACTCTAGCTTCCGAAAGAAATTAAGTAGGTTGATAAAATTTTACTCAAATGTATATTATAACTGCAGGACTTTTGAAGGACTTTGGTATTAAAAATGGGGCATGTAGTTAAACGTCTTCGTATAGCCCCCATATAACGGTACCTTTCCATTTTGGAAATGTTTTAAATTTGGTATTTGAAGATCGAAATGGATGCTAAAGTCTATGACAGGAGATTGTCTGTGCAGGTCCACGTCTTCGTATAGCCTCCATATAAAGGTATTACGGTATTTTTGGAAAATGTTGAACATTTTCAGTTTCCTTCCAAATGGTGAAGGGTATTAAAAGTATATTGATATAGATAGGCTAAGAATGAACTACTGTCGAAAAAGTCCAACGGGTATCATTATACATTTTATTTGAAAATCAAATTTGAATTCATGGTCCAATCATTATTTGAATTCTGGAAATTGGCACCATTGAAAGTGGTAAGCATCCTCAGTACAATAAATAACCGATTATCCGATTTGTATTTAAAAAATATAAAATATATAAAGTCCAAGTAAAATTAAATTTTTAAATATTTTTTTTATTTAAACTTTATAACTGTATTCGGTTTTGTTAACAGAATTTATACGTTAACATTGAAATATGTATAGCTACAATTCTAATTACATATGGCTTATAATTTAATTTCAAATATATACAAATATATTTTTATTTTTTTTCTATGTTTATTTTTAATATTCAATACATACATTAATGTTAATGCACAAAATTCCATACTTTTTTTTTCTTAAATATATCTTAGAATATATTAAAAATTTTATGATAATTTTCAGATTTATTTTTTTATTATTTATTAATACATAAAAAATAATTTCTAATGACTAGATTCGTATATAATTCATTAATATGCATTATGTGTTTGAGATCAGTTTTTTTTGTCTTTTGATTTTATTTCTTTGAAAATGAAAATGTTCAGAAAAGTTATGACAAAAAATCTAAATAATTTTTTTATTAATTATTTTTAGAAATTTATTTTTTTCGGTTTAAATTCGATATGTTGTTTTTATATTTAATATTAATTCTATTTAATTTTCGTATATTTCCTTTGGCATATGTATGGTTGACGCAGATTACAAAATGAGAGACTATACAATTTTTAGAGTTTCAGGGATTTTATTAGAATTGTTTTTTTGTTATAAATTTTCTAATTAATTTTTTTTTAATTTTTAAAAATTAAGATATGGAATTCATTCAGTTTCTGTTCACAACAAGGTTTTATCGTTTTCTTTCTCCTCCAATTTACACTATATTCAGCTCATTTTCTGTTGCATTTTTGATTTCATTCTCCATGATGTCCTCACCCAAACTCAAACCCAAAGCCTGGCCAATGGCTTTGCGCAGTTGCTAGTAAGGTCGCCAAACATCGGAAGCCTTTGGTGTACGGCAGCGTATGGGACCATATGAACTACTCGCCGAGCGTGAGGTATTGCTAACATCATCCAAATCTATGGTCTCCACGGGAGAAGGCGATCTCTGGCTGGATGTAACCGGGGGAGGTGTGCTATTGCTCACAAGTTTAGTCTGGTCGGGCACTTCGGAGCCACTATGTGAGACCAGGGTAACACAGCGTTTTATTAAATTAACACCATGGGCAGTTTCGCTATTTCCAGGCAAGTTAGATATTGGTGTCGCCGATGTTGTTGCCGCTGCTGCTGCGGATGCTTCTACGCCACCATTTAGAATTGACTGAGCGGGGGCATTATTTCGAAACCATGGGAATTCATTATAATTTCCATAGAGTTGAGTATACAACCACTGACTCGGCTGGGGTAGCAGAGGATTTTGCAAAAACAACTGGGCCGCCAATGCTGGATTGAAGGCATGCGGAGGAGTGAAATTCGAGGCGAATCCCGAAAACAATTCTGTTTTTCTTAAGGCTGGATTACGTTGTATCAAAGAGGTGAAAGCCCCACCATTACCGCTACCTTGAGTCATGGGTGGTGAGGTGCTACGCTGCTCATCATCCTCATGAATGGATGATGATTTCCGTGGCGATCCTGTCACCGATATGCTATCACTTTCAAAACCGGCATCAATGTTGTTATCGTTGTCACTCGTCGTGGTCGTCAAAGGCGGGGAGGTGGTAAGCGAATGATGTGCCAGCCCAGCTGAGGTTGTGGTCGGAGAACCTTCAGGACTGGTTGTACTGTGGGCCGCACCAATTGCTGAGAGCTGGGAGAGCTGGGATAGATGGTGGGGATCTGAAAATTTAAAGAAAAAATATAATTTGTCTGTATTTTTTTTTTTTTTTTTTTTTTTTTTTGAGACGACTTAGTCTTCTAAAAGCGTTTTTTGTGGGATAATAGAATTTTTTTTGGGGGCCTATTGGGGCCGTTTGTGAATGGAACAAGTGTTTAAGGTCCTATATCGAAGACAATGATGAGACCTTCTCAGAGACCAATGAAAGCTCTGACCAAAAGCGCTTTTAAAAGAGGGTGAGAAGTACTTTTTGAAAAAGAGACCAAAAGGTCACCTCTTAAAAGACTGGAAGTTCTTCTCATAAAAAACGAGAATGTATTCTCATAGAAGGTAAAATGACTTCTCATAGAAAGATGAAAGAAATTCTCCAAGAGTCATCTCAAAGAATACAAAAGGGTCTTTTTGTAGGATACCTAGAATATTTGTAGGTCTTTTCATAGAGGTGCGGTCTTAGACGACCGAAATGTCTGTTCTAAGAAGACCAGAAGATTTGGCCTTATAAAGTAAAAAGATCCTATCTTAAAAGACGGGAAAGTCTGGTCGAAGATGACCAGAAAGTCTTGTCTAAGAAAACAATAGGGCAGGCTTTCAGACGACTAGCAGCTCTGGCCTTTGACGACCCGAAGGTCTTAACTCTGAAGACCATATTATCTGGGCTAAAAATATCTGGGCTTCGAAGACCAGACGGTCTGGAAATCTGAATTTAGAAGAGAGCTGAGAGAGAAGAGCTGAAAGTTGGATTAGAACACCGAAAGATCTTGTCTTAGAAGACCAGAAGATCTGCTCTTAGAAGTTCAATAGATCTGGCCTTAGATGACGAGAAAATCTGGTCTTAAAAGACCAGAAAATCCGGTCTTAGAAGACAAGAAGGTCTTAAAAGACGGGAAAGTCTGGTCGAAGATGACCAGAAAGTCTTGTCTAAGAAAACAATAGGGCAGGCTTTCAGACGACTAGCAGCTCTGGCCTTTGACGACCCGAAGGTCTTAACTCTGAAGACCATATTATCTGGGCTAAAAATATCTGGGCTTCGAAGACCAGACGGTCTGGAAATCTGAATTTAGAAGAGAGCTGAGAGAGAAGAGCTGAAAGTTGGATTAGAACACCGAAAGATCTTGTCTTAGAAGACCAGAAGATCTGCTCTTAGAAGTTCAATAGATCTGGCCTTAGATGACGAGAAAATCTGGTCTTAAAAGACCAGAAAATCCGGTCTTAGAAGACAAGAAGGTCTGGGCTTCGAAGATCAGACGGTCTGAAAATCCTGATTTAGAATACCAGAAAATCTAGCCTGGAAGTGCAAAAGATTTGGTATTAAAAGGCCAAGGCCTGTTCTCAGAAGACCAGAAGGTCTGTTCTTAGTACACCAGAAGATCTAATCTTAGAAGGCCAGGTTTTAGAAGACCAGAAGATCTGGTCTCAGAAGGCAAGAAGATCTAATCTTAGAAGACCAGAAAATCTGGTCTAAATATCAGAAGACCAAATTTCAGAAGACCGAAAGATCTTGTCTTAGACCAGAAGATTTGGTTTTAGAAGACCAGAAAATCTGGTCTTAGAAAACAAGGAAATATGGTCTTAGAAGACGAGAATATCTGATTTTAGAAGACCTGAAGATCTTGTCTTAGAAGACCGAAGATGTGGTCTTAGAAGCCCAGATGATCTGGTCTCGGAAGACCAGTAGACCTGGTCTTAGTAGACAAAAAAGTCTGGTCTTAGATGAACAGATGGCCTGGTTTTAGATGACCAAAAGGTCTGGTCTTAGAAGACCTGAAGATCTTGTCTTAGAAGACCTGAAGATCATGTCGTAGAAGACCAGAGGGTGTGATCTTAGGAGACCTGAAGCTCTGGTATTAGAAGACCGGAAGATCTCGTCTTAGAAACCCAAAATATGCGGTCTTAGATCTGTTCTGAGATGACCTGAAAGTCCGGTTTTAGAAAACCAGAAGGCCTGGACTCAAAGGACCAAAAGGTCTGGTCTTTGATGACTGGAAAATATGGTCTTAGAAGACGAAAAACAAAGAACGTCTGGCCTGAGAATACCAAAAGGTATGGTCTGAGAAGACCAGAAAATCTGGTTGAGAAGACCAGAAGAACTGCTCTTAGAAGACCAGAACTTCTAGTCTTAAAATCAAAAGTTCTGTTCTTAAAAGACCAGAAGAAATGGTCTTAGAAACCTAGAAGATCTGGTATTAAAATATCAAAGGATCTGGTATTGAAGACCGGAAGTTCTGATCTTAGAAGTCCAGAAGATCTAAATCTGGTCTTAGAAGACCAGAAGCTCTGGCCAAAGAAGACAAGAACATCTGGTCTTAGAATGCCAGAAGCTCTGGTCTAAGATCTGAGTCTGAGTATGTTTAGCATGGACTAGATATACATTTTTGAGGCCCTTAACTAAATACAAATCGTTTCGTGCTCTTCTGTAAAATTCGATTATTCTGTAAAATTCGATTATATATTAAAGACCCCTAACATCAGGATATACCTTCCTATTACAGTAACATTTTCCTGAGATCTTTTCTAAATTCAAAATTTTAGTTTTTTATTTCCGAATTTTGTCAGAAAAATTCTTCTTACCTCCAACTCTGTTTAAGGCCTGACGATCCAAGGCACCAACATGTCCGGGAAACGCTGCCGGCTGATGATGAAAGAATGGACTGCCATGAGGGAATGGTGGTCTGCCCAATGCCGCTGCATGGCCACCACCCAATGTTCGCCAATCGGGTGCATGTAGATGTGAATGCATTCCCACCAAATGATGAGCAAAACCTTAAAAGACAAAGAAGACGAAATAAATACAAACTTCTAAAAAAATCAATATTTCAAATCATAACATGAAAACACAACCCAACCCGGCTATCCCACAAATTCCACAAAAAACTGGGAGTCTAACATCACAAAACCTTGCCACAGTGAGGCCAAATATTGGCCGCTCATTTCGGGTTAGTTTCTTACCGCCGGCAAATAACCGCATATGAGCAACAAACTATTCAACAGCAACAATTTAAAACCAAGCCACATAGGCTGGTATATAAGAAACTAAATATATATTTATATACAACTTCCAGACAGGGGTGTAGCCCCTAGACAAAAGCAAAAAAGGCTGTCTTTGTCTTGGATTGCCAAAATCATTAGAGGTTTTGCTTTTCCCCCAAAAAAAGGCCAAAAAAAATGATATAGAACACACCCTAGTTTGAAAAGGAAAAAGGAATAAACACACTAGAACATTAACCCTCCTTGGTTTAGTAGGCTCTTCACTTTGGCCGGTGAACCTACCGAGTTCTAACCCAAATGCAACCGTCTCAAAAAAAAAATTCAGCCGAAAAAATGGTTTAAAAAATATGTGCAGAGGCAACACCCGCATACAAAGGCACTCTCACTCATTCATGTATTTTTTCAGTCGCAACTATCAAACTCACAGTGAGACACCTACACATGTGTAGGTTTTTATATACATACACATACATATATGTATGGTCTCAGGCTCACTCACACTTCTGCAGGCGCAAAGAAAAGACACCTCCGTTCAGACTCTGTGCAAATCAGCCTTTTTTTAAATGTATTAGTTTAGTTTTTGTGTAACTAGCAATGTATTTGTAAATAGTTTTACATGTATGCAAGTCCCAGTTTTTAATATATTGAAGTCAGCCAGCCATCCGACCAAACGAGCAACCGCCCGACCAACCAACCAACCATTTTCGGTTTACACCAAAAGACGCCATTATTTGGTTGCATGCGACCGCCACACTCAGCCAGGCAATCACTAGTTTTTGGTTTAACCAACATTTTGTTGTTATTATTGTCCAATTTTCTTTACTCTCTTCCTTTTCTACTCTCACGTCGTCTTATGATGTGTGTGTGAAGAACTTTAGTTTTCTAGAGACTCTTGGAGTTATGTATGGCCAACGACGAAATGTGCAATTTTGATTGGAGGGAAAGGAAAGAAGCTGAACTACAGTTTTGGAAGGCTCGTAAAAATATTTAAAGTGAATGTCATTAGGCCCTATTTTTTCATAGGGAAAATCAAGGCAAAATCCCTTACTTTCAAACAACATGAATATTGAAATTCCCAAATTGTATCCCAAAAATGGTTCTCTAAAATAAAAATATCCCTATTCCAATTTTCAAAAAAAAAAATTGTTCCTAAATTTGATGCATTTGGCGATATAAATAAGGATTTTAAGAATATCGAAATATTTTCCAAAAAAATATTTTTATTCAAGAAAGTTGAGTCTTATACAGGGTGAGATGAAAAAACTGCAACCAATTTCAGACTGCTGTCATTTCTAAGCCACTCGTCCGACACCTCTTAAAATTATTCCAGTGACAGCTCATTATATTTTTTACAAGCGTACAAAAGCATTTTGGTGAGAATTTTCCAGAAAACAAGTTATTCGTCATGAAATTCAAGCGTGATGGTGTGATTTCTTTATATTTGACTGGAAAAACACAAGTGCCTATCGTTGGAGCACTCCAGCATTTAAATGTGAATAAATCTTTTATGTCTCGTACCATCGCTCGTTATCGTGATACTGGTAGCGTAGCCCGAAGTCAAGGAAAGTGGACGGAAGAAAATAGCAACATCAGCAGAAATGGTTCGAAAAGAAAAGAAGCGACTTGATCGAAACCCGCTTCGCAGTAGCCGAAAAATGGCTTGTGAGCTGAACATATGGCAATATTCCATTCGGCAAATCGGCGGAACTCGGGGTAAAGCCATTGAAATTGCAAAAAGCGCAAGACCTTACACCGCAACAGAAAGAAAAAAGACTCGAAAGAACTAAAGAGTTGCTTCGCTTGGCCAAAAGTGGTGAACTGCCGAATTTGGGTGTCTTCGATGAGAAAACATTTGTTGTCCAGCAGTTTGTAAACTAACAAACTGATTGTGTTTACTTGCCAAAGAGGTCAGCTGAAAATGTACACCTTCGGTTGGCCACCAGAACTCAAGAGCCGGCCATGATGATGGTGTGGGCCGCCATAACTGCCGATGGTTGCTCTCCACTCGTATTAATCGACCGTGGCATCAGAATAAATGCCGAATATTATCGCGAAATATTCTGGAGGGTATATTAAAGCCTTGGGCACGCAAACATTGATTCAGACCTTCAGATATTTTCCCAGAAGATTTGTGGTCTTCTCCTAAAAGATGCGAGGATCTTCTCCTTGAAGGTCTGTGGATCTTCTCATAGAATGACAGTTGATCTTTCCATAGATCTTCTCTTCCATAGAAGACATTTTGTCCGCAAACCTTGAACATTCCAACTGGACTCAGAACCATCGCACTCAGCATGCTCCACTTAAGTACGGTTACAAATTGAGGTTCCTCGCTTCATGTCCAGCGCACAATGGCCACCAAAATCTGCGGATACCAATCCGTTGGACTATTGTGTCTGGAGTATTTTGGAAAGCAAGGTTGGCACCAAAAATTACCAAAGTGTCGATCACCTCAACCAAGCGCTTTGCCGGGAATGGGCCAAAATACCGCAGAGCAACATTCGGGCAGCGTGTGGCGGTTTCATTGGCCGTTTGAAGGCCATAATTTTGAGCAAAAGGTGACCAACTCGAACAAATCTAAATTTATTCTAAAATTTAATGCCAATTCATTTCATTCAATAAAATTTAGAAAAAATGTAAAAATTGTGGCGTTTTACTTTGTTGCAGTCCGAATTTCCTAAAAACACTTCGGTACCTATTTGCCACAATCCACCAGTGATCCATATTCTAAATCAGTACACTTGCAATTCGAATTTCCGCCAATATTGACGGATATGTTAAATTTCATGTTTCCAGCCTTAGCCATTTCGGCTCGGCGTTGATGAATTAGTCAATCACTCATCGCCATGATAATCTGCCATACGAAAAGTCTTTGGTGTTGGTTGACATTTTGACGTTATCCCCTTTTTGGTCCAGGTCACAATGTCCATCCAAGAGCAAAAGAGCTTTAAATTAGCTACCATTAAAAGTTTATCCCAAAAAATGGGTATTTTGAGGAGTCTATCCAATTGTCAATATTGTCAATATTTACTTGGTGGAGGGTATATGAACACTCCGTTTAGTCTACCATGCTCTAAGGCATCATAAGGCATAGGTTCGAAGTTACTAAACCAATCAACCGCCTTTGTACAAAATATTTTGGGGCTTTCGGTAACAATTCTCTAAAAGTAAATTTAAACAAGTACCTGTACACAGGTTGAAATAAAAAAAACTGCAACAAAATCTGACGCCATAATTTTTACATTTTTTTAAATTTTTTTGAATTTAAGCAAAAAATGTCGGAAATAGCATCAAATGTTAGAATAAGGTTATATTTGTTCGAATTGGTCCCCTTTGGCACTAATTATGGCCTTCAAACGGCCAATGAAACCATCACACACTGCCCGAATGTTGCTATGCGGTATTTTGGCCCACTCCCGGCATAGCGCTTGCTTGAGGTGATCGACACTTTGGTATTTTTTAGTGCCAACCTTGCTTTCCAAAATACTCCAGATACAATAGTCCAACGGATTGATATCCGGAGATTTTGGTGGCCATTGTGCGCTGGAAATGAAGCAAGGAACCTCATTTTGTAACCATTCTTGGGTGGCGCGTGATAAGTGCGATGGTGCTGAGTCCTGTTGGAATGTCCAAGGTCTGTGGCCAAAATGTTTGCGTGCCCAAGGCTGTAATACACCCTCCAGAATATTTTAGCGATAATATTCGGCATTTATTCTGATGCCACGTTCGATTAATACAAGCGGAGAGCGATCATCGGCTGTTATGGCGGCCCACACCATCACCATGGCCGGCACTTAAGTTCTGGTGGCCAACCGAAGGTGCACATTTTCAGCTGACCGCTTTGGCAACTAAACACGATCATTTTGTTTGTTCACAAATTGCTGGACAACGAATGTTTTCTCATCGGAGCGGAGAAACCAAATTCGGCAGTTCACCACTTTCGGCCAAGCGAAGCAACTTTTCAGCTTTTTTTAGTCTATTTCCTTTCTGTTGCGGTGTAAGTTCTTGCACTTTTTGGAATTTCAATGGGTTTAACCCGAGCCCGTTTTTTAAATATTTGCCGAATGGAATATTGCGATATGTTCAGCTCACGAGCCATTTTCAGCCACTGCGACGAGGGTTTCGATCAAGACGCTTCTTTACTTTTCGAACCATTTCTGCTGATGACGTCGGGCTACCCTACCAGTATCACTGTATCGACACAAAGACTTATTCACATTTAAATGCTGAAGTGCTGTAACGATAGCCACTAGTGTTTTTCCAGCCAAATATTAAGAATTCACACTATCACTCTTGAATTACATCACGAATAATTTTTTTTCTGGAAAATTCTCACCAAAATGCTTTTGTACGCTTGTAAAAAATATAATGAGCTGTCACTGGAATGGTTTTAACAGCTGTCGGGCGAGCGGCTTAGAAATTACAGCAGTTTGAAGTTGGTTGCAGTTTTTTTCATCTCACCCTGTGTAGCTTGGCATATTTTCACGCCATTTTCTTAAATTTTATCCTTTTTTTGCCAAGAGGCTATTCCAAAATGGGCAGAATGGTCAGAATCATGAGGATCGGGCCATATGTGCGACCTGTAACTACAAGTTAACAAGTTACAAGTTAACATGGACAGATCGACTTAGCTATGCGAGATGGGAAGGTCCATATATTACATCATACGTGCAGAACTAATATTTCGGGCTGTTAGCCCAATCAAACTTATAATACCCCCAACGCATGGTGCTATGGGGTTTAAAAATTCTTTATCATGGATCTTTCGTTAAAAATATCAGAATGTTCTCATTTCGAACTAAATTGCCATTCAAAATACTAAAATATCATAGGGAAACATACAAAGATATAGAGAGATTACAATATATATTTTTTTAATTATTTAAGCAATACATAATCCTGAAGTACGATTATAATTCCGATTGTAGACGAGAAATGCTAAAAATCCGACCCTAGTCTTTTTCTTAATTAACCAGCTGCCCCACATCGATTTTATTATTTAGTGTCGCTTATATTTAATTCCAAAACCGAAAATTCCACCCACCAAGTCAATCAAATGCATTTAAGTTGAATTTAAATTTCTTCAGATATTCTGCAGAAAAATATATTTAACAGCTGTTCGAATCTTAAGTTAGTTAAAACCAAAACCAAAAATTAAGTCAACGTCGCCATTTGTGGAACAATTTTTCTTAGCTTCGTCATGACACTTGAAATAATTGCATGACTATTTCAATGTGTGTGTTGCGTGTGTTTGTGAATTTTTCCCAGCAGTTTCCTATTTTCCATTTTTGGGTTTTCCATGTTGGCCAATGTGGGTCGATGAGGTTGCCATTGTTGGTGTTGGTTTCTCTGTTTTTGACTTTCAACATGGGGAGCTAGGGGCAAACATTTCAAATACACTAACATAACTACCACTAATACCAACACAAAATAATAACTACACATACATATATCCCGGACCCGGAGTCCCTATGTACCCCAATATATATACACAGACAGAGCAACGACACTCTTGAACTTTATTTTGTTGAATTGTTGTTATTATTGGTCTTCCACTAATACAGGGGCAGTGGGCAAAAGTTCCTGGGAGAGAGAGAAAGAGCGAGAGTGTATTTCGTAGGTGCATGTCTGTCGATGTGTGTGTGTGTGTGTGTGTGCAAAGAGACCATAGTTTGGAAAATGGTAGTGGCTTTACTTGCACTCCCACTAAAACCTAAATATGTGGTTCTGTAAGGAAACCTTAGTGCTATAAAGGGTTAGCCACGATGGTGTCAGTTTTGGGGTCGGGTTTTCTTGCCTTGCACACACACACACAGACACTAATGCGCGCACACACAAGCAGACAGACTGGCAGGCAGGACCAAGATCTCGGCCATGAACGAGACACCACTCACGTTGACATTCAAGAGCAAGACATTTGTATGCTAAACATAAGTTATCGCTGCCACAGTCACCGCCACCGTTACCACCGCCGCCAAAATTACTCACACACACACACATAGCCAAACACCCACATTCACCACTCATAAACATTTGCACACATTCACTCACTTACACTCATGCGGTGGCGAAGACTGCCATGCACAGTTTTCTTGGCCGCATACAATTGTACAATAATCATTGTAGGTTAATATAAGTCAGTGTGTGTGTGTGTGTATGTGTCTACCAATGTCTGTATGTGTATATGGGTCGGTTCTAACTTATGAACGGGTTCTCTCCACATGCACACTCGTCTATGTACACACACACGCATATGAGTCTCATTTTGAGTCAATCGCAGATGTATGCGGCTGGCTGGCGTGGTTAAGTTTTGTGGATGTATGAGTGTGGTATGATAGCTGGAGGGACATAACGTGGTCCCATTGGTGCGCCGCAAAAAGCTTTCTTGCTTTTGCTTTTCCTGTCCTGAAAATGTTTAGCTGCCATTGCTACAGCTGCTGTTGCTGTTGCTTTTGGGTAGCTGCTCTACGAATTGGGCTACTACAAGTGTTTGTCATCTTGGTATTTATGTGTGTGTGTGTGTGTTTGAATATGCCCAAAGAGAGAGAGTGTGTGTGTGTGTGCATGCTTGTCGCTATGTGTCTGCAGCATAAATAATTTGCATGGGTAAATGCATATTCGAATGTACTTTAATGTCGTATTATATATATTAAAGGAGCAGAACAGTGTGTGGAATATAAATATGAACAAAAATTACTCTAAGAATATATAATTAATAAATTTTCAAAGTTGGAAATTAAAGATGGGGGTGATCTGGGGCGTATGACTTTGCTGATCGTGGTGAATCATATTATGTATACGTCCACATGCACGCCTTTTAGAGTTAATTTGTCAACCTTCATTTCAAAAGAGAATCGGATATTCACATTAAGAATATATTTCGAACATAAAATGCAATTGAGCAATTGGATTTTCAAAAACCAACAGAGGTATAACTGTAATTTTTATAAAAATATTTTTTTTTTTTTTCAAATACCAGCAGACCTATAACCTTGAATGTTGATACAACTATTCTTTGAAAGGACAACAAAGCTACAACCGTAAATTTAATATCCATTTGCAAAATTTGGATTTCTATAAATGTGTTTTCAAAAACAGGGATATAATTCTTAATCTTTTGCAAATCTCTTTTCAGAGATTAATTTTTTCTAGGACGAACAGAGATTCTCCGTTTTATACCCTCTACCATAATATGGAGGGTATATCAAGTTTGTCATTCCGTTTGTAACACCATGAAATATAAAAAGTATATATATTCTTGATCGGCATAAAATTCTATGTCGATTTAGCGATGTCCGTCCTTATTGTGGAAATCACTCTAGCTTCCGAACGAAATTAAGTAGATTGATAAAATTTTACTCAAATGTATATTATGGCTGCAGGACTTTTGGAATTGAAAATGTAGCTCCACGTCTTCGTACAGCCCCCATATAATGGCACCTCCCGATATTCGGTATTTTGATGATTTTAGCGACATCATTCACCGGAATTGTTTCAAATTTGCCATGGATATACATAGCTAGATCTATTTAAAAAATATATATCCTGAAACTGATTTTCTTCAAAAAGGCAGAGCTTGAAAAGCGTTTTCGGGCTTGCTAAAATTTGTCCATATTAAATTGCACATCCTCTGAAGCTACAGAATTGAGGCTACTTTCCAAGCTCTATTTTAATACTCTCTACCATAGTATGGTCATTCCGTTTGTAACACCTCGAAATATATAATTAGACCCCATAAAGTATATATATTCTTGATCAGCATTAAAAATAAATTTCGCATTTAAAGTTCCTAATAGGTACCACAATTTATGACAGAAAATTGTCTATGAAGGTCCAGGCCCCCATATAACGGTACTTGAAGTTCGAAATGAATACCACAGCCTAAGACAGAAAATTGTCTGTGAATATCCACGTCTTCGTATAGCCCCTGTATAACAGCACCTTCCGATTTTCGGTATTTTGATGATTTAGCGACATTAATAACCGATTTTTTCATGTTTTGCATTTGAATATTGTAATGGCCTATAACAACTTAGGCAAGTAGGTCCATGTCGTCGTATAGACCCTAATATAACGTCTACATTCGGTATTTTTTAAAGTTTAATAGAATTTTTAACGGATTTTATTTTTTTGAAAATTGCTAAATTAGTTACAAATTATGGAGAGTATTCAAGTTCGCGGCCGAATTTACAGCTTTTTTTACTTGTTTTGTATTCTTATAAAAATATTTTTAAAGCCAAGATTAATCCAAAATTGTCCTGGATTTTCCAAACAACAAAAAAACCTATTGTCATGAATTTTTGAGTTTTTTTTCTTGCAACTAGCTTATTTTGAAAATATAAACTGCAAGCTTAGTACCACTCAACGTTGCAACAAAAACAATATTTACGAGAAAAATTCAGCAGATTACGAAAATAGAGCACAAAAGAGAATAGGGCGTTTAAAAAGTTTACAACGCAAAACAACCTAAATAGGAAGAGCAACGAATACCTATTCCACATTTTTAGAAATTTTCAGACAACAATACCAGGATTTTCGATCAAGAATTAAAAGTCCGAATATCACGAGAAACCCTGGTACGTTGTTGCTATTATCCGCAAGTGACCCCTCATTCCAAGATTCTAGCTCCAATCATTCAACCAAAAACAAATTGTACCAAATTTAATACCATTTATTGCAGTTCCTACACGCGAACTTGCACGAATATATACAAATTACGGCTTTAGCCCTGAAATGTCTTCCTAACGTATATGAATTCTTGGTAGGATCTTATGACAAGTAATTTTGTAGAATATTTTGACTTGCTACAATTCCGTGTAAAGTAAGTTTTTCGCCATAGTAAAAACACACAAAAGGACCTCTTTTTTGACGCGCTTCAGGATTAAAATGTTCAACCAAAATATTCCTCGTGTTTTTATTTGCAATATTTTGCGAAAACCCATAAAATGTACAGATTCGGAGGAATCTTTATCCGAAAATTTCTAAAGTGTGAACAGGAGGTGGAAATTTTTCGCATTGAGGTTTAATTTGCCCAGTGGACCCAAAAAGATATTTCCAATATTCTTTAAAATTCACGGTCTTAAAAAAATATTACTAAAATCCATGACGTTTAAAATATATTTTAAAATTCATGGTGAAGTTCCTTAAAGTATTCTTTAGAATCTATTTTTAAAAGTCCTTGAAAAATATCCAAAAAATTCAAGGTAAAATTTCCTTAAAAATATTTTTATAATCCATATGGGTCCTTGGAAAAATATTCTTAGAAATGCACGTTTAGAGGTTCTTACAAATATTCTAAGAAATTTACTAATATATGTATTTCAAAAATATATCGTGGAGGTCAAAGGTCCTTAAAAAATTCTGTAGAATCCACTTTTAAAGGTCCTTAAAAAATATGCTCAAAAATCCACGTCCTTAAAATAATGCTAAAAATCCACGTTTATAGGTCTTTAAAATGTTTTTTTTTTCTAAAAAAGGCCCTTAAAATACGATAAAAAGTCCTTCACAAATATTCTATAAAATCCACGTTTAAAGGTCCTTGAAAAAGATATGCTTAAAAATCCATGACCTTAAAAAATATTCTATAAAAAGGTCCTTAAGAAAATATTTCTTAGAATCCAGGCCCTTAAAAATATTCTTAAAAATACACGTTTAAAAGTTCTTGAAAAATATTCTTTAAAATACACGTTTAAAAGTTCTTGAAAAATATTTTTTAAAATCCACGTTTAAATATCCCTGAAAAAGGCTTAAATATACGTTTAATTATCCCTGAAGAAAGACTTAAATCCACGTTTATAGGGCCCAAAAAATAAAATCCACATTGAAAGGCCTTTGAATAAAATATACTTAAAAATCCTCGTCCCTAAAAATGTTCTTTAAAATTCAAGTTTTGAAATCGACGTCTGGAGATATTTAAAATATCCCAAGAAATCGATGTCTGGAAGTCCTTAAAGAATATATTTTAAAATGCACATTTAAAGTTCCTTTAGAAAAATATGCTTAAAAATCCACGTTTAAAGGTCCTTAAAAAATTCTTTGAAATCTACGAAAAAATAATTAAATCCACTTTTATAGGTCCTTGAACTATATATATTTTTTTAAATCCACGGTTAAAGATCCTTAAGAAAATACTCTTTAAAATTAACTTTTAAGGCCCTTGAAAAATATTCTTAAAAAATCCTGGTTTATAGGACCTTAGAAATATTCTATGAAATCCACGTTAAGTTGGATCCACATTTAAAGGGCCTTAAAAATATTCATTAAAATTCACGTTTAAAGGTCCCTGAAAATATTTTTAAAAATACAAGTTTAATTGAATTCACTTTAAAATTGCCTTGAAAAAAATATTCCCCAAAATCTACGTTTAATTAGTCCACTTGTTGGTCGTTCTAATGGTTCTGGAAAAAGTCAATTTGTAATTAAATTGTTACCATTTGTATAGAAGTACCACATTTGGCCTTAAATAAATTTATCAGACTGTAAGGCTATGTAATATGAAAGAATTCGGAGACCTCCTTAAATAATTATATAAATAATTATAAAGGACATATCAGCTTTTGATTAAATTGGAAACTCCAAAGAATCGATTCTTAAATTTGCAAAGCTACAAGGTAATATACGATACACACGTTGGGTTAACAAACACCTCCGTAGGGGTACTAAGGGGTACTTCAAAAATTATTAAGACTTTATTTTTCGCCAAATCGCATTTTTTTATATTTTTGGCTTATATGAATAACAAATGAAACAGACAAGCGCTTACTTGCTGACCTTTTGTTTAAGATGGTCAGATACATAAAAGCCCCACTACAAGTTTAGGTTAGCAAAATTCAGGGGTTTAGTTTTCCAACTGGACATTTAAGAAAAATGTTCAATTAGAAGTTCTCCAAATTCCATAAAGTAAAGAAATGCGAAAATTATCAAATATCCATCAAGAAATAACCTTCGCCTTAATAAGGCAAAAATTTCAAATAAAAAGCATTTGGGAATAATTAGAAATTTTTTCGAATTGAACTTTTGAAACAAAATGTATGTAAATTTAGAGTGCAGTAATTTCCTAAAATAAGATTTCTATAATGTCCACGATTAATAAAAAATGGGATCAAAATAATATGGCCCACGAATGTCATTTATGATTGATGGTAACAGACCCAACCCCATATGTTTATGTGAATTTTATTTAAATATAATTTCATGACCCGATATACTTTCCGATTTCCACAACCATATTACTATCCAATAATACGTTTTTGAACCAAATTCCATTAGAAACCTCTTTCCAACCACACACAGGTCATTCCACACATTTTTTATTAACGCAGCCTGCAACCCAGTATCCTTCGTCATACGAATAGAAGTCTTATGTTTCTCATCACAATGTCACAAAAATATATAATGAAAAATAAACTTCTTAACCCGTTTTACCGTCGCTTTTCATCTCTTCATTTTACCGTCGGTAAAATCATATTTCTTCCCGTAACTTAACAAAATCATCTCCCTTTTTGTGTTTTTTTTTTTCTCTGTGTTTTTTTCCTGCTGTTGCTTACCAATAAACCGCAAATTTCGAACCCACAAAATACATACACATCTTCACCACAAAACATCTTAACCATAATTCACCACATCTTAAAATGTCACATACAATTTTTCACTCATTACTCAAAGAATCTCCAAAAGGAAGAAAACACACACAAACATACACAGGCACACACACACTCGCACACAACATTGCACCTGACCGACTGGGCCCCAATGAAAATAAACGACCAGAGATTTTCATGGCAACAAAATGCCTCCTTTTCCAAGAAAATGCTCGTCTGCAAATCAGCGGTTGTGCTCAGTTTTATTCTCTCATTATTCACTCCATACTCAGATTTTACCACTTTCACAGAGGTGAATTTCATTTGGCCTACTCAAAATGCCACAACCTGCGCAGAGAGTACAAATTCTCTCTAAAGAGGTTCTTTGCCTTTGCTTCCCTACTCATATAAGAGTGTGTGTGAGCTGTATATGTATTTGAGTGTCTGCAATCGCAATGTTTCGAGTCTTTGCAGTCAGTCCTTTGTTGTTGCGAATCTTTCTTTCCCTTCTTGACCATGGGTCCTTATTTCGAGATTCTATATTGGAATGTTGTTGTTGTTCCAGTTGTTCTTGTTGTCTTTTTATGTTTTTCTCATTTTAAATCTTCTTTTTTGGTTTTGTTGGTCACATTATTTGGTTTTGTAGATGTTGGTGTTGTTTTTCTTCATTTTTTTTTTGTTCTTGTATCTAAATAAATAAATTTTATTTTTCTTTTTCTTTTCTATTTCAGGGACCAGCAGTCAGAGTATATGAATGAATGTGTACATTATATAGCTGTATAACATTGTATGTAAGTATCTTGAAGTAGTTGTACAGAATTATTCTATATTTCATATTTAAAGAAAATTTGAAGTTTAGTTTTAAAGTGGAATTATTTAAATCTCAATGGAATTTTTGTATTTTGCAAAAGGAAGAAAACATTAATTTTTAAAAATTCTCTTTTATCACTAAAGTCTTGGTTATTTTATTTTGCAAAATTGAACGAAAAGGGTTTCTGATTTTTCGATTTTATACCCAATACTTATTGATTTATAATTATACTTTATAGCACCACGTGAGAGGATATAAGATATCTGTTTTTGCTCCGAGGTGTGAAAATTGCAAATCAACTTCCCCCTCACATATTTTCGAACTATTCCGACTTCGATGACGACTCAGTAGTCAAAGTCATGTTTATTTTATAGAATGAGATACTTAGGTTTATATTATCGCCTATCACTGATCAGATACCTTTAAAAATGTAAAAATTCTGAACATAGGCCACCATTCGAAAACATCAATGTATTTTCTAGGATGTATTAAAAGGTCAAGCATATAGTCTAAAAAGGCCTATAGGGGGATTATTTATGAATTATGAGCTTATAAAAAAAATGCCAAATCAATACCAATTTAATCGAAGATAGAATCAGATATCTTCATATAATAATATTATACGAGAGCTATACGTTCAGCTTTATATAGCTTAGGGTATATATTCTATAATTAAAGGTCCTTAAAAACTTTTTTGAAATCAACGAAATGCTTAAATCTTATTAAACTTTATATTTTGCAAAAACCCTGGTTAAAAGTCCTTAAGAAAAATTTTTTTTTTTGAATTAACTTTTAAGGTCCTTAAAAATATTCTTTGAAATCCACGTTTAAAGGTCCATGAAAAATATTCTTTAAAATCCACGTTCAGTTGGATACACATTTAAAAGTCCTTAAAAAATATTCTTTAAAATTCACGTTTACAGGTAATTAAAAATATTTATAAAAAGTCACGTTTAACTGAATCCACGTTTAAAAGTCCTTGAAAGTAATATTCTTTAAGATTCACGTTTAAAGATCCTTGAGAAGGATTCTTAAAAATCCAGGTTTAATTGGATCCTCGTTAAAGGTGGTGAATTCACATTAAAGGGACCTTAAAAAGAATACTCGCCAAAATCTACGTTTACTTAGTCCACTGATTGGCCTAATGGTTCTGGAAAAAAGTGTTCTTAATTTCAAATTTTCCCCATTTGTATAGAAGTACCATACTTGTTCTTAATTTTTTTTTTTAATTTCATTTTTTTTAATTTTATTAAATTTATTGAACCAAAAATTGTCGGAAATCACATCAAATTTTAGAATAAGCTTACATTTGTTCGAAGTGGTCACCTTTGGCACGAATTATGGCCTTGAAACGGCCAATGAAACCGTCACACGCTGACCGAATGTTGCTCTCGGTATTTTGGCCCATTCCCGGCGAAGCGCTTGCTTGAGGTGATCGACACTTTGGTATTTTTAGTGCCAACCTTGCTTTCCAAAATACTACAGACAATCCAACGGATTGGTATCCGGCCATTGTACGCTGCAAATGAAGCGAGGAACCTCATTTTGTAACCTTTCTTGGGTGGCGCATGCTGAGAGCGAAGGTGCTGAGTCCTGTTGGAATGTCCAAGGTCTGCGGCCAAAATGTTTGCGTGCCCAAGGCTTTAACACAACCTCCAGAGTATTTTTGGGATAATATTCGGCATTTATTCTGATGCCACGGTCGATTAATACGAGCATAGAGCGACAATCAGCTGTTATGGCGGCCCACACCATCAACTGGAGTTCTGGTGGCCAGCCGAAGGTGCACGTTTTCAGCTGACCTCCTTGGTGAACACGATCATTTTGTTTGTTTACAAACTGCTGGACAACGAATTTTTTCTCATCGGAGCGGAGAAATCCGAATTCGGCAGTTCATTACTTTCGGCCAAGCGAAGCTACTCTTTAGCTCTTTTGAGTCTATTTTCTTTCTGTTGCGGTGTAAGTTCTTGCACTTTTTGGAATTTCAATGGCCTTACCCTGAGCTCATTTTTCAATATTTGCCGAATGAAATATTGCGATACGTTATTTCGGCCACTGCGACTCGGGTTTCGATCAAGTCGCTTCTTTACTTTTCGAAACATTTCTGCAGATGTTACTGTTTTCTTCCGTCCACTTCCTTGACGTCGGGCAACGCTACCAGTATCACGGTAACGAGCAATGATACGAGACACAAAAGATTTATTCAAAAAAGATTTTTTCCAGCCAAATATAAAGAAATCATATTATCATGCTTGAATTCCATCACGAATAACTTTTTTTCTGGACGATTCTCACCGAAATGCTTTTGTACGCTTGTAATGAATTGTCGCTGGAATAATTTTAACAACTGTCGGACGAGCGGCTTAGAAATGACAGCAGTCTGAAGTTGGTTGCTGTTTTTTCATCTCACCCTGTATTCTCAATAAGCGTAATTCTAAATCAATTTAACAATGTTCGTCGGTCTTTCTATCCGTCTGTCTGTTGTAAAAAGGCAATCTTTCGAACGACTTGAGATTAAAGGCTAAACTTTTGCATACATTTGTATTTTGCCGGGGGGCAGGTTAAGAGTTGATAAAAGGGTTAAGTCGTGTCATGTTTTCCTATTGCCCCCATATAACGGTACCTCTCAATATTCGGTATTGTGATGATTTTAGCAGCATTATAGATCGGAATCGTTTCAAATTTCGTATTGGAAGTTCGGAATTGGTACTAAAACTATGACAAAAAAATAGTTGTTAAGGTCCAATTCTTTGTATAGCCACCATATAACAATACCTCCCAATATTCTGTATTTTGATGATTTTTTCGACGTTATTCACCGAAATTGATTCGCAAAAAACAGCAGTTCCACGGACCTAAATTTGAGTAAAATTTTATCAACCTATTTTATTTTGTTCGGATCTTAGAGTGATTTATACCCTTCAAATTATGGTAGATTAAATTAAAATTTACTAGCATCCTATTAAAAAGAATCGATATTTTATTTTTTGTCTTAGCTTTTTACCACCCAGCAGACATAAATAAAAACTCCGTTTTTTTTTTTCTTTAAAACTTCATCCATCATAATTACTTATCAATATCACACCTTGTCCTATTTGCCCCTGCCTAGTTACCATTCATAACTACGACATCGTGCCAACCAACCAACCAACCCCCTGCTATGACATTTTTTTGGCAACAATTCACACTGTGTGTTGCGCTTATTAGTATCGCATTGACAAGCGAAATTGACGTGAAATTGAATCAATGCTGGAAAATACCCCAGGGGAGGAAATACTACCGCTACTGCCGTTGTTTTTGTTGTTGTTGCTGACAATTTAGTGTCCTTTGCCCTCGCACATTTTAGCAACGCAAATATGTCTCAATGGGACAGCGTATTAAAAATGCCTAAGGCCCTGTTAGCAACAAACAATGACTTTAAAATTGTCTTCTGTTCTTGCCAATTTTGTTGTTGTTGTCTTGAAAAAAAAAACAACAACACCAAAAAAAGAATCTATTAAATTGAGATGATCCTGATGTCTGATGGCATGTCTGACCTTTTTTGGTGTGGGTTTGTTTTTTATGAAGACTACTATGCCCGACAATTTTTCCACAGCCTTAGAGACGTTGTTTTTGTCTTTTGCCAAGGCAATTGCCAGGGAGGGTAGTCGATATAAGCGGGGGGTTACATTGTAAACTTTGATTTGTATGAATTTCAATGGGCCTGGTGTGTGAATTTTTTATTTTTGGAATTGTTGTTTTTTTTTTTCCTTTTTCAATTCTCTGGGGAGGGGAGAATCTTTGATATTTTTTTTAATATTTTGGAAATTCATATTTTATAAAGTGTTTCTAATCTTGCTGTTTCATTTCTCAATTTGAGACAACTTTATTATTTCTGTGCGTGTCATAAATGATTTTTGGCAATTTTTTTGCAAATATATATTTTGAATGCATATTTTATTACACAAACGAGGGTGAAGAGAATTGGGTGGCTAGAACGAAATTAAAAAAAAAAAAAAAAAAAAAAAAAAAACACAGGTAAAAAAGCTGTAAGTTCGAACTTTGAGTACCCTTGGCCACTTGGAACGAATTTGGCAATTCTCAAAAACAATACAATCCGTTAAAAAATTCTGTGAAATTCTTAAAAATACCGAATGTAGCTGTTATATTAGGGTCTATACGATGACATGGACCTGCATAGGTAACTTTTGTCATAAGCCATCACAATACTCAAATGCGAAACTTAAAAAAAAATCGGTGAATAATGTATCTAAAGTCATCAAAATACCGACTATCGGAAGATACCGTTATATGGAAGCCATACGAAGACGTGGACAGGCTCGGCCGATTTTCTGTCTTAGTCTGTAGCATCCATTACGAGGTTCAAATACCAAATGTAAAACAATTCCGGTAAATAATGTCGCTAAAATCATCAAAATACCGAATATCTGGAGGTACCATTGTATGGGGGTTATACGAAGACGTGGACTTGCACATACAATCTCCTGTCATAGGCTGTAGCATCCATTACGTACATCAAATACCAAATTTGAAACAATTTCGGTGAATAATGTCGCTAAAGTCATCAAAATACTGAATATCGGGCGGTGCCGTTATATGGGGGCTATACGAAGAATCGGACCTGCACACACAATTTTCTGTCTTAGGCTGTAGTATCCATTACGAACTTCAAATACCAAATTTAAAACATTTGCGGTTAATAATGTCGCTAAAATCATCAAAATACCGAATATCGGGAGGTACCGTTATATGGGGTCTATACCGAAACGTGTACCTACATGGCCCATTTTCAATATCAATAGTCCTGCAGACATAATATACATTTGAGTAAAATTTTATCAATCTGCTTCATTTCGTTCGGAAGCTAAAGTGATTTCCACAGGCGGATAGGCGGACAGAATTTTATGCTGATCAAGAATATAGATACCTTGTGGGGTATAAAATGAAGATTTCGCGGTGTTACAAACGAAATGACAAACTTAATATACCCTTCATACTATGGTCGAGGGTATAAAAATCTGCAGTTTCATTCGCGAAATGTGAGATCAACTGCCTTTCGTTTTATACGTTTTTTGACTAGTTTCGAAAAAGTTTATATTTCAAAAATATATTTACGGGCTATAAATCTTCAAATATCCAAAACTATCCCAGTTTAAAATTCTATTTTTGATATTATTTTACAGCATCTATTACCACGCTTCATTATGATATTTCATTTGTGTCATAATTGTGTTTTCTTGGGGGTTGAATACATTTTTCGTCTCAATGTGGCAGTGGTGGTGGTGGTTATTTCCCCCGATAGTTAAGGTCACAGCGTGTATGTTTTGACAGTTTTGTCACTTTAACAGATTTGTTTTTTAATAAAACATTTTTTTTTTCTATTTCTGTTCTTATTGTTGTTCGAATCCACGGTGTTAATGATATTTGTTTGATTGAGCATGAAAATTTTGAAAACATCATATTGCGATGATTAATGTTGCATGTGTGTTAGGGGAGGGGTCAAAGGTCACAGAGGGTAGTTGGAATGAACAATAATAAATTATGAATCAATTAGGAAATATGTAAAAATCTGTGGGTGAGAATGTTTCTAGTTTTAGAAATAAATCAGCCGGGATTTTGAAGTTCGAAGGACAATCGAAAGAAAACATTGCATATAAGATATTGACTATGGCATATCATTAATAATTTTTAGATATCCAAGCCATTTCCTATTAATACCCTCCACCATTGTATAGAGGGTATCTTAAGTTTGTGATTCCATTTGTAACACCTCGAAATATAAATTGTAGGTCCCACAAAGTATATTCCAACGTCGATTTAGCGATGTCCACCCCTCGGATATGGGCAATATCGGTCCACTTCTTTTGGTACCTCCTTACAAAGGATCAAAATTTGGAATAGCCAAGACGCTCATAAAATTCTAAATAAGGATTCGATAAAACGAACATTTCCTTTTTATACCTCTCGCGCAATGGGTCAATATTTTGATTAAACAAACATGAGGTGACTTGAAACAACTTAATATTACACAAGATCTACTATGGATATATAATACATCTGGAGCTATCAGAAGGAGTGGAGCGATATATTCCATCTTTCCACCAGTAAAAATATTGTGATATGTGTAATTTGAAGACAATTGAGCTCTTACATTACATGTTATAGGAGTTATAATTATTTAAAATTTAGACCCTCTATGGGGGAGGTACTTGATGGAATGGACCGATATTGTTGGAAAAGTTGGATTACAATTTCATTTTCTGTGGAGTAAAATATTTTCTTTGAAAATTGCAACCTTTTGTGGGGAGGTACCAAAAGGAATGGACCGAACTCGGTTTAAGTTTAACAATAATATGAGTTTTTATTAAATGAGATACCCGCTTCGGATGGACACCCCTTAATCGACTCCAAATGTCCTGAAACGGATTTGGTACAACAAAAATAACCAAAGGTCTAAAACCGTTATTTGAATGAGGTACGTTTTGGCCGTATTAAATGATATACAGGGTGAGATAAAAAAACTGCAACAAAGTCAAAGGCCATAATTTTTACATTTTTTTAATTTATTGAACGAAAGCAAAAAAATCGGAAATGGCATCAAATTTTAGAATAAGTTTAGATTTGTTCAAATTGGTCATCTTTGGCACGAATTATGGCCTTCAAACGTCCAATGAAACCGTCACACGCCGCCCGAATTTTGCTCTGCGGTATTGTGGCGCATTCCCGGCAAAGCGCTTGCTTGAGGTGATCGACACTTTTGAATTTTTAGTGACAACCTTACTTCCCGAAATACTCCAGACACAATAGTCCAACGGATTGGTATCCGGAGATTTCGGTGGCCATTGTGCGCTGGAAATGAAGGGAGGAACCTGATTTTGTAACCATTCTTGAGTGGCGCCTGCTGAATGCGATGGTGCTGAGTCCTGTTGGAATGTCCAAGATCTGCGGCGAAAATGTTTGCGTGCCCAAGGCTTTAAAACACCCTCCAGAATATTTTCGCGATAATATTCGGCATCTATTCTGATGCCACGGTCGATTAATACGAGCGAAGAGCGACCATCAGCTGTTACGGCGGCCGGCGCTTGAGTTCTAATGGCCAACCGAAGGTGCACATTTTCAGCTGACCTCTTTGGCAAACACGATAATTTTGTGTGTTTACAAACTGCTGGACAGCAAATGGTTTCTCATCGGAGAAAACTAAATTCGGGAGTTCACTAATTTCGGCCAAGCGAAGCAACTCTTTAGCTATTTTACGTCTATTCTCTCTGTTGCGGTGTAAGCTCTTGCACTTTTTGGAATTTCAATGGCTTTACCCAGAGCTCATTTTTCAATGTTTGCCGAATAGAATATTGCGATATATCCAGCTCACGAGACATTTTTCGGCCACTGCGACGCGGGATTCGATCAAGTCGCTTTTTTACTTTTCGAGCCAACATCAGCAGAGTTGCTGCTTTCTTCCGTTCACTTCCTTGACGTCGGGCTACGCTACCAGTATCACGATAACGAGCGATGGTACGAGACACAAAAGATTTATTCACATTTAATGCTGGAGTGCTCTAACGATAGCCACTTGTGAGTTTCCAGCCAAATATGGAGTAATAACACTACCACGCATGAATTCCTTCACGAATAATTTTTTTTCTGGGAAATTCTCACCAAAATGCGTTTTGTACGCTTGTAAACAATATAATGAGCTGTCACTGGAATAATTTTAACATCTGTCGGACGAGTGGCTTATAAATGACAAAAGTCTGAAGTTGTTTGCAGTTTTTTTTATCTTACCCTTTATACGCTCTGTAGCCAAATGGCTGAGGGTATAACCATGTGTGAAGATGGCACATGCCGTACCACTCCTTTTGGGAAGATACCTGTACCGGTGTTTCGAAAGTATGCATCGCAAAGTAGTCAAGTCGAAGGGGCAATTTCGGCCCTCTTTCACACTTTTGGAACTGTTTAGGGAAATTTTGTGTAGAAGATTTCTTTTTTAACACCTTTCGCCAAAGTCCAAGGAAAATTTATGAAAAATTATGGAATATTTCCGATTTTTTTTTTTTTTTTTTTTTTGAGATTATTGATTCAATTGTTTTTTTAATATACAGTGTAAATAGAGATTTATTTTCCTTGGTGAATTACAGTAGAATTTGCTGAAGAATACTTTGTCTTTGACGTCATCCTTCTAAAAGGATGAATTGTTGGAGATTTTCCCATAAACTCATATTAAGTACGACTTTAACCATAAAACCTGTTTTTGTACCCGAAGATACTTCATATCCAAAATTCACGGATTCTGAGGATTCCTAATCCGAAAATTTTTAAAGGTGTGAAAAAGGGTGGGAACTTGCCCACTCAATTTTGGTTACTTTTCCATGTAAACTTTCAAAACGCCAATACACCTGTATTTTTTAACTCTACTTTCACAATCTTGAAGATTTTCCCCACTATTACTGAAAAATTTTATTTTGTCGCACAGTGTAATTTAAATATATTTAAATATTATTTATTGTTTATATAAATATTTTGACACCTATCATATTTTTAAAAAACCTGACTTCTTGCCATTTCTTTTCCATCGAGTATCTCCTTCCAAGTTCAATTTCGGTAAACCTTTACAAATACCCATGAATATCAATATTCACAATATAATTGTTAAGTTATCAATTTTATATGGGCTTATTCGATTCCAAAAATGTACAAATACATATGAGATTATGTTTGTGTTTATACACCCTCCCATACATACGTCGCAAAGTGTGACATTCCGAATCCCCCTACACAGCGACTTCTTAAATCAATTGCTCGTTGCTTAACTTGTCATTTCTTAAAGACCTCCATATCGATGCCAAAAAGGAGGAGTGGGGCTTATGCGTTTAACCTATAGACCGACCGGCTGTCGATTTGCCAAAGACATATTGGCGGTGGTATGGCATGACATGGCTGATACATAGGTATTGTGTAAATAATAACAACAAATTGACAAAACAATTTGCAAATCTTCCATAAGACGGTGGTAGGCACTTTCTGACACTTTTGTTATGCCATTTAAGGTCTTTTTGGTCTTAACAAAGTTTGTTTTTCCCCCCAATTCGTTTGTCACCTTCTCCAGTTGGCTTTTTTCCTTTCTTTCTTCTGTTTTCACACCATTCATGTTGCTTCCTTGTTTGTCCCTCCCAAAGAAGTGGCAAAAACAATGTTGCTTTTATTTATTTATTCATGCAAAAGTGCGTGTGGCAGGCACGTATTTTTCACTTGGTACGGTGCGTATGGTGCGGGGGTTTTCTTTGTTTTCCAATTCGACATTCAGAAGGAAATTGAACAAATTGCTTTACAATTGGAACAATTTACATATGTAAACAGATTCGGGTGTTGACTGGCGTTGTTGTCGTTGTTTGTTTGCTTTCATTGTCTTACAATACTCTCCTATTGGCAAAGTAAGACAATCGAACTCCATCATCAGCCTATTGAGAACATCTCTTCAGTTTTATGAAGTTGATGTTACCTTATTGTGTCATATGTTAAATGGTATCTACTTTGTATTTAGACAGATAATTAAAATGATTCATTTTTTTCGAAGTGCTTTGTCTGTTTCGTTCTTGTTGCCAGGATATGAAGGAAATTACATTTTACACAAATCTGTGAATTTGTTACAAGAAATATAAATTGATTTAATTTATCCCCTATTTTTCGACCGATGGATTAAGTTGGGGAATTTTTTCTTAATAATATGTTGAAAAATAATCTTCAGGAATCGTCAGGAAGTTTAAGAACCGGACTCAATAAAAATATATTTTTACTAACCATAAAATTCTAAGTCGATTTTACAATATCCGTATGTCTGTTGAAATCACGATATAGCCCACATTATTTGATCTAGAACCTCAGAACAATTTGTATTGTGCCTAGGATTGTTGGTATTGAAAATGAGATATATCGGTCATTTTGGTATAGTTGTCATATAACGTTACATCCCGATATTAGGTATTTTGATGATTTTTGCCACATTTTTCACGGAAAATGGGTTCTAGCTCCGGTGGCGAAACATTGTATATATATATTCGTATAGCCCCCATATAACGGTACCTCCCGATATTCGGTATTTTCATCATTTTTGCCACTTATTTCCAGGGATTTGTCTAAAAATTGGTATTTGTAGTGCTTAATTGGTTCTAGCTATAGTGTCGGAATATTTTATCTATAGGTCCATGGTTTCGTATTGTCACGGTTCGGTATTTTGATGATTTTCTCCACATTTTCCACGTTTTTGTCTTAAAATTGGTATGTTCCGATGGCGGAACATTGTATGTATAGGTCTATACATTCGTATAGCCCCCATATAACGGTACCTCCCGATAGTCGGTATTTTTATGATTTTTTTCACATTATCCACAGATTTGTCTCGAAATTGGTACTTGTAGTTCTTAATGGGCTTTCGCTCCAGTGGCAGAACATTGAATATCTAGATCCATGTTTTCCTATAGCCGGCATCTAACGGTACCCACTGATATTCGGTATTTTGATAATCTTTGTCACATTTACCCTCGATTTTTTTTTTCAAATTTGGCATTTAGGACTTGCCATAGATAACAATCCTTGTAGTATAAAGTTGTCCTTTACCCAATACCAAATTTAGTACCATTTGGTTATTTTCGTACAAATATAGGACACATGCCCAAAGCAACGCCATATCTCAAATACAGACATCAAATTTAAGCATTATATTTCTACATCTTTAACCAATACCAAATATATTACTTTTCGTACAAATAAAGTACGTATTTCTGAAACCACCTCCATATCTTAATCCCAGATACAAACAAAGATCTCAGTATCAAATTTCCGCATTCCAGCTCTATACATTTACTCAATACCAAATTTAGTAACATTTAGTACTTTTCGAACAATTTTGGTACACATTTTCAAAGCCACTTACATATCTTAACCACGGACACCAACACATCCCTAAATATCAAATTTCAGGGTTTAAGGTCTATTCCTTAAACCAATTCAAAATTTTTTTCTTTTCGTACTAATACTAACAGAGATCTCAATATTAGATTTTACTTAGTACCAAATTTAGTAGAATATGGATTTTTCGTTCAAATGTAGGATACATTTCCAAACCACCGTCAAATCTCAACCACAGATAGCATCAGTAATCTTAACATCAAATTTCAGAATTGTATCTTTATCCTTTTGCCCAATAACAAATATAATACCATTCAATACTTTTCGTACAATTATAGTACACAGCAACAAGATCTCATTATAAAATTTGTGAATTCCAGCTCTATCCCTGCACCCAACACCCAATTTAGTACTACTCAGTACTTCTTTTTAGAACAATTATAGTACTCATTTCCAAAACCATCTCCATATTTCATTTTAAAATACCAACAGAGACCTCAATATAAAATTTGAGTATTCTAGCTCTATCCCTCCACCCAATACCAAATATAGTGTCATTTAGTATTCCTCGTACAAATATGGACTGCAATTCCAAACCACCTCCATACCTTATTCCCAGATGACAATAGAGCCATCAATATCAAATATTGTGATTCCAGCTCTGTCCCTTCACCCAATTCTCTATTTAATACCACTAAGTACTTTTTGTACAATTATAGCTCACATTTCCGAAACCACCATCATATGTTCAGGCTACACATGAACAACGACCCCAACACAACATTTCATATTTCAAGCCCTATCTGTCACCTGATACCAAATTGTACCAAATATGGTACCATTTAGTACTTTTTGTGCACTTATAGTACATATTAAGTAAGGCACCTCTTTATCACCATCAACGGAAACCCCAATACTAACATTTTAAATTACCAGCTTCTTCCGTTTATCCAAAACGAAATTGTACCAAATTATAGTACAATTTAGTACATTTCTTACACTTAGTACACATTTCAAAAATCACCTCCTTACATCAACCCCATTTCCAAAATTGATTCTCATACGAAATTTTAAAATTTTACCACTATACGTTCACATAACTCTAAATGGTACCAAATTTAATACATATTAGTACTTTTGGTACACGTATTGTTTTAATTTCGAAAAAAAAAACTTTAGTTCGTCTGTCCTACACAAAATCAAATATTAACACTCGAAATTTCACATTTTCTGCTCTATCCCAATCCAAATGCGAGAGTTAATAAAATGTAGTACTTTTTAGTACCAAATCTCAACCGAACATACTAACAGTGATCATAATGACAAATATCACATTTCAAGCAGTATCCGTTTCCAAAATACCAATCATTTCCAGTAAATTTCACCAGTAAATATCCCAGTACCAAAATTTTGAATTTTCAGATCAATCCTTTCAATCAAAAGAAATTGTACGGAATTTATTACCACTTAGAACAGTCCTCGCACTTAGTACACATTTCCAAAACCACCTTCATATATCAAACTTATTTTCCAACCCAATCAATAAAAATAATATCAAATGGTACAATTTAAGAAATTTAGTACCATTTTAGAACTTTTCTTAACCTTAAAGTTCGAAATTCCAAACACCCTTTGTAACATCTGTCCTGCACTCCATCAGTGACTGTCATTCTAAATTTCAGAATTCTAGCTCATTAGCATTACTTTTTTAGTACATATTAGTACTTTTTGTACTAGAACAAATTTCTAAAAACCCAGCCTTATCATACGCTTACGCACCACAGTGGGGTGAGATGCCCAAAAACGGAGATTAATTCAGGGAAGCATTTTATCGCTCTGAAATTTTGCTCAGGCATTCATATTACCTCTAATATGTTTGGCATTAAAAATTGGACATATCGGCCCACGTTTCGGTAAGGCGTTTCGGTATAGCGTAACTTCCTAATTTTTGGTATTTTGAAGGTTTCGGCCACAATTTCAAACGCAATCATGAGTATCTTGACATTTTGAGTTCTGAGCGGACAAAATCTCTCCCTGCTAAATTTTGTGAAGATAAATCCACTATTAAGTATTGACCGTATGTAACGGCTCTTCCAAATTTTATGTATTTTGGGAATTTCTCCCTGCAAAATATATAAAGGTACTTCCTAAAGCCTTTTACAAACTTATTATTTGGTATTTTGTTCCCCAATATTACAAAAATTGCCTATATAAATCCAAAATTTGAGTTAAGCCAAAAAAATTATTTATCCTTTGTAAAACCTTCTAAATCTGAAGACAAAAATACTACATATTTTTATGAGGAATGAAATAATTACGAAAAAAAAATATACAAAATTGGCTGGCATATATATACAAAATTGGCCTTCCTATCTGAAATAGATTAAAACCTTATAATATATTTAGAAAAAAATATATGTGACTGACATTTAAAAAATTATCCTTATCATCCTACGTTACATATCTCTTATTGTCTTAAATTGTCATCAGTCAAAATTGAGGGTGAAATAAGTAACCTCACCACTGATTTTTTAAAGAGACTGAAATACTTTTATTTATGGTTTTATATATAGTTTAGAATTCTAGTTAATAACAGTATAAAAACCCAAGAGAAACTTCTTTAGAAAGACCAACAAAAAAAAAAACAAATAAAACAGAGAACAAGATCAAAGTACATTCACCGCAAAATCAGTCGACTATTTTCACCATTTTTAAATTAAACAAAAACATCAAAAAAGGGCACGAGTTTTATGTTGATTATGAAAAATGACATTCCATACTAAAATACAAAATTAAAATTTTAAGACCTTCTCGATATTATTTTTTTAAAACTCCACATACTTTTCGGATATGGCGAAAATATGGTAATATTTTTAATTAATTTTTAAAATATTTTTACATCATTATTTTTAAAACTTTTTTATTCTAAAATACTGATAACTACCTGCATTCGATGTTTCCATTTTAAAATAATAACGTTTGATGAAAAAAAAAAAACTAAATTATTGCACTTCAAAAAACCAAAGACAAATTTTTTCCTTCTTCTTGCGAAAAAGTGAAATATTTCTTAATTTTGCCACTGTGTAATTAGAAAACTAAACAATTTATGACTTTGAAATGTTCGGTACTGAAGTAGAATTTAGTGTTCTATAATAGTACAGTGTGGCTTGTTTGTTCGGGATACCGTTGTATTTTGTTGTTGCAAAATGGTCAGGCTTTATCCCTTTATTGTTGTTTTTATAACAACAACGTTTGTTTATTAGTGGAGAACGATGGTAATGTTTACCAGGGGGTAAGGCAGGGAATACCTAGGTTTCGGAAAGAGCCACCAATCCTCATCAATTAAAAACATTTATTCCAAAAGATGAATTTCAATTTTCAATTAATCTCCGTGTTTTTTGATTTCACCCCTCTGTGCGCACCAAGACTGGCTTGCGGTTTAGTGTTGTAACACTATTTTGAGAAAAGGACTCGCTTGAGGTTTAAAATTTTCGACAAAAATATCCCTAATATTGTCATGAATTTTGTAGTAGACACTACTTACAATATAGATAGAATCTTGTTTATATCAAAGATTCTATCTATATTGAACATGGTCTCCATAAATCCTAGTTTATTTGGCTTGAAAATGCATCTGAAGCCTTCAAAGTATTATGATGGCTACGCGAAACAAGGTATCGAAGGTTGTTGCGTTGGGAAAACAGAGAGACAACGAAATGACAAATTACAGCTGATTTGGTTAAAACTGCGTTTGAAATCCTCAAAACAATAAAAATTTGGAGGCTATACCAAAAGAGTGGAGCCAAAAGATTAAGACGGGCCTTTTAAATTTCAAAGCTCTGCATGAGATAATGTTGAATCTATCGTTGAATCGACTTAAGATTTTATGATATTATTAGACATCTTCATTTGACCTCTATCTATTCGAGTTAGTGCAAATAAATTTAAATTTTTTTCTGTGACAGATCTGTAGTCCGTATAACACACTACGATATCTATAAAGACGAAAAAACATGGTATTGAAGAATTATATCGGAATATTCAGAATGCCAAAAGATCCAATAGCAGGGATGAAAACGCCACTTCTTTTAATGGTCAATTACAAAATAGCTTCCTTCACTGGAAATAGTTCTTCCCTCAATACATTTTAATTTTTAATTTCCCCCCCTTAACGAGAAAAGAATACGACTTATTTTCAAACGACATACCATTGCTCGGAGAAAGAGAAAAAAACCAAAACTTATTTGCCATTCAGTTCAAAACAAGTGGCCACACAAAGTAAGTTCTAAATCCTGTTTTTAAAAGAGATGACAACAGCAGCAATAGCAGTAGCTGTAGAAAAGAATATTCAAAACTTATGTTGACAATGTCTACAGCATTGCATTGCAATGCAAAATAGGAAAAAATAAACTTCAGAGATCCCCACAAGTCCTTAACGTAATATAGAATATATGAACATAGAAAAAGACAAGTCCTTGCACACAACAAATCTAAATGAATTAAAAAACTTCTGCCCGACTAGAGTGGTGGGGCTCAGGCGTCTTGAATTCTATTTTTCTTGACTCTACACAAAAAGAAACTATTTTTGGCAAATGGTAAACACATGAGTGACAAAAACATAAAATCACATTAAAAAACTAAATTTTGAAATGGCGTGAGGGTTGGGGAGGGGAGGTGAGTGTGTCAGAGCACAAGATTGAAAACCATTTTGTCAAGTTAGTCAACCAGTCAGTTTGAGTTTGAAGGAGTTGGAATGGAAAATAATGCATCTTTCTTTTTTCTCAGTGATGAAATATGTGACAAATGGGAATGGTGTGTATGGGAATTTTTACCATTTACAACTGAGAACTGGATAAATGTTGGAAATTGTATAATAAGGTAAATAAAAAAGTTTTCAAAATTATTAATATTAAATTTTACAAACTTTTGGTAAAACCATTGCACAATGGACCCACTTCCACATTTTCTGTCCAAAACTATTTCAACGTCTCCACATGTAAACCCTAGAAACCAACTGTGACCTCAATATAAAATTTCAGAATTTCACCTCTATCCCTAAACCCAATACCAAATGTAATAACATTTAGTTCACATCTCCAAAACAATCTACATCTCTCCATCCTACACTCCAACAGTGATCCAAAATTAGTACCATTGAGGAATTTCAGTACCCATTTAAAATTTTAGTACTCATTTCGATACCTCAATCCTTGACACCAAAAGTTATGGTCATATAAAATTTCACGGCTTCAACTCTAGTCAAATATAGTTCAATTTAATACTTTTCGGAAAATAAAGTAGGCATTTCCCAACCCACCTGCATATCTCAATTCCAGATACCATCAGAGACCTCAATATCAAATTTGAGAATTCTAATTACAGGATGAGATAAAAAAAAACTGCAACAAAGTCAAACGCCATAATTTTTACATTTTTTTAATTGTTTTGAATGAAGAAAAAATGACGGAAATAGCATCAAATTTTAGAATAAGTTTAGTTGTTCGAGTTGTTCGAATTGGGCACCTTTGGCACGAATTATGGCCTTTAAGCGGCCAATGAAACAGTCACACGCTGGCTGAATGTTGCTCTGCGGTATTTTGGCCCATTCCCGGCGAAGCTCTTGCTTGTGGTGATCGACACTTTGGTATTTTTTAGTGCCAACCTTGCTTTCCAAAATACTCCAGACACAATAGTGCAACGGATTGATATCCGGAGATTTTGGTGGCCATTGTGAAGCGAGGAACCTCATTTTGTAACCATTCTTGGTTGGCGCGTGCTGAGTCCTGTTGGAATGTCCAAGGTCCGCGGCCAAAATGTTTGCGTGGCCAAGGCTTTAATACACCCTCCAGAATATTTTCACGATAATATTCGGAATTTATTCCGATGCCGACGCCGGTCGATTAATATGAGCGGAGAGCGACCATCGGCTGTTATGGCGGCCCACACCATCATTATGGCCGGAGCTCGACTTCTGGTGACCAACCGAAGGTGCACGTTATCATCTAACCTCTTTGGCAAGTAACAACGATCAGCTCACTAGCCATTGATCAAGTCGCTTCTTTACTTCTCGAACCATTTCACATAAGTACACATTCCTATAACAACCTGCATCATTCAATCCTAAAGAAATCGTATGTTCCAATATCAGGATTCCAGTCCTTTCGGTTCACTCAAATCCTTACTGTTCCGAGTTTGGTACCGTTTAGTACACATAAGTACGAATATCCAAAGCTTCCTATATACGCCAATCTTACACTCCCACAGTAATCCAAGTTCCAAAGTTCAGCATTACATCATAATCGGCTCGCTTAAATGCAAATTGTACCAAATTTAGTACCATATAGTACAGATAAGTACAAATTTCCAAAAATACCTACAAAGCCAATCCTATGCTACAACTGTAATTTTAATTCCAAATTTCTGTATTTCATTCCTATCGGCTCCCCTAAATACAAATTGTTCCAAATTTATTTCCATATAATACAGGCAAGTACGAATTTCCAAAAATTCCTACACAACCCATTCCTATTTCAGGGTTCCAGCTCAATCGGTTGACATAAATCCAAATTGTGCCAATTTAAGTACATTTTAGTACATATAAAAACAAATTTCCAAAACAACCTACATATATTAATCCTACACTCCGACTGTTATCTTATTTCCAATTTTCATATTACCAGCTCTACTGGTTCACCATAAATTTAAATTGTACGAAAATTTAGTACAATTTAGCATGCATTAGTACGAATTTCCAAAACTGCCTACGTGCCTCAGTTCGACAATGCAATAGTAATTTTATTTCCAAATTTCGGGATTCCAACTCTATTGGTTGTCCCAAAATTTAAATTGTACCAAACTTAGCACCATTTAGTACACATACATAAGTACGAATTTCCAACACTACCTACAGTCCTCAATAATAAAATGCAATAGTTATCTAAGTTTCAGAATTCCAGCTCTATTGGTTCACCCAAATCGAAATTGTACCAAATTTAATACCATTTAGTATTTGGCGTACACATAAGTACACATTTAGAAAACTTTATCGATATCCTATCACATCATACACTCAGACAGTAATCTCAGTATCAAATTTCAGGATTCCAACTCTATTGATTCTCCCAAAATTAAAATTGTACCAATTTTAGTACCATTTAGTACACATAAGTGCAAATTCCCGAAAACTACCTACAGTCCTCAATGCTAGAATGCAATAGTTATCTTAATTCTAAGTTTCAAAATTCTAGCTCTATCGGTTTACCCAAATCGAAACTGTACCAAAAATTACCATTTAGTACTTTTCGTGCACATATGTACAAATTTCGAAAAATGTATCCTTATTTCAATCTTACACTCCGCCAATAATGTAAATTTAAAATTTTAGAATTCCAGCTCCATTCTTTCCACCAAATTCAATCCTTACATCGACTCTACTCCTTAAATGTGATTCCCATGCCAAATTTTCAGTTTTTAGCTTTAACCGTTCATATGCTACCTCAAAGTATGTTAGTTCCTTTTAATACTTTTCGTACCGTTCTAGTACGACTTTCCAAAAAAAAAAAAAAAAAAAAAAAAAAAAACCAGCCACATCTGATCCATTAAGACCAAGATTGACCCTCACCCAAGATTATATCTTCAGCTCTTTCGTCTAGGCGTTGATAAATCGTTAAGTCAGTCAGTCAATTACTTTACTCGTTTATTGATATAGATACATGATATTTTTCGTCCAGTCATCTCCCCATATCGTACTATTTCCAACACCATTTTAAGTTAGTAAAGAGTAAAAGTTTGACTAAATAACTTAAAAGTGAGCACCTCCTCGCAAGCACAATGTACGCAAAAAACGGTATAGTTCTGACATCAAGCGTATTTGAAGTTAAAAGACATCATAGTCCTTCTTCTTCATCCTCTTTGTTCATTTCCAAAGGCATTATTATTTTCATTTCTTTACTTTTTTTCCTGTTTTTTTTTTACTCCAAACCATGAAGATGGGTATCCTCTCTATTTTTTGATAAATAAGGAAAGCATAAGTGTGGAAAATGTTTCACATCCGCAGAGGAAATCCTCTTTTTTTCGTATAACACAAACACACGCACACACACAAAACCATTCACAAAATGGTGCACACATGTGAAATATACGCGTGCTAATGTATCACAAAACAGACACAATTATAATTAAAGGGTAATATTCTTTGGGGTGATGAGAATTTTTTTTTCTGATTTTTATGTAAATTAGAATCAAAGTAGAGGGCTCTTTAATGGGTCGGACTTCCAATATAAGAAATATATTAATTTCGTAATAAAAGAGAATGGGTCCAGTTGTGAGCTTATCACTCAAAATTGATGGAAATTCATTATTGGGTTATAACTGGTTCTGAAGCAAACCATGAACTAAACCATTGTCTAAGCAAGTAAAATATTATCAGTTGGTTTTTTCGACAAAAATCACACTCAGCACGCGCCACCTAAGAATGGTTACAAAATGAGGTTCCTCGTTAATGGCCACCAAAATCTCCGGATACCAATCCATTTGACTATTGTGTCTGGAGTATTTTCGTACTAAAAATACCAAAGTGCCGATCACCTCAAGCCAGCGCTTCGCCGGGAATGGGCCAAAATATCGCAGAGCAACATTCGGGCAGCGTGTGACGGTTTCATTGGCCGTTTGAAGGCCATAATTCGTGCAAAGGATGACCAATTCGAACAAATCTAAACTTATTCTAAAATTTGATGCTATTTCCGACATTTTTTGCTTTCATTTAATAAAATTAAAAAAAATGTAAAAATTATGGCGTTTAACTTTGTTGCAGTTTTTTCTTTATCTCACCCTGTATATGGGAGCTAAATCCAAATTTGATCCGATTATCCCCAATTTCAATAGGGTTCGTCCTTGAGCCAAACGGACAGACAGACTGACATGCATAAATCGACTCAAAAAGTGATTATATGAAGATCCTCAAAAGTAACAATGGATCTTTTTCTCTTCCTTCTCCATGTTATAAACATAATACCCTTACCACAATGTGGTGCAGGGTATAAACAGTGAAAAAATTTTAGTTAAACAGTAATTCTTTAAAAATCCACTATTTTTAAGAATTTTCAATTAAAAATCTACCCGAAAAATAAATTCGCAATTCTTTGACAAACGGTCTTGAAAAATATTTGAAAATGTCCATGAATTTTTGTCAGGAGGTCCTTGCACAAATGTTAAATCCTTGAAGAAAAGTAAAAGATTTGTTCAACGACCTCCTGACAAAAATTCATGGACATTTTCAAATATTTTTTAAGGCCGTTTGTCAAAGAATTGCGAATTTATTTTTCTCGTAGATTTTTAATTTAAAATTTTTAAATTTAAAATATTGAATTTTTGAAGAATTCCTGTTTAACCATTTTTTTTTTTTCAAGGACCTCTGTAGTTAAAATCTTAGAGCTTTTAAAAATGTTTGAAGTTTTGTTTGATCAAAAATCACCCTTTTTAAGGATATATTTAAAAAAAATCACCCTTTTTAAGTATATATTTAAAAAATGAATTTAAGGAACTCCTGCCAAAAGTTTATGGGTATTTATTTTTTAAGGACTTCATGCAGAACAAAGTTTACTGAATTCCTAGCAAAAACTTAAAGATCTGGATTTACAGAAGAACTTATTGGTAGCCTAATTAGTAATTTTTGTGTAGGGTATACCACAAGGTGGTCTGGGTATTATGTCTTTGTGCATTTGTTTTTGATGATCTGCATAGAATCACATTCTGATTCGATTTATGCATGTCCGTCCGTCCGTCCGTCCGTCCGTCTGTCTATGTATTTTTGTGAACAAAGTATAGTTCGCATTTATGAAATGATGAAATTTTGCACAAATCATTGAAAATCATTGAACCCTATTGAAATTAGAGATAATCGGTAAAAATTAAGATATAGCTCCCATATATATCTTCGTCCGATTTGCCTTTTATTGTGCACCAAACGTGTAATATCATCCCCAATAGTATGGAATTTTGCACATACAACCAAATTAGTCCTGAAAATAAGAATGCCAAATTTGATCGAAATCGGTTCAGATATAGCTATAGCTCCCATATATATTGTTCATCCGATTTGTTATTTTAGTCCTCCGCAGCCGTAATATGCACTCTGCAACAACAATATTTGGGGAAATATATCAAATACAGCTCAAAACAAGTAAGCAAAGGCTACAGTCGAGCGGGGCCGACCGTTGAATACCCTACAACACTATAATAAACGATACAGTTTATATAGGCGAGACACTCGAAAGAATTCCACAAGATATTGTGACAAATAATAAAAGAAAACCATTAGGTTTCGTTCTCTAATTTTCAAATAATAGTAACTTAAACTAATTTGCTCATTTCCAATTTATTGGTAGATTTTGCACGTAAATGGTCTTCCTAGATCTGGAACCAATATTTCCCAAAGACCTATAATCTCTGATAAGTGGCAAAAGATTAACATTTATTATTGGTTTTTGACTAAAACGCATCTATATGAGATACAGACATTTGACTATATTCTTCAACGAAATCAGCTTTAACGAGATTGTCAGCAGTGCGTCTTTCCTGTATTTGTGAATTCTCCAAAAAGTCACTGGAATGGACATTTTCGTATTTTGTCTACAAAAGTTGGCAAACTATTTCGCACATTGAATATTTTTGGATGGCTATCCAAATCTGCTTGGCTTTTGCAATGTCCGGTAACTCCCATTCAAATGTGCGTGAGGACCGGGCGATAATTACGACCTGCTGAAAATTTTTCAGTTTTTGGTCCATTTCAACCCCGAAATATATGGCGATCATCTCCATAAAGAGTAGGCTTCTATTCTGACCCTCATCTTATCCCCATGCATTTCGTAAGAATCGCGCCATAAATGCGATCTGTATATGATATCCTGATATCCTAACTACTTAGTTTTGTTAGCTGTAGAAATATTACCAAATGTTTAATTCAAAATGAAAATATGCCAAAAATATGACAAAATTGAAAAAATATGAGAAAATTTTACAAAATCAATATTTTCATCTTTATAGAGATATTTTTATGCGATTTTTTTAGACGTTTTTTCTTACCTGCCAAGAGGCCATTCTGAATTAATGAGAACTGTCGAAGAACTGTCAGCCGTTCTCGACAAATAAGAGATCTTTCAAGCATATCTTCTTTGATAGACATATATATCGCACATATTTTGCTATATATCCGATTCGTTGGATGTTAACATCAATTTTAAGGTCAGAAGTAACCTTGTCATGGCTTTGTGATTTCGCCGGGATTTAAAATATTCGCGGTTTAATGAAAAATTTTGAATTTTTTCAACAAAAAAGGTATGGTCTATTTTACCCGCTAAATATTATCCGATGACCACCCAAATGGGTAGGCTTCTTGCCAGCCCTAAACTCTAGCTACATGCGAAATTCCGCGTCGATTGGTCTATAATTGCGACCTGTAGAGCAAGTGCAAAATCCGGAATTTTTTCAGTTTTTGGTCCATTTCAACCTCTAATTATTATGCGATCATCACCAAAAGAAATAGGGTTCTATTCTGACCCTAGCCCCACCTCCATTTTAAATTTCGTGAAGATCGGACCATAATTGCGACCTGTAGAGTGATTACAAATTAACATGGACAGACGGACAGACGGACGGACGGACATACATAGCTAGATCGACTCAGCTCGGCGAGATAGGAAGATCCATATATACTTTCCTATGTGGGAAATCAATATTTCGTGGTGTTACATAATTTTTGGCCCAATCAAACTTATAATACCCCCAACACATAGTGTTGTAGGGTATAAATACCTTTGCTAAAATTTATCGAGAACGGTTCGGATTTGGATATAGCTATATAACTATATAAATAACTTCGTCCGATTTACCTTGTGCATATTACGGCTGTGGGTAACAAATATAACAAATCGTATGAACAATATATATGGGAGTTATGGCTATATCTGAACCGATCTTTATCAAGTTTGACATACTAGCTTCTAGACTCAAATCGGTCGTAAATGCCAAATTTCATCCTATTTGGGCAAATATTAGACGTTTGGTGCACAAACGTCTAATATTTGCCCAAATAGGATGAAATTTGGCATTTACGACCGATTTGAGTCTAGAAGCTAGTATGTCAAACTTGATAAAGATCGGTTCAGATATAGCCATAACTCCCATATATATTGTTCATACGATTTGTTATATTTGTTACCCACAGCCGTAATATGCACTCCGTAACAACGATATTCAGGGAAATATATCAAATACAGCTCAGAAATATCTTTGTCAAATTTTATCAAGATCGGTTCAGATTTGGGTATAGCTCCCATATATATCTTTATCCGATTTCAAATTAATTGTGCACCAAATGGGCCATACAAGACCGAATTTAAAAGATACAAATGCTTCGGCATATTTAGTCTTTTGAACATTAAATTATAATTATAATCATAGCGTGTATGATTGAATTCTCCCATAAAAACTTTTTATTGTTTTGTGGAGCTCTACTAAATTAGCAAAGTGGTGTAGGGTATCATAAAGTCGGCCCGCCCGACTTTAAGACTATATTTACTGGTTTATTGATATATTAATTATATTTCTCCAACTTATAGAAATCAGCTTTTTAAGCAGCAAGAATTTTTTTTTCTGCCACCATAACCAATTAGCCATCCGAATTACATCACTCCAAAAGAGTTCTATGCTACCATGAGAAAAGTGAATGTATGTAAGTGTAAATGTGTATGTGTTGATGTGAAAAGAAACTTTTCCTTTATATAATGTAAGTGAAAATTTTATTAAAATTTTCTGCTTGATGTAATATTTGTCGGGTGAAGGAAGAAAAAAAAGCCAAAGGAAAATGTAACAAAATGTATAAAAAGCAACTCAGTCACACACTCACGCACAAAGCACACAAAACATACATTGCTTTGTGTGTACACACACGCACACCCACGCACACCCACACATGCCATATACCAAAAATAAGTATGTTTATATATTCTTAATGTTTGAGATGCTGTTGTGTTTTTAATATTTTTAATGAATTTTCAACTTGAATTAATTTTTATCAAAAAGGCATCAAAGCAAACACGTACAGGCACACACACACACTTAAATATATGTGTAGCATACACACACACACATGGCTTCTTCTCTTACTGATGATATGCCGAGTGGAAAAGCATTAAAAAGTTTTTGTTTTAAGTGAAAAAATTAAGATGGAAGCCATTCTGTTTCTCCACTCCACTCTATCCTCCCTCAACTTAGCCGGCAAGTGAACCCTTTTCACACACGCTCACATGCATACTCACATTCATATTTTCCATACTAAGTCTGACGGTTTGCTTTCTCCACCAAGACTCAGCGGGCATCATAAACAATCCATATAAGACACACACAGCAGTTACTTTTTGATCCCATTTCAACATCTTTGAAAAATTAAAAAATCTACAACAGACATCAGCAGAGATCAGTAAAAACATGTAAAAAACCAGCAGCAAGCAAACAACGCCCGCACACACACACCCACACTCACGCGCATCTGAAAACATTTCGAGCTGACTTAGCTGATGTATTATGTTTAGGCATTGACCTGATTATAGGAATGTGCCATCCACTTATCTTTGCCAGCAGAAAATTTTAATAATAATACCATGCAGAACATTAACATTAACCCCTTGGAACTCTTGAGGAAGGGAGGAGGAAGAGGAGGAGAAGAAGATGGGTGGGCGGCAAAGATAGACGCCATAATTATTATCATCATCCATTCGGAATGGTTGTTAGCACTTCGCATGTGTCTACTACTTTCTGGTATCTTATGGCAGAAGACAATGTCGTTGTTATTAGAGTTGGGAAAATCTAAAGGGAGCAGGGGGTTTTTAATAATTTTAAAACACACTTTATGCCACTCCCAATTAACACTGCTTTACTTCTTCTTTTTCCCGTTTTTTTGATTATCCCACGAAAGTGTCATTGCGTTAATGTTATTTGACGGTATGTCAAGAAAGTGTTTACCAAAAAAAGTCAACACTCATAATTAAAAATGTCAAAGTGATTACACATTATTTTGAATGGAGAACGAAAAAAAAAACTTCGCTAGAAAAACATTAACTGTAATTTGTTGAACTTAAGTACGGAAAGATGTGTGAAACGTTGCCTAGCTTAACCTCAGAGTTGTCTGATATTAGATTGTCATATAAATGTTGGTCTTGACGTTTTGGAAGAAATATTCTCAGAAAATTTACATTTGATTCAGAATTATTTGTTAACCACCTTACGTCCTTAGAATGCGAATTTACAATATTGGCTCAAGAGCTCAGTTGCCGTAAAATCTATAGCTAGAGTTTTGTTAGATTACATGGTATTGGGTAGAAGACACCAGTAGCAAAAAAGGCTATAATCGGGACGGGGCCAACCATTTATTAATCTACAACACTACAATATGCGGTAAAGATTCTACAGATCTAAAACACTTTTGAATAGAATGAAGATTCCCGTACGAAATATTCTTATATCTACTACATAATAAAGGCAAATGTTAAGCCTAATTACTCCTCTTTTCGAAAAATCAGAAAATATCCGGATCGAATATTTTCCCAAAACATACGATCTTTAAAATATCAGTAAAAATCTGTATTTGAGAAATCAAATACTCCTACTATGTCAAATACCTAATTCGCTCTTTCGGAAAGATCAAAAATGTTACAATCAATTTCATCGAAATAAAGGTTTTAGACCCTAGGTCCCTTTCAGGACATTTGGAGTCGATCTAGCGATGTCCGTCCGTCCAACTGTCTGGCTGGTGCGCAGGATAACTCTTGAATGGAGTATCCGATTTGGTATAAACTTGTTACATCGTAATATTATTATCAAACTTAGGTCGAGTTCGGAGATGGGCAATATCGGTCCACTTCTTCTGGTAACTCCCCCACAAAAAAAAAATTGAATATTCGGAAACAAAATATTTTATTACACAGAAGAGAACAGATAGTCCGATTTTGTTTCAACTTTGCAAATCTTAATATTTTTATCAATGTTAGGTCAGGTACCTCCCCCAGGTACAAGTACCTCCCCCACAAAGCAATCAAAATTTTGTATAGTTATAATTCTTATAAAATATCAAATAAGAGTCCGATTGTCTTCAAATTTCGCACATCTCGATATTTATCACAAGATGTAGTGTGGAGATGGGATATACAGGTTGAGTTAAAAAAACTGCAACAACAGTTTAGATTTGTTCGAATTGGAATATAACCGTCACACGCCGCCCATATATTGCTCTGCAGTATTTTGGTCCATTTCCGGCGAAGCGTTTGCTTGAGGTGATCGACACTTTAGTATTTTTTAGTGCCAACCTTGCTTTCCAAAATACTCCAGACACAATAGTCCAACGGATTGGTATCCGGAGATTTTGCTTACCATTTTGCGCTAAAAATGAAGCGATGAACCTCATTTGGTTACCATTCTTGGGTGGCGCGTGATGAGTGCGATGGTAATGAGACCTGTTTGAATGCCCAAGGTCTGCGGCCAAAATGTTTGTGTGCCCAGAACTGTAATACACCCTCCAGAATATATTTGCGATAATATTCGGCATTTATTTTAATGCCACGGTCGATTAATACGAGCGGAGAGTGACCATCGGCTGTTATGGCGGCCCACACCATCACCATGGCCGGCGCTTGAGTTCTGGTGGCCAACCGAAGGTGCACATTTTCAGCTGACCTCTTTGACAAGTAACCACGATCATTTCATTTGTTTACAAATTGCTGGACAACGAATGTTTTCTCATCGGAGAAAACCAAATTCGGCAGTTCACCACTTTCGGCCAAGCGAAGCAACTCTTTAGCTCTATTGAGTCTAATTTCTTTTTCAATATTTACCGAATGGAATATTCAACTCACGAGACATTTTTCGGCCACTGCGACGCGGAAAATCTCTGGAAAATTCTCACCAAAATGCTTTTGTACGCTTGTAAACAATATAATGAGCTGTCCCTGAAATAATTTTAACAGCTGTCGGACGAGTGGCGAGACGAGTTTTCAGAACTCAATTTGTAATTATTTTTGTTCATATTTCTTAAGAAATATCCGAAATTCGTGAATTTTTCCAAAGAATCTATTAAAAACGGTCAGGCCTAAATTTTTAGATGATTTAGGGAAATTTCTTGAGGGATTTTTCAGACCCGAATTTGGAAATTTTTTAGAGAATATTTTCAAAGATTGTGTGATGTAAATTCATAGTCTTTATAAGGAAAGCTATTCAAAAATCTCCTATTCCTAAGATTTTTAAGGAAATCTCAATTTCAATGACTTTCAGAAGGAAATCCCTGGAATTATTTAGGATGCTTGAAGGGGGTTTTACGAACTTTCAGCTATAAGTTCGTGAACCTTTTAAATAAAAATTTTCAAAGACTTTTTGGCATATTTTTGTGGAACTCAAGAACTTTTTAACCAAGGTCCAGAAACTTTATTTTTTTCATTTTTTAAAGAAATGTCCGAAATTTTTGGATTTTCCGGAGAACTTTTTAATGACTTTCAGGCCTACATTTGTGGATGCTGTTAGAAATCTTTTTGAATGAAATTTTCAGACCCGAATTTGGAAAAACCTAGATGCTAGAACTTCTTAAGAAAAAAACTTTTTTAACTGTCAAAAACTTTTTTATATTAATTAGTGATTACTTCTAAAGATCTAACTGCTACTTTTCTTTAAGGGAAGTCTTCAAAGATATTCAGACACAAAACCGTATATTTTTAAGGTGATTTTCACAGACTTTCACATTTTTCACAGTTTTTTAAAACATTTTTTCAAGGACGTTCAGATCTAAATTCATGAATTCTTTAGCGAAATGTCATTAAAGTCTTTTTGACCTTAATTCGGGGAGTGCTTAAGGAAGATATTAGCATGGACTTTCAGACATTAATTCGTGAATTGATTGAGGAAGTGTTTTAAAACAAATTTTGCTCCAAGTTTCTTAATTACTTTAACGGAATCTTCACAGAGACTTCTGGCATAAATTGGTGGATTCCTTATGGAAATATTTGCAAGGACTTTAGATCTAAAGGCATAGTTTTCTTAAGGAAATATTTGCAAGGACTTTCTGCCCTTAGTTCATGGATTTCAAAAGTAAAATTTCAAGATATTTTTTTTTTTTCAAAGGCCTTGTGACTTGTTCAAAGAACTTCTTATGATACGAGATCCGCTAATTTTTCGAGAGAAATTGTTTATGACTTTCATTCATTTTTTTTTAATTAATGGAGAGAGAATATTTTCGAGGATTTTCTGCCCTAAGTTCGCTGTTAATTTAAGCGAATGTTCCCAAGGACTTTTTGACCTAAAATTGTGGACTTCTAAAGGAAATATTTAGAAGAATTGTTTAGACCTAAATAGTGGATACTTTAAGGAAACAGTTCAATAGATTTCTAACTTAATTTGTGGACTGCTTACTATTTTTTCTGACCTAATTTTAGGACTAATATGAGAATTTTGTAATGACTTTTACACCTAAATTCCTGAACTCCTCAAGGAAATATGACTTTGAAACCTAAATTCTTAAAGGAAATATTTTCAAGAACTATTAGCTCAACTGGTGAATTTCCTAAAGAAAAATATTCCAGGACTTTCAGAGAGTTTTCAAAGCATTCTGACTAAAATTCATGTATTTTTTAATAAAATATTTTCAAGAACATTTCGACAGTTTTGTATTCATGAAGTACTTCGGGGCACTTTCAGGCCAAAATTACTTAAGGAAATAGTTTCAAGGACTATCTGATCCAAATTTGTGGACTTATAACTTAAAACGAAGAAAAACCTCGAAGGTATGTAAAAACCTATCTTTACCTTATGAGCAGCCTTTTTATAATCTAAAACCTTATAAAAGGAATAAAAAACTGTTGAATACTTTCGAACAACAATGTGCAGGTTGCTCTTTTATATTTCTTTCTATGCACTACAAAATAATTAATTTAATCATTTTGAATTACTTTAAATCCTTTAAAACATTTAATCCTTTTGAGAAACAATTATTACCCAGGAATATCAGCAGTGAAAATAGCAAACAGGAACTTGCGCTCACCATCAGGGGTGAACAGGACAGAAGCTCAAACAGTAGCTGCGCCAATTTACTACTTTATAATGATGATGATGATGAAGACAAAGAGTTTTTAAGACTGACTGATAAATTGGATTGAATTTTGTGTGACATAAACGTTTAGGCTGCTCAAATGATTCCTTGCGAGCAGCAGTGAAGTCAAAACAAAAAAAAGCGAAAAACTGGAATTGCCATAAGGGTTGATAACGCGATGCAACAGCAGTAAACAGATGTTTGCACAACATTTCAAAAGGAAGAGAAGGCACGTGGTAACTGTGATGATGGTGACGGTAATGACAAGGACGACGATGATGATGTTGGTGATGATGACGTGCACGATGACGATGATTTTTAAGGCTCTAGTTAACACCAAATTATACTTTGTTGTTAATGGTGTACAATTTGAGAAGTTCGATGTTTTCAAAGGAAAATGCACAGTGGTTACGAATTAGCAGCAATTGGTTAATTTTTACTTAAGTACTTTTATTTGTTTTTATTAAAACTAAATATTAAGAAATATCAAGTGCCCGCTACTTGGTAAGCGAAAAGTCCACCAAAAAATTTTAGATTTCTTCCAAGAGTTTCATGTCAGGCCTTTTTAGTACTCAAACTGCAGATTTTCAAGGTTTCGTTTATTATTCCAGTTTTTTCCTTGTTGGATAGAATAATTGGAAAATGTTTTCCTTTTCACTATAAAGTCTTCAAAGTCTTTAATTTTGAAGTTTACCGAGGAGGATATTAGTAAAACAATTGCATAATGGACCCACACCCAATTTTTCTGTACAAAATTATTTCAACGTCTCCATATGTAAAACCAGAAACCAACAGTGACCTCATCATTCAATATTAAATTTCGGGATTTTAGCTCTATACATTCCCTCAATGCCAAATTTAGTAACATTTAGTACTTTCTGTACAATTACAGTACGATACAAAACAATATTGATATCTCAACCTCAGATACCAACAGAGACTTTAATATAAAATTCCAGGATTTCAGCTCTGTAATTTCTCCCTTTACCAAATTTAGTACTATTTAGTACATTTCGTGCAATTGTAGCACATATTTCCGAAAACCACGCCCATATCTCAATTCCAGATACCAACAGGGACCTCAATATCAAATTTGAGGATTTCAGCTCTATTCCTTCACCGAATACCAAATTTAGTACTGCTAAGTACTTTTCGTACAATTATGGTACGCATTTTCAAAACAATTTCCATATCTCAACCTCAGATAACAACAGTGACCTTAATATCAAATTTTAATATTTCAGCTCTGTTTTCTTTTTTTTTTTTCATTACCAAATTTAGTACCATTTAGTATAATTATAGTACTCATGTAATTGATCCCTTTACTAAATTTAATACCATATAGTACAATTATAGGGCGCATATCCAAATCCAGCTACTTCTCTCAATTACAGACACCAACAGTGACATTCATATCAAAATTCTTGATTCCAGCTTTTTTCCTTCGCCCATTACCAAATATAGTTCTGTTTAGTACTTTTCCCACAATTATGGTACACATTTCGAATATCTTAACCTCAGATACCAACAGCGACCTTAATATTATATTTCAAGATTTCAGCTCTGTAATTTCCGCCATTACCTAATTTAGTACTATTTAGTATTTTCCGTATACTTATAGTACACATTTCTAAAACCACTTCCATAACTCAATTCTAGATACCAACAGAGATCTCAATATAAAATTTGAGGATTCCAACTCTACACCTTCCCCAAAAACCAAATTTAGTACCATTTAGTACTTCTCGTACAAATATTGTACACATTTCCACAACCACCCCATTTCTCAATTTCAATGTCAACAGATGTCACAATATGAAATTTTAAGATTCTAGCTTTACTCCTTCAACTAATACCAAATTTAGTACTATTTAGTACTTTTGCTACAAATATATGACCTATTGTCAAACAACGCCGAACACAGATACCATCAGTAATCGAAATATCAAATTTAAGAATTTTATATTTATCCTTTCACCCAGTACCACATGAGTACAATTGTCCCAAATATGGTACTATTTACTATTTTTCGTGAACTTGTAGTACACGTTTCAAAAATCGCCCTCATATCTCATTATTACTTTTCATACATATATAGGACATATTTCCAAACCATCGCCAAATTTCAAACACAAATACCATAATTAATTTTAATTTCAAAATTGTATCTAAATCCCTTCACCCTATACCAAATATAGTACCATTCTGTATTTTTCGTACAAATATAGGGCATATTTCCAAAACCACCTCTAGATCTCAACTGCAGATGCCAACAGAGATCCCATACCAATTTAAATATTCCAGTACTATCCCTTCACCGTATATCTAATTTAGTACCATTTAGTACATTTCGTACAAATATAGGGCGCAATTCCACACCACCACCAAATCTCAAAAGTAGATACCATCAGTAACATAAATATCAAATTCTCAGAATTTTTTTCTATATCCCATCACCCAATACCAAACTTAGTACCATTTTGTACTTTTCGTGTGAACATAGGAGACATTTCCGAAACATCCTCCATATGTGCAGATTTTAGATTTCAAGCACTATCTGTGCACCCAATACCAAATTGTACCAAAAACGTACTGTACTTTTCGTGAGCTTTTAGTACACATTTCCAAACCCATTTTCATATCTCAATTTATTTTAGTAGTACTAAATTTAGTACCATTTAGTACTTATATAAATATATGACGCATTTCCTAACCTGTTCTCAAATACAGGTACCAACAGTAATCTAAATATCAAATTTCGGAATTTTATCTCTATTTTTTCAACCAATACCAAATATAGTACTTATTCGTACTTTTCGTACACTTGTGGTACACATTCAGAAAATCACCTCTTAGTCACAAACCTTCCACCTATAGGAACCCAAATATAAAATTTCCAACTTCCAGTTTCATCCGTTCACCCTAAACCAAACTTCTCCAATTTTAGTACCGTTTAGTACAGTTTGCACATTTAGTACACTTTGCCAAAACCATCTTCATAAATCAAACTTACTTTCCAGCCTTGAATCTCATACCAAATTTTAATTTTTTAGCTATATATTTATTCACATAATAGCAAATGGTACTATTTTTGAAGTTTAGTACAATATTCGAACTTTTCGTAACCTTAAAGTTCGACTTTCCAAAAACACTTTTGGTGAATATCTCCTGCACACCATCAGTTACTCTAATTACGAATTTTAGAATTCTGGCTCATTCTGTTTAATGCAAAGTATTCAATTTTTAGTACTTTCTGGTACCTTTTATACCCTCCACCATACTATGGAGGGTATATTAACTTTGTCATTCTGTTTGTAACTCCTCGAAATACTCATGTCAGACCCAACAAAGTATATATATTCTTGATCAGCTCAAAATTCTAAGACGATTTAGCCATTTCCGTCTGTCTGTCTGTTGTAATCACGCTATCTTTTGAACGAATTGGGATAGGCTAAAATTTTGCACACCTGGGCCATGTAGGTCCACGTTTTCATATAGCCCCCCTATAACGGTACCTCCCGATATTCGGTATTTTGATGATTTTAGCGACATTATTCACCGGAATTGTTTCAAATTTGGTATTTGAAGTTCGAAATGGATACTACAGCCTATGACAGAAAATTATCTGGGCAGGTCTACGTCTTCGTATAGCCCCCATATAACGGTATCTCCCTATATTCGGTATTTTGATGATTTTAGCGCCATTATTCACCGGAAGAGTTTCAAATTACGTATTTAGAGTTCGTAATAGGAACTACAGTCTGTGACAGAAAAATGTCTATGCAGGTCCAGGTCTTCGTATAGGCCTCATATATCAGTACCTCCCTATATTCGGTATTTTGACGAGTTTTGGTACAATACCCACTGAAATTATTTGAGATATCGTATTTGACGTTAGTAATGGATGCTATAGCCTGTGACAGAAAATTGTCTATGCTGGTCCAGGTCCGATATAATGGTACCTCCCTATATACGATATTTTGATGATTTTAGCCACATTATTCACCGTTTATTTCAAGTTTCGAATTTGAATATGGTAATGGCTAATGGCAAACAATGCCTATGTAGGCCAACGTCGTATAGACCCCAATATAACGGCAATATTCAGTATTTTTAAAATTTAACAGAATTTTTTAAGGATTATATTTTTTTAAAATTTCCAAATTCGTTCCAAATGGTGGAGGGTATTCAAAGTTCGACCCGGCCGAACTTACTGCTTTTTAACTTTTTTTTACGGATTTCCAAAAAACCCAGCCATATCACACACCTACGCACCAATATTGGATGTCGTGTAAAATTGTCAATATTTTAGCTTCATTCAGTCAGTCAGTCAGTCAGTCAGTCAGTCAGTTTCTTTCACTGCTCTTTTACATACATTGATATGACAGCCCCTTCTAGTGAGAAAAGAGGAGATAAATCTAAAATTTTAAAAAAAGTTCTAAATAGTACGGCTTTATATTTTGGGGTATCTCTAAGAAATAGGACCTACGATGATTATTCTTGACTCAGTGGGCCAGATTTTGAATATCTGTATGATTAGAGTACGAAAATTACTAAGAGGCACAAAATGGCACGACACTATTTTGGAGCAAATAGTAACAGTTGGAATTTCAAATTTTAAAATTCGAGCGTTCAGGGTGCGAAGAATTTAAAAAAGGAGCTATGTTTTATTTGTAGAAGCTAGAACTATGACATCTTTTACGAGGGCCGCATTTGGTAACTGAAAACGACACCTAAAAGCTATCTAAAATAATTTTCCATTTTTTTTTGCTTTTTTTATAGGTTTCAAAACCACTGTCCTCCACATACCCCCTTCCCATCATCCTCCCCTTTTAAGAACCAAATTTACATAAATTTGTATTTTTCTACTGTGCAAAGTGGCAGCAAGGTTATTCGTAAACGGGGTTGTTTGTATTTCAATAACTCCGCTTGGCACTGCTCTTATTTCGCTGTCAGGACTTATTGTATTGCTGTATTGTATTTATGTATGTACTTATGTATCCCTCTGTGTGTACTGCTATACATCTTAACGTACTTACAAAAGTTAAATTCAGTTCAATTAAAAAAAAAAAACAAGAATTTTTCGAAAGGTCGCTGAGGTAACACATGGCATTTAATGGGCGCTCAATGTGTCTACAACAACAACGACAACATAAATCGGCAATGGAAAACGGGAATCGTTTGGGAAGACTCTCTTGCCAAAGGGGTGCCGCTGCTGAATGAAACATATTTTGACTTCATATTTTATTTATGTCACCAAATGTCTTTGTCATTAGGCAGCAGAGGCACACACACACATACAGATACAGCAGAACGTTGCTTGTTGTTAAAGTCACCGAAAGCTATTGAGAAATTTTAAATTATTTAATTCAATTCAATTTGCCAAACGAGGCGTGAATTTAATAATAAACAAATTTTTTGTAAATGAATTTGTAACGCTTAAGGTTGGGATGAAGTTTTATGGTACCGAATACAACTCCCAGATGGCAAAAGCTAGAATCTTAAAATTTTGCAAGAGGTTCAGTCTTGGCTCGTAGGTATTTTATCCTTTTGGAAATTCATACTAAAAAGGGTACGAAATATACTAAAATGTACCAAAAATGTTATACTTTGTATTGGACAAACGGAATGGTCTAGAATTTGAAATTTGGAATGAGGGTCACTGATGGAGTGCAGGATAGATGGACCAAAGGGTTTTTGGAAATTCGAACTTTAAGGTTACGAAAATTTCTAAAATTGTACTAAAAACTTAAAATTAGGTTTGAGAATCAAGTCTGGAAAGTATGTTTCGGAAGGAAGGAGGTTTCGGAAATCAGTACTAAGTGTGCGAGCTGTACTAAATGGTACTAAATTTGGAACCGTTTTAGGCTGAACGTACGAAGCTGGAATTTCAAAGATTTGGTATTGGGATCCCTGTTAGTTGTAAATTTGTGATGAAGAGGTGATTTTGGAAATGTATACTACAAGTGCACGAAAAGTACTATATTTGGTACAATCTGGAATTGGGCGAACAAATAGTATTGATATCTTAAATTTGGTATTAGTTCATGTGTAGCCTGGACATATAAAGGTGGCTTGGGAAATGTAAAGTAAAATTGTACGAAAAGTACTAAATAGTACTATGTTTGGTATTGGGTGAAGAGATAGAATTAATGGTCTGAAATCTTATATTTAGAAGATATTAGATTCAGGTGGCATCTGTGTTTGAGATTTAGCGTAGATTTGGAAATCCGTCCATTATTTGTACGAAAAGTAATTAATTATTGGCGAAGGGATATGGCTGGAATCGTCAAATTTGATATTGAGATCTCAGTTGGTATCTGGAATCGAGATATGGAGGCGGTTTAGGAAATGTGTACTATAATTGTGCGAGATTACTAAATGGTACTACATTTGTTATTGACTGAAGGGGTAGGACTGAAATGCTGAAATTTGATATTGAGGTGCCTGTTGGTATCTGTAATTGAGATACGGAGGTGGTTTTGAAAAATTGTACCATATTTGTAAGAAAAATACTGAATGGGACTAAATTCGTTATTGTGTGAAGGGATAGGGCTGGAATCGTCAAATTTGATATTGAGGTCTCAGTTGGAATCTGGAATTGGCATATGGAAGTGGTGGTATGGAAGTGGTTTGGAAATTTGAACTATAATTGTACGAAAAGTACTTAATAGTACTAAATTTGGTATTGGGTAAAAAAATAGAGCCGAAAACCTGAAATTTGATATTTGTGCCACTGTCGGTGGCTTTGATTAAGGAAATAAGGTGGTATTGGAAATGTGTACTATATGTGTTCGAAAATTACTATGTCGTACTATATTTTGTATTGGGTGAAGGGATGGAGCTGGTATCACGAAAATTGATATGGAGGTATCTGTTGGTATCTGGGATTGATATATGAAGGTAGTCAAGGAAATGTGATATTTGTGCCACGGTCGGTGGCTTTGGTTACGAAATTAAGGTGGTATTGGAAATGTATACTACACTTGTTCGAAAAGTACTAAGTCGTACTATATTTGGTATTGGATGGAGCTGGTATCCCAAAATTTGATATTGAGGTATGTGTTTGTATCTGGGATTGAGACATGGAGGTAGTCTAGGAAATGTGTAGTACAGTTGTACGAAAAGTTCTAAATAATACTAAATTTGGTGTAGTATGAACGAATAGTGCTGAAATATTGACATTTTACAGGGTGAGATGAAAAAACTGCAACCAACCTCAGACTGCTGTCATTTTTAAGCCATTTGTCCGAAGCCATTTAAATTTAACTTCAAATTTCGGGATCCCTATCGTTTCACACATAAGTGCAAATTTCCAAAATTGCCAACATACCCCAAGTGTATACTCCAATATAATCCTTTTTTTTCAAAATTTCAGGATACCACCTCTTATAGTACGCCCAAATTCAAATTGTACCAAATTTAGTACATTTTAGTACATATAAGTACACATTTCCAAATCTATCTCCATATTCCTATCCTACATTCCAACAGTAATTTTAATTCCAAATTTTAGGATACGAACTCTATGCAATCAAAATTGTACCAAATTTAGTACCATTTAGTTCTTTTCGTGTACATAGGTACACATTTCGAAAACTGCCTTCACATCCCCATTCCTAAACTTTAATAGTAAATTTAATTTCAAATTTCGGGATCCCCATCGGTTCACACAATTCCAAATTGCACCAAATTTAGTACACATAAGTACAAATTTTCACAATTGGCAACATACCCCAAGCGTATACTTCAACATAATCATTTTTTTTTTCAAATTTCAGCATACCACCTCTCTTAGTACGCCCAAATTCAAATTGTACCAAATTTAGTACATATAAGTACACATCTCCAAATCTACCTGTATATTCCAATCCTACATTCCGACAGTAATTTTAATTCCAAATTTTAGGATACGACCTAATTAATTAATTATTATAATTTTTCAAAACTATCTCCATATCCCAATCCGAAACTGCAACGGTAATTGTTATTTCTAAATTGAGGATTCCAGCGTTATCCGTTCCCTCAAAAAAAATTAGGACAAAATTTAGTTTCGTTTTGTGCTTTTCGTAACAACCGGCTACGATACAATTGGCTAAAAAGCTCTCTCATATTTTAAGAGGCTATAGGGAGCAAAACATTAGAGCACTCTTCAAGTCATAACCGAACTATAAATTTTTGGAATTTTTTATTTTTTTTATAAAACCTTGTAATATCCAGTTAAAATGATTCCATTTACCTTTCCCCTTCTCCATCCTCCGATTATAACAATCATATTTAAATGCCGCCAATCAAAAATTGTGATAATGCCCAAAAGCCGCAATAAAAGAAATTTTGATTTTCCATATCAACGGCCTCCCCGAAAATAAAACACTACTTAGCCGCATTGAAAATGTGCTTTGGGAGGGGGGAGGAAGGAGGACAACATGGAACATGGAAATTTTGTAAATCCTGTCATGATACACGTCAACAGATTTGATTGAAATTGATTGGCATAAAAGAAGCTCAATCATGACAATCATAAAATGCCATAATACCAGGCACACATTCTACCACGCAAATATCACATTGCCGTGATAGCGGCCAAAGGCAGTGATGACGAATTGAATCCGATTTTATGTTGGATGTATTCTTTTTCGTTGTTGTTGTAATGTTCTGGTAAGGACGATTGATTTACTGAGAAAGACAAAAAAAAGTAACAGAAAACTAGCAAGCCACCACATACATATGAAATCCTGGCAATGGATGGTTGGTCGGTCGGAAACAAATATTACAACGAACAAAAGCCTCTCGGCGTAATGATACTAACGATGATATCGCGGCTGAGGATGCTGATGATGGCGAACAAGGCCATATATTCATATTCCTGTCGAATGACAGCAACCCCATGCTTGTGGAAATGTTGTTATGCCTTTGCCCAATGCGGGGAGTTGTTACTGTTGTGCGATTTTTTTAATCTCCTCTGCCGTTGTAATGCCACCTCCTCTGCAGCTCAACATTCAACTGTTGCTACGGCAAATAATAAGCGCTCACATTTTTATTTTTCGTTTCGAGCGAATTTTCTACTTACCGGGTAATTTAAACGGTAAACCGCCCATAAGAGGATCTGGGCCGAATCGCTGCGGCCCAAAGGCAAATGGATGAAAGCCGGGATGTCGTATTTTCGAGCGTGGCTCCCTCGGACCATCCACTGTGACTTTAATGGCTTTATTGTACGTGGCAATTTGTATTGGATTCGTGGAAATCACAATGCTCAGTGTGAAACTTTTACCTGGAAAAAAGCGAAAAAATTAAAAACATTAATAATAGCCAGGGCACAGTGTTCTAATTAAAGGTCGCCAACAACTACAACAACAAAAGTAACAACAAATACTGAAATTTATATGTGAGTGCTATATGCAGGCTAATTGGAATTATATTGCCAAGCTGAGCTAATATTAATTTTTCGTGAATTTTCCATGAAATAAGATATGCCGCATGGGGTGGTTGGGAAAATCAGGAAGGACGGGTATTGGCCCAAACATTTATTTTCCTCAGTGTACCACCTGAGAACGAAGTTTTCTATAAAAAATTTTCCTCAGCCTCCCTGAGGAAGATATTATCCATAGAAAATTTTTTTCTCAGGCTCCCTGAGAACAAGATTTTCTTGGAAATTTTTTTCTCAGGCTCTCTGAGGACAAGATTTTCTATAGGAAATTTTTTCCTCAGGCTCTCTGAGGACAAGATTTTCTATAGGAAATTTTTTCCTCAGGCTCTCTGAGGACAAGATTTTCTATAGGAAATTTTTTCCACAGGCTCTCTGAGGAGAAGATTTTTTATAGGAAATTTTTCCTCAGGCTCCCTGAGAACAATATTTTCTATAGGAAATTTATTTCTCAGGCTTTCTGAGGATAAGATTTTCTATAGGAAATTTTTTCCTCAGGCTCTCTGAGGACAAGATTTTTTATAGGAAATTTTTTCCTCAGGCTCTCTGAGGACAAGATTTTCTATAGGAAATTTTTTCCTCAGGCTCTCTGAGGACAAGATTTTCTATAGGAAATTTTTCCTCAGGTTCCCTGAAGACAAGATTTTTATGTTCAATAGAAAATTTCTTCATCCTCAGTTTCCTCTGAGATCCCTGAGAACGAGATTTTCTATAGCAAATTTCTAGTCTCAGGCTGCCTGAGGACAAGATCTTCTATAGAAAAATTATCCTCAGGCTTCCTGAGGACTAGGTTTTCTATAGAAAAATTTTCTCATGTTCCCCGAGGACGGGATTTTCTATGGCATTTTTTTTTCTCAGGCTCCCCGAGGACGAAATTTTCTATAGGAAATTTTCCTCCGGCTCCCTGAGGAGCCTCAGTCTCCACTGAGGGCATAGATTTTCTATATATACATTATCTCTCAGGCTCCCGATGAGCCTCAGTCTCAGTCACCACTGAGGCAGAAATTTTCTGTAGAATATTTCTATGCCAGAGATTTTCTATAGAAAATTTAGGGCCTCAGTTGCCGCTGAGGCCAGAGATTTTCTATAGAAAATTTAGAGCTTCAGTTGCTTCTGAGGTCAGAGATTTTCTATAGAAAATTTTCTGGCCTTAGTTGCCCCTGAGGCGCAGAGATTTGCTATAGAAAAATTTATGAGGCGAGAAATTTTCTATAGAAAATCCCTGTCCTCAGTTTCCCCCTGAGGCCAAAGATTTTCTATAGAAAATTTCTCACCTCAGTCTTCCCTGAGGCCAGGGATTTTCTATAAAAAATTTCTCGCCTCAGTCTTCCCTGAGGCCAGGGATTTTCTATAGAAAATTTCTCGCCTCAGTCTCAAATTTTTTCATTGAATATTTATTTCCCAAAGCTTATCGTACCACCCCGCTTTTCCCTTGCAAATTGCAAATATTATAAATGAGTGTGCCATGGTGCCGTTCTTTTTGCAATTATTTTATGAATTTATGGATTTTCTATTTCTCACGACCGCTGCGGGCCCAAAGCGCAACATCATAGGTGAGTGAGTGTGTGTGTTTGTCTGTGGCTTTATAGACACTATAAAATATTTTGCAATCTTTCACTCTGACCTGCCCCCCTCCCCCACCACTCCGCGACCACATACAAATTCTAAAATGCACAAATAAACTGACTGGCCGGCTGCTGCTGCTGCTGGAACGAAAATATTGGTGGAAAGTTGTGTGCTGTGCCCAAAACGGAGTATGCAACTAAAACGTGATTTTATTCGTTCGTTCGTTGGCTTCATGGATTCCCCAGTGGAATGCTGACACAATAAACCGCCCCCACCCCCTTCGTGAAAGTATCCATTCTTTAACTGGAAAAACACGCATATCCTAATGAAAGGATACACATGAGCGGGGATACCGCCATTTCTATTTGAAGATTGAAAGTTTTGTGTTCCGACGCTTTATTCGATGGCCACATTTCATTTCAATTCATATAAAATTTTGCCAATTTTCAAATGAAGATCTAGTAAATGAAAATATTTACTCTTCTGACAGGAGCTCCAATTTGGGGAAGATAGTATTACCTTCGAGGCAGGGATATTAGGTGGGAGAGAAATCAATATAGTGTTCTTAACCAAATCGAAATCCCTCGCGCCAGCTATTTCCTACTTATCTCTGTCATTAAAATTAGTTCGACAATAAAAAAAATGACTTTTACATAGAATTATGCGTACCATTACACCCTAATACCCATGGCTTGTTTTCATAGCATGAATTGCGATTTCATTTCTATACTTTTGTGGCGCGATGCGTATTCGTCGCACAACCAAGAGTGAGTTGTCATAATTGTGCAAAATTTATAGACACAGCATCCTTTCGGTTATAAATATGGCAATGGTGTTGCTCCTGAATAACTACCCATGGTTTCTAAGCACAACGTCACCTCCCTCCCCGCCCTGTTTGAACACCACAACGGATATATGAAAAGTGTGACTAAAGAATTTCATAACTCCATGAATTGGAATATTTGTTAAATTGATATTTGCTAATAAAGATGAGGCAAAAATTCGCATGGAATTAAATGAAGTAAAATGACAAAGGGTGAAAGTGGAAAAAAACAACGGGAAATGAAAGAAAAACGAAGATTTCATCATCAGGTGAATCTGAGGAGGACGTAAGATTTTCTGTTGAAAATCCCATCCCCAGATGAAACTAAGGACTATTTTTTTTAGAAAATCGAATCTCAGATGAATTGAGGACAAATGAATTTCCATAGAAAATATCATCCTCAGGTGAAACTAAGAAGGACGAAATTTTCTGTAGAAAATCTCATCTTCAGGTGGAACTGAGGAGGAAGAATTTTTCTTCGTCCTAAAGTAGCCTTAGGAAAATGTTTCTATAGAAAACTTCGTTCTCGGGGAGGCTGAGGAAAAAAATCCTATAGAAAATCTTGTCCTCAGAGAGCCTGAAGGAAAATTCCCAATAGAAACTCTTGTTCTTATGGAGATGAAAAATTTCCTACCATGAAGAGAATTTTTTCATAAAAAATCCCATTCTTAGGGAGCCTGAGGAAAAAATTTCTATAGAAAATTCCATTCTTAGGGAGCCTGAGGAAACAATTTCTATAGAAAATCCCATCCTCAGGGAGCCTGAGGAAAAAAATTTCTATAGAAAATCCCATCCTCAGGGAGCCTGAGGAAAAAAATTTCTATAGAAAATCCCATCCTCAGGGAGCCTGAGGAAAAAATTTCCTATAGAAAATCTTGTCCTCAGGAAGCCTGAGGAAAAAATTTCCTATAGGAAATCTTGTCCTCAGGAAGCCTGAGGAAAAAATTTCCTATAGAAAATCCCATCCTCAGGGAGCCTGAGGAAAAAATTTTCTATAGAAAATCCCATCCTCAGGGAGCCTGAGGAAAAAATTTCCTATAGAAAATCCCATCCTCAGGGAGCCTGAGGAAAAAATTTCCTATAGAAAATCCCATCCTCAGGGAGCCTGAGGAAAAAATTTCCTATAGAAAATCCCATCCTCAGGGAGACTGAGGAAAAATTTTTCTATAGAAAATCTTGTCCTCAGGGAGCCTGATGAAAATTTCCTATAAGAAATCTTGTACTCAGGGGAGCCTGATGAAAAATTTCCCATAGAAAATCTTGTTCTCAGGTAGCCTGAGGAAAAATTTTCCCATAGAAAATCTTATCCTCAGGGAGCCTGACGAAGAAAATTTCGAATAGAAAATCTTGACCTCAAAGGCCCTGAGGAAAAAATTTCCTATAAAAAATCTTATCCTCAGGGAGCCTGAGGAGAAATTTTCCTATAGGAAATCTTGTCGCCAGGAAGCCTGTGAAAAAATTTCCCTTCGAAAATCTTCTCCACAGGAAGTTTGAGGAAAAAAATTTCCTATAAAAAATCTTATCCTAATGGAGCCTGAGGAAAAAATTTCCTATAGAAAATCTTGTCCTCAGGGAGCCTGAGAAGAAAATTTCCTAGAGAAAATCTTGTCCTCAGGAAGCCTGAGGAAAAAATTTTCTATAAAGAATGCTGTCCTCATTTCCCATCGAAACGCATGCCCTCAGGGAGCTTTAAGAAATCTTTTTTTCCTATAGAAAATTTCCTAATTTCCTTCTTCCTCGGGGAACCTGAGAAAAATATTTCTATAGAAAAATTCGGAAAAATTTTCTATAGGAAACATTGTCTTTAGGGAGCCTAAGGAAGACCTTTTCTATAGAAAATAGGAGACTGAGGAAAATCTTTTCTATAGAAAATCTCATCCTAGTGGTCTTCTAAAGTAGAAGACTTTGGCGTCTTCTATAGTAGAACTTGTGGTCTTCCTTAGTAGAAGATCTTGGGGTCCTTAGTAGAAGATCTTGGGGTCATCTACTGTAGAAGACCTTGTGGTATTTTATAGAATAACTTGGCCTTCTCCAGTTGAAGACCTTGTGGTCTTCTATAGTAGTAGACCTTATGTATGGTCTTCTCATCCTCAGGTGAAACAGATCCGGAAAAACGCATCCTCAGAATCTGATCCTGAGAACGAACTTTTGTCCGTAGGTCCTTCTAATTTTTTTTTTTCAAACTTCCTTTTTTGAAATTCAGATTTCAAATTTGATGAAATTCCTTAAAATCCAATTTTTTCATGTCTTCTGCCCAGGTGGTTGTGAACCGATATTTGTTTCTTAGGAAGAAGTTTGTCCATGTCTATCCCAAGCCAAGAAAAAGTAACCCATTCCGCTTAATACAACCCATTACTGTCATGTTGTTATTGTGACAAACATTACTTAATTGCACTATTAATGGAAATTCCTCCAGAAAACTTGGAGATAATTTGTATCCTTGTTTTCACATCTTTACCACGACGACAAAGGAGACTCAAAAGTAAAACAATTATCATGGCGCGTAAAGGATATTTTCAAAAAAAAAAAAAAAAATGGAAAAAAAAACTTTTACAAAGTGTGTTGACATTAGGCATTTCTCACCCGAAAACAACAAAAGGGATCATCCTCAAAGGGACCCAAAACAGAAGGAATGCGTGTGTGTTGTGACTTAATGTGGAAATTCATTCAACTTCCTTAAGTTGGTATTTTTTTGCAAATCTTGGCGTTAATGGCGACAGATTTATTTGTCTGCTGTGGACTTTACTGCTATCCGGCTATGGTGTAAATTGCCGCCAGTAATGCCTAACAAGGATGCCACGAGAACATCTCCAAGAAGGAGTCACATGTAAAAATGTAAAGAGATCACCAAGTGCCATTAAATCTTGTGCGAGGCCCCCTTCTCCCCAACCACCCACTCATGGTCCTTATGGTCTGGGGTGTTGTTATGGCCTGTTTGACTGTTGTCGTTCCATTTCGTTGGTCTTGTCGCCGTTGTTATTTTGTTGTTGTTGTTGTTGTTGCCGTGCATAATTAAAAAAGTTTCATTAGAATTTTGTTGGTTTTCTTGGTTCGTTGCAAAAATTGTCTTTTGAAACAAATTTGTATCCATTTGTGTGTTTTCCCGTTGTGTACGCAAGAAGTAAGCGGAGGGTGGTTGGGCGAGGAGAAGTGGCGCGGAGGCAGGCAGTGGGCGAGTTTATATTTCGCCATGGCGTTGTTCTCGTGTACATTTGAATGTCTGTTTTGAAGATTAACGCCAATGTTTTCTCCTTCTTAAGTCGAATGTTTCCAAGCATTCCATGTCTGTGCGTCGGTCGCTAAGTTTGTTTGTCTGCTCGCCAAATTAATGAGTAGGCGTGCTAAATTCAAGTGGTATGGCGTTGCTTGTTAACTAAAAACCATGACTCGTTTAATTTAATTTTTATGTTTAAAGTTTGTTCTCTTTGCTAAATAGATTATTATGAACATTGGGAAGGGATTTTCAAAAAAGGTATTGTACAATAGAAGACCACAAGGTCTTTTACCACAAGGTCCTCTACAAGAGAAGACCACAAGATCTTCTAGGGAAGGAAAAGAAAACCGTGGAAGAATTTTTCCATAGGAAAACTTGTCCTCTGGGGAGCCTGCGAAAAAATTTCCTATTGAAAATCTTATCCTCTGGGGAGCCTGAGAAAAAAATTTCCTATTGAAAATCGTATCCTCTGGGGTGCCTGAGGAAAAAATTTCCTATAGAAAATCTTGTCCTCAGGGAACCTGAGGAAAAAATTTCCTATAGAAAATCTTGTCCTCAGGGAACCTGAGGAAAAAATTTCCTATAGAAAATCTTGTCCTCAGGGAACCTGAGGAAAAAATTTCCTATAGAAAATCTTGTCCTCAGGGAACCTGAGGAAAAAATTTCCTATAGAAAATCTTGTCCTCAGGGAACCTGAGGAAAAAATTTCCTATAGAAAATCTTGTCCTCAGGGAACCTGAGGAAAAAATTTCCTATAGAAAATCTTGTCCTCAGGGAACCTGAGGAAAAAATTTCCTATAGAAAATCTTGTCCTCAGGGAACCTGAGGAGAAAATTTCCTATAGAAAATCTTGTCCTCAGGGAACCTGAGGAAAAAATTTCCTATAGAAAATCTTGTCCTCAGGGAACCTGAGGAAAAAATTTCCTATAGAAAATCTTGTCCTCAGGGAACCTGAGGAAAAAATTTCCTATAGAAAATCTTGTCCTCAGGGAACCTGAGGAAAAAATTTCCTATAGAAAATCTTGTCCTCAGGGAACCTGAGGAAAAAATTTCCTATAGAAAATCTTGTCCTCAGGGAACCTGAGGAAAAAATTTCCTATAGAAAATCTTGTCCTCAGGGAACCTGAGGAAAAAATTTCCTATAGAAAATCTTGTCCTCAGGGAACCTGAGGAAAAAATTTCCTATAGAAAATCTTGTCCTCAGGGAACCTGAGGAAAAAATTTCCTATAGAAAATCTTGTCCTCAGGAAACCTGAGGAAAAAATTTCCTATAGAAAATCTTGTCCTCAGGGAACCTGAGGAAAAAATTTCCTGTAGAAAATCTTGTCCTCAGGGAACCTGAGGAAAAAATTTCCTGTAGAAAATCTTGTCCTCAGGGAACCTGAGGAAAAGATTTCCTGTAGAAAATCTTGTCCTCAGGGAACCTTAGGAAAAAATTTCCTGTAGAAAATCTTGTCCTCAGGGAACCTGAGGAAAAAATTTCCTGTAGAAAATCTTGTCCTCAGGGAACCTGAGGAAAAAATTTCCTATAGAAAATCTTGTCCTCAGGGAGCCTGAGGAAAAAATTTCCTATAGAAAATCTTGTCCTCAGGGAGCCTGAGAAAAAAATTTCCTATAGACGCGGCTTTCTTCCAAAGTTGCCTCTTTGCAAGTATCAAACTTTGCCTTTAAAAGCAATTTTTTTTATTTTTTTGTTTTAAAATCAAATCTTGAATTTCCCACTGCTTCTCCGATTCCCTTGTCTATTTTTCCACAAATCTTCTATTTATTTACATTGTTGTTGCTGCTGTTGTAAAGCGCGGCATTGCAAATCATTGCCTTCTTTATTTGTTGCCACTATTCCCGCTACTGGAGTTCTGTGTTTACATTTTTTGGCATTTGCAGTGACATTTTATGAATTATTTGTCTAGAGACCATTACAACCCTTTTAGCGAAACTCTCCAACTCTACCCAGAAATGAAAAAAAAAAACAATTCAAACAAGGGAAAAAATATCCACAACTGTGGGAGAAGGAAAATCTTGTGTAAAATTTTAATAACTTCAAAAATTTATGAAACAAACGCATGTTGGAATTGTTTAACAAAGGTCTTCCTCCCCACCCTCTTTCTGCATAACATTTTGTGAGTTAGCCATATTTGTAGGTTGTTGTGTAATATCTAATATCCGTTTATTTATTTGAAGGCCTAAGGCGTTGGGTGTCGTTGTTATAAAGTCATTATTAAGTCAGAAACACTGTTGCTCTGTGCGGGGTTTATGAAAAGGGGCGGGGAAACAAATGTGGTGTAGAGGATGTTGAAAAGTGGTGGATGGAAATGAAAGAAGAAGACCTTCTATCGAAGAAGACCTTGGGGTGATCTTGTGGTCTTCTATAGAAAAAGATCTTGTGGTCTTCTATAGTGGAAGACCTTGTGGTCTTCTATAGTGGAAGACCTTGTGGTCTTCTATAGTGGAAGACCTTGTGGTCTTCTATAGTGGAAGACCTTGTGGTCTTCTATGGTAGAAGACCTTGTGGTCTCCTATAGTAGAAGACCTTGTGGTCTCCTACAGTAGAAGACCATGTGGTCTCCTATAGTAGAAGACCTTATGGTCTACTATAGTAGAAGACCTTGTGGTCTTCTATAGTAGAAGGCCTTGTGGTCTTCTATAGTAGAAGACCTTGTGGTCTTCTATAGTAGAAGACCTTGTGGTCTTCTATAGTAGAAGACCTTGTGGTCTTCTATAGTAGAAGACCTCGTAGAAGACCTTATGGTCTTCTGTAGTAGAAGACCTTGTGGTCTTCTATGGAAGAAGACCTTGTGGTCTTCTATGGAAGAAGACATTGTGGTCTTCTATGAAAGAAGTTCATGTGGTCTTCTATCGAAGAAGACCCTGTGGTCTTCTATTGAAACCTTGTGGTCTTCTATGGTAGAAGAAGACCCTGAGGTCTTCTATACAAGAAGACCCTGAGGTCTTCTATACAAGAAGTCCCTGAGGTCTTCTATACAAGAAGACCCTGAGGTCTTCTATACAAGAAGACCCTGAGGTCTTCCATACAAGAAGACCCTGAGGTCTTCTATACAAGAAGACCCTGAGGTCTTCTATACAAGAAGACCCTGAGGTCTTCTATACAAGAAGACCCTGAGGTCTTCTATACAAGAAGACCCTGAGGTCTACTATACAAGAAGACCCTGAGGTCTTCTATATAAGAAGACCCTGAGGTCTTCTATACAAGAAGACCCTGAGGTCTTCTATACAAGAAGACCCTGAGGTCTTCTATACAAGAAGACCCTGAGGTCTTCTATACAAGAAGACCCTGAGGTCTTCTATACGAGAAGACCCTGAGGTCTTCTATACAAGAAGACCCTGAGGTCTTCTATACAAGAAGACCCTGAGGTCTTCTATACAACAAGACCCTGAGGTCTTCTATAGAAGAAGACCCTGAGGTCTTCTATAGAAGAAGACCCTGAGGTCTTCTATACAAGAAGACCCTGAGGTCTTCTATACAAGAAGACCCTGAGGTCTTCTATAGAATAAAACCCTGAGGTCTTCTATAGAAGAAGACCCTGAGGTCTTCTATAAAAGAAGACCCTGAGGTCTTCTATAGAAGAAGACTCTGAGGTCTTCTATAGAAGAAGACCCTGAGGTCTTCTATAGAAGAAGACCCTGAGGTCTTCTATAGAAGAAGACCCTGAGGTCTTCTATAGAAGAAGACTCTGAGGTCTTCTATAGAAGAAGACCCTGAGGTCTTCTATAGAAGAAGACCCTAAGGTCTTCTATAGAAGAAGACCCTGAGGTCTTCTATAGAATAAGACCCTGAGGTCTTCTATAGAAGAAGACCCTGAGGTCTTCTATACAAGAAGACCCTGAGGTCTTCTATACAAGAAGACCCTGAGGTCTTCTATACAAGAAGATCCTGAGGTCTTCTAGAGAATAAGACCCTGATGTCTTCTATAGAAGAAGTCCCTGAGGTCTTCTATAGAAGAAGACCCTGAGGTCTTCTATAGAAGAAGACCCTGAGGTCTTCTATAGAAGAAGACCCTGAGGTCTTCTATAGAAGAAGACCCTGAGGTCTTCTATAGAAGAAGACCCTGAGGTCTTCTATAGAATAAGACCCTGAGGTCTTCTATAGAAGAAGACCCTGAGGTCTTCTATACAAGAAGACCCTGAGGTCTTCTATACAAGAAGACCCTGAGGTCTTCTATACAAGAAGACCCTGAGGTCTTCTATACAAGAAGACCCTGAGGTCTTCTATAGAAGAAGACCCTGAGGTCTTCTATAGAAGAAGACCCTGAGGTCTTCTATAGAAGAAGACCCTGAGGTCTTCTATAGAAGAAGACCCTGAGGTCTTCTATAGAAGAAGACCCTGAGGTCTTCTATAGAAGAAGACCCTGAGGTCTTCTATAGAAGAAGACCCTGAGGTCTTCTATAGAAGAAGACCCTGAGGTCTTCTATAGAAGAAGACCCTGAGGTCTTCTATAGAAGAAGACCCTGAGGTCTTCTATAGAAGAAGACCCTGAGGTCTTCTGTGGTAGAAGACCTTGTGGTGTAGAAGAAGACCCTGAGGTCTTCTTTAGAAAAAGCGCTGAGGTCTCCTGTGGTAGAAGACCTTGTGGTCTTCTATAAAAGAAGACCCTGAGATCTTCTGTGGTAGAAGACCCTGAGGTCTTCTATAGAAGAAGACCCTGAGGTCTTCTATAGAAGAAGACCCTGAGATCTTCTGTGGTAGAAGACCTTGAGATCTTCTGTGGTAGAAGATCATGTGGTCTTCTATAGTAGAAGACCTTGTAGTCTTCTATAGTAGAAGACCTTGTAGTCTTCTATAGTAGAAGACCTTGTAGTCTTCTATAGTAGAAGACCTTGTGGTCTTCTATAGTAGAAGACCTTGTGGTCTTCTGTAGTAGAACCCTTGTGGTCTTCTGTAGTAGAAGACCTTGTGGTCTTCTAGAGAAGGATACCTTTTGGTCTTCTAGAGTAGAAGACCTTGTGGTCTTCTATATGGAATATAACCCTTTATATGAAGACCTTATTGCCGTTACCCGAAGGAGGTACTCTATTTAAACACTCCACACATTTATTTGCCTTCTGTCATTGACAAGCTTTTTGTATTCAAACCAGTTTCTAACGCTGTACGACAAATGTGGCAAACCATAGCATGTTGCTTCAACGCATTTTTATAAAACCCTGTCTCCATTTTCACATTTCCCCTTTATCCGTTATAGAGTTCCGTTTTGCCATTTTGCACACGTTCCAGTTTTTGACGTTGAGGGTCATGACTCAAAAGTGAACGACGACGACAACATAAGAATATAAATATGGAGTAGACTCCATTTATGTTTCCCCACAACAACAACAATTTTTTTACGTTTAGTGAGCTAAACAACAACAACAAGGAGATTGTTGTCGTGGCAGTAAACTTTCATTTCCTTTAACTTTTTTGATGTTTCACAGTTCAGTTTTATAATGTCATAAACTCTGCGTATTTTTTTTCTCTGTGTTTTGTTGAGGGAAGTTTATGATTTCAGACTTCATAGTTCACAGAGATGAGGAAAATTTATTTACGCTCTTATTTGTCATTGCTGTCACTGGCAATGACAGCGGCTATGGAGAAAGGTGTTAAAAACAAGCATTTTAGAAATTTTATAAAGGAAGTTTTTAAAACTTTAAATTCGCATTTTGTCATATGTGATGTGGGTCGTAAACCGATTTTTTTTAAAGGATAATAATATTAATATTAAATTTATTTTTAAGATCCATATTATATAAAATATTTGGCTAGAAAAAAATTCCGGTGGGTCCACTTTTGGCATGTTATTATAGGGTAAGTGTACCAGTAGTCGGCACTTTTAGGGATTTTCGCGTTTTTAATCGCTCACCATTCTGAGTGGAACTTTTCAATTATTACAAAGTTAATTTATTCAGATTCGAAATTTTGTATAGTTTTTGCAATAATAAATAAAGTTTTAACAACTTTTTATTAAATTTCATAAATTTGAAGTTGTATTAAAACAATGCTTTTTTGCCAGTAGTCGGCACCACTTGCCAATTGTCGGTATGGCATTTTCCAGCAGTCGGCATACCAATTTTTTTGTAAGAATAATTAATAATAATAATAAATTAATTCAGTAAAATATAATATTTTTGTTTAGTTAAACTGACGTCGTTATTGTACTTCTCTTAAGAATATGGATTGTTGAGGACCTTCACAGACAAACATTTAATTTTTATTAGAATAAATCATTTTTTCTTAGCGAAATTGTGCACAAAGATAGCTGACAATATATTTGAAGTAAACAAAATACATTTAGTTATAATAGTTTCATTTATTTGGGCTTAAAAATAAAAAGTGCCGACTACTGGGACATGCCGAACCTATTCACACTTACCCTAGGTTTTCTTTATATTTTTATTAAATAATGTTTTTTTTTTTTTTTTGTAATAATAAAATTGAAATTTCCTTCAGTCCAATGAAAATCTGTCAAATTTAAATTATGTTCAATATGAACAATATTGTGGACATAAGTAAATATGTTCAGGGTGAGATAAAAAAAACTGCAACAAAGTCAAACGCCCTAATTTTTATTTTTTTTATTTTAATTTTATTGAAGCAAAAAATGTTGGAAATTTCATCAAATTTTAGAATAGGTTTAGATTTGTTCGAATTTGTCACCTTTGGCTCGAATTATGACCTTCAAACGGCCAATAAAACCGTAACACACTGCCCGAATGTTGCTCTGCGGTATTTTGGCCCATTGCCGGCGAAGCGCATGCTTGAGGTGATCGATACTTTGGTATTTTTTAGTGCCAACCTTGCTTTCCAAAATACTCCAGACAAAATAGTTCGACGGATTGGTATCCGTAGATTTTGGTGGCCGTTGTGCGCTGGAAATGAAGCGGGGAACCCCATTTTGTAACCTTTCTTGGTTGGCGCGTGCTGAGTGCGATGGTGCTGAGTCCTGTTGAAATGTCCAAGGGCTGCGGCCAAAATGTTTGCCTGCCCAAGGCTTTAGTACACCCTTCAGAATATTTTCGCGATAATATTCGGCATTTATTCTGATGTCACAGTCGATTAATATGAGCTAAGAGCGATCATTGGCTGTTATGGCGGCCCACACCATCACCATGGCCGGCGCTTGAGTTCTGGTGGCCAACCTAAGGTGAACATGTTCAGCTGACCTCTTTGGCAAGTAAACACGATCATTTTGTTTGTTTGCAAACAACTGGACAACGAATGTTTTCTCGTCGGAGCGGAGAAAATGAAATTCGGCAGTTCACCACTTTCGGACAAGCGAAGCAACTCTTTTGAGCTAGCTCTTTTGAAACTATTTTCTTTCCGTTGTAGTGTAAGTTCTTGCACTTATTGGAATTTCAATGGCTAGCTCCCCCGATTTTTTAATATTTGCCGAATGGAATATTGCGGTATGTTCATCTCTCGAGCCATTTTTCGGCCACTGCGACGCAGGTTTCGGTCAAGTCGCTTCTTTACTTTTCGAACCTTTTCTCTTGATGTTGCTGTTTTCTTCCGTCCACTTCCTTGACTTCGGGCTACGCTACCAGTATTCCAGTAATGAGCGATGGTATGAGACACAAAAGATTTATTCACATTTAATTGCTGGAGTGCTCTAACGATAGCCACTCGGGGTTTTCCAGCCAAATATCAAGAAATCACGCTTGAATTCCATCACGAATAACTTTTTTTTCTGGAAAATTTCCACCAAAATGCTTTTGTACGCTTATAAACAATATAATGAGCTGTCACTGCAATAATTTGAACAGCTGAGAGGCTTAGAAATAACAGCAGTCTGAAGTTGGTTGCAGTTTTTTCAACTCACCCTGTATATTAGTATATATGCATGTATATACATGTATTTATCTATATAAATTTACCCTTTCAACAATATTGACATTGGTCAAGTTATGGCATTATTGCTATCCTGTGATGATGACGGCCATATCGTTGTGTTGTCCTTGACTGTTTGTCTTGACATCCTTTTGTTTTTTTTTTGGTGGGGGGGAGGGACGTTATGTTCAATTTCAACAAAGAGAATTTTAACATATGATAAAGATCAACCGGATTCTTACCCACACACATACACACACAAAGGCTTGTTTGCCAACCGAAAACAACAACAACATACACACGTAACGGAACTTTGTTGTAAATGAAGATTAATATCCTGATAAGCTTAAAAGTAAATAAAAGTCTTTAAATTATAACCTAAAAGTGAGTTGTACATCTCAGTGTGTTTGTAAATGTGTGTGTGTGAGCCGGAGGATGTATCTCTTCTGTTTACAAAGGTATATATAACTTTTCTTTTAATACATATTAATTACCCTTTCGTTAAAAAAAACAGCTACCAAACAAATGAGTAAGGGTTAAAAGCTTTTGGTTCTAAGATATTTCTTTTTAGATCCTGCTTAAATGTGTGACAAATTACCCGGATAACAACACTTAGGTGTAGAGAAAAGGTTGCAGATGTATTTATGTAAATTTTATTTTTTTTGGGTTGGCTAACATAATCACGGCTTGTGCTTGAATATCACATTTGCTTATGGGAAGCTTAATATGCAGTACAGCTACTAAATATAGTTTGAAAAAAAATCTATGAAGCTCGGAAATCATTAACTTAAACTTCACATTCAACATCAAAATTGTCAAAAGCTAATTTTTTGATAATTCTTCCTCGGATTCTGATATTTAGATATGAAACCGTCGAACATTCTTACAAACGACCAAAAAGCATAATTAGGCCCATTGGTGTTGGTCCATTACAAACCTTAAATATTTTAGGAACATATAACAATATCCTTCTATTCTGAAACTGACCCTTACGTGAGGATGGATTGAGGGGGATTGTAGAGAGACTACAAATTAACATGGACAGACAGACAGACGATACACAAAGCTAGATCGACTCATATCGGCAAGGTAGGAAGATCCATACATAGCATCATGGGGTCGAAGATCAATATTTCACTGTGAACTTAAAATAACCCTAACATATAGTTAGGAAGATATAGATGGGAGCAGTATCAAAATTTTGACCGATTATCTCCAATTTCAATAGGGTTCGTCCTTGGCTTGTGCGAATTTTCGTCTGAATCGCACAATAAAAGCGACCTGTAATTTGTTTACAAAAATACATGGACAGACATATGGACGGGTATGCATAAATCGACTCAGAATGCAATTCTATGCAGATCATCAAAAGGAGCTATGGGCCTATTTCGTTTTCTTTGTGGAGTAGGGTATAAAAATAAGATTGGCAAAAAATTTTTTAATTAAAACTTCTTTTATCGTTCTAAATTTTCAAACCTCCAAGATTTTATATATTATACAAGCTTTTCCTATTTCAGAGAGTATAATACGTTTACCGTTTACACCAAAAAGTCTTCAGAATCTTTTGAAGTTTACGGAGTATTTTGGTATCCAAAACTATTTCCACGTCACCATATGTAAAACCTAGAAACCAGCAGCCTCAACATCAAATTTCAGAATTTCAGCTCTATTCCCCCTCTTGGATCTTTTCATCCACGCAAAGTAATCCAAAACTAGTACCATTTAGTCATTCTCGAACAAAGACAGTACGTATTTGCAAATGCACCAAAAGAGACCTCAATGTAAAATTTCGGGATTCCAACTCTGCACATTCACTCGATACCAAATTCGGAAGTACTTTCGTATAATTTTAGTATTTCCAAAACCACCACGATATCTCATTTCATATACCAATGGAGACCTTAATATCAAATTTAAGTATTCCAGCCCTATCCCTTCACTCAACACCATATTTGGTACAATTTGGTACTTTGGTACAAATATACGACGCAGTGCCAAACCACCGCCAAATCTCAAAAACAGATACTATCAGTAATCTAAATAAGAAATTTCAGAATTTTATATCTATTCTTTCAATCAAGACCAAATTTGGTAACGCTTAGTACATTTCGTACAATAATAATACACACTTCCGAAATCACTTCCATATGTACATGCAAATGTCCGAATTTAGTACTATTATTGCAATTATAATTCACATTCCAAAATCCGACTCCATATCTCAATTCCAGATACCAACAGATACCTCAATATTAAGTTTGAAGATTCAAGCCCTATCCCTTCAACCAATGCCAAATTGAGCACTATTTAGAATTTTTCATACAAATATAGTACGCATATCCACATCATCGCCAAATCTCAAACACAGATACCATTAGTAATCTAAATAACAAATTTCAGATTTTTATCTCTATACCTTCACCCAATAGCAAATATAGTACCATTCAGTTCTTGCCGTAAAATTATAGCACACATTTCCAAAACCACCTCCATTTGTCCAGGCTAAACATGAACAGCGATCCTAATACGGAATTTTAGATTCTAAGCATTATCTGTTAAACCAATACCAAATTGTACCAAATATAGTACAATTTAGTCCTTTTCGTGAATTTATAGTAAACATTTCAAAAACCACGTCTTTATCACAACCCTGTAGCAGGGAGTTCAATACAAATTTAGTACCATTTAGGACAGTTCGAACACTTTGTACACATTTCCAGAACCACTTTCAAATATCAAACTTACTTTCCAACCTTTATTCTCATACTGAATTTAAAGTTTTTAGATCCATACTTTTACATAAATCCAAATGGTACCACTTTAGAAGTTTAGTGACATTTTACAATATTTCCTAAATTTAAAATTCGAATTTCCAGTAATCCTTTTGGAACATTTATCCTGCACTCCATCAGTGACTCTTATTTTAAATTTTAGGAAGTCCAACTCCGTCGACTCATCACAATTTTCAATTTGTACCAAATTTAGTACCATTTAGTACAAAAAATACAAATTTCCAAAGCTTCCCACATACCTCAATCAAACACTCCCGCAGTAATTTCACTCAATTCCAAATTTTAGGATTCCACCCCTGTTGGTTCGTCCAAATACAAATTGTACTCTATTTAGTACATTTTAGTACAATAGAGTACATTTTAGTACGATTGAGAATTCCAGCTCTTTCTACGAGAGTAATCTTATTATCACTCTTCAGGATACCAGTTCTATTGGTTCAGCCAAATTCAAATTGTACCATTTAGTACACTTAAGTACAATTTTCCATAACTACGTACATCATACAGTCCAATAGAAATCTTATTTTCAAATTTCTGGATTCCAATTATACCGGTTCTCTCTAAGTTTAAATTGCACCAGTTTAAGTACCATTCTGTACACAGAAGTACTAATTTCTAAAACTTCTTACTTTCCTCAATCCATAATGCAATAGCAATCTAATTTCTAAATTTCGAATTCCGGCTCTATCGGTTCCCCAAATCGAAACTGTACCAAATTTTGTACCACTCAGTACATACCCCAATTCTGCACTTCAACATTAATCCTAATTCGGAATTTCATGATTAAAGCCCCATCGGTTCACACAAATCCAAATTTCCAAATCGGTTCACAGAAATTGCATCTGTACAAAACCAGTACCATTGATTATACATAAGTACAAGTTTCGAAAACTTCCTTCACATTCCAATCCTACATCGTTCTTTCCTGTTCTATATTCAAAGTTTTCAGCTCTAACCGTTCTCATGATACGAAGTGGTACCGAATGTAGTACATTTTAGTGTTTTTCGTACACTTATAAGGCGAATTTCCCAAAAATATTTTGGTGTGTTCATCACACATTCCATCAGTGACCCTTAATCCAAATTTGTGAGATCTAGCTCTCCTGCCTCCTCAACTACAAAGCCATATGCCATATTTCGTACCGTTCTAGTACGAATTTCCAAAAAATTCAGCCTTATCTGACCCCCTCGGGCCAAAAGTCACCCACACGCAAAATTTCAAGAGCCGTTTCGTCTCGGCGTTGGTATATCCTTAAGTCAGTCGGTCGATTATTTCACTACTCTTTTATAATATAGATTTCAATATTTTGTAACCTTAAGTACTTTCCGTACTCTTAAAGTATGAAATTCGCAAAAACCCATCCCACCTTAAGAAAAAAACTAATTTCCACTCCCATTTCAAAATACTGCCTCTTATCCATAGATTAAAAGTATCCTCAAATTACGATTTGAAGTCTAGCTTGTACTATTTCGCTTGGTCGTTGAGGGGTCAGTCAGTCAGTCAATACTTTTATTAATGCAGGCAATACTGTACCACCCAAAAAAAACCTCCAACTCCCTTACAATCGTCCATATTTCATCCTAGATTTTATTCACAATGACCTCTCAACTTGGTTAGGCCTCATTTGTTTGCTAATCAAAAGTAAGTCATGACAAAACAAAGGACCACTGCTAGTCACCTGATATACTTCATTTGCAGTACGTCATGACGCTGTTGTTCCTTCCAGCTAGCTCCCGCTGCTCCCATTGCTTCTGATGATGATTAATTCAAAGTAAAGGCCTACCGTAGCATATTTGCCAATACTCTTCTTTTGTTTATGGAAAATGTCTTAAACAGGATATTAGTTAAAAATGTCTAAGGCCTTTCGAAATGAAGTGGGGGGGGGAGGTGAATAAAGGCGGAAACGAAGGCGCTAACATTGCCATTATGTCGGCGCATAGATGTTGACGAACGTGGTGGGGAGGGGGGTGTTTATCACTTTGCTGCTATTAATTAAGCTTAACGAGGTTACAACACCGCCATCACCATCACCATTATGTATCCGCATATCAAAGAAAATACGAGCTCAAGTAGTAGTGTTGGTGTACTGGTAATAGCAGCAGCATCAACACCACCAACAACAACATGGACAACAACAAAGGCGTTGACAACTAACGCAACTGGCAAAAAGATGCTATGACGTTATGTTCAGCTACTAAATAAACAACAGCTGTTAAGGATATTTAAGCCTTCAAAAGTTAAAGTGAAAAAGTTTCTTATTGGGTCTGGGCGACAGGCAAGGGTTGTTGAATTATTACCTGATGATGTAAAAAAACTGAAAAATTAGCTGATCTTATTGGATTGGATTGGTAAGAACATTTCAGAAATTCGTTCTGTTCGGGCGGACTTTTTACCGATTTGTATATCCTACACCATGCTATGGAGAAGGACGAGGTTAATATTGTCATTCCGGTTGTAACGGAATACTCATGTCAGACGAAACAGCGTAAAATTCTAAGTCGATTTAGCCATGTCCGTTTGTCTGTCTGCTGTAAAACCTATCTTTCAAACGATTTAAGATAGAAGGTTTACATTTTTCACGCATGCGTAGGTATTTTATTTATTTTTGGGACTTTATAGACAGGAATTGATTCAAATTTCGTATTCCTAGCTTGTAATGGGTTCTACAGCCTTTGACAAATTTCGTATGTAGGTCCACGTTATAACGGTGTCTCCCGATATTAATTATTTTCATGATTTTAGCGCTGAAAATTTAAGACCCCGTTTAAATAGCTAAGTAATCTAAGTAGTGGGGGCAACTACCCCCTCTCCGCAATTTTTGAAATTTTTGGATTTAGATTCCTTCGAATCCCCCGATTTTGGGTATGTAGTGTCTTCGGCAATACTGCAGATTCAAACATAAAATCTTGATATTCGGCAAGGGGGTCTATCTTGGTGTGAAGACATGTGATAAGGCTTTTACGGGAAATTCGTACTAAAAGGGTACGAAAAGTACTAAAAATTGAATACTTTGTATTGGACAAAAGGGGTGAGCTAGAATTCTTATATTTGGCATTTCTTCATGGAGTGCAGGATATCTGTTAGAAATTTATCATAGAACAAATGATGGATGACAAAAGGTAAGGTAATTGATTAATTGATCGACGGAATGCGAAGGCGGAATGGCAAATGCTAGACTTAATATTTTGAACTTCTTACTTTAAGGACACTTTTAAACTATGGATAAGAGGCAGGACTTTGAAAATGAAGTGGTGAAGTCACATTTTTTTTCTAAAGGTGAGAGATATGATGGGGTTTTCGGAATGGTACGGAAAGTACTTAAGGCTACCAAATGCCGAAATCTGTGTGTATATCCAAGAGTAGTGAAATAACGGCTTAAGCTAGAATTTTGTTATATTGCACTAGGGTCAGTCTTGGTGCGCAGGCTGGGTTCTTGGAAATTCGCACTAAAAGGGTACGGAAACTACTAAAATGTAATAAAATGTTAATACTCTGTATTGGAATGAGCTAGAATTCCGATATTTGTAGTGAATGTCACTAATGGAGTGCAGAATAGATGTACCAAATGGATTTTGGAAATTCGAACCTTAAGGTTACAAAAATTTCTTAAACTTACAAACAAAAACTTCTACTAAACTTTTGAAATGGTACAATTTGGTATGTGCGGATAAAGGCAACAACGTAAAATTTGGTATGAGAATCAAGATTGGAAAGTATGTTGATATATATGAGGGTGGTTTTGAAAAGGGGTACTTACTGTCCAAACTATACTAAATGGTACTAAATTTGTAATAGCTTCGTTTGGGGCAAACGGATGAATCTGGAATTTTAAAATTTTCTGCTGATGAATAGATAGTGCTGAAATCTGAAATTTGGTATTAGGGTAACTGTTCATGTGTAGCCTGGACATATGGAGGTGGTTTCGGAAATGTGTACTACTTGATATTTGGTGAAGGGAAAGAGATACAATTCTGAAATTCGACATTTAGGTTGTTGATGGTATCTGCTCTTGAGATTTGGTGGTGGTGTGGAAATGCGCCATATGGAATCCTGAAATTTGATAGTGAGGTCTCTGTTAGTGTCTGGAATTGAGATATAGAGGTGGTTTTGGAAGTGTGTACTATAATTGTACGAAAAGTACTAAGTGGTACTAAATTTGGATCGCTGTCGGTGTCTGGAGTTAAGATATAAATATGTACTATAATTATACGAAAAATACTTAATGGTACTTAATTGGGTATTGGATGAAGGAATAGAGCTGAAACCACGAAGTTATGGGATGGAGATATGTAACGGTTTTGCAAATGGGCTCTAAATTTATACGAAAAGTACTAAATGTTACTAAATTTGGTATTTGCTAAAGGGATAGGGCTGGAATCCTCAAATTTAGTACTATAAAGTACTAAATTTCGTACTCGGTGAAGGTATAGGTCTGATATCCCTAGATTTGATATTGAGGCCTCTGTTGTTATCGGGCATTGAGATGTTGAGGTTGTTTTGAAAATGTGTACAAAAATAATACGAAAAGTACTAAATTGAACTAAATTTGGTATTTGGTGAAGGGATACCGCTGAAACCCTGAAATTTTAAGTGGCGATAGTTTTTGTTGTCTAGGATTGAGGTGTGAAACAGTATTTTCAAATGAGTATTAAAAAGTGAATATATACAGGGTGATATAAAATACTGGTACAAAGTCAAACGGCATAATTTTTACATTTTTTTATTTTATTGAATAAAGGCATAAAATGTCGGAAATAGCATCAAATTTTAGAATAAATTTAAATTTGTTCGAATTGGTCACCTTTCGCACGAATTATGGCCTTCAAACGGCAAATGAAATCATCACACGCTGCCCGAATGTTGCTCTGTGGTATTCTGGCCAATTCTCGGCGAAGCGCTTGATTGAGGTAATCGACACTTTGGTATTTTTAGCGCCAACCTTGCTTTCCAAAATACTCCAAACACATGATTCCAACGGTTTGGTATCCGGAGATTTTGGTGGCCATTGTGCGCTGGAAATGAAGCGAGGAATCTCATATTGCAACCATTCTTGGGTGACGCGAGCTGAGTGCGATTGTGCTCAGTCCAGTTGGAATGTCCAAGGTCTGCGGCCCAAATGTTTGCGTGCCCAATGCTTTTATACAACCTCCAGAATATTTTCGCGATAATATTTGGCATTTATTCTGATGCCACGGTTGATTAATACGAGCGGAGAGCTACCATCGGCTGTTATGGCAGCCCATACCTTCACCATGGTCGGCACTTGAGTTCTGGTGACCAACCGAAAGGTCAAATTTTCAGCTGGCCTCTTTGGCAAGTAAACACTATCATTTTGTTTATTTACAAACTGCTGGACAACGAATGTTCTATCGTCGGAGCGAAGAAACCCAAATTCGGTAGTTCACCACTTTCGGCAAAGCGAAGCACCTCTAAGCTCTTTCGAGCCTATTTTTTTTTTTTTTTTTGTTACTTCGTAAGTTCTTGCACTTTTTGGAATTTCAATGGCCTTACCCCGAGCTCATTTTTCAATATTTGCGGAATGGAATATTGCGATATGTTCAGCTCGCGAGCCATTTTTCGGCCACTACGACGCAGGTTTCGATCAAGTCTCTTCTTTACTTTTCGAACCATTTCTGCTGATGTTCGAGCGACTGTACGAGACACAAAAGATTTATTCACATTTAAATGCTGGAGTGCTCTAACGATAGCCACTTGAGGTTTTCCGGCCAAATATAAAGAAATTACACTATCACGCTTGAAATCCATCACGAATAACTTTTTTTTTGAAAAACTCTCACCAAAATGTTTTTGTACGATTGTAAACAATATAATGAGCTGTCACTGGAATAATTTTAACAGCTGTCGGACGAGTGGCTTAGAAATGACTGCAGTCTGAAGTTGGTTGCAGTTTTTTTCATCTCACTATGTAGAGCCGAAATTTCTAATTTTGATATTGAGGTCTGTGTTGGTATCTGGTGGTGGAAAAGGAAAATAATTCTCTATTTGCCTCAATGTTTTGTAAAAAAATGATGATATTTCCTAATTTTTACAAATTTGTAAACTCATTTAGCAGGTTGACGCCTAAAAGTAAAATAAAATTAAATTTCGTCCTAATGTCTCCTCCACCGTAAAAATAACATCACCAATGACTGTACGAATATGTCTATGTTTAATTTGGCCTTGGAACAAAATCCTCAAAGTAAAATAATGAATTTTTGTTTTTCAAATGCCCTCATCTCATTAGCATTAGCAAAAGGCACCCAAATGAAAAACATTTCAATACCAATACACTTGTTACGCACACATACACATACACACACACACACACTTGTTTACAATGTCGTCATACATACGCACAGCGGTTATATACAAATATATTTCAATATAATTTTATGTGCAAAAAAAAATGTTACAAAGTATTTAACCTTCGACTGAGACTGTCTGATACTTTTGAACCCAAGGCAACAACAAGGAGAGTACAACAACAAAAGAAGAGAGTAAAGAAAATAACAACCCCTTTTTTTAGAACAGCCGAGATGTTCATTTAACAAGAACTGAACTCTTTGATGAACAAGTCGATGTGGGGTCGTGGAAAGGAGTTAAATGATTCAGGCAGTAATGATATCAATGACTAAATGCCGAAAGGCTTTTTAAGAAATTACTTTAAAGAATGGCTAGCCATGAGAAATGGGAAATTTTTTAAAGATTTTCACTAATTTAAAGAAAGTCTCAAATATATTAAAAATATTGAAAAAAATAACTCAAACTAATGTTTAAAAAATATCAGATATTAACCATCAGCCAATGTTCGATTATTTAAATATATTTTGACACCTGTTATGATTATTCAATTGGGTAGGATCAGAAGGAATGGGCAAATAATGTCCATTTCGTATCGTACCTGAAAAATTATGACATACAGGGTGAGATGAAAAAACTGCAACAAACTTACGACTGCTGTCATTTCTAAGCCACTCGTCGGACAGCTGTTAAAATTATTCCAGTGACAGCTCATTCTATTGTTTACAAGCATTCCAGCATTTAAATGTGAATAAATCGTTTGTGTCTCGTACCATCGCTCGTTACCGTGATACTGGTAGCGTACGTCAGCGACGTCTAGGAAGTGGACGGAAGAAAACAGCGACATTAGCAGAAATAGTTCGAAAAGTAAAAAAGCGTCTTGATCGAAACCCGCGTCGCAGTGGCCGAAAAATGGCTCGTGAGCTGACAATATCGCAATATTCCATTCGGCAAATATTAAAACTTAGCTCGGGGTAAAGCCATTGAAATTCCAAAAAGTGCAAGAACTTACAACGCAACAGAGAGAAGATAAACTCAAAAGAGCTATAGAGTTGCTTCGCTTGGCCGAAAGTGGTGAACTGCCGAATTTGATTTTTTTTTCCGATGAGAAAACATTCGTTGTCCAGCAGTTTGTAAAAAGACAAAATAATCGAGTTTATTGGCAAAGAGGTCAGCTGAAAATGTGCACCTTCGGTTGGCCACCAGAACCGCCATAACAACCAATGGTCGCTCTCCGCTCGTAATTATCGACCGTGGCATCAGAATAAATACCGAATATTATCGCTGAAATATTTTGAAGGACCGCAGACCTTGGACATTCCAACAGGACTCAGCACCAACGCACTCAGCTCGCGCCACCCAAGAATGGTTACAAAATGAGGTTACTCGCTTCATTTCCAGCGCCCAATGGCCACCAAAATTTCCGAATACCAATCCGTTGAACTATTGTGTCTGGAGAATTTTGGAAAGCAATGTTGGCACTAAAAAATACCAAAATGTCGATCATCTCAAGAAAGCGCTTCGCCGGGAATGGGCCAAAGTAACGCAGAGCAACATTCGGGCAGCGTGTGACGGTTTCATTGGCCGTTTGGAGGCCATAATTCGTGCCAAGGATGACTAATTCGAACAAATCTTAACTTATTCTAAAATTTGATGCCCTTTCCGACATTTTTAAAATTATGGCATTTGACTTTTTTGCAGTTTTTTTTCGATCGTTTGGTTATTCAAAACATTGACCCTTTGTGGGGGATGTACCAGAAAGAATGGTCTGATCTCTACAATCTTTATAACATATCTTTTATTGATAGAAATATTGAGATATGCCTAGGCTGAATGGAATAGGGTATTAATTTCGCGTTTTAGAGGCTTCATGGATATTCAAAATTTTCACCCTTTGTAAGGTAGTGGACCGATATATTTCATCTTTACACCAGACCTTGGGTTAATAAAAATATTGTGATGTGTGTAATTTGAATACAATCGGAATTTTACATCACATTTTATAGGAGTTATAACACTTCAAAATGTTGATGCTTTGTGGGGGATGTACTTGATGAAGCATATGGATATTGTCCATTTTCCCACCTGACCTAACAATTACGCAAATAATAAGATTTGCAGAGTTGACGCAAAATGGGATTATTTTTTTTACTTTCTGTGCAGTAAAATATTGTTTTTAAATTTCTGACCTTTTGTGATTGAGGTACAAGATGGAGTGGACCGATATTGCCCATCTCCGAACTCGATCTAAGTTTGATAATAATATTACGATGTACTAAGTTTGCACCAAATCGGATACTCCCTTCGAGATTTATCGTGCCCCCCAGCCAGCCAGACAGACGGATGGGCAGACATCGCTAGATCGACTCCAAATGTCCTGAAACGGATTTGGTCCAAAGATACCTAGGATCTAAAACCGCTATTTCTATGAGTTACGTTTTGACCGCATCAAATGATATTTACCCTTTGAAACAATTTCGTGGATAAATGTGATAGGATTATGAAAATACCGAGTATCGATGGGTATCGTTATATGTGCGCTATAGGAAAACGTGGACCTAACTTTTTTATGTTCTGCCGTCGGAGCTGGAGCCCATTTTGAACAAGACAAATCCATGGGAAAATGTGGCAAAAATAATCAAACTACTGAATATCCGGAGGTACCATTATTTGGAGGCTATACGAAAACCTAGACCTATACATACTATATTCCGCCACAGAAGCTATAACCCATTATGAACTACAAATACCAATTTTTGGACAAATCCTGTCAAAAATCATCACAATACCGAATATCGGGTGGTGCCTTATATGGAAGCTATACCAAAATGTGTACCTATATATACAATGTTTCGCCACCGTAGCTAGAACTCACTATGACCTAAAAATACCAATTTTGAGACAAATCCGTGAAAAGAATGTGGCGGAAATCACCAAAATATCGAATATTAAGAGAGATACCCATATATGGCGGCTATTCCAAAACGTGGACCAATACATCTCATTTTCAATACCAACCATCCTAGACACAATACAAATTATTCTATCAAATAATGTGGACTGTATCATGACTTCAACAGACAGACAAGCAGACGGGCATCCTTAAATCGACTTAGAATTTTATGCTGATTATGAATATTAATTCTTTATGGGATCTACAACGAATATTTAGGGATGTTATGAACATAACGATAAAGTTTGAGGTGGAGGGTAAAAAATTATGTAAATAATATTTTTTTTTCAAATTTTGAAAATATCACATAGTTCTCTTCCAAATTTTCCAATCAATTTGAATAAATCAGATTTTTTTATGAAATCTACTTGGCATTCATCTTTATAAGATATCCTCCGCCCCACTGGAGTTATGTCTACAAATCGAAACAATCTCATTTGTACTGAAGCCATTTTACAAAAATATTCTAAATCATTTACCACCCAAAACGATTTGAAACACCCAAAATTTTCGAATACATTTTGTAATTGGCTTACCAAAAAAATATTGGCATTGCAATAAATAAATTAGAATCCCCCACCAGCAAAATTTAAAACAATAATTTTTTTTTCGTTAAATTTCTATTCTTATGCCTAACAACAAATCCCCCCAATAATCGCCATTAGAAACGCGCATAAACAAAATCTTATCCTCCAAAACTGTCCCATGAAATGCCATAAACATTGTTGTAATCTGATGATACTTAAATTGCCATAAATTGCTAAGACCGGCCGTCTTTATTGCGGGCGAGGGGGAGTCCCTTTTGTTGTGCAAATGGCCATTTAAGAAAATGTTAACAAGAAAAACAAGAAAAAAAGTAAGGATAAGAACTTTAAACCACCACCGAGAAACATAATTCTTGCTTTTGGGGTTTTTTATTTGCAGATTAGGTTGACATTTATTGTTAATACTTAAATCATGTCCGAAGAAGTTGAAAACATTGCTAAAATATTTCAAAGATATTGTTTCATAGCAAGTTAAAAAGTATGAATCGCTTTTGGCGACATATGTATTAACTCAGTTTACACCGAAGGAGTGGACCTACATAGGCATTGTTTGCCATTAGCTATTACCATATTCAAATTCGAAACTTGAAATAAACAGTGAATAACGTAGCTAAAATCATCAAAATACCGTATATAGGGAGGTACCGTTATATCGGAGCTATACGAAGACCTGGACCTGCACAGACAATTTTCTGTCACAGGCTGTAGCATCCATTACGAACTTTAAATACGACATCTCAAACAATTTCGGTGGGAATTGTACCTAAACTCATCAAAATACCGAATATAGGGAGGTACTGATATATGTGGCCTATATAAAGTCCTGGACCTGCATAGACAATTTCCTGTCACAGACTTTAGTTTCCATTACAAACTTTAAATACGTAATTTGAAACTACTCCGGTGAATATTGACGTTAAAGTTATCAAAATACCGAATATTGGGAGGTATCGTTTTATGGGGGCTATACGAAGATGTGGACCTTTACAGACATTTTTCTGTCATAAGCTGCAGTATCCATTACGAACTTCAAATGCCAAATTTGGAACAATTCCGGTGAATAATGTCGCTAAAATCATCAAAATACCGAATATCGGGAGGTATCGTTATAGGGGGGCTATACGTAGACGTGGACCTTCACAGACATTTTTCTGTCATGAGCTGTAGTATCCATTACGAACTTCAAATGCGACATTTCAAACAATTTCGGCGAATAATGTCGCTAAAATCATCAAAATACCGAATATCGGGAGGTATCGTTATAGGGGGGCTATACGAAGGCCAATACGAAAGACGGACAATTTTCTAATTTTTTTGAAACAATTCGCTAAAATCATCAAAATACCGAATATCGGGAGGTGCCGTTATATGGGGGCTATGCTTGCAAAACTTTAGCCTTCTATCTCAATTCGTTCGAAAGACAGCGTGATTACAACAGACAGACGGAATGACAAACTTAATATACCCTCCATAGCAAGTCAGTAAAGGCTATAGTTGTGCCGGGCCGACGATGTGATACCCTACAACACTAAAATATGTTGGAAGCCCCCTTATATCCAAATCCATTTTCGACGATTTCGATTTTGAAATGATGTCATAGTGCCCAGACCATATGTTACAGTGACGATTGCTTTTCAATTATGACCTCTAAAGGCCATTTGAACCCCTGAATGTAAATCTTCAAAAACAATTGCCTTTAATTCTGACCCTAACACTACCCCCATACAAAATTTCGTGAGGATCGGACGATAATTGCGGACGATAATTTTCTTAGATTTTACCCTATTTTGGCAAGTTACCATTCCGAATTGATGAGAAAAAGTGACCAATTGGTGAGTTTCTGGTTTCGCCAGGATTAAAGATATTCGCGGTTATTTTACTCGCAAAATATTGACGGATGACCGTCCAATGGTAGGCTTCTGCATAGCCCTAAAATGTAACTCCATGCAAAATTCTGCGTCGCAAAATCAGGAAATATTTAAATATTTTTCGATCATCTCCAAAGACAATAGGCTTCTTTCTATTCTGACCCTAGGCACACCTTCATTTTCAATTTCGTGAGGACCGGGTTATATTTGTGACCTGTAACGTGATTACAAATTAACATGGACATACGGATGGACGAACATACTTAGCTAGATCGACTCAGCTCGGCGATATAGGAAGATCCATATAGTTTCCTATTTAAGGGACCAATATTTCGAGGTGTTACATAATTTTTGGCCCAATCAAACTAATAATACCCCCCAACACATATTTTTGTAGGGTATAAAAAAATTGGCAAATATATTGGCCCATGTGGGAAAGGTTCGAAGTAATATTGTGATGCACAAAGTTTAAAGAAAATCGTTGATTTGGCTTGCTTGTTATTGAAATTATAATTATTCAAAATTTGGATTTTTGATTCTGAAATTCTGAGTTTTCTTCATCCTACTTTTCCCGAATCTTTGTTTGTAGTACCCTGAATTTCTCAGGAAATCTTCATAGCCTCTTAAACCATAATTTAACATTCCACTACATTGTATTAGATATTTCATCCGATTAACTTCAATAACTCCCTTATTTCCTTGGGGCTACCTCCTCCCCTCCTTTGGATGTTCACAACTTTTCTGTTAACTAGAGGCGTGTGGATTTTTCTTTTTTTTGTCCTTCTTCTTGAGAAGCGATTGCTATAATCATTACCCTTGTTTGTTATTTTATTATGAGTGGATTTCCGTTGATTTCCGTTCCTTGAAGAGGACAGGAGGGCTCCTTTTAATAACATGACTTCAATGGAACTCAATTTATGTTATTTTTTTTTTTTGTGTGTTTTCTTATCCTAGTCTGGTGTCTGCCCTCTTTGATGATATGCGTGTCGACTTGCTGTTTCCGGATTTTTCCCCTCTTTTCATAGACTCTTATATGGGCATTTGTTTGTATGAAGAACTTCCGTTGTTGCTATTGTAGTGCTGGCGGTGTTGACTATTTGTAGGTTATTTGTTAATTTCAACGCCTAAAGCTGTTTAGACGGTTGTTTAGTTAAGGAAACATTTTTTGGGATTTTCCTTTTTCTGGTGATTTAAGTAAATACACTGCTTCTAAAAAAGTATAGGGGAGGTATAACCTGGTTTTGAGAGGCCTTTTAGAAGGATTTCTTTCCATAATCAAATAATAACCAGATATTCAATAGGATCACAGTTTATGGTTATTTTCAAATTCGTATTTAACGTCCATGTGGAAAAAGACAAGTAACAAGAAAAAAAGCACCTAAGTTCGGCCGAACTTTTTATATCCTCCACCATTTGCCAGGATCTTGCAAAATGTTAAGGAAATTCCGTCGAAAAATACCGTTTAACTGAAACCCTTTAAACGGGGGCTATACGAAGACGAGTACCCATTACGAAATTTTAAATAACTCCGGTATATAATGTCGCTAAAATCATCAAAATACAGAATATTGAGAGGTACCCTTATTGGAGGACTATACGAAAACCTGGATCTGGATCTGCCTGCAGATAAAATACACAACTTCTATCACAATTCTTTCGAAAAATATCGTGACTACAACAGTTGGACAGACAGACGGACATCGCTAAATCGACTTAAAATATACAGGGTGAGACAAAAAAAATTACAACCAACTTCAGACTGCTGTCATTTCGAAGCAAAATTATTCCAGTGGTAGCTCATTATATTGTTTACAATCGTACAAAAGCATTTTGGTGAGAATTTTCCAGAAAAAAAGTTATTCGTGATGGAATTCAAGCGTGATGGTGTGATTTGTTTTTATTTGGCTGGAAAACCACAAGTGGCTATTGTTAGAGCACTCCTTCATTTAAATGTGAATAAACATTCTGTGTATCGTACCATCGCTCGTTACCGTGATATTGATAGCGTAGCCCGACGGAAGAAAACGACAACATCAGCAGAAATGGTTCGAAAAGTAAAGAAGCAACTTGATCGAAACCCGCGTCGCAGTGCTGGAAAAACTGCTCGTGAGCTGAACATATCGCAATATTCCATTCGCAAATATTGACAAATGAGCTCGGGGTAAAGCCATTGAAATTCCAAAAAGTGCAAGAACTTACACCGCAACAGAAAAAAAATAGACTCAAAAGAGCTACAGAGTTGCCTCGCTTGGCCGAAAGTAATGAACTGCCGAATTTGGTTTCCTCTGCTCCGACGAGAAATCATTTGTTGTCCAGCAGTTTGTAAACAAACAAAATGATCGTGTTTACTTTCCAAAGAGGTAAGCTGAAAATGGTCACCTTCGGTTGGCCACCAGACCTCAAGCGCCGCCCATGGTGATGGTGTGGGCCGCCATAACAGCCGATGGTCGCTCTCCGCTCGTATTAATCGACCATGCCATCAGAATAATTGCAGTATAATATCGCGAAAATATTCTCGAGGGTGTATTAGAGCCTTGGGAACGCAAACATTTTGGCCGCAGACCTTGGATATTTCAACAGGACTCAGCACCATCGCACTCAGCACACGCCTCCCAAGAATGGTTACAAAATGAGGTTCCTCCATTCATATCCAGGGCACAATGGCCACCAAAATCTCCGGATACCAATCCGTTGGACTATTGTGTCTGGAGTATTTTGGGAAGCAAGGTTGGCACCAAAAAAATACCAAGGTGTCGATCACCTCAAGCCGGGAATTGGCCAAAATACCGCAGAGCAACATTCGAGCAGCGTGTGACGGATTCATTGGCCGTTTGAAGGCCATAATTCGTGCCAAAGGTGACCAATTCGAACAAATCTAAACTTATTCCAAAATTTGATGCTATTTCCGACATTTTTTGCTTTAATTCAAAGAAATTAAAAAAATGTGAAAATCGTGGCGTTTGACTTTGTAGCAGTTTTTTTTTATCCCACCCCGTACAGTACAATTTCAGTACTTTTCGTGCTCTTTATAGTGCGAATTTCCAAAAACCCTTTGGTACATCTATCATACACTCCTTCAGTGCCCCCATTCCAAATTTATGATTTCTAGCTCTACTGGTTCATCAAATACAAAGGGTACCATAGTTAGCCCAGTTTTTGGAACTCTTCGTACTGTTCTAGTGCGTATAGTTTAAAATTTGGTATTTGAAGTTCGTAATAGATGCTACAGCCTAAGACAGAAAATTGTCTGTGCAGGTACACCTGTTCGTAAAGGCCCCATATAACGGTACCTCCCGATATTCGGTATTTTAATAATTTTAGGGACATTTTTCACCAGAATTGTTTCAAATTTGATATTTGAAGTTCGTAACGGATACTATAGCCTAAGACAGAAAATTGTCTGTGCAGGTCCACGACTTCGTATAACCCCCATATAACGGTACCTCCCGATATTCGGTATTTTGATTCTATCGACATTATAATCGATTTTTTTAAAGTTTCGCATTTGAGTATTGTAATGGCTTATGACAAATGTTACCTACGTAGGTTCATGTCGTCGTATAGACCCTAATATAATAGCTACATTTGGTATTTTTAAGATTTTAACAGAAGTTTTAACAGATTTTATTGTTTTTGAGAATTGTCAGATTCGTTCCAAATGGTGGAGGGTATTCAAAGTTCGGCCCGCTTTTTTACTTCTATTTTTTTTGTTAATTAACTCAATTACTGTTAAATTTTTTATCCAGGGAATGATAGATATTTCCGTGGATCTCAGCACTGGCCAGTTATTTAAGAAACCCAATTCCAACTATAATTTCTCAATGGCTTCCATTTTCTTTCCCTGCCAAAGAAAATCTTATTTCCAATACCTGTAAATCATTTGGGCGCCATGCTAATGAAGTCGTCGTTTGTCGTATAAAATTAATCCGCATTATGTAAAATTTGCATTTTACAGCAGCTGGCCATTAATGGTTTTAAAAGTGTAATTGATAGACAATTGGATAGGCAGACAGGCAGATTTTATCATTAACAAGTAGCTGCATAGCAAAATTTTTAATTATATGCAACCCCACTCAATTAGGAGCTGCCAGCCTACCTGCCTACCAATAAGAAATAATTGCACATTTAAAATAATGGCTAACAAATGAAAACTTATCTGAGCACACACACACATACAAACATGAATAACATATATTCACACATATCATTACCTCACCCTAGCAACTAAGACAAGTGTGTTAATTAACATGCCATACCATTGCAGAACTTTGCAACAATAATTGCACTTGTATGAAGGAATTATTTTAGTATGGGTTGTTAATATATATTGTCTATCCACCTCTAGATCCTTCACACATCTCCTTACACCCACATTAATTTATAATATTGAAAAGAAGAGAGGGTCATCCTCTTCTAACATTTGTCTTTATTTTCTAGGCAATAAACTCATTGGCATAACAAATGGGTCATTTTACATCGCCTCTTACCTTGGCTCCTTGTAATGTATGCATTTCTTGAGATAATTGTGTTCTTAGAAAAGGCAGCAGAATATATGTATGTCAGGGGGTGTGTGTTAAGCTCTACCAGCATCTAAATACAATTCATTATTAGCTACAAAGCTTTCGTTGTGAAAAACAGAAATTGCATACGGATTATGTGTATCTTAACGGTCGAGTGCATTTTCCTATTAGCCGAAAATCTTCATAATGAAGAGACATGGACTTTTGGCAAGCTCAGAGGATATGAGGATCGTTTGAAAATGTCGTTATGGGAATACAGGATAATAACTGTTTAATGGTTTAAAAATAATAAAAAGAATCCACATTTACAGATTTAATATTATTAAATCCACTATCATAGGAGCGAGTCACCCAAAACATGGACCTGCAAAGACAAGTTTCTGTTTAAGGCTGTAGTATCCTATACGAACTTCAAATACCAAATTTGAAATAATTCCAGTGAATAATGTCGCTGAAATCATCAAAATGCCGAATATCGGGAGGCGCCTTTATATGAGGGCTATACCAAAACGTGGACCTGCACAGACAATTTTCTGTCATAGGTTGTAGTATCCACTACGAACTTCAAATGCCAAATTTGAAACAATTCAGGTGAATAATGTCGCTGTCGTTATATAGGGGCTATACGAAGGCATGGACATGCACAGACCATTTTCTGTCTTAGGTGGTAGAATTTATTACGATTTTCAAATACCATATTTGAAACATTTCCGAAGAATAATGTCGCTAAAATCAAAGGAATACCGAATATCGGGAGGTACCATTATGTGAGGGCTTTACGAAGACGTGGATCTGCACAGACAATTTTCTGTCTAAGGTTGTAATATCCATTTCCAACTTCAAATACCAAATTTGAAACAGTTCCGGTGAATAATGTCGCTAAAATCATAAAGATGCCGAATATCGGGAGGTATTGTTATATGGGCGCTATACGAAGACGTGAACCTAAATAGACAATTTTCTGTCTTAGGCTGTAGTATCCATTACGAACTTCAAATACCAAATTTGCACAGACAATTCTCTGTATTGGACTGTAGTTTCCATTACGAACTTCAAATACCAATACCAAATTTGAAACATCACCATAATATCAAAATACCGAAAAAGGAAGTGGACCTTCAATGCCTAAAGTCCTAAATCGACATAGAAGCTAGAATCTTGAAATTTTGGGTGAGGGTCACTCTTGGTCCGAAGGTGTCAGATAAGGTTGGGTTAGAGCTAGATCTCTTAAATTTGGAATGTGTGTCACTGATAGTTTGCTTGATAGATATACCAAAGGGTTTTTGGTACATCCATTCCATTCGTTCTAGAACGGTAGGAAAAATATTAAAATGCACAAAATATTGTAACCTTTGTATTTGTGGACACAGTAGAGCTAGATCTCTTAAATTGGGAATGTGAGAATGATGGATTGTATGGTAGATGTACCAAAGGGTTTTTGGAATTTCTCACTACACGTGTACGAAAAGTGCCAAATGTACTACATGTGTACTAAATGGTACTAAACTTGCTACAATTTAAATTTTGAGTGAACCGGTAGAGTTGGAATCCTGAAATTTGCAAATTTGGGGTAAACCAATAGAGCTGTTATTCTGAAAATTGGAAGTACGATTACGGTTGGATTGTGATATGGAGGTATTATTGGAAATTTCCACTTATATGTACTAAATTTGGTACAATGTGGGTTTGGATGAACCGATAGAGCTGGAATCATGAAATTTGTAAATAAGATTACCATTGCACTGTAGGACTGAGGTATCTAGGTAGTTTTCGAATTTCGTACGTATGTGTGCTAAATGATACTAAATTTGGTACAATTTAAATTTTGGATGAAACGGTAGAGTTGGAATCCTGAAATTTTAAAAATTATATTTTTTGTGTGCTGCACGATGGAGGTAGTTATAAAAATTTGTACTTAGGTCCGCTAAATGATACTTAATTTGATACAAAGGTAGATGTACCAAAGGGTTTTTTGACATTCGAATTTTAAAGTTTCGAAAAGTTCTAAAATGTTACTAAAATAGTACCATTTGGGTTTATGTGAACGGATAGAGCTAAAAACTTCAAAATTGGTATGAAAATTGATTTATGAAGGTGGTTTTGGAAATGTGTACTAAAAGTGCACGAAAGATTCTAAATAGTACTATTTTTGGTACAATTTCACATTAGGTGAGCAGATTGTGTTTGAAATCCGAATTTTTTCATTAGGGTAACACCTTATGTATAGCCCTGATGGTGGTTTCGGAAATATGTACAATATTTGTACAAATTTTACTACTAAATTTGGTATTGGGTGATGAAATAGGGCTGGAATTCTCAAATTGATATTGAAGTCTCTGTTGGTATCGAGGCGAGAGAACAGAGCTGAAATTTTAATATTTATATTACTTGTGGCATCGGAAATTTAAATATAAAGATGGTTTTGTAAATGTGTACTACGAGTGCACAAAAAGTACGAAATAATGTTACTTTTGGTACAATTTGGTAATGGGTGAGCAGTTAGTGCTTGAAATTTGAAATTTTGTATTAGGGTCACCTTTCATGTGTATCCTCAAACTCACACCTAATTTTGTGGTTTATGATGGTATTTGAAATTGAGATGTGGTGGCGGTCGTGGAAATGTGTACTATAATTCAACGAAAAGTACTCAATTGTACTTAATTTGGAAGTGGGTCAAGAAATAGAGCGGAAATCCTGAAATTTGATATAGACGTGACTGTTGGTGTCTGTGGTTAGAATGTGGAGGTGGTTTTTGGAAATGTGTACTATATTTGTACGAAAAGTACTAAATGGTACTAAATTTGGTATCGATGAGGGAATAGATACAATTCTGAAATTTGGTATTTAGATAGCTGTTGGTATCTGTGTATGAGATTTGGAGAAGATTTGAGATTGGCGAACTATAGTTGTTCGAATAGTAGTAAGTTGAACTAAATTTGGTTAATGTATAGAGCTGGAACCTCGAAATTTGATATTGAGGTCTCTTTGGTATCTGGTGGTGGTTTTGCAAATGTGCACCATAATTGTTCGAAAAGTACTAAATGGTACTAATTTTGCATTACTGTTGGTCTCTAGGATGGGTAGATGCAAATTGTTTTTATACGCGTATGGGGTGGATTGTAATTCTGAAATTGAATATTTAGGTCGCTATTGGTTTTTAGGGCTTACATAGGGAGACGTTGAAATAGTTTTGAACAGAAAAATTGGATGTGGATCCATTGTGCAATGGTTGTACTAATATCCGGTAATATTCTCCTCGGACTTTTGGATGTAAAATGTAAACATTTACCTATTACTCTTTTCGAAAACAGAAAAAACTTGAATATCTGAAAACCTTGAAAATCTGAAAATTTAGTACGATGTATTAAGTTTTGATTAAAAATTTTTGTCAAATTGATCAACTGTGCATATTGGGTACTAAAAAGCCCTAACACGAACTGTTGGAACAAATCTAATATTTTAAGATGGATTTTTCGTTGAAGAAGTAGCTAGCACTAGCGAGTAGTATTGATATTTTTCTCAAAAATCATCACAGTCTTAAATTGATTTGAGACTAATCTATTACAGTTTTAAATATCATCATGTCCTCCGATAACTTTTGAAACACATTTGCTCCTATATCCTAACTCTCTTTCTATACCTCGTATATTTAAATATGTATTACAACGACATTTATATTTTACATTGTACAACTATGTGCAATTTATTGCCCCCACTCACATTGACATACACACCTATGTCTATTTGGTACACACCTACCCGCCCACACGCACACACACAAACATTCACATGACTTTTGGGTGAGAAAACATTAAATGAAGATTATTGTCATAATGCGAAATAAATTTAATTAAAATCTTTATTGCTTGTCTTAATGTCTGGGACACAAATGAATATAGCAACGGCAGCAGTAGCAACAACAAGAAGAACAACAACATCAGCAGCAACACAATATAAATATACCAATATTAGTTAATTAAAATATTGATTATCCATACAACAAGGCTGATAAACAGAAAGACAAATATTGAAATTTGTGCAATTTTCGTCACAAAATGTTTAATTAAAATTTAATAAATTCGAATATATTTTTATCGATTCTTTGTTTGAAGAGAAAAATTGCAGGAGCATCCGATTATATGAAAGTAGCAAGTTATGGCAACATTTTAAATTAATTCTGTTGAAATTAGAGATGTTGACTAAGATACGTCACACCACCCATACAGTAGTTCCTCACCTGTAATAAAACTTGCGTACAGGATGAAAATGGTGTACAATAAGAGTTTTTGGATACTCATTCTAAATGTGAATGATAAAAATGCACTAAATACTGCATTATATCCTTAAACGAACTAGATCCTTGGATTTTAGTATGATGTGTTCGATTTCAAGCTAGAACGGTACGATCATTACTTAAAGGCACTAAATATTGCTTCCTTGATATTCTATGAATAATTGAAATAAAAAATCTGGTAAGGCTGCGACATTTGGGATGAGTAGCATTTTTGTATCCCCAGGCATGTGTCTACAGAGGGTACATATGTTTTGATATTGTCCAAACGTGTCTCATCGAAATAACTATTTTCCCTTGCATCAAATTCATTTCAGGACATTTGGAGTCGATCCAGGGGTGTCCGTTCGTCCGTCTGACTAGTGCGCACGCTAACTCTTGAAGAGATTATCAGATTTGGTCCAAACTTGGTACAACATAATATTATTATCAAACTTAGATATCAGTCCACTTAAATATAAGTCAACAGCTTCTGGTACCTTACCCACAAAGGATCAACATTTCCATAGAAATTAATCTACCTTGTTGAAAAAGATACGATCATCTTTCACACTAATTATCTCTCTCAACCAGAGATATGATGTGAATATGGAATCTATCGGCCTACGCCTTCTGGTATCTTCCTCTCAAAAGCTCAACATTGAGATTACCATTTATTCGTATAAAATTGGACATAAATATTCGATTTTCTTTCTATTCTGAAGATGACATTATTTTTTCATTTAATGAAGTGGGAAACTTGGATCCGCTGTATAGAATACATAACGCATATTTCAAAATTTTCAAAAAATTATCACATAACCAAATTTTGGTTTCCTGAGTTAATTTTAGAAACGCTACTTCACGCTTTGGCACCAACCTTATGTATGATATCCCTGATTTAAGCTATTGCAAGCATGTTTTCATAGATTTGGCCTTAAGTTAGTATTATTAAATTTTCACCCATTCCTTTACTTTGGTCGCAGCTTTTTCTAAATCGTTTGGGAATGAAGACTTTCAACGCTATACTTATAATGTCTGTATTCTAGTATGAGTATCAGTCTAAGCATCAGTCGGTTTTGCCGACAGATGTTTTTTATTATTTAAATATACTTTAACATTTGACTCTGTAGAAGTAGTTTCCGAAGGAGTGGGTCAATATTGTCCATTTCGTATCAGACCTAAATATGATATAAATATTGCAACGTGCTAGGTTTGGACTAGGCTACTTCCTTCACTGAATATGAGATATCTGATAATTTTTAGAAAATTTAAAAATGTTCGTGAGGTATCAGATATAGTCGAGCGAAGTATTTCATACTCATATGGGCAAAATTACAAGGAAATCTAACATTTACATCCAATTTTATGCGAAATTATAAATTCCACATTCCTCTCAGGTTTTGCGTCGATAGAAATATTTAGATATATCAAATGATAAAGAATCGGCGACTTCTTTCGCAACTTATACAAGATACAAGTATTGAAAATTGTGACTCTTTGTGGGTGAGGTACCAGAACGGGTTCGCAGATATATATCAACAGATCATGCATTATATATATATATATATATATATATATATATATATATATATATATATATATATATATATATATATATATATATATATATATATATATATATATATATATATATATAAGAGAATTGGATTCTTATCTCGCTTTCTTTGAGCGTTTTGTTTTTCAAAAATCTTGAACGCTATGTGAGGGAGGTACCAGAAGAAATGGTTCGATCTCTAACAGAACTTGTGCTGATAGAAATATTGAGATGTGTCAAATCTGAATTGGAATTGGATGATAATTTCGCGTTTTATGAGCTCCGTGGATATTTAAAATTTTGATCCTTTTGTAGGGAAGGTACTTGACGGAATGGTCCAACATTGTCTATCTTCACACCAGACCTTGGATCAATAAAAATATTGTGATGTATGTAATTTGAAGACACTCGTACACTTACATCACATTTTGTGAGAGTTAAAATTATTCAAAATTTTGTTCCTTTGTGGGAGAGGTACTTGATGGAGTGGACCGATATTATTCATTTCTGCACCAGACCGAGGACTGAGGCAAATATTAGGATTTGCAAAGTTGGAGCAAATTCGGATTATCGTTTCTTTTTCTGTGCAGAAAATATTTTATTTTGAAAATTTCGACCTTTTGTGGGGGAGGTACTATATGGAGTAGACCGATATTGCCCATCTTAGCACTACACCTTAGGTTGATATACATATTGGGATGTGTGAAGTTTGAAGACAATCGGACTCTTACATCACATTTTATGAGAGTTGTAATTATTCAAAATGTTGACCATTTGTGGGCGAGGTACTTGGTACTTGAGTGGACCGATATTGTCCATTTCCGCACCTGAGGATTTGCAAAGTTGGAGCAAAATCGGATTAACGTTTCTCTTTCTGTGCGGAAAATAAAGTTTTTGAAAATTTCGATCTTTTTTGGGGGAGGTACCAGTAAGAATGGACCGCTATTGACCATCTCTGAAATCGATGTACCAAGTTTGGATCGGATACTCCCTTCGAGCCAGCCAGCCAGATAGGAAGGACGGACATCGCTAGATCGACTCCAAATGTCCTGAAACGGATTTGGTCCAAAGAGACCTAGGGTATCAAATGATATATACCCTTTCTAGCCATATGGCTGAGGGTATAAAATTCGTCTACCTCACTTAATATCAGAGACCATAATTCCGAATTTCATACCCTCAGCCATATGGCTAGAGAGGGTATATATCATATGAAGGCCAAAACGTGCCTCATCGAACGAAAATAATCGAACATTGGCTGTAGGTATATATCTGTTGGAAAACCCGACTGATACTTTTTAACTTGCTTTTTTTTACCGAATTTCCAAAAAAAATTGTCTAGAGACCCTCATTCCGAATTTGAGATATCCAGCTTTATTTTTCATACTTTTTTATCTTCCATTATTCGCTGACACGAATTCGCTGAATTTAGCTGTAGAAGTCCCCGATATATATTTTGTTCAAATATAGTATATTGAGTTTGTAATGGGAAGTACTACCTCCTATGACAGAAAATTTGCCTATACGAGCTCACATCTCACAGAATTATCTTAAACTTGGAGTTTGACGTTAATAAATACACCACCTTCTCATCCAAATATTCCAAAACAAATTTCGCTCAAAATATTATTTGGTTCAAACCTGTCATTTCGATGAGACACTCTTCTAGTATTTTTTTCTGCTGCGGTTAAGTTATATTGTAACCGATGAAATCATTGATTCAACACAACCCCTAAAAAGCATTTCCCGCATCTTACTCCGATTTTCATTAACATTTCCAAATTTGAACAAAAAATTGTGGCATTTCAAAAATGTACTCAAACATCTCTGATTAGAATATTAAAATTCAATAATTCACATTATTTCAAAACCCCTAATTGGTAATTAACAAAAAACTAACCAACCAACCAAGCATCATTCTTCCATTAAGTCATTATTGAAATAACAATAAATTCCTAATCATAATGAACTCCACATAAATTCCTAAATACAAACCTACAAAAAAAAAACAAACTCTATTAAACCAAATAAATAGGCAAACCCAGAAAAAAAAAGTAACTTAAAACGAGACACAAAAAACTCAGCCTTATCCACCGTAGATCAATGGGGATAAAAAGTGTAAAGGCACACCTGCCGGTGCTTCACTTAACAAAGAGATCCGGTTTGCCTTACCTTCCGTTGGTTTTCTTTGATAAACTTCCTGTTGTTGTGCTTTTCGAATTTGTGTTTTCTTTCTACGTTTTCACCTCTCAAGTAGCAAGAAGTTAGATTGGTGCTTTTTTTCTTCTCTGCCATTTGTTATTTGTTTTTCACGTTTTGTTTTTTTTTCTAGCATTCCGCTTCTTTTGGGCCAAATCTTCCGCCCTCCATTAAAGATCATTAAAAATTTAATATTCTTCATTACAGTTTATTATTTTTGTCTTGGTTTTCTTTGTGTTTTGTCTGGAATTAAGCTTTACATTTGCCATGCTCTAATGCTTGGGATTCCAGTTTAATTTTTTCTTTCCCTAACTTTGTTGCCGTATTTTTAAGGGGAAATTTTCCTTTTGAACTTTATTTGAATTTCATTATTTATTTGTAATTTATCTCAAAAAAATTCAAATGCAAATAAACCAAATCAGTAACGTTGACATTGTTGTATTACAAAAAAAAAAAAAACAAAAAAAAAACAAGTAAAAAAGCTGTAAGTTCGGCCGGGCCGAACTTTGAATACCCTCCACCATTTGGTATAAATTTGGCAATTTTCAAAAAAATAAAATCCATTAAAAATTCTGTTAAAAATACCGAATGCCTATACGACGACCTGAACCTACATAGGCAACTTTTGTCATAAGCTTTTACAATATTTAAATGCGAAACTTTAAGAAAAATCTGTTTATAATGTATATAGGGAGGTACTAGGAGGTTATAAAACGTGGACCTACACACACAACCGTACCGTTATATGGGGGCTATACGAGGACGTGGACCTACACAGACAACTTTCTGGCATGGGCTGTAGTATCCATTACTAACTTCAAATACAAAATTTGAAACAATTCCGGTAAATAATGTCGCTAAAATCATCAAAATACCGAATATCGAGAGGTACCGTTATATGGGGCTATACGATGACGTGGACCTGAACAAACAATTTTCTGTCATAGGCTGTAGTATTCATTACGAACTTCAAATACCAAATTTGAAATAGTTTCGGTAAATAATATCGCTAAAATCACGAAAATACCGAATATCGGGGTACCGTTATAAGGGGGCTATACGAAGACGTGGACCTACATGGCTCATTTTCTGTCTTAGGACGTAGTATCCATGACGAACTTTAAATACCAAATTTGAAATAGTTCCGGTAAATAATGTCGATAAAATCATCAAAATACCGCATATCGGGAGGTATCGTTATATGGGGCTATACGAGGACGTGGACCTACATGGGCCATTTTCTGTTTTATTCTGTAGTATCCATTACTAACTTCAAATACCAAATTTGAAGTAGTTCCGATAAATAATATGGCTAAAATCATCAAAATACCGCATATCGGGAGGTACCGTTATATGGAGGCTATACGAAGACGTGGACCTGCACAGACAATTTTCTGTCGTAGACTGTAGTATCCATAACGAACTTCAAATACCAAATTTGAAAGAATTCCGGTAAATAATGTGGATAAAATCATCAAAACACCGCATATCGGGAGGTACCGTTATATGGGGGCTATACGAAGACGTGGACCTACATGGTCCATTTTCAATACCAAAAGTCCTGCAGACATAATTTATATTTAAGTAAAATTGTATCAACCTACTTCATTTCCTTCGTAAGCTAGAGTGATTTCCACGGACGTACAGACGGATAGACGGACAGGCGGACGAACATCGCTATATCGATATAGAATTTTATGCTGATCAAAAATATATACATATACTTTGTGGGGTCTAAAATGTATATTTTGAGGTGTTACAAACGGAATGACCAACTTAATATATCCTCCATAGTATGGTGGAGGGTATAAAAACATTTTTGGCTAAGGAACATCCCAGAAAAAAATATTCAAGCTTTAGTGCAAACATTTGGCCACTTTAGAACATAGCCATGATTGCCACAACCAACTGCTTTGCCAGAAAATAAAATGTTTCCACTTCGAACTCAGAACAAGCACTTGAACAACACCACGTATTTAGAAGAAACAAGGAAAAAGTATTCGAAATACACAGATATTGCCCGCTTCGACCTCATCTGTTTGGCGCAAAGAAAACTTTCTTTATTAAAGAAAGAAAGAAAATTTATCTTTCGGCCTTTGACCAACCATTGATTTGTTATGGTTTATTGGTTCTTGATTTGTTTGCCAACAAATAACAAATTATAATGGCCTCCAAAATGTAAAGCAAGCGTAAATGTTGGTTCAGACGGATCCTGATTGCTACTAACAACATACCAAAGACAAATTGATCAAAGGAGGTTTTTTTTTAATAAATTTTGAGCAAAACATGGAGATAGAAATTTTTGCCAATCAAGAATACATATTAACACGAATTTATGGACTATAAGGGATTCAAAATAAAAGTTTTAATTTTAAGTTTCTGAAATGGCTCTCTATATCTTTTAAAAGAGTAGTAGGAGCAAGATAAGTTTAGGGGCTATACTCGGCTCATTACTCGGTTATTCTACCCCAAACATTATATAAAATATCCGGTTCTACAAATACAAAATGGTTATCATTTTAAAGCTTATTTAAATGCCTATCGTATAATAGATCTCAACACACATGACACAATTTTGGAAGGGAAATAATGTACGATAAAACGTAGTATGTAGATATTAATACCCCATAATGGGTCCATTTTTATACCATCAGCCATATGCCTAGTTATATATATATATATATACTCGTATATCATTTGATACGGCCAAAAAGTGCCTCATCGAAATATCGTTTTTAGGCCCTAGGTCTCTTTGGACCAAATCCGTATCAGGACATTTGGAGTCGATCTAGCTACAACTATAACTCTCACAATATACGAATATAGTCCAAACTTGGTACATCGTAATACTATTGTCCAACTTAGATCGAATACGGAGATGGGCAATATCGGTCCACTCCTTTTGGTACATCCCCGACAAAAGTCAAAATTGTCAAAGAAAATATTTTGCTACAAAGGATAATCCAAACAAATTCTGAATAACAAAAACGATTATAAAATCCGAAAAAAGCATCCGATGCTCTTCATATTTTACACATACCATTATTTCTACTGACACAAGGTCTGCTGCAAAGATGGGATATATTGGTGCACTCTTGTGATACTTCCCTCACAATGAGTCAAAATTTGGAATAGCCATAAAGCTTGTACAGAGAGAAATAAGCATTTGATTCGCTTCAAATTTCACACATCTCAATACATCTACTAAGAAAAAATCTACTGGGTAGATAGGATATATCGGTCCTTGTTGTAACTCCCCACAAAGTTTGTGTATCCATGAAGCTCATAAAACGCGAAATTAGCATCCGATTCCTTTCAAAGTTTCTACATCTTAATATTTCCATCAACACAGGATCTGTTATGAAAATGGGAGGGATCGGGTCATTTCTTCTGGAACGTCACTACATAGGGTTGAAGATTTTGAAAAACATAACGCTCAAAGAAGGTGAAATAAACATCCAACTCTCTTCAAATTGCACACTCCGGAACCGGTTCAAATAACCGCATCATATTTCCATAAGCTTTCAAATGATACCCGGTTCGTTTTTGTAGATCCGGATTTTGGATGTGATCTTTCGGGTCGAATAAGCAATAAGTGGGTATTTCCCCATGAAAAATGACTTTGCGGTAATCAGGGTGTGTAATACCTGCAATAAAAAAATCAAGTCTATCCTAGTATAGCCCCTAAAGTCAACATAAGTAGTGAAATAACTGACTGACAGACTGACTGAGAATCAACGCCCAGACGAAACGGCTGAAGGTAGAATCTTGTAAGTTTCCACAAGGATCAATCCTAGTGCGTAGGCGTGTGATCAGTCTGGTATTTTGGAAAATCGTACTAAAAGGATACGAAAAACACCGAAAAGTAATAAAAATTGAATACTTTGTTTGGACAAACGGAATCAGCTAGAATTCTGAAAATTGGAATGAGAGTCAAAGATGGAGTGCAGAAAAGATATACCAAATGGTTTCTGGAAATTCGAAAATAAAGCTTTCGAAAAGTTACAAAATGTTACTTAACATCTAAAATGATAGCATTTCGTATTATGTGAACGAATGGAGCTACCGACTTACTAGTACTAGTTGGTACTAATTTTGGATCACTATTGGTGTCTAGAATGAAGAGATATAGATTATTTTGGATATGGCCCCAGATGCCACAATTTTAGTCGCTGATGTACTCAACAATGTAAAAGTAGGATTTATCAGTAAATACGATATTTCAAAGGAACTGGGGTTCATTATGCCCTCAGCTTTTGGACCCAAAGCTTTCTTTGAACGAAAATCTGTTTCAAGACATTCGTATTCGCTATAGCCATGTCGTTGTGTCTATGTGGTCGGCTTGTGGACACGATAACTCTCATAAGGAGTATCCGATTTAAACTCGGACCAATACAATGCTTGTACACGATTTTGTTGAAACTTTGCTCAGTCTTAGCCTTTGATCTGATGAGAAAATGGACAAACTCAGCCCACTCCTTCTGACACCTCCACCACAAAGAGTCACAATTTGAACCAATAAGAATCTCATGAAATGACAAAGGATTCGCCGATATTTCTTTTAACTTTGCACAACAATATTTTTACCGACGTTAAACTTGAATATGCGACTTATCGATTCAGTCCTTCTGGAACTTTTTCACAAATGGTCAGCGTATAAGTCTGAGTTGAATATGGAATTAATCTGTTCACTCCTTCCGGTACCTCTCACACAAGAGTTAAATTTTGAATGAAAATACTTCTGGTAATATTTGAAATAAATGTCAAATTTTGTTACAACTCAGCCCGCACCAAAAAAAAATATCTGAAGACTATGTTCTGTACAATGACAACAACACCTCCCCTCCCCCCCTTAAAAATTAATTAAATCATTGGCAAAAAAATATTTGAACTGGTGTTAATTAAATTTAATATTCCAACACCCAGTAAAAGAAATTCTCCGCCAATTCAATATTCGATTTCAATACACTCTTCTTCTTCTTCTAAAACTCCATTCACACATCCTTGCATACACGAGATATTTTTAAATAATTCATACAATTTAAACAAAATTCCACATAGACACATATATGCCTCGCCGAGAAAATAAAATATTTCGTTATGGCAAATGCCTATGTTTGTGTTGGTTTGAACCGCCATAACCTCTTATTTTCGCATTAGTATGAGTAAATATTTTCTAATGGTGCTAAAGAATTTATTATTTGAAGTGACGATGTGTATTTGCGCCGTGGAGAAAATATTCAAATAACACATACACATGTGTATGTTTGCCCCAATGATCCTTGTTTGTTGTGGTGGTGCGGGTGTGGAGGGCATGTACTTGTGTGATATGGTAGGAGTCGATGTTCTTAGATTTCGTGACTGCAATTAAATTCTTTCGATTTATCGAAATGTAATGAAACAAAATCAAAGGAAAACATTTCAAATATTTATGCAATGATGTGTGGATATTGGGGTGGAATGAAGGAGGAACATTTGGCTGTTGAAATTATTCCAATGGCAGCTTATTATATTGTTTACAAGCGTTCAAAATCATTTTGTTGAGAATTTTCAAGAAAAAAAATTATTCGTGATGGAATTCAAGCGTGATAGTGTGATTTCTTTATATTTGGCTGAAAAAGCACTAGTGGCTATCGTTAGAGCACTCCAGCATTTAAATGTGAATAAATCTTTTGTGTCTCGTACCATCGCTCGTTACCGTGGTACTAGTAGCATAGCCCGACGTCAAGGAAGTGGACGGAAGAAAACAGCAACATCAGCAGAAATAGTTCGAAAAGTAAAGAAGCGACATAATCGAAACCCGCGTCGCAGTGGCCGAAAAATGGCTTGTGAGCTGAACATATCGCAATATTCCATTCGGCAAATATTGAAAAATGAGCTCGGGGCAAAGCCATTGAAATTCCAAAAAGTGGAAGAACTTACACCTCAACAGAAAAAAATAGACTCAAAAGTGCTAAAGAGTTGCTTCGCTTGACCGAAAGTGGTGAACTGCCAAATTTGGCTTTCTCCGCTCCGATGAGAAAACATTCGTTGTCCAGCAGTTTGTAAACAAACAAAATTATCGTGTTTACTTGCCAAAGAGGTCAGCTGAAAATGTGCACCTTTGGTTGGCCACAGGATCTTAAGCGCCGGCCATGGTGATGATTTGGGCCGCCAAAAAAGGCCGATGGTTGCTCTCGTATTAATCGACCGTGGCATCAGAATAAATGCCAAATATTGTCGCGAAAATATTCCCGAAGGTGTATTAAAGCCTCGGGCACGCAAACATTTTGGCCGCAGACCATTGACATTCCAACAGGACTCAGCGCGTGTCACCTAAGAATGGTTACAAAATGAGGTTCCTCGCTTCATTTCCAGCGCATAATAGACACATCAGAATAAATGCCGAACATTATCGCGAAAATATTCTGGAGGGTGTATTGAAGCCCTGGGCACCCAAACATTTTGACCCCAGAACTTGGACATTCCAACAGGACTTAGCACCATCGCACTGCACAACACGGCCACCCAAGATTGGTTACAAAATGAGGTTCCTCGCTTCATTTCCAGCGCCGAAATGCCGAATATTATCGCGAAAATATTCTGGAGGGTGTATTAAAGCCTTGGGCACGCAAACATTTTGGCCGCAGACCTTCGATATTCCAACAGGAGTCAGAACCATCGCACTCAGCACCCAAGAATGGTTACAAAATGAGGTTCCTCCAACGCAAAATGGCCACCAAAATCTCCGGATACCAATCCGTGGGACTATTGTGTCTGGAGTATATTAGAAAGCAAGGTTGGGAAAGACCTTCGGGCCTGCTATAAATAACGCTATTCTGTGAAGGAGATCGTTACAACTTCTCTGTAGAAAACTTCTGGAGTTTTCTATGAAAAAGACCTCTTGTAGTCTTTAAGAAAGAAAATGTGATCTTCCCTTTTTTTATAGAAGACCTTTTAGTGTTATTTTGAGAAGAACTTCTGGTTTTCTATGAAAAAGACCTCTGGTAGTCTTTTAGAAAGAAGAGGTAGACTTCTTCACTTTTGTTGGCTTTTTTAGATGAGACTTTTAGTTTTCGAATATATAAGGTCTTCGGCCCTTCAACTCATTTATGAAGGCTCTTCGGACTTCCATCTCATCTATGAAGAGTAGTTGGTCTTTCATCTCATCTATGAAGGTTCTTCGGCTGTTCATCTCATCGGCTGTTCACCTATGAAGGGTCTGGGGCCCATGATTTCATCTGTAAAGGGTCCTGGGCCATTCATCTGATATATGAAGGCTCTTCAGCCCTTCATCTCAACTAATATCAGGAAGATATTGTTGTGTTCTATTAAGAAGGTTATGTTCTGGTCTTCTATGGTGAAGACCAACTGATCTTCTATGAAGAAGACCACTTGACATCCTATGAAAAACAGCTTCAGGCTTTCAATGAGGAAAAAATTCCTGCCTTTTGCCTTTCATTAAAAAGGACCTGCTCTCCTACATAGAAGGCCGTTGAATCTTAAATGATGAAGACCTCAGATATTTTATAAAGAATATTTTCCGATCTTATCTCAATTAGACCTCTCTCGCATTTACATTTCTTTCGGTTTCACCCAACAAACATTCGAACATTGGTGTTTTCACTTGGATCCTTTTGTGATACTGGATACAATTTGTCATTGATCAGATGGAATGAAAATAAAAAAATAAATTCAAATTATAATGAATGCCATTACCGACATACATACATACATACATACATCATACGTACATATATATATCTATGTATCTTCTTCTAACAGAAATAAAATTTAATTTTGAATATTTTTGTCGCTTGGCAAATATTTGTGTTTCAATGGAGTCAGAGCCATGTGGAACGGTCTGGAATACTATAGGCAAAAAAACGACGCGTCACTGAAAATCGCATTTCCATTTATTTATTGAGGATTTATGAACGATTGTTTGAATTGTCGATTGTAGGCGAATAAGAACTCAAACAAAGCTTCGTATACAAGGAGGATACCTAAACAAACACAAATAGATAATTAGATTGTGTGTGTTTGTGCGTGTGTCATCGGGAATCCTTCATATAATCCTATTGGAATTTAATTAAATAATTTTATGCTAATTTTAAATATTAATTTTCAAATCATTTGTGTTTTTGGGAGAGATGGGGAGAGATGAAATTTGAAAAAAAAAATATGAAAGACATTATCTGGCATTTAAAAAAATCCAAAAATATTAGAACTACAATAGTGAAATTTTAAGGAATAGCAAACTCTGAAAGAAATCAGAAAATATATTTTGCAAAAAGGTCAGACCCATAATTTTTAACTAATTTGCGATGACATTTTTCTAATTAATTTGCTATGTTTTTTAATGATTAAATATAAAAATTTCTGTCTTCTGATACCATTTCATCAGCTAAATATTATCCGATGACTATCCAAAATGCTAGGATTCAGCGTTGTCCTTAACTCTAACTCCTTAGAAATTTATGTGTCAATTGGTCCTTACATGAGAAGTGTGGGGCGACTGCAAAATCTAGAAAATTTTTAGGTTTCTGGTCCATTTTAAATCCTAAATATTTTGCGAAAATCCTATATTCTGTTCCTAACTCTAAGGCCATGCAGTATTTTGGAAGATCAGACGATAATTGTGAGATAAGATCATCTCATCTATGGAGTGCATTGGGGCCTTCATCTCATCTATTTTTCGGTCCCTTATCTCATCTATCAAGGGTCGTTGGTCCTTTATCTCATCTTATCTACCAACGATCTTTTATCGATGAGATAAATACCAATGACCCTTTAAATATGAGATGAATGGCCGGAGGCTTCATCTATGGCCCCAAAGGCCTACATAGATGAGATGACGGCCCCAAGGCCCATAGATGATGTCTTCCGCCCTTCATCTCATCTATAAGTTCGTTGGTCCTTTATCACATCGATGGAAGGTAAGAAAGGTCACTGGGCCTTCATCTCAACTATGAAGGGACTCAGGCCCTCCACCTCATCTGTAAATGGAGTTCGGTCCTCCATCTAATCTATGAAGGTTCTATGGCTCTTCATCTCATCGTCTGTTCATCTATAAAGGGTCTGGGGCCCTTGATTTTATCTATAAAATGTCCTGGGCCATTCATCTGATATATGAAGGCTCTTCAGCACTTCATCTCATCTATCAAAAGTTATGTTCCCTTCATTTCATCAATGAAAGGTCCTTCATCTCATCAATGAAGGGTCCTTCATCTCATCTATGAATGATCTACGGCACATCATATCATATGTACAGGGTGAGATAAAAAAGCTGCAACAAAGTCAAACGCCATAATTTTTACATTCTTTTTTAATTTTATCGAATGAAAGCAAAAAATGTCGGAAATAGCATTAAAGTTTAGAATAAGTTTAGATTTGTTCGAATTGGTCACCTTTGGCTCGAATTATGGTCTTCCAACGGCCAATGAAACCGTGCGTGCGTGCCCAAGGCTTTAATACACTCTCCAGAATATTTTCGCGATAATATTATGATGCCACGGTCGATTAATACGAGCGGAGAGCGACCATCGCCTGTTATGGCGGCCCACACCATCACCAAGGCCGGCGCTTGAGTTCTGGTGGCCAAGCGAAGGTGCAAATTTTCAGCTGACCTCTTTGGCAAGTAAACACGATCGTTTGTTTACAAACTGCTGAGTGCGATGGTGCTGAGTCCTGCTGGAATGTCCAAGGTCTTCGGCCAAAATGTTTGTGTGCCCTCCAGAATATTTTCTCGATAATATTCGGTATTTATCCTGATGCCATGGTCGATTAATGCGAGCAGAGAGCGACCATTGGCTATTATGGCGGCCCACACCATTACCATGGCCGGCGCTTGAGTTCTAGTGACCAATCGAATCAGTTGACCTCTTTGGCAAGTAAACACGATCATTTTATTTGTTTATAAACTGCTGCACAACGAATGTTTTCTTATCGGAGAAAACCAAATTCGGCAGTTCACCATTTTCAGGCAAGCGAAGCAACTCTTTAGCTCCTTTGAGTCTATTTTCTTTGTGTTGCGGTGTAAGTTCTTGCACCTCTTGGAATTTCAATGGCTTTACCCCGAGCTCATTTTTCTATATTTACCGAATGGAACTTTGCGATTTGTTCAGCTAACGAGCATTTTTTTGGCCACTGCGACGCGGATTTCGATCAAGTCGCTTTTTTACTTTTCCAATCATTTCTGCTGATGTTGTTGTTTTCTTCCGTCCACTTCCTTGACGTCGGGCTAGGTTACTAGTATTACGGTAACGAGCGATGGTACGAGACACAAAAGATTTATTCACATTTAACTGCTGGAGTGCTCTAACGATAGCCACTTGTGGTTTTCCAGCCAAATATAAAAAAATCACACTATCACGCTTGAATTCCATCGCGAATAACTTTTTTTCTGGAAAATTCTCACCAAAATGATTTTGTTCGCTTGTAAACAATATAATAAGCTGTCACTGGAATAATTCTAACAGCTGTCGGACGAGTGGCTTAGAAATGACAGCAGTCTGAAGTTGGCTGCAGTTTTTTCATCTCACCCTGTATATAAGGACATATTTCTAATTAATATGCGACGTTTTCTTATGATACATATTCACCAGCTAAGTATTAACCGACGACTACTCAAAATGCTAGGCTTCAGCTCTGTCCTTAACTTTAACCTAACATAAGAAATAATATATCAATTGGTCCTTACTTGAGAACTGCAGGGTGACTGCAAAATCTAGACAATTTTGGTCTATTTTGAATCCTAAATAGTTTGCGAAAATCTTCTATTCTAATCCTATACCTACCTCATGCAAAATTTTGTCAAGACCGGACGATATATGCGAAGATGAGATGACCCTTCTTAGATGAGGTCTCCGGCCCTTAATATCATCTATAAAGGGTCCTCAGCCCTTCATCTCATCTATGAAGGGTCCTCAGCCCTTAATCTAATCTGTAATGGGTCTTAGGTCCTTCATATCATCTATAAAAGGATATTCAGCCCTTCATCTCGTATATAGAAGGTCTTTCATCTCGCCTATGAAGGATTTTCATCTATGAAGGATCTTCGGCCAATCATCCCAGAAAAATACTCACATTTTTATAACAATCTTTTTATCCGATGTTTCTAGATTTTATTCTTTCGTAGCAAAATGTCGTTCTAAATTGCTAAGAATTGTGAAAACCAATCCAGACTTTCTTGAGTTGTAAGCGTTCTAGCTAACAACCTCTTCATTGCTTTATAAAATTTTATATATTTGGGTAAATATACCAAAATCTTGAATATCAACATGCCAAGCTTAACAGAAGCCAAAATATCCAAAAATTCCACTATCAACAAATTAAGTCCCATTACCCCACAAAAACTGACTCTCTAAGCCCAATAAATTAGCAAATAAACAGGGAATTTTCCAAATAAAATATAAGTAGCGTTAAAAAAGTTTCCAAACATTAATTTTTTTACTCCCAACCAGCCAGCAACCCTAGTAATCCTTTTGTAAATTTCAAATAAAAAATTATTCATACAAATGCTCTCTTAAAAAGGGATACTTTTTAATCCATTTTACAACAACTTTGGTAATGAATGATACACCAAAAATAAAATCGAAAAAAAGAACACAAAAATTGAAAAAAAAAAAAACACGGAGGGAGAAAAATTTAAACGAAAATTAGATGGCACTTTAAAATGTCACAAGGCATTAGGAAGTTGATGGAGCATGGTGGCAGGGACAAAAAAAAAACAAAAAAATGCTAACAGGGATGAAGACAAAAACACACTGACTACTGGTCAGTGGCATGGCTGCCAGTCGTTTGGGGGTAGCAAACCTTAAACGAAAAGACACTTTTAATGAGCAATTGTCAACGGATGATTGAAACGATGAAGACGAAGAAGTTGATGATGAAAAAAAACCAAATCTAAGGAAATTGTTTTGTTAGCCATCCCTTACGAAAAAACAGGCATAAAAAAATTAGACAAAAAATATTGAAACTGTTGCCTGACCGTAAGAAAATATATTCAAAGACATCCGAAACTGTAACAAAGTAGAGGCTGGGATGTAAAGATAGAAGAAAAAAATCACTTAACAAACAGCCAATGATGCGGGGATTTAAATAAACAGTTACGCTGATTTAATTTTCGTTTACAGTGATTCCATCTCCTTTGTCTTTGGAGGTCATAGCGAAAAAAAATAAAAGACGAATTTAAGGGCAATTTCTTTTTAAGGGAAATATTTCGAGGGGAGGTATAAAAAGGAATGTGAAATACCTATTGGTAAATTTCATTATATTTAGTGATCTAATAATAATAGATCCACTATAGCAGTGCTAGACCGGACGGAACTTTAATGTTCCGCACCTACGTAAATAAAAATGCCCCAAATTTCTGTACCAGAGATTTGATTAAGTTGAAATTATGAAATCATTTCAAAAAATTACTATCTCGTCCCAAGATTCACCTACTCAATTCCCCTTTCTGGCTCTGCCAGAAAAATCTACACAGGCAAAAAAGCAAATAAGGAAGGAAGTATATTGTAGGAAGGAAGTATATTGTAGTAAAAACTCTCAGACTTTTCTGAAAAATTTTCCAGCGATAGGTTTTTATACCCAGATTTCGGTAAGGGGAACGGACCCGAATATGCGGATATTTGACACGAAAGTCCGGGTCCAGGTTCCCACTAAACCGATATGGATATACAGGATGAGACGAAAAAACTACAACCTACTTCAGACTGCTGCCATTTCTAAGCCACTCGTCCGAGAGCTGTTAAAATTATTCCAGTAGCAGCTCATTATATTGTTTATAAGCGTACAAAAGCATTTTGGTAAGAATTTTCCAGAAAAAAAGTTATTCGTGATGGAATTCAAGCATGATAGCGTGTTTTCTTTACATTTGGCTGGAAAACCAAAAGTTAGAGCACTCCAGCATTTAAATGTGAATAAATCTTTTGTGTCTCATACCAACGCTCGTTGCCGTGATACTGGTAGCGTAACCCGACGTCAAGGAAGTGGACGGAAAAAAACAGCAACATCAGCAGAAATGCTTCAAAAAGTAAAGAAGAGACTTGATCGAAACCCTCGTCGCAGTGGCCGAAAAATGGCTCGTGAGCTGAACATATCGCAATATTCCATTTTGCAAACATTGAAAAATGAACTCGGGGTAAAGACATTGAAATTCCAAAAAGTGCAAGAAAGAAAAAAGAGCTTTCGCTTGGCCGAAAGTGGTGAACTGCCGAATTTGGTTTTCTCCAATGACAAAACATTCGTTGTCCAGCATTTTGTAAACAAACAAATTGATCGTGTTTACTTGCCAAAGAGGTCAGCTGAAAATGTGCACCTTCGGTTGGCCACCAGGACTCAAGCGCTGGCCATGGTGTGGTGTGGGCCGCCATAATAGCCGATGGTCGCTCCCCGCTCATATTAATCGACCGTGGCATCAGAATTAATGCCGAATTTTATCGCGAAAATATTCTGGTGGGTGTATCAAAGCCTTGGGCACGGTAACATTTTGGCTGCAGACCTTGGACATTCCTACAGAACTCAGCACCATCGCACCCAGCACGCCCCACCCAAGAATGGTTACAAAATGAGGTTCCTCGTTTCATAGCACACAATGCCCACCAAAATCTCCGGACACCAATCCGTTGGACTATTGTGTTTGGAGTATTTTGGAAAGCAAGATTGTCACTAAAAAATACCAAAGTGTCGATCACCTCAAGCAAGCGCTTCGCCGGGAATGGACCAAAATACCGCAGAGCAACATTTGGGCAGCATGTGACGGTTTTATTGGCCGTTTGAGGACCATAATTCGTGCCAAAGGTGACCAATTCGAACGAATCTAAAATTATTTTAAAATTTGATGCTATTTCCGACATTTTTTGCTTTCATTCAATAAAATTTAAAAAAAATGTAAAAATTATGGCCTTTGACTTTGTTGCAATTTTTTTATCTCACCCTGTATAGTATCATTTTATGACAAATCATTTTGTAGAATATTTTGACGTGTTCCGATCGCGTTGGAATTGAGTTCTTAAACAATTTTCCAAAAAAGGAACAAAAATACCCTTTTTGTTACCTCGGGTTGGGGGGTTAACATTTTAAACCAAAACAATCCTCGCGTTGTAATCAATATTATTACTGAAGATAATATATACCTAAAAGAGATTTTTTCCTAGGAATTCGAAATTTCTTAAAATATGTAAAAATTGGAAACTTCTACCCTATATGTAGGTTACATATTGATGTACATTTTCCGATACACCTGGCTTCTATTTTAATATCTTCTTTCATAATCTACTGTTGTACCGCATGTTGTAGTTTTTAGTAACTTCTAGGACAAATATCAAAAAAATAATTTTCAGACCCGACTATACTCCAATCTTCACATGGACATGAAAATTTCCTAAATTCTGACTTCAGTTATTTCTTCAGACGGTTTATTATCAGTCAGAAACAATTCCCCAACATTTACATATTACCCTCGTAATTGCTGTAATGTCAACATTTCCATCCATACTAATGTCAAATTAACAAAGACGACAGACATACCATACCAGTCCACCAGTGGCAGTGACATGTTTACAAATGCTATGGAACAGATTTTAAGTATTTCTTTATCTTATTTTTCTTTTTGATTTTTTTTTTCTAATTCCAAAATTTCTTAGACAACTTCAAGTTGTCCATAACATTTGAGGCCATGATAAATGCCAACAACAAGAGTGACAATTTTTCAGTTTCCTCAATTTAATTGGCAGCAAATCATGCCGCAATCATTTGGTATTTTCCAAAAGGAAAAAATTGGGGACCCTCAACATTTTTAACAAAAAGAAGAGGCCCACCCCACACTTTTGTAATTTTTCTCCATTTTTTCTTACACACATTTTTATCATAAAACTTCATGCAATGATTATATGCAAACGAATATTTACTGGACCAATGTATCTTATTGTACTGTTCTATGGGTGTGTGTTGTTTTTTTTTTCTATTTCCAATAAATTCCACTCACCTCTCCCACTGCGTCCGACGAAGCGCAAATCATTAAATTTGGCCACTTGATTTTTCATCACTGCCGTACAGTTACGCAGTTCACCGCAAAAGTTCTCATCGTTGCCGGCACGTATTGTCACAATGGTGCCGTCCATCACTTCGCCCAGGGCGAGAACTTTGAAGGCAATTGGTAGCGTTTTATTGGAGCGCCAATGTGTGGGTAGTGTTGTGCAGACCTGAAAAATTGGAATTGAAATAGAATTTTTAATGATGTTTGAATTTAATTGCATATAGTTTTTTAGGGTGGAGAGTGGTGCATGGTGGCGTATGATTTTTAATAAGATCACTGAGGATAGCGTATACGTATAGAATTATTACAGCAAAGGGCGTATAACTTACGATTAAATGTTATTGTTAAAGACATATCAAATAATCAATGATAATAGTAAGTAAGAACTTGGAAAAAATATTAATAAAATATCTACAGTAGAACACGACCGGAATTAAAAATATATAACAAAAATATCTCGGATTAAAGATCAGATAGTGTTGGAAAAAATATTATTGAAAAAATCGCAAATTATTCTTAAACAGTGCAAATATGGCAAAATAGCGATCACCTCAAGCTAGCGCTTCGCCGGGAATGGGCCAAAATACCGCAGAGCAACATTCGGGCAGCGTGTGACGGTGTCATTGGCCGTTTGAAGGTCATAATTCGAGCCAAAGGTGACCAATTCGAACAAATATAAAATTTGATGTTATTTCCGACATCTTTTTCTCTCATTCAATAAAATTTTCAATAAAAAATATAAAAAATATGGCGTTTGACTTTGTTGCAGTTTTTTTATCTCACCCTTTTTATCTCCGCCCATTGTTATACCCTCCACCATACATAGTACAGGGTTGCCCATATTCGACGGACCCATCTGGCAACGCCATAACTTTTGACACAGATGTCACATCGCTTAATGACATACCGCGTTTGAAGCGTCAGTCCAAGCAGATTTTAATACACGCCACGCGAAAAAGTTGAAATTTACATTCAACAAAAGAAGTCAATTGTGAAAACTCAACGTGCTTTTAAAACATTAAAAAATGTGAGAAGTGCGCCTTCTAAGAACACCATTAAGCGCTTATACGAAAAATGTTCGACTGGTAAGGCTCTTTCTAATCCGAAGAGGCCATATAAAAGTCGACCAAGGCGATCGGCCGAGAATATCCCTTCCGTACGAGCCAGTGTTGAGAGGTCCCCAAGAACATCCCAAAAACGCCGTTCTCAGCAGTTGGGCATGGCTCGGTCTACTTTACAACGGATTATTCGCATTGATTTGCATTTGTTCCCGTACAAAATTCAATTGACGCAAAGAATGTTGCCTGCGGACAAGCCTCGTCGATTGGAATGGGCCCAAAGAGTCATGGGTCCGTCGAATATGGGCTACCCTGTATATAGGATATATTAAGTTGGTCATACTGTTTGTAACTCATCGAAATAATAATTTTAGATCTAACGAAGAACATATATTCTTGATCAACGTAAAATTCTATCACGATTTAGCCATGTCCGTCCGCCCGTCTCTTGTAATCACGCTAGAGTCAAAACAAATAAAGATAGGAAGCTACAATTTTGCACAGATCAGTCTATTACGCATCAAGTTCGAAGATGGGCTATATCGGTCCACGATATCTATAGCCCCATATAACGGTACCCGGTATTTTGATGACTGTAGCCAATTTTTTAATGAAATTGTCAAAAATTCCACACAAGGAGTTCCTTCAGAGTGTTTTACCCCCTGGATGAGTGTTGTCCACGATATCATATAGCCCCGATATTCGGTATTTGGATAATTGCAGCCAATTTTTTTATAAAATTATCTGATAATCCACACAAGAAGTTCTTTCTAAGCGCCTCACCCCCTGGATAAGAATTGCCTATATAGGTCCACGATATCGTATAGCCCCCGTACAACGGTACCCCCGATATTCGGTATTTTAATGATTTTAGGGATATTATTCACCGGAGTTGTTTCAAAATTCGTATTCAGAGTTCGTAACAGGTACTACAGTCTATGACAGAATATTGTCTATGCAGGTCCAGGTCTAGGTCTTCGTTTAGCCCACATATATCGGTACCTCCCTATATTCGGCATTTTGACGATTTTAGGTACAATATTCACTGGAATTGTTGCAAATTTCGTATTTGAAGTTCCTAATAGGTACTAAAGCCTGTGACATGAAATTGTCTATGCAGGCACTGGTCTCCGTATAGCCCTCGTATATCGGTACCTCCCTATATTCGGTATTATTATGATTTTAGCGACATTATTCACAGAAATTGTTTCATATTTCGTATTTAAAGTTCGTAATGGGTACTACAAGTTATGAATTGCCTATGCAGGTCCAGATCTTCGTATTGCCCCAATATATCGTTATCTCAATATATATACCCCTATATATCGGTATCTCCCTATATGCGGTATTTTGATGATTTATCTACGTTACTACACGTCTTCGTGTAGACCCAATATTACGGCTATTTTTTAAGATTTTTAGGATTTTAACAAAATTTTAAGGGATTTTATATTTTGAACATTTCCAAATTCTTTCCAAATGCTAAAAGGTATTCAAAGTTCGGTCTGGCCGAACTTCCTGTTTTTTACTTGTTTATTACATTTTGTTTTTTTAATATATCCGAGTTCCTGTTTTTTACTTGTTTATTTTATTTTATTTCATTTTATTTTCTCGGGCAATATTACTGCCACAAATCCAAAGGAAAAAACTTGCCTTTTATCCCAAAATTGGTAAAAGCAAAAAAACACGTTTCAGAGCTAATGTCGCAATCTATCTGAGTTCAATAATTCCTCAGCCATGCGGATACAAACTGTATATATCTTTTGATAAGTCCAAAAGAAGGGTATTTGAAATAACAGCATCAGACTCTTTAGATGAAATACTTTTCAAAATGTTTAGAGCCGATCTAACCAAAACCTTTCTTTCTGTATGTCTGGCCTGCTGGTGGACACGATAGGTCTTAAAGGCAGTATAAGATTTGGTCAAAACTTGAAAAATCTTAATATTTTCACTAAACTTATATTTAGACCACTTCGACAAAAGGTCACGAGCGATGGGAGTAATATTTTAAGTAGACCCAAAAGCGAAAAAATTCTTGTTCTGTTCCAGAATGTGCAAGAATCTAGTTCTGCAATTTTTTTATACCCTCAGATCAGATATGTTTTCGTTAAATCCCCATATAACGATACCTTCCGATATTCGGTATTTTGATGATTTCAGCAACATTATTCACCGGAATTGTTTCAAATTTGGTACTGGAAGATCCTAATGGTATTTGAAGTTCGTAATGGACACTACAGCCTATGAGAAAAAAATTTCGTATACAGGCCCACGTCTTCATATAGTCCCCATATAACGGTTTTCATTTAAGTGGTAGTTTTCGGATCTTTTTTTCAAATTTTTCAATTTTCTTTCCAAATGATGGAGGGTATTAAAAGCTTTTTGTACTTGTTGTTTTTTTTTTTTTTTTGATGTCTCAAAGGAAAAATCGGTTATCGAAAAAAAACCTTTTACATTCTTCTAAAATCTCGTCATTTGATAATTTTGATTTTCAATATTTTTTGATTATTGACTTCAAAAGAGTTTGGAAAACAAGGCATTAATATTTAGAAATGTAGCTCTGATGGCATTTGAACAGCTTTAATTAAAAATCCTTGTCCGGATCCTTAAAATTATATACTTACAATATGTGGTGATCCAGTCTTAACCAGCTCCCCTGGATGTTCGGCCAAGAGCACGTCCACAGTTCGTTCAATGAGATTTTCCGGTGTCAGATAGGGACTTGTGTCCACCGGCTTTTTACTGGCCGTGCCGTTCGAACTGTTGTTGTTATTATTGGTTGTATTCGAATTATTGTTGTTATTTTCATTGTTTACACTGCGGCCAGACTTTTTCGATGGATTTGTGCTTGGGGCCGTTGTTGTGGAGCTCACTTCGCTGGTTATGTGCATTTTTGCAATATTTTATTATTTTTTTTTCAAATTTCAATTTTCAAAATATTGTAAGATATTATTTTTTTAGATGCCTTTTTCTTGATGTTTTCAAACACACATGACTTCAGAGGAATTGTTACACAAACACGCACTCACAAAATTAACTAGATGAAGAAGAATAAGAATAAGGACATGTGGAAGATATGTAAATTAACTTGGCAATGAAAGGGGTTACTTCCCCCTTTTTCTATTCGAAACGAAAGGCTTTATGGCGATATTGCTTCACATGTAATAGACCTGTTGAATTTCAATATACGGAGTTTTTTTTTTTTTTTGGGCGGAAAAGGATGTTGTACAACTTTGTTTTGCCTCCTCAAGTTTGAAGGAGAGTGTTTAGCACGTTTTTATTTCAAACTTGTCCCGAGAGAGTATGAGCTATTTCATTCTCTGAGGATTTCCGTCAAAAAAAGAACCCTTTATTCACAACTTTTGAATTATCACTTTTAACTCCAATTGTAAGCGTTTCGGAGACGTCCAATCGATTCAAACTTTGACGAATGATTAAAATGATTGGTTAACAATTTTTTATAATTTGTTGACAATTCACACCAAAAAACACTGGCCTCGAACGGACAGGCTCAATTGGAAAACACATTCTCCATTGCGGACAAACTTTTTACCATCCCCACACCTCAAACCATTTCCGCCATTTCATTAATTCAGACACGGTACCGGTCACAATTAAACCTCATTTGAAAACAAACACATCTGTTTCCCGTTTAATACACCAAAAAATATCCTGTTAATGAACGGCATGTGGCCGTATCGCAATAATATTTTGTACTTTTTTCCGTGCGTTCAGCGTGCGCTTTTTTTATTTTTTATGTCACTTTTCTTTCACTTCAGTTCGTTTTGGTGTTCACATGTTATGTTGTACGCTTGTATGTGTGTTTTTTTCGCCACTGTTTTGATTGTTACTTTTTTGTGCGAATACTGTTTTTTTTTTTTCATTGTTTCACTTCTGCGTTATTAACAATTTCCCTTTTGATATGATTTTTTTAAATATGTGTTTTTTTTAACTGACATTAAAAATCAAATTTGAAATTATCATAAAGTCAAATGAATTTGCTTAAAGCTAGCACAGTGTTTTAAATGAATAATAAATAATGGTAAATGATAGCGATAAGTTCAATCGGACCAACCATTTAAATTAATCCACTAATAAATGAACTAAGCATAAATGAGATAATTTTTATACCCTCGGCCATATAACTACAGAGGGTATATAATGAGATTGTCTTCAAATTTCACATCCCAATATTCCTATTAACACAAGATCTGGTGTGGAGATGGAATATACTGATCGAATCCTTCTTGTGCCTCCCCCACAACGAGTCAGAATTTGGAATAGCCATGAAGCTCATAAAACGTGAAATTAGCATTCAATACCTTTCAAAGGCGGTACATCTCAATATTTCTATCAACACAAGATCTGGTATAAATATCGTATATATTGCTCCTCTTCTTCTTGTACCTCCCCCACAATGGGTTAAAATTTTGAATAACCGAAACGCTCATAAAATTTGAAATAAGAACTTCATTCTTTTCATTCTCTTCAAATTTCACATATCCTATATTTTCACTAATAAATTATACAAATCGACCCACCCCTTCTCCACGAAGGGTCACAATTATTAATATTTATATATCTCATATTTTTCTATGATATGAATATGGATATATATAATATAATTTTGAAATGGTTGTTTGATCCTCTTGAAATTTTGCATATTACAAAATTTTAATCAGTATTATGGAAAATTAGTACATCGTTTCAATATATACGGAACTTTCCGCATATTTCAACATTTTACAAACTAAAGGAGTCAAAATGTGCACGAGAGATATATTTTCTTATACCCTTAATTTTACGGCAATGTGCCTCACCGAAATAACAGATTAGGAACTGAGGACAAAATACGTATCAGAACATTGGAGTCCTTCTGTCCGACCGACATGCGTTTACCTTTGAGAGTAATCAAAGGTCTAATAATATTCGGTACATCTTATCACAAAAAAGTAATAAAAAACCAGTAAAGAAAGTCTCAAAGTCGGGCGGGGCCGACTTTATGATACCCTACACTACTTTGCTAATTTAGTAGAGCCCCGCATAACAATTAAAAGTTTTTATGGGAGAATTCAATTATACACGCTATGATTATAAATTTAATTTAAAGTTCAAAGGACAACATATGCCGAAGCATTTGTGCCTTTTAAATTCGGACTTGTATTGCCCATTTGGTGCACAATTAATTTGAAATCGGATAAAAATATATATGGGAGCTATATCCAAATCGGAACCGATCTCGATAAAATTTGGCAAAGATATTTTTGAGCTGCATTTGATATATTTCCCCAAATATTGTTGTTGCAGAGTGCATATTACGGCGGCGGTGGACAAAAATAACAAATCGGATGAACAATATATATGGGAGCTATAGCTATATCTGAACCGATTTTCATCAAATTTTGCATACATATTTTCAGACCTAATTTGGGTGTATATGCAAAATTCCATACAATTCGGGCTGATATTACACGTTTGGTGCGCAATAAAAAGCAAATCGGACGAAGATATATGGGAGTTATATCTAAATTTTGACCAATTATTTCCAATTTCAATAGGGTTCGTCCTTGAGTAAAACATATGATCTGTGCAAAATTTCATCTGGATCGGGCAATAAATGCGACCTGTACTTTGTTTACAAAAATACATGGACAGACGGACGGACGGACGGACATGCATAAATTGACTCAGAATGTGATTCTATGCAGATCATCAAAAGGAACTATGGGTCTATCTCGTCTCCTTCTGCCTGTTACAAACAAATGCACAAAGACAAAATACCCTGACCACCTTGTGGTGTAGGGTATAATAAAATGGGTAGTAAATATATGAAAGAGTAGACTGACTGACTGACTAACCGAGAATCAATGCCCAGAAGAAACTGGTCCCAATGCGTAAGCATGTGATAAGGCTGGATTTCTGTTTTGGTTTGGTACTTAAACGGTACGAAAAGTACTTAATATGTAATATTTTGTATTGCTTAAACAGACTGAGCTAAAACTCTAAAATGTTTATTTAGAGTCACTGATGGAGTGCAGGATAGATGTACCGAAGGGTTTTTGGAAACTCGAACTTTAAGGAAACGCAAACTTCTAAAAAGGTAATAAACTTCTAAAATGGTACCCTTTGGTATGATGTGAAAATGCAAGTTAAAACTTAAATTTTGATATGAGAATCACGGTTGGAAAGTAGGTTTGATATACGAAGATGCTTGTGGAAATGTGTACTAAGTGTGCGAACTTTTCTAAATGGTATTAAATTTGGTTTTGAGTCCCTGTTGGTGGTAGGTTTGGGATCAAAAGGTGTTTTTGGAAGTGCACGAAAAGTTATAAATTGTACAAAATAGTGTTTCAAAATTAAAATGTGGTATTAGAGTCGCTGTCCATGTACAGCCTGGACATAAGGAGGTGGTTTCGGAGATGTTTACTGATTGGTATTGGGTGAAGGGATAAAGTTCTGAAATTTGGTATTTAGATTACTGCTAGTATCTCAGTTAGAGATTTGGCAGTGGATTTGGAAATGCGTATTACAATTGTTCGAAAAGTACTAAGCAAAACTAAATTGGATATTAGGTGAAGGGGTAGAGCTGAAATCCCGAACTATATATTGATCCACTCTTTCTGGTTCGTGCCTAATAATAGATTCTATGTAAAGAAAAGTTTTGAGATATTGGCTGATTTACTGGCCAACTCCCAGGCGAAACAGCTAAAGATAAAATTTTGAAATTTTGCGTGAGAGCGAGTCGAAGATTAAGATAAGTACCAAAAGATACTTAATACCATTTGTATTGAGCGAACGGATAGAGCTAGAATTCCTAAAAAATTGTCACTGGAAGATTATAGTATAGGTGTCTCTATAAAGCCCTTATGAAGGTAGTCTTTCTCTCGTAGATCCTTTGAAAAGTTATCAGTCGCTGGAAGACATTTAGAGTGTCTGCTGGCACTAGAAGACCCTTTTTAATTTCTTTTGTTCATAGAAGACGCTTGATAGGGTTTTCTGTCACTGGAAGATCTTAGGAACGTCTTCTATCTCAAGAAGAACTTTTGAAGGTTCCCAGAAGACTTTTTGAGCGTCTTATGTCCATGAAAGACCCATCTAAAGAAACCGACCTGTACAGGGTGAGATGAAAAAAGTGGAACCAATTTCAGACTGCTGTCATTTCTAAGTCACTCGTCCGACAACTGTTAAAATTATTCCAGTGACAGCTCTTTATATTGTTTACAAGCGTACAAAAACATTTTGGTGAGAATTTTCCAGAAAAAAAGTTATTCGTGATGGAATTCAAGCGTGATAGTGTGATTTCTTTATCGTACCATCGCTCGTTACCGTGATACTTACGTTCATTTCCGACGTCAAGGAAGTGAACGTAAGAAAACAGCAACATCAGCAGAAATTCAAAAAGTAAAGAAGCGACTTGATGGAAACCCGCGTCACAGTGACCGAAAAATGGCTCATGAGCTGAACATATCGCAATATTCCATTCGGCAAATATTGAAAAATGAGCTCAGGGTAAAGCCATTGAAATTCCAAAAAGTGCAAGAACTTACACCGCTACAAAAAGAAAATAGACTCAAAAGAGCTAAAGAGTTGCTTCGCTTGTCCAAAAGTGGTGAACTGCCGAATTCGTTTTTCTCCGCTCCGATAAGAGTTTGTAAACAAACAAAATGATCGTGTTAACTTGCCAAAGAGGTCAGCTGAAATATACACCTTCAGACCTCAAGCGCCGGCCATGGTAATGGTGTGGGCCGCCATAATAGCCGACAGTCGCTCTCCGCCGAATATTATCGCGAAAATATTCTGGAGGGTGTATAAAGCAAACATTTTGTCGCCTTGGACATTCCAACAGGACTCAGCACCATCGCACTCAGCACGCGCCACCCAAGAATGGTTACAAAATGAGGTTCCTCGCTTCATTTCCAGCGCACAATAGCCACCAAAATCTCCGAAAACCAATCCGTTGGACTATTGTGTCTGGAGTATTTTGGAAAGCAAGGTTGGCACTAAAAAATACCAAAGTGTCGGTCACCTCAAGCAAACGCTTCGCCGGGAATGGGACAAAATACCGCAGAGCAACATTCGGGGAGCGTGTAACGGTTTCATTGGCCATTTGAAGACCATAATTCGTGCCAAAGGTGACTAATTCTAAACTTATTCTAATATTTGATGCTATTTCCGACAATTTTTTTCCTTCATTCGATAAAATTTAAAAAAAAAAATGTAAAAATGATGTCGTTTGACTTTGTTGCAGTTTTTTTTTTTATTTCACCCTGTATAGCACTGAATCTACATTGGGCGCCCCTTTTTAAAAATGGTCACCAAGTTTGAGAAATTAAAATTTTTTTTGGTCTCTACTTTTCGATATTGGCGATCAGAGCACCATGTTTTTTTTTTTTTTTTTTTTTTTTTTTTGAGAGTCAAGATCATCTGTTCATGTTGGGCGCCATATTTAAGATATTTTAAAATTACACAATTTGATGGAGTGTTGACATTTAGTATATGGGGTCATTGTGTATACGATTGAGAAATGAGTCCTTCTGGAAAATCGTACACTAGGTATACGATAGTACTAAATTTGGCATAGAGTATGGAATTGGAATTGTGAATTTAGGTATATTTAGGAAGTGTATTTCGTACCACGTAGTGTACGAAAAGTATAAATGGTACTAATTGTTTTACTAAGACAAAATTTCAAGATTCTAGCTTCAGCCGTTTTGTCTTGACATTAATTCTCAGTCACTCAATTTCTTGTATACATCGATTTCGAGTAACAAGTTCAGAAAAAAATGTTCAAAAGCCCATTATTTGATAATGAGTATTTATACTATGCGCCGGCAAGGAAGCATTGAACCGTTTATTTTAAATTTGAGTCCCCAGTTTTTGAAAGAATATATCTACGAAACTATGTCTTTATGGCATCTAGGCATAAGCCGATTGTATTCCTCTTTTTATTATTTTTTTCGAAATAATATTTTCTATATTTGTTTTTTTTTCACAAAATTGTTAACAATTTAACGATAAAATTACCAATAAATGCTGCTGCCACATGTCAGACAAACTTTCACACCAATCAGCAAAAAGAAAAAAAACAAAGTTTCAAATAGACCCATTTCTGTTTGAAACTCCAATATGTGTTTCCCGTCTATTTTTTGCATAAAAAAGAATAAAACTTTTACTTCCGCAGAATTTTTTTATGCCGCGAAAAATAAATGCCAAACATGATGGGAGGCATAAAAAAATACAGAAAAAGTAACGAATTGGAGTTTGTTGACCATATTGTGTGGAATTTGGTTAACACAGATGACCTCGACTCAACTCATACTGAGAAGTAGTTGACGGACAACAAGTGTGATGTCACATATGGAACACTGGTTGTAGGCAAATAAAATTGGAGAGAGGAAAAGAGAGAGAGGGAGTTCTGTTATGGGCTCAGAAAAGAGTTCATTTTTTCCAAAAAGCCCTACCCTCCCAGTTATGTAGCGTATTACACCCATTCCCAATAAAAAATACTTTTAAAAAAAATAAATGCAAACAAAAAAATAAAATTCTATGTAAATAAATGTGAGAGTTGGTAAATTAACAGTTGCGGAAAATGGTTGACCAACAAAAAAAAAAACAACAGCAGCAGCTTCGTTACAACAGCAAAGACAACAATGATTCTATTTTTTTTTTTTTTATTTTCATTATTTTTTGAAGTGAATGGGAACGAACATAAATTCATCAGCATCATCGTCGTCGTCAACGTTGTAGTTGTGACATTCATTTGTTTGCTTGTTCAGAAATACTCAAAGGAGGAATGGAATTAAGGCCTTGTGGCAAGTGGACACTGATGCGATTTGTGAGGTTACACATTTTTTTCTTTTAAAAGTATTTATTTTATGGAAGAATATATAATAAATATCAGTGAGTTATCATGGGCTCTCATAATTTTCTTTAGATAAAATTAGAATGATCGAAAATTAGGTTGGGGAATTTTCGCACAAGAAATTTATAATTAGTTAACAAATGTAGTCAAATTTGACTCCAAACCACCTCCTTCTCGAAATATAAAAAATTTGACACAAATAAAACATAAACAAGTAAAAAAGCTGAAAGCTGTAGAAAACCCACCACCATTTAGAAAAAAATTGGCAATCTTCAAAAAAATAGAATCCGTTAAATATTCTGTTAAAATATTAAAAATACAGAATGTAGACGTATATTAGGGTCTATACTTGAAAAAAATTCGGTGAATAATATAGCTAAAATATAAATAAATACCGAATATGGGGAGGTACCATTATATGGGGGCTATACCAAAACGTGGACCAACACACACAAATTTTTTGTCATAGATTGTAGTATCCATTACGAACTTCTAATACCAAATTTGAAACAATTCCGGTGAATAATGTAGCTAGAATCGCCAAAATACCGAATATGGGAAGGTACCATTATATGGGAGCTATACCATAACGTGGACCTGCACAGACAATTTTCTATCATAGACTGTAGTATCCATTACGAACTTCTAATACCAAATTTGAAACAATTCCGGTGAATAATGTCGTAAAATCATCAAAATTCCGAATATCGGGAGGTACCGTTATGAGGGCTATACGAAGGCGTGGACCTACACAGACAATTTTCTGTCATGGCCTCTATTACGAACTTTAAATACCAATTTTAAAACAATCCCGGTAAATAATGTCGCTAAAATAATCAAAATTCCGAATATCAGCAAGTACCATTATATGGGGGCTATGCCAATACGTGGTACTGTACCAAATGTAGGAATATTTAGTATTTTTTCGTGACATTTGCACATTTCCAAAACGACCTCCATATCTCAATCCCAGATACCAATAAACCTTAATTTCGGGATTGCAGCTCTAACCCTTTAGCCATTGCCAAATATAGTACCATTCATAACTTTTTGTACAATCACAGTCACAATTCTATCCTTCTCTTCAACCTATACATCAACACTGACCCCGATAACAAATTTTAGAATTTTATCCTAACCCTTTACCCAATATTAAACTTAATCCTATTTAGTACTTTTTGTACAATTATGGTGCAAATTTCCAAAACCACCTCCACATTACAATCCCAGATACCAATAGAGACCTCAATATAACATTTTGAGATTGCAGCTCTATCCCTTCACCGAATACCAAATATTGTACAATTCAGTAATTTTCGTACAATTTTAGTACACATTTCCGAAACCACCATACTTCTTTTCATCCTAGACAGCAACAATGACTTCGATATAAAATTTCCGGATTTCAGTTCTATTCCTTCACCTAATATCAAATTTAGTACTATTTCGTACAATTATAGTACAGACTTCCGAAACTACCTTCATAACTCAATTCCAGACACCAACAGATACCTTAATATGAAATTTTAAGATTGCAGAACCATCCCTTCACCCAATACCAAATATTGTACCACTCAGTACTTTTCGTAAAATTAGAGTACACATATCCTAACAATCCTTCTCTCTTTCTCCTCACTATAGACATCAAAAGTGACCCCGATATCAAACTTTAGAATTTCAATTCTATTCCCTCACCTAATATGACATTTAGTACTATTTCGAACTTTTCGTACAATTAGATTACACATTTCCAAAACAACCTCCATATCTCAACTCCAGATACAAAAAGAGACCTCAATGTCAAATTTTAAGGACTCCAACCCTATACATTCACCTAATACCCAATTTAGTAACATTTAGTACTTTTCGTACTGTTATATTACACACTCCCAAAACCACCTCCATATAGCTATGGACAGCGACCCTAGTACCAAATTTCAGATTTCCAGCACTATATGTTCACTCATTACCAAATTGTACCAAATGGAGTACTATTTAGTACTTTTCATGCACTTGTAGCACACATTTCCAAAACCCCATTTTTGTCACAAAATTACTTCTAACAGGGATTCACCCTAAACCAAAGTGTTTCTAATTTAGTACCATTTAGTACAGTTCGCACACTTAGGGCATTATCCCAAACCACACTTAGGGCATTATCCCAAACTTATTTTCCCACCTTCATTCTTATACCAGATTTCAAATTTTCGCTATATCAATTCACAGAATACCAATGGGTACCATTTTATAAGTTTAGTACCATTTTAGAACTTTACGTAACATTAAAGTTTGAATTTTTAAAAACCCTTTGGTAGCCACTCTATCAGTGACTCTCGCACAATTCCAAATTATAAAAAATATAGTACTATTTAGTACTTTTGTTGCACCTGTAGTACCCATTTCAAAAAACACCTCTTTATTATGAACCTGCTACCTACAAAGACTCCAATACAAAATTTTAGATTCTATTATTCTTTCACCCTAAACTCTTCTAAATTTAGTACAATTTAGTACAGTTCGCAAACTTAGTACACTTTTGCAAAACCACCACCACCATCAAACATAATTTCCAACCTTGATTCTAGAACTGAATTTTAAGTTCATAGCTCTATCCATTCACATAATATCAAATTCTAATATTTTAGAACCTTAGAAACATTTTAGAACATTTCCCAAATTTAAAATTCGAATTTCCAATAATCCTTTGGTGCATCTATCCTGCACTCTATCAGTAACTCCCAGAGTAATCTCAATTCCAAATTTTAGGATTTTACCCCCGTTGGTTCGCATAACTTCAAATTTTACTTTATTTTGTGCATATAAGAACAAATTTCCAGAACTACCTACATATCAAATTCGAACACTCCGACAGTTATCGTATTTGCAACTGAACCAAATTTAGTAGCATTAAGTACTCTTAAGTACAATCACCTACATCAGTCCAATAGAAATATAATTTTAAATTTCTGGATTCCAACGCTATCGGTTCACGCAAAATTGAAATTGTATCAAATTTAGTTCCATTTAGTACACATAGGTACGATTTTCCAAAACTACCTGCACACCTCAGTCCTAGAATGCAATAGTAATCTTATTTCCAAATTTCAGGATTCCAAATTTATCGGTTCTCCCAAAATTTAAATTGTACCAAATTAAGTATCATTTAGTACTTTTCGTGGACAAAAGTATACATCTCAAAAACTTCCTCCATATCCTAATCATACACTCCGCCAGTAATGTTAATTTCAGAATTCCAGCCCATTCGATCCTCCAAAAATTAAATTTTGTACCGTTTAGTACTTTTTGTATGCATAAGTACACACTTCCGAAACTACCTTACATCGACTCTACTCCTTAACCTTGATTCTTATTCCCAATTTGATACGAAATGTTACCAAATGTCGTACATTTTAGTATTTTTCGTACAATTATGGTGCGAATTTCCAAAACCCTTTGGTATATCTATCATACTCATACTCTCTATCAGTGATCGTCATTCTAATTTTAAGAGTTCTACCTCTATTTCTCCCCCCAAATACAAAGGGTACCACATTTAGTAATTTTTAATACTTTACCTACCGTTCTAGTGCGAATTTCCAAAAACCCAGCCTTATCTGACCCCTTCGGACCAAGTGTGACCCTAACAGAAAATTTAAAGACTGTAGCTTTACCCATTTCGTCTGGGCGTTGATGAATCGTCAAGTCAGTCAGTCAATTACCCTACTCTATATATAGATATAGCCATTTACAAAAACCCATCACACCAAATTATTAACATAAATCCGTGACGATATTTACACTTTTTTATTTCGATTTTCAAATACACTCAAACAAACTAAAGGCCATACAATGTAGTGACGTTGATGTTTTTTTTTTTTTTTTTTTTGAGGTAGCTAGTTTTTTTTTTTTTTTTTGTCTCATCTCGTCTATTATTTATGATATCATCAAAGTGTTTGGGGTGAATGCAAATAAATATATTTATATAGAAATACACCCACACGCACATACAAATATGTAGGCATACATATATTGGCTTAAAAGTGCAATTTATCCCAATCTGTGTGTGTGTGTGTGATTGTGTGTTGAATCAATAATGCAACTGATCGTAATGCCACAAAGATTATTTTTATTGTTACCGCAGATGTGGTGGTGCGGTCTATAATGCACAATTAAAAATCTGAAATGTTAATAGTAAATTAAACTAAAAAACAACAGCAGCAGCAACAACAATAACAACGATGATGACGAGGACAACGACAACAGTAAAACGCAGACAGAGACCAGTTTAAACCAAAGCAGCCACTTAATACAAACACACACACCCACACATACACTTTAATATATTTATAACATCTATGTATATATTTACAAAATTCACCAACGCACCTACACACACACACTAATACAAATAAAGGTTTTAAAAAACCATCCATTCTAAGAGTTAATTATTTGCTAACCAATAGAAATGAACTCAGATTAAAGATGATTTGTATTTAAATTAGATGTCGCCGTTGTTTTTGTTCTTGTTCCTGGTGGCCAATACAAATTGAACTATTTTCGGCCACAAGTTAATTTGAAAATGATTTGAATTTAATTGTGAATTTATTTTTGTTTTTGAGAATGTATTAGAAATTAAAAGTTTTAAAACTGATGACATCTACCAAAAAGAAAAAAAACTGTGGCAATATAACCAATAAACAAGGAAACAAGGAACCCTACTGAACATTTGAGATATCACTGCCAACACAATTTACATAAAACTGATTGGATTGCTTTTTTATCAGTTAATTTCCCCGCAAATAGCTGTTTGAAGTCCAGTTTCGAAATATGTGTACTGCCATCTCGATCTGTAGATTCATTTTTATAGGCAGACGAATTTCTGAAACATCAACTTAGCCCATATTTCAGTCGGTGTGTATTCGTACGTTTTTGGGTATTACCAGAATACTTCAGCCGACTCTCTTCTAACTGTTTAATTGATTCTTGTTATTGAAAAGTCTAAAAATCGAAGTTGACTTCTGTGTATGAAAAAATGGTAGCGTCTGTTTTTGTAATTCTATATTCTAATTATACCAATTGAAAATTGTGACCCTTTGTGTGGAAGATACCAGAAGGGATAGGATAATACGTGTCATATTCACTTCTGATCTTGTGTTAATAAAAATATTGCAATGTGCGAAATTTAAAGAGAAGCGGAAACATATATCGCATTTTATGAGCGTTTTGGTTATTCAAAAATTTGACCCCTTAGTAGGGCCTATGTTGTGAATGTTCGCATCTTGTATCAGTGTCATACAAATATTTGGATTTGCAAGTTTGTGCAAAATTGAATTATCCTTTTTTACCATAGTATAGAGGGTATATCAAATTTGTCATCCTGTTTCTAACTTCTCGAAATATACTTTTTAGACCCCACTCACACACATATACTAATCATAATCAAAGCATAACGCTTAATTGACGCCCAACGTGGGGCACGAATCCACGACCCTAGGTTTAAGAGCCTCATGCAGTACCGATTGAGCTAACCGGGCTTTTTTGTTTGTATTCACGAACTTTATCCAAAAACAATTACTGGATGGGGTCGGAGGCTTGCTAAAGGCTAGTGGAAAGATACCAATGCTGCGGCGAGCTTCGACGTGCAATACGCGTACACCACTCAAAATATACACTCAAAGCATAACGCTTAATTTATATATTCTTGATCAGAAATAAAATTCGAATGAAATGAAGTAGGTTGTTAAAATTGTACTCAGATGTGAGTTTGTTCTGCACGACTCTTGGTTTTGAATGGGCTTTATATGTCCACGTTTTGCTGCTTTAGTCACAGTTTTAACTCAAATTTGCTATAAATTGGTAGCATATATTCCCATTATCTAAGAAACATCTTTGCATAGAACTGTCAATGTAGGTCTAAGTTTTGATATGGTCCCCATATAAGTGTACCGCCGAATATTCGGTATTTTGATGATTTTAGCGACTTTATTCACTGAAATTTTGAATTTTATCAAATATGAGTATTTTAATGACTTTCACTGGAGTTTTATAAATTTTAGTATTTGAAGTTCCAAATGGCTAGTACATCCTATAACAGAAAATTTCATATGCATGCCCAGGTCTTCGGATAGACCCCACATAACGCTGCCTCTCTATATTATTGACCCAGTAGCAGCATTTTTCAATTCTTTTTTTGAAAATTTCTTCCCAATGGTGGAGGGTGTTCAACATACAGCCGAACTTGCTGTTTCTTTACTTGTCGGTTCTATAATGTAAATTATTTTCTGTGAAAATTTTGACCCTTAGGAGGAGGAACTGGAAGGAGTGGACCGATATTGTCCATCTACGAGGATATATTAATCAGATGCACCAAAAATTGCAAAGTCGGGATTAATTCAGGATTAATTGTGCGCTCGGACGGACTTGACTAGATCGACTCCAAACACACTAAAACTGACTTCGTCAAATTTTAAAGATACATGTTTTCTATGACAATTGATAGCTATGGAAAGTTAGACTTTTTAAAATATGTCTATAAGTGCCATCAATCACTATTTGAGCAGTATATGCTATAATTGTTATTGGGAACATAATATGAATAAAAATAAACAGTAAAAAATATTGCTAAGATCATAAAAATAACAAATATCGGGAGGTACAGTTATGCTGGCGTATATAGAGGGGATTGTATCCAATACGAACTTAAAAATACAACAATCAAGCAATCCATTAAAAATGCATTGTTTTATAATGGGAGAGAGAGAGAGAGAGAGAGAGAACAAGGCAATTATCTGTCAGAGAAGATGGTATCTATTTAAAACTCCAAATACCGAACTTCAAAAAATTCTCTTGAAACATTTGTCAAAAAATCATGCAATTATTGAAAAACTATTGGGCCCATGAGAAAATTCGGTTGAAAAATGTGTCTATATAATCATCCAAATACATTGGGGTAATGTTGAATTGGACTATACGAAAACGTAGACACGAAAAATTACGTTAAATAATGTGGGTGAAATCATCCAAATACCGAATATCGTAAGTATTCTATATGAGATAATGGGGAAATGTGGATCTGTCAGAAAACTTTAAGAAAATTCGGTTAAATAATGATACCAAATATTGGGAGGTACAATTATATGGGGTACAATTATATGGTTATGAAAGGTATAAAAATGTGTAGAAAATTGTCATGTCTGTTCCTGGCTATTAGGGGTTTTAACTATTTCAATTAATTAAATCAATGCTAAAAAGACTATGTAGAGCTTAATCTTCTAAAAATTATTTTATTATCCAATGAGCACAACTGTGAACGATTTTTAATTTTTTTCTACATCTTTGAAACAATATAAGCTATACATTCAGAGAAAACCTTATCGAATGTTTTTTTTCTGGTGGGGATATTTTTCAGAGAACTCTTAGATGAAACGATACTGTCTGATGTTTATTTCGTGGTTCTTTTAGAAACCCGTGTGAATATTATATTGTATCTAAAGTAGAAATCGTTTACTTCAATACTTTCAAAGTCCAAATGTTTTTATACTCTCCACCATACATAGTATGGAGGGTATATTAAGTTCGTTATTCCGTTTGTAACTCATCGAAATAATCATTTTAGACATAACAAAGTATATATATTCTTGATCAGCGTAAAATTCTAAGACGATTTAGCCCTGTCCGTCCGTCCGTCTGTTGCAATCACGCTACATTTAAAATGAATTAAGATAGGAAGGTATAATTTTGCAGATATCAGTATTTTGTCTGCAGGCAATTTATGTTCGAAGATGAGCTATATCGGTCCAAGATATCGTACAGCCCCGATACAACAGAACCCTCCGATATTCGGCATTTTGATGATTTTAGCCACTTTTTTCAATGCAGTTGTCTGAAAATTCTTACAAGAAGTTCCTTGTGAGTACTTTATCCCCTAAAAGAGAAATATCTATATAGGTCCACGATATCTTATAGCCCCCATATAAAGGAACTCCCCGACATTCGGTATTTCGATTTCAGCCAAAATTTTCAATTGAAGTGTCTTAAAAGTCCCAAAAGGAGTTCCCTGTGAGTACATTACCCCCTGAAGATAATTGTGTATATAGATCCACGATATCATATATACCCTATATAACGGTATTGCATTCGGTATTTTCATGATTTTAGCAACATTTTTCAATGCAGTTTTCTGAAAATTCTCACAAGAAGTTCCTTGTGAGTACTTTATCCCCTAAAAGAGAAATATCTATATAGGTCCACGATATCGTATAGCCCCCATATAACTGACCCCCGAAAATCGGTATTTTGATTTTAGCCAAATTTTTCAAAGTCACAAAAGGAGTTCCTTGTGAGTACATTACCCACTGAAGAGAATTGTCTACCCCTATATAACGGTTCCTCCCGATACTCGGTATTTTGATGATTTTTACGACATTATTCACCGGAATAGTTTCAAATTTCGTATATAAAGTTCAGATCAGTTACTACAGCCTGTGACACAAATTACTTATGCAGGGCCACGTCTTCGTATAATCCCCATATAAAGGTTTTCATTTAAACGATGTTTTTCCACTAATTTTTTTATTTTAAAATTTTCAAGTTTCTTCCAAATGGTGGAGGATATAAAAAAATGGTACAAAAAACTTAGCTGCTTTTTAAACTGTTAATATTGAAAATTACACATGTCGAGGCATGTATATGCCTATCCCGAAGAAAAGTTTCATGCTGGATTGAGTATTTCTAATGTTATACCAAAACATAGACATTGATTAGGACTATCCCTACAGAAAATACGGTTGAAAACTATGATTAAAACAACCAAAACACCTTAATTGTGGCGGTAACGTTATAGTGGAGTTATGATAAATGCAGACATTCTAATTTCTTTCACTTCCTCGGACCGATATAAACCATTTATTTTGGGGAAAAGAATTTCGGTGATACCACATATCCTATTCAATTCATAGTTCGGACAATGTTTTTCGTGAATGTAGTTTACCAATACCTCACAGACGACGTTTGCGGTTTCTCTTTTTTTTCAAATTGGAATTTGTCCACTTCACTCCATAAAAAGCCTTTCGTTTCATAAATACAATATTAATTTTTGTATTATATTTTTTATTTTAATATTATTGTTTTTTAATAAAAAAAAATATATAACATTGAACCTTTTAATTAAAAATTATACTCCATTCCAAGAAATTATTTTTCGTTATTTTTATATATTTTATTTAATATTTTATTTTATTTTTCTTCTTCTCTCACAAGCACATATAATTTTTTAATTCTCCAAAAAAAATCACAATTTCATTATCTGATATTTAAATTAAATTATTTATTTTTTTATTAATTTCAAAACGATTCGGCCGTTATGTTCACTTCACTTCAAATTACTTTTATCGGACTTTGCACGCAAAAAAAATCTAATCCTTCTGGCGATCGATGCAAATGTTGCGTTGGTATTAAAACTCGGTTATATAAATTTTCGATTCGTTGAGGTTTTTGCGGTAAAACATGAACGCGACCACTATATGAGGACCACAAATACGACAAAAATATCACACAAAATGTTGACGACGCAAAACGACGTCGTCGTCGTCGTCGGTGGCAAGGCGATATGGCCAAGAAAAAAAAAAAAACAAAACAAAATTGTTAATGGTTATGGTTGTGTTGTTGTTGATGTTGCAGCAGCTACTGTTGTGCCAGCAACACTTGTGAGCAACTGTTGTTGTTGGTTGGTTGGTTGACTGGTTGGTTTGTTGTTGTTGGTGGTGGTGGTGGTCTGGTATTGGTGTTAGGTTTGGTGAATAAGAAGAAGACGACTACGACGTCGTCGTCATCACTGCCACCGCCGTCGCCGTTGCCAATGATGAAGATGATGATGGTTACGATGATGCTGCTGATGGAGGTGGTTAGAAAAACGACGTATCTAGAAGAAAATGCAGAAGACGAATCAAACTGAAAAAAAAAAAAACAAAACGAAACGAAACTGAACGCCTTTACAAACATTTGGGGTTAAGGCGACAACACGCAACCATACATGTATGGCCTGGCTAGAAAAAGAATAAAACGAAGCAAGAACTGCTTAAGCTTTTAACGACAACAAAAAACAGCCATTCATATGGCAAGCGTGTGATAACAACTTACCCAAACCATGGCTGTTGCGCCCCACCAACTGCCGTACTGCTGGCTGCCTGCCTGGCATGCAGCATATTGTCATCACCATTTTTTGGATAACAGCCTCCCTCTCGCTCTCTCGGCTATCCAACTGCTGAGTTTGATGACGACAGCATTTTTAGCATAATAACGCCCCATTCATTGGATATCCTTTACGCCCGCTCGCTCGTCCGTCCAGTCATCCTTCCATACATCTGTCTGAGTATGCATAGAGATGTCTAATAGCGATACCACCAATGCCAACAACACCTTCATTTCCACTTATCAGCGGCAAGCTCTCTGCCTTGGCCGTCTGCCACCAAAAAAAGTTGGTCTCCTTCAGCATTCAAAGCAAAGGAAAAAATCTTTTCCTTCCTTGGCATTTCTTTTTTTTTTTTTTTGCGTCTTTTGACTTAACACAGAACCGCGAGAACCAGTAGCAGTGGTTTACTCTTGTGGTGTGCTCAATACCGCACCCGTAACCCAACACAGGACAACAAATATCTAGAGCTTTCTAAGAAAAAGAAAAAGTGAAAGAAAAAAAAAAACAAACCCCAAAATGATGAGTCGATATTCCAGCGCCATTATGCTCTCCCTGTTTATGAATGAGTTCGTAAACACAATTATTTGAAGGTGGCAACGAAGAGAGCGTCAGGACAATTTTCTTAAGGATTGTTTTTTCCAACGACAAAAAAAACAACAACACTCACAGCCATCACGTTAAATAACTCAAATGGTCCAGTTCCGCTAAACAACAAGGCCGAAGAAAATGATATTTGAGTGGAAAGGAAACACCACCCCCTTATGGAACGTAAAACTCATCGAGAGATGAGTAAGAATGTGTTTTTTTTTTTTTGCCTTTTGCAACTCAAACTGTCTTGAGAGAAAGCTCAATTGTGTTTTTTTCTTGACACTTTCTCACAATTTTATGTTCGAGTAAGAGAATGAGACTTTCGTGGATGGACTGAAACTGAGCTTCGTAAATTGGTCCTACGAACCAATATCATGGTCTCCTTAAATAGGATATGATGACAACATGACTGATAATTAATTATACCCCCAGCAATATGGCTAGAGAGGGTATATATTATCAAACTTGGATGGAGTTCGGAAATGGGCAGTTTCGGTTCACTTCCTCTGGTAACTCCCCCACAAAAGATCGACCATTTCAAAAAAAAAAAAAAAAATACAGAAAAAGAAAGGATAACCCGAATCCTAATATTTACATCAGCGCTAGGTCAGGTGCGAAAATGGACAGTATCAGTACACTCCATCAAATAGCTCCCCCCAAAAAAGGGTTAACAATTTGAAAAATTATGACCATTATAAAATGTAAGATGTAAGAGTCCGATTGTCTTCAAATTGCACACATCACAATATTTTTATTAACCCAAGGTCAGGTGCGAAGATCGAATAAATCGGTCCACTCCTTCCGGAACCTCCCCACAAAAGGTCAAAATTTTAAACATATTCATGAAGCTCATAAAATGCCAAATTGCGATACGATAGTTCTAAATAATGGAAAGAAGCTAAAGCTCTGATGTTGCGTTGCATATAAGTCCGCAAAAAGTGGTTTTGTAAAATTCGTGCGTTGGAAACACTGGCCATTATAAACAAAAAAGTATTTTGGAGATTTAATACCATATTTAGAGGTACACAAAATTCTAAAAGGAACCTAAAGTGGCATAGTTTTTGTAAGTGGTCGGAAAAATAAACGAAAGGTTACGAACTCAAAACACATAACTTTAAACTGCCAAATTTCAGAAGATACAGTTATTTGTGGGCTGTAAGAGAACCTGGACTTATACAGACTCGAGGGAGTAGATTCCATAACAAACTTTTAATGCCTAATTTTGTGGAATGTTGCTGAAATATTTAGAACACTAAATTTCGGGAAGAACCGTTACTAAATATTATAGCTACAGGAAAACGTGGAAAACTCCTTTCGAACTCTAAATACAGAATTTAGAGAAAAAAATCTGCAAGTAATTGTGGCATAAATTGTCAAAATACTCAATACAATGGGAATATTTGTAATTTTATTTTTTTTTACAAATTTACGGCCTACTTTCAGTTTACCTATCTCAATTAGTTCGAAATATAGCGTAACTACTTAGAATTGTACGCTGATCAAGAATATGTATATTTTGTAGGTGCTAAGGTGAAACTTTTGCACAAGCATCAGTCTTGGTATATAGGCGTGTGATAGGACAGGACATTCGTACTAAAAGGATACGAGAAGAACAAAAAATTGAATACTTTGTATTGGATATATGGAATGAGATGGAATTCTGAACATGACTTAATGGAGTGCAGGAAAGGAAAAATCAAGGTTGGAAAGTAAGTTTAATATATAAAGGTAATTTTGGAAATGTGTACTAAGTGTGCGAACTGAGGGTATACATCTGTTCTATTTTAACTTGTTGTTTTTGTATCTTGTTATACCCTCCACCATAGTATGGAGGGTATATTAAGTTTGTCATTCCGTTTGTAACACCTCGAAATATACATTTTAAACCCCACAAAGTATATATATTCTTGATCAGCATAAAATTCTATGTCGATTTAGCGATTATGGAAATCGCTCTAGCTTCCGAGTGAATTGAAGTAGGCTGATAAAATTTTACTCAGATGTGTCTTTGGTCTACAGAAATTTTGGTTTTGATATAGGGCCACGTTTAGGCATAACCTCCCTAAACTCGTTATTTTCATGAAGTTCCTAATGGGTACTACAGCCTGTTTCAGTAAATTGGCTATGCAGGTCTAGGTCTTCGTATAACCCCTATATTTTTACATTTTTTTTTAATTTTATTGAATGAAAGCAAAAAATGTGGGAAATAGGATCAAATTTTTGAATAAGTTTAGATTGGTTCGAATTGGTCACCTTTGGCAAGAATTATGGCCTTCAAACGGACAATGAAATCGTCACACGCCGCTCGAATGTTGCTCTGAGGTATTTTGGTCCATTACCGACGAAGCGCTTGCTTGGGGTGATCGACACCTTGGTATTTTTTAGTGCCAGCCTTGCTTTCCAAAATTACCCGGACACAATAGTCCAACGGATTGGTATCCGGAGATTTTGGTGGCCATTGTGGGCTGGAAATGAAGCGAGGAACCTCATTTTGTAACCATTCTTGGGTGGTGCGTGCTGCGTGCTATGGTGCTGAGTCCTGTTTGGAATGTCCAAGGTCTGCGGCCAAAATGTTTGCGTGCCCAAGGCTATAATACACCCTCCAGTATATTTTCGCGATAATATTCGGCATTAATTCTGATGCCACGTTCGATTAATACGAGCGGAGAGCGACCATAAGCTGTTATGGCGGCCCACACCATCACCATGGCCGGCGCTTGAGTTCTGGTGGCCAACCGAAGGTGCATATTTACAGCTGACCTCTTTGGCAAGTAAACACGATTATTTTGTTTGTTTACAATCTGCAGTTCGACAGTTCACCACTTTCGGCCAAGCGAAACAACTCTTTAGCTCTTTTAGCTATTTTCTTTCTGTTGCAGTTTAAGTTCTTGCACTTTTTGGAATTTCAATGGCTTTACCCCGAGCTCATTTTTCAATATTTGTCGAATGGAATATTGCAATATGTTCAGCTCACGAGCCATTTTTCGGCCACTGCGACGCGGGTTTCGATTAAGTCGCTTCTTTACTTTTCGAACCAGTTTTACTGATGTTGCTGTTTTCTTCTTATTTACATTTAAATGCTGGAGTACTCTAACGATAGCCACTTGTGGTTGTGGTTTTCCAGTCAAATATAAAGAAATCACACTATCACGCTTGAATTCCATCACGAATAACTTTTTTCTGGAAAATTCTCACCAAAATGCTTTTGTACGTTTGTAAACAATATAATGAGCTGTCACTGGAATAATTTTAATAGCTGTCGGAAGAGTGGCTTAGAAATGACAGCAGTCTGAAGTTGATTGTAGTTTTTTTCATATCACCCTATAGATTAAATGTAAACAAACCGTTAGGAATAAAGACCATCAGGGCTACATTTCAGAAAAATAGCAGCAAGTGATTTAAAAAAATTCGATATTTATAATTTCTAAATCTTAAAGAATTTCTCCAATAATATTGGAAATTTTAAGTAATTTTGTATAGAAGGGTATCTACTCTTTCCTTTTTTTGTGTTTGAAAATGTTAATATAACATTTATAAAAATCCCGCCAGGATAGAGTTAATTGTTTTTTTTTTTTTTTTTTAATTCCACACTTTGAGTAAAATGCTTATCCTGTACTATAACATTTAAATTCCTTCGTACGAGAAAACTCAAGGGTCAGACTCGGAATTATCCTAAAACAAATCTTTTCAAATAAGTTTGGTAAGTTTTGTTACATTTTAGTACAGGTTCTTGTCTGAACTCGATTTGTGTAAAAAAAAATAATCTCAAAACGTTCCAAACTCAAATATATGAGCCCATAGCAAAATATCTCCTTTCCCCCGACTTGGGATTCAAAGGTTCTGGTACAAAGAGAGGGTTCTCTTTTTTCTTCCCAATAATAATATACTCCTTGTTGTTCTTGTCTTATGCTCAGATTGTCTCAACTCAAATTTATGACTAAAAACCAAAAAATATCCCCATACCTCCCCCTGTGAAGGACAATATGCCTGCAATATTAAAAGGGGATCCCATCTTCCTTCCCATATCCCAATGTTTCTCCTGGCCCGCCTTAGTTATTTATTCCTATATTTTTGTTTGTCACTCAAAAATATTCTTCCCTTCTTTCTTTCCCGTTCCGGAACCATCCAACATTTGTGGGAGTTAAGTTTTATCCTTACTTCTCCTTGGTTCCTTACTCTCCTTTGTTCCTTTTTTGTCCCTTAAGAAAAAGCATGAGACTTTTTTCGTGGAATAAAAACATCCTTAGAGATATTCCTTCCCCTCTTCCTTATATCCCCTCTTTCTTTTAGCTCTCAACATATATTTGACTCATTGGGCTACAACTTAGATTGACAACTCAAAATTGCATTCCTGCTGCGGCGCGATATTAAAAAAAATTTCCTTAACTCCCCTTCCCATTTTACGAACAAAATACAGCATCCACTTTACCATTCCCTTTCCCGATTTCCCAATGTTTTTTTTTTTTTTTTTTTTTTTTTCTCGCTTCAGCCAGCTCTATTTGATTTGAGTGGAGTCGTTATTAAAAGGCACTCTAAGGGTGGCAAAAAATTTTTAGAAGGAGCAGAGTAAGGATGTGAGAATTAAAAAAAAAGATATTGGAAATGCTTTATGAAGAAATTCGTAAGAAATAATAACACCCACCCACCTTTGAAAATGGGATGAGGAGAGAAATAAATTGTATATATGGCACAGAGAGCGAAGACTGTCTTTTTTCGTATTTTGAGTTGTATTTAGAGTAGCATACCTCAAGGAGTTATTTTTTTTCCAAGAAGAGTAGTTTGCAAAAAAAATCTTAACCTCAAGATAAGAAAACCCCAAAAGCCTCAAATAGCGGTGGTGAAAAATTCAAAAAGAAAAAAAACTTGCAAGGATATTTCCAGCTTGCGCTCCTTCTTCTTCTTCTTTGCTTAAATCTTTGTTATTGGAATCCTGGCATTTTCATTGTATGCGTTCTCTGCTCGCCCCTATACAATTTGTGGCTAACATTTGTGGCTAAAGACAACCCATTATATTGTTGTTTCAGCCAACTATGTTATTGGTTAGCCCCAATAAATTTTTGTTGTAGATTTTTTTTGGCAAATAACAGAAGACAAGGACCTTTAAGTAGGAGGTCCTTGCTTGAAACGAGCAGAAAAAAAAATATAGAGAAATAAAACAAATGCACATCATTTGTCATAGACAGCTATTAATAAACCACATGGGTAAGGCGGAGTCTGATTTAGGATCGAACAAGAGCAACCCTCCTCTGCAAGAATGTCATCTCCAAAAACACCACCGACGCCACCACTACTACCCCAGCAGACACCTATTTCATCATAACTCACAAAGTATGGGCCAACCACCAAAGGTGGTGGCTCTGGTGGTGGTGGTGGTTTTGTGGTTTTATAATCAAAACCACAAGAATTTATAACACATTTTGTGGTTACAAATCCTCACACACACACATACACTGACACAATCTCAAATAACCAATGGCAGAGGTCCTTGGAAAAATTTGAACATAAAATGGCCTTCTTATCTCAAAACATCCACTTACTTTTGGCAAACCCTAACGGCAGTCGTGTTTTTGGTCATCGGCTTAATTAAATTCTTTCAATTTATTTTTTTTTAATTTCAATTTCCACTCTTCCCCCTCCCATCTGCCACCAAAACTTTGCTCTGGCTCCAGGTTATTTATAAACATTTTTCGCCATAATTCTTCAAATGTCTTCTTTTTAATTTGTTTTCCCTTCTACAGTTTTTCTTAATTTCATTTTCCCTACCATTGTTGTTGTTATTGGAACTGCTGCTACTCGGTCCGTAGGTCCTTGGATCCTTGGATCCAAGGAGCAAAAACAGCAACAACAACAAAATACAAACTCATTGCGGCTAAACGCGAATGGTCTCCCACTGACAACGTTTCGTGGTCCACCAAAAATATGCTAAAATGTATACCAACCAATCTTCGCAGACAACATTTTAACTCCCCTTACTTACTCGGGACCTTCTTCCGAGCACCTAGCCCTATATACATTGCGTTTATTAAAAAAATGATTTGCTTTAAGTATATAAAACTTGATGTATATACAACTGAGATTTATTAGTTTCTTCCAGTAAACAAGGACCCATAGCAAATGTATAACCTCCTTAGCTGAAAAATATCTGCGCCATCGCATTGGAAATTGTGCTTCAAATTTTTTATTTTCTTTTTTTTCTCATTTCTTCATGGCCAGCGTTTAGGCATTTCCTTGGCAAAATTTTCTGCTTCTCGCCACGGCGAAACATTTTCTTCAATTGCCGTCGGAAAAGAAGCAAATAGGACTGGGACAATTTTTTTTTAAAAAAGCAATTGCATTTCTGAAGGATTAAAAGGAATTCTATATTATTTCAAAGTGATATAAAAGAAGGTTTTTAAGGATATTATACTATAGAATAAAGTGAATTTTAAAAGAATATTTTTTAAAAACTAACCGGTCAGCAAACATGGATTGAATATTTGAATATTTTTCCAAGGACTCACTAAGCTATAAGTGTGAATATTTCTCATGGATTTTCAGAGCTGTAAATGTCGATTTTTTAAAAAGGACTAACACTTTTTAATTAGTAACACAGATATAAAGATAGATTTTAATTTATTTATTTGTTTATTATTATTATTATTATTTTATTTTATTTATTTATTTATTTTTTTTTTTTTTTTTTTTTTTTTTTTTTTTGAAGGACCAACTGTGCCATGAGAGTGTTTTTTTTTTTTAATATTTTCAAAGATCCACATAGCTATAAACGTAAACTTTTTTTATAATATTTTTGTAAGGATTTTTGTAACCTGAATTTTATTGAAAATATTTTTTAAAACTATAGACTTGGATTTTTTAAAAATAGTTTTTCAAGGATTCGCAGAACTAGAAATTTGATTTTTTTAAATATTTTTTTTAATTCGTTTTTTTTCCAACAACCATTTTTCGAAGGATAAGCAGAGCTATAAAGTTGAATATTTATTTCTTTCCAGGACTACCAACCATCAACAGTTATTTTTAAGAGCATTTTTGTAAGGACTAACAGGACTTTAGGACTTTAAATATTTGTTTAAGTACTAGCCAAACTATAAACTATGATTTTATAAGCAGAAGTTTTAAACGTTGATTTTTTTAAAAATATTTTTTCAAGGACCTACATATCAATAAACGTGGATTTTTTAAAAATATTTTTTCAAGGATCCACAGAGCTATAGACGTGGATTTTTAAAAATATTTTTTTCAAGGACCCACTGAGCAATAAACGTGGATTTTTTAAAAATATTTTTTCAAGGACCCACCAAGCAATAAACGTGGATTTTTAAAAATATTTTTTCAAGGACCCACCAAGCAATAAACGTGGATTTTTAAAAATATTTTTTCAAGGACCCACCAACCAATAAACGTGGATTTTTAAAAATATTTTTTCAAGGACCCACCAAGCAATAAACGTGGATTTTTAAAAATATTTTTTCAAGGACCCACCAACCAATAAACGTGGATTTTTAAAAATATTTTTTCAAGGACCCACCAAGCAATAAACGTGGATTTTTTAAAAAAAATTTAAGGATTATCAGAGCCATAAACGTCGATATTTTAAAAATATTTCTTCAAGGATTATTAAAGCCATAAACGTGGATTTTTTAAAAATATTTTTTTAAGGATTATAAAAGCCATAGACGAGGATTTTTTTAAAATATTCTTTCAAGGATTATTAAAGCCATAGACGTGGATTTTTTAAAAAATATTCTTTCAAGGATTATCAAAGCCATAAACGTGGATATCTTAAAAATATTTATTCAAGGATTATAAAATATGTATTTCAAGTACCCAATATTTCTTCAAGGATTATAAAATATATTTTTCAAGAACCCACAGAATAAAATAACGTGTATTTTTTAAAAATGTCTCTTCAAGGATCCAGAAAAGATTTCTTAAAAATATTTTTCAAGGACTTATTAAAAATTATTTTAAGGACCCACTTGTTTTTTTTTGAAATATTTTTTCAAGGACCCACAGGAGTAGCAGGCATTAATTATTTAAACATATAAGGACTACAATTTTTTTAATAAACTAGGTTTTTTCAAAATATTTTTTCAAAGACCATCCAAGCTATAACGTGGATTTCTACAAATATTTTTTCAATTATTAGAAGAGCCGACAGAACTGTAAACGCGAGCTTCCAAAAATGTACCACACATACCAACAGAGCCACAAACCTGTATTTTTAATAACTTAATTTTTAAAGTGTTTTAATATTTTTGATTCCATTTATAACTCATAGAAGTGATCTATTTAGGCCCGAAAAAATCATCAGCGTAAAATTCTTATCCGATATAGTTATGTCTGTCCGTCTGATGTAATCACGCTATCTTCCGAAGGAATTGAGATAAGTACAAATTCTGAAATTTGACACCCATGTGTTTTGGATCCGGACCTAGACCAAGTTCGAAGATGGGCTATATCGGCCATCTTCTTTGTATAGCCCCCATTTAACAATACCCCTACATTCTAAGCATTTTGACGACTTTCGGTGACATTCGGCACATTTTTCAACGGATTTTTCTGGAATTTCGTATTTGAAGGTTGCTACGGATTCCTATCCAGCTTGCAAAAATTCAAAAGTTAATATAGATGCACATTGTGGTATATCTCCCATATAACGGTACCATATTCGGGGTTCCGATGATTTTTCCCATTTTTTTTTTTTTTTTTTTTTTTGAAAATTGTCTGAAGTTTTTTGTATTTGAAGTTTCTATCTGATTTAAAAATTGTCGACATAGGTCCTTATTTTGACTTTGCGTATAAAAGCGCGCTCATCACTTTTTGAAGTATTTTAAAAATCGAAAAATTAAGTGAAATATTGCTGAATCTGCAACAACGTTTTTTTTTTACTTCGAAAAGGCTACATATGTGTACTAGCTGAACACTTTGAACTGACATTTATGAATGTAATTTATCTTACAGTGGTTCACAACATGCATTAGCCAGCAAAAAAGTGATTAAGGAATCTGTCATTTTAAAAAAATTTAACCAAAGAAAGTTTTAACTCTTAAATAACATGAATTGTATCGTATATGTGTGTGCATGTATGTTATGTCACATAAAAAGTTGTGACAGGTGTCAAATATCAAAGTGATAATGAAATTTTATAAAAAAAAAGTGTTAGAATTAACAAATTTAAGACGAAGACAAATTATCAGTCCATGTTTTGCTCTCAAAAAAAAATTAGAATGGCAACAAAATCGCATTAAAAATTCCTATAATGGTAGGACTTATATCCGTTGGAAAGGAAGTAATCAATTGAACGAGGTAGGTATATAAGTTTTAAATATGTTAGATTTATTAAAAAAAGTTAACAATTAGTGATGAACAATGTGATTTTTGGAGGAATCATCACTTTTGATATCGTCCTGCTTTTTAGGAATATAAACAAACGTGTTGCATGTAATTCGTTGGAAACGCGGCGGAATTTTCAAAATGTCGAAAACCCTGCCCATTGAAATTTTAAAATACTAAATTACCCCTTCAAATTTCGAACCTTTCGAATTGTAACTTACATGGTCACTTTGATATTCATCATTTAATTCAAGGGCCTTCATATGGTCTCTCTCTCTCTTTGGGAATAAATAGAACGGCGTTCTGCCTCCCTGGGTAGTAAAATTGGGTATTTTTTTCTTTATTTTTTTATTTCATTACTAACATTCCAAGGGCCCGCTATTTCGTCAGCATCTTCGAATTTTAGATTCGTTGTGACCTCTATATCAAATTTTGGGATTACAAATCTATACATTGACTCAATACCAAATATAGTAACATTTAGTACTTATTGTACAATCGTAGTACACTTTTCCAAAACCACCTCTATAACCCAATTCCAGATACCTTAATATCAAATTTCGGAATTCCAGCTCTGTCCCTTCCCCCCAATACCAAATTTAGTACCATCTAGTACTCTTTGTACAAATATCGAATACATTTCCTGACCACTGCCAAATTTCTCTTACAGATATCACTAGTAGAGGTACACGTTTCTGAAACCATCCCCAGATCTCAATTCCAGGACTTCACTATCAAATTTGAAGATTCCAGAACTAGCCCTTCACAAAATACCAAATTTAGTACCATTCCTTACTTTTCGTACAATTATCGTGCATTTCCGTAACCGCCATTCTTCTCTCCACCCTAGACAACAACAATGATAGATCTATTGCTTCATGCAATACCATTTTAGTACTATTTAGTTCTTTTCGTACAATTATAGTATACATTTCCAACACAACCTCCATATCTCAATTTCAGATACCAACACAGACCTCAATATCAAATTCCAGCCCTACTCCTTAACCCAATACCAAATTTAGTACCATTTTGTACTTTTTGTACATATACAAACACAGATACCTTCAGTAATCTAAATATCAGTCTCCAGAATTTTATCTCTTCCCTTAAGCTAATACCAAATTTAGTACTATACGTACATGTATAGTACACATTTCCCAAACCACCTCCGTATTGAAATTCTAAATACCAATAGAGACGTAATATCAAACTTCAGGACCAGGCTATGCATGAACAACAACCCTAATAGAAAAATTCAAATTTCAAGCACCAATACCAAATTGTACCAAATATAGTACTTTTCGTACAATTGTAGTACAACTCCAGATCTCAATTCCAGACACCAACAGAGAACTCAGGATCGCAGCCTTATCCCTTCATCCAATTCTCTACATCTATCCTACATTCTATCAGTGACTCTCATTCCAAATTTCAGAATTCCAGTTCCATCGGTTCAATTCCAATTTATACCAAACTTAGTGCCATTTGGTACTCTTCGTGCACGAATTTAAAATTTTCGAAAACTTCCATATCCCAATCTTACTCTCCTCCAGTTATGTTAATTTGAAATTTTCAGGATTCCAGCTCTATAGTTTCACCCAAATCGAAATTGTACCAAATTAAGTACACATAAGTACGAATTTCCATACCTGCATCATACTGTCTAAAAGAAATCTTATTTTCAATTTTCACGATTCCCACTCTTCCGCCTCATCCAAAATTTAAATGGTACCAAATTTAGTACCATTTAGTACATACGTACGAATTTCCAAAACCACCTACATACCTCAGTTTTTAATCTAAATCTTATTTCTAAATTTCGAAAATTTCCTACATATCTCAATCATAATGTAAGTAATGTAAATACACCCCGCCAGTAAATAAATTTAAAATTTCAGGATTCCAGCTCCATTCGTTCCCTTAAATTCAAATTTTAATAAATTTAGTACCTTTTAGTACTTTTTGTATACATGAGTACACATTTCCAAAACTACCTCCTTACATCGACATGTGAATGGTTAGAGCTAAAAATTATCTCTGACCGTTCACATGATACGAAATGGTACCAAATGTCGTACATTTTAGTACTTTTCGAACACTTTTAGAGCGAACATCCAAAAACCCTTTGGTACATCTATCATACGTTCTACTGCTCCCTTAAATGTAAAGGGTACCATATTAAGGCCCTTTTAAAAATTTTCGTACTGTTCTAGTTCGAATTTCCCAAAAACCCAGCCTAATCGGACCACTTCGGACCAAGAGTGACCATCGCCCAAAATTTCAAGAATCTAGCTTTAGCCGTTTTGCCATCAATTACTTAAAGGACATTATCAGATATCTTTCTGCAAAGACAGCAGGGGCCTTAGAAGGCATCATAACTATTCGGAAAAAGGCTTACAATAAAAATCTACATTAAATATACTTACAGCTGGGCCTATGCACATCTAATAATCCTGGTAGTTCCACTACTTTAACTTATATCAAATAACCACTTGCCTTATATTTCACTAGTTAACCAAACTTTTCATATGACCCGCCTATCACCGAAATATTTAGGCCATAATTTGTAAAGGATTTATAAACGCCGTTGCTTTGTCATATTTCATTCACTTTCTTCACTTGTTTCTCTCTCCTCGCTCTACCTCTCCCCCTCTAACTCACTCCTTCATCCAACACTCAACATTGTCATTCGTTCGCTTGTGCTGCAATGTGGCACAATAATAAAAAGAGGTTTTCATGTTGATTTACTAAACGCTGTGTAAATAACCCGATGAACGAAACCTCGGTTACCCTTCTGTCATTGTTGCTGAGGTTGACAAATGTGTCAGAATGCAAATCCGCAACAATTAAAAGAAAAATCAACAAAACTTGGCAAAGTGAATACACAAAAGCGCCTCTCCCACCCCTCCCCCTTGTTCTTGCTCTCTACGACACAATAACAACAACACAAATAAAGTGGAACAATATGAGAAGTGGTTGTAGTGGCACAAGACGAGGCGAGGAGGGCCATAACAAATGACAAATAATTGTTATATTTTTCACAAGGATTTTTTGTTGTTGGTGTATTATTCTGAAACAAGTTGGAGAACAATTGCAACAACAAGAAGAGGTACATCTGCAACTGTGGCTACCATTGCAACGGGAACGAGGTACAAATCTAGCCCTTTTACTTTACTCTCGGCATGTGTCAACAAATGCCGATTCTTTGCCTTCCTCGTCTGCGCTTCCTCCCATCTTTAGATTCATTTTTTTTATTTTTCAGAACTTCCGGCGCTAAACGAGTGAATGCAGAAGAAACGAAACAAAAATCGAGAACAACACATTTGAAACTCACAAAGAATACAACCAAAGGCTGAGAACGCCAGCGGCCGTGGCTAGATAGGTGAATAGGCGGTTGGGGGCAATTTGTAGCTCTCGCATCGGGGTAAAAAAGAGTGTTGTAAACGGAACCATTAAAATTGCTTTTAGGCCACACTTGTAACACTTGAAGCTGAGACGAACCGATGACAAAATGATGGCCAGTAGAAAGGGAACAGGCGGGCGAGAGGGCATTACCACTTGGGATGGCGATGCGTGTTTTTAGGTTATGTTTTAATTGGCCATAAATAAACATTTCCACAGAGATGTTGAACACACACATACATGCATACAACTCAGGTGGATAAGTACGTCTTCTCTAATTAGAAATGTATGTGTGTACGTACATATAAAATTAAGGCATTAATGCCGATTCGAAAATTTGCGATTGTTTTCTCAATTTCAGGAGAAACGGCATTCTGCCATCTGAAGAAGGTGTATATAACTGCAGAAAATTTTCTTTGTACAGAAGATCGTAAGGGTTTCTTTATAGCCCCAACCATGTGGCTAAGGAGGGTATATATCATTCGATACGACCAAAACGCGCCTCATAACTCTCGAAAGGAGTATTTGATATGGTTCAAACTTAGCACATCGTAATATTATTGTAAAAGTTTTATAGAGATGGGCAACATAAGACCACTCCTCCTCCCACTAACAAAAAGTAAACATTTTTATTTTATACTTTGTCATTCCGTTTGTAACTCCTCGAAATACTCATTTCAGACCCAACAAAGTATATATATTCTTGATCAGCGTAAAATTCTAAGTCGATTTAGCCATGTTCGTCCGTCTGTTTTTCTGTCTGACCGTCTGTCTGCCTGTTGTAATCACGCTATCTTTCAAACAAATTGAGATAGAAGGCTAAAATTTTGCACACGTGTTTATTTTTCCAGTAGGCAGGTTTAATTTCGTAAATGGGCCACGTTTTCATATAGCCCCCAAATATAAGTACCTCCCAATATTCGGTATTTTGATGATTTTAGCGATATTATTCACCGGAATTGTTTCAACTTTGGTATTTGAAGTTCGAAATGGATACTACAGCCTATGGCAGAAAATTATCTGTGCAGGTCCACGTCTTCGTACAGCCCCCATACAACGGTACCTCCCGATATTCCCTATTTTGATGATTTTAGCATCATTATTTAACGAAATTGTTTGAAATTACGTATTTAGAGTTCGTAATGGAAACTACAGTCGTTGACAAAAAATTGTCCATGCAGGTGCAGGTCTTCGAATAGGCCCCATACCTCCCTATATTCGGTAGGTACAATACCCACCGAAATTTTTTGAGATGTCGTATTTGACATTCGCAATGGATGCTATAGCCTGTGACAGAAAATTGACTATGCTGATCCAGGTCTTCGCACAGCTCCGATATAACGGTACCTCCCTATATACGATATTTTCATGATTTTAGCTACATTATTCACCGTTTATTTCAAGTTTCGAATTTGAATATGGTAATGGATTATGACAAACAAGGCCTATGTAGGTAAACCTCGTATAGACCCCAATATAAGGCTATATTCGGTATTTTTTAAATTTTAACAGAATTTTTAAGGACTTTATTTTTTGAAAATTTCCAAATTCGTTCCAAATGGTGGAGGGAATTCAAAGTTCGGCCCGGGCGACCTTACTGCTTTTTAACTTGTTAAGGACTAATTTACCTCATAGAAAGAGAAAGCATAATTAAATATTGCGTGAAAATTGACATTATCGACCCACTCCCTAAAGTGCTTCCCCACAAAGGGTCATCATTTGGAATAATTAAAACACTTATAGAAGGTGAAATAAAATCCCGATTTTCTTCATAGACAAGGCACGGTCGACGAAGGGGTTTTTGTTGTAACAGACAAAACCAACTTACATGGTTATGCTACTTCGTTCAGGCTGAACGAAAGCATAACAAGTGGAGAAAGATGAAAATGTTTATAAGTGCGGTTGTAAGATTTAGAAGACTTTCCAAGAGAATTTTAGTTTTATTTAATTCTTTGGTTCCTCTTCTATTGAGCTTACGATCTCGTCACTTGGGTAAAAAATGTTTTTTTGTCATAGAAGTTATTTTTAAAATAACTTCTGGGGAGAATATCCCAGACAAAAAACAAGGGAACTGATGAGGATTGGTGGCTCTTTCCGAAACCTAGGTATTCCCTGCCTTACCCCCTGGTAAACATTGCCATCGTTATCCACTAATAAACAAACGTTGTTTTTATAACAACAACAAAGGGATAAGCCTGACCATTTTGCAACAACAAGATTTTCTTCAAATATAAAAATCTGGTGTTAAAATGAGATATATCGGCCCACTTCTTCACTTCACTTCTTCTGGTACATCTTCCACGACGAGTCAACCTTTTTAAATATCCATCTTCACAACATATCTTGTATTGACAGAAATATTGATTTGTGCCCATTCTGAAAGGAATTGGATGCTCGTTTCGCGTTTTGAAACCTACCTGGCTATTCAAAATGTTGACCCTTTTGCGGTGAAGCTACTTCATGGAGTAAGCCGATATTGTCCAGTTTCGCACCTGATATAGCAACCATAAAAATTTTCTGATTTACAAAGTTTGCACATACAGGGTGAGATGAAAAAGCTGCAATCAACTTCAGACTGCTGTCATTTCTAAGCCACTCGTCCGACAGCCAAAATGATTTCAGTGAGAGCTGATTATATTGTTTACAAGCGTACAAAAGTATTTTGGTGATAATTTTTCAAGAAAAAAAAAAATAATTCGTGATGGAATTCAAGCGTGGTAGTGTGATTTCTTTATATTTGGCTGGAAATCCACAACTATCTATCGTTAGAGCACCCCAGCATTTAAATTTGAAAAAATCGTTTATGTCTCGTACCATCGCTCGTTACCTTGGTAGCGTAGCTCGACGTCAAGGAAGTGGACGGAAGAAAACAGCAACGTCAGCAGAAATGGTTCGAAAGGTAAAGAAGCGACTTGATCGAAACCCGTGTCGCAGTGGCCGAAAAATGACTCGTGAGCTGAACATATCGCAATATTCCATTCGGCAAATATTGAAAAATGAGCTCGGGGTAAAGCCATTGAAATTCCAAAAAGTGCAAGAACTTACACCGCAACAGAAAGAATATAGACTCAAAAAAACTAAAGAGTTGCTTCGCTTGGCCGAAAGTGGTGAACTGCCGAATTTGGTTTTCTCCGCTCCAATGAGAAAAGATTCGTTGTCCGGCAGTTTGTAAACAACCAAACTGATGGTGTTGACTTGCCAAAGAGGTCAACTGGAAATGTGCACCTTCGGTTGGCCACAAGAACTCAAGCGCCGCCCATGGTGATGATGTGGGCAGCCATAAAAGCCGATGGTCGTTCACCGCTTCTATTAATCGATCGTGGCATCAGAAAAATACCGAATATTAAAAATGTGCACCTCCTATTGGCCACCAGCACTCAAGCGCTGGGCATGGTGATTGTGTGGGCCACCATAACAGCCGATGGTTGCTCACCGCTCGTATTAATCGACCGTTGCATCAGTATAAAAGCCGAATATTATCGCGAAAACATTCTGGACAGTGTATTGAAGCCTTGGGCACGCAAATATTTTGACCACAGACCTTGACCATTCCAACAACAACAGACCTTGGACATTCATCGCACTTACCACGCGCCACCCAAGAATGATTACAAAATTAGGTTTCTCTCTTCATTTCCAGCGCAGATCAAAATAAATGCCGAATATTATCGCGAAAATATTCTGGAGGGTATATTAAAGGCTTGGGCACGTAAACATTTTGGCCGCAGACCTTGGACATTCCAACTGGACTCAGCACCGTCGCACTCAGCACGCGCTACCCAAGAATGGTTACAAAATAAGGTTCATCGCTTCATTTCAAGAGCAAAATAGCCAACAAAATCTCCGGATACCAATCCGTTGGACTATTGTGTCTGGAGCATTTTGGAAAGCAAGGATGGCACTAAAAAATACCAAAGTGTCGATCACCTCAAGCCGGGAGTGGGCCAAAATACCGCAGAGCAACATCCGGACAGCGTGTGACGGTTTCATTGGCCGTTTGAGGGCCCTAATTCGTGCCCAAGTTGACCAATTCGAACAAATCTAAACTTAATGTAAAATTTGATGCTATTTCCGACAGTTTTTGATTCTATTCCATAAAATTTAAGGAAAATATAAAAAAGGATGGCATATGACTTTGTTGCATTTTTTTTATCTCACCCTAAAAATCAGTTCGATGACTTCATACATTGATTAAAAAACATATTGTAAATTTTGAGTACCCAAAAGGCCTAACGCGAACTCTTGGAACGAATCTTAAATTTTAGGATGGGCTTTTCACAAAGTAGCGGACACTTGCAAGTATATTTATATAATCCAAAAAATGTGTATAATAATTTTCTCTTACGAGTTTTAGTTTTGTATTCATAGCAATGACTTCTGAATGCTCTGCCACTGCCTACCCACCATTGAAACAACAAACAATTCAATACGTCACACAATTTATTAGCGTTTTTAGTTACAAACTTTTGTTCACAAGTGGAGTGGGATGTCGTTCCTTGGTTTTTTGCAAACTAAACTACCCTTTTTCATTGGTCTTCGAATCTCAAACCACCACCCTCCAACCCAAATCACCGTGTTCATTTGCAGTTCGCAGCGTATGTTCGATGCTATTTGGCAAATTACTTAAGTCTATTTAGTTGCGAAAAAAACAAAGACTTTTGATTTTATTCAGGGTTTTGTTGTTTCTTTTTTTATGCGATTCCTGCTCCCTTTGTTTTTGGTGTTGCTGTTCTTGTTCTTATTAGTGTTACAGCGATCAATGAAAACAAACCATAAAAAGCGGTTACAGCTCCCATGTGTGTAATCCCAGCCAAAAAATAAATTTTCTGCTGGCAAATGTGAATCGTGGTAGGTATTGCAAAAAAAAAAAAAAATGGCCATAAAAAATGGAATGCCTCCTTGTTGTGGATTTGGGGGTAGCGGAGTTAAAATGAAGAAGAAGAGAAATTAGAAGGTCGTCTTATGTTTTTAAAATTTAAAAACAATTTTCGTGTAATATTTGGCCTTGATCAAAGGCACAGATTTCACTTTTCATTTTTAAGATTTTTGTGGATAGGGGTGAGAGGGTTGTGTTTCTAATAGGGCGGCACATGTTATTGCAACATATGCAGCATCATGAATGCATAAATGGACGAATTTGAGTTATTCTCTAGATTTAAAACAAAATATATTGTCGTTAATTATTGTTTTTAAGAGACTTTTTGAGGTTTGCTAAATTATGGAAAATTTAGTTTTATTAGCTGATATGTTGCTGAAACGTCAAAATACGGAAAATCTGGAGCTACGGTTTTATGGGTGCTATAGTAAATACTGCACCGAAATCGAATAGTTTTCGCGGCGAGAAATTATTCCAGATGAGGAACTGAAATGTAAAATTGCAGCTGATTCGGTTCGAAATTTATGCCAAATACTTAAAAAGGCCGAAAATAGCTATACAGGGTGAGATAAAAAATCTGCAACGCTATTATTTTTTTTTTTAATTTTATTGAATGAAAGCAAAAAATGTCGGAAATAGCATTAAATTTTAGAATAAGTTTAGATTTGTTCGACTTGGTCACCTTTGGCACGATTTATGTTGCTCTGCGGTATTTTGGTCCATTCCTAGCGAAGCGCTTGCTTGAGATGATCGATACTTTGGTATTTTTTAATGCCAACCTTGCTTTCCAAAATACTACAGACACAATAGTCCAACGGATTGGTATCCGGAGATTTTGGTGGCCATTGTGCGCTGGAAATGAAGCGAGGAACCTCATTTTGTAACCATTCTTGGGTGGCGCGTTCTGAGTGCGATGGTGCTGTTGGAATGTCAAACCTCTGCGGCAAAATGTTTGCGTGCCCAAGGCTTTAATTTACCCTCTAAAATATTTTCGCGTTAATATGCGGCACTTATTCTGATGCCACGGTCGATTAATTCGAGGGGATAGCGACCATCGGCTCTCCGGCCCGCACCATCACCATGGCCGGCGCTTGAGTTCTGGTGGCCAACCGAAGGTGCACATTTTCAGCTGACCTCTTTGGCAAATAAACACGATCATTCTGTTTGTTTACGAACCGCTGAACAACGAATGTTTTCTCATCGGAAAAAACCAAATTCGGCAGTTCACCACTTTCGGCCAAGCGAAGCAACTCTTTAGCTCTTTTGAGTCTATTTTCTTTCTGTTGCGGTGTAAGTTCTTGCACCACCCGAGCTCATTTTTCAGTATTTGCCGAATGGAATATTGCGATATGTTCAGCTCACGAGCCATTTTTGCGGCACTGCGACGCGGGTTTCGATCAAGTCGAACCATTTCTGCTGATGTTGCTGTTTTTTCTTCCTTGATGTAGGGCTATGCTACCATTAGCGATGGTAAGAGACACAAAAGATTTATTCACATTTAAATGCTGGAGTGCTCTAACGATAACCAGTTGTCGTTCTCCAGCCAAATATAAGAAAATCACGCTATCAATCTTCGATTCCATCACGAATAACTTATTTTCTGGAGAATTCTCAGCAAAATGCTTTTGTACGCTTGCAAACGGTATAATGAGCTGTCACTGGAATAATTTTGACAGCTATCGGACTAGTGTCTTAGAAATGACAGCTGTCTGAAGTTGGTTGCAGTTTTTTCATCTCACCCTGTATATAGCAAATTTCAGTTGACACTACAACCTTTCCCGGAATCAGGCTACGAATGCCTACCTCTAGAAAAAAATTTCACGAAAAACCGAGATATTTTTTTGGCCCCAATTCGTCTCAAATCTCGTGGCCCGCACAATATTTTCTCGACCCATATTTTGGTAAATACTTCACTAGATGACTATTCAGAACCACACCATATCTCCTTTTTCAGCAACCCATTTTTTTGGTTGAGGATCTACGAAATGCCTCTAATTAATAAATGGATTACAGTTCTTCTTATAAAATATTCATTCAAGATTCGCAAGTTCTAAATAGAGTTTAGACTTAATAAGGAGGAATATAAGGAGGGACACTACATTGTCCAACTAAATTGCATATATCCCAGAGTTCATCCTTCTCACGTTTTTCCAGTTCAATCAAGTTAAAGAATTTTTTCAATCACTTACACTTTACAATTTTTTTAATTCGAATTTTGAGTTGCAATTTCTGCCACCCTCAAAACAATAGAAAAAGGCCCACCACCCTGGGACAGAAACATAAACTAATTGACAAAATTCCGGCAGCAAGAAAAAACCATTTGAAATGAAGGCAGAAAAAAAACAAACTTTATTGGTTTTGTTAGCAATTGATTGGGTATCAGTTAAACAAACCATTACAATTTATTACACCATTTTCAAATGGCAAGATATGGGGAGGTTAGGAGGTGTGGGGTGTTAATTCTATTGCCCAACGAAAGAATGAGCACAAAAGTCTATTATTTAGGACCAAGGCCATATATAAAAAAAAAGTTCCAATACCCCAAAGAAACCTGTTATTAAATTTGTCACAAATTTCAATGGGCATCCAAAATAAACGATACAGGTTGTTTTTTCTCTTCGCAACAATCCAGTAATGGCCAACCACCACTCCAGTGGCCACCAATATATCCACCATACGCCATAACAAGAACCAGTAAAAAACACCAAAAAAACTTTACAACTTGGGAAGTTATAGCTGGTCTGTGTGTGTTTGGAATCTATAATCATTACAACATCATTTAAAGTATCCCCCTGGCCATCCCTCACCTTTCTATAGTTGTTTCTGTTTTTTTGTTTCTTTGCCAGTTAACCTTGGCCATAAATTCTTGTAGCCATTAAGAAAAAGTGTATAAATATGTGTGCCGATGTCCTGTTAAAAAAGGACATCATTATCAATATCGCCCTCAGGACACATAGCTTCCATCTTTCTTATGTGTTTTGGCAAATAATGTTAATAATGTCCTCTTCCCCCATTTTGTGCAGGAGGAGGATAGAGTCTATAAAAAACGGCTGACCATTGTCAAATTTAATGTGAAGGAAAAGGCTGTTTTCTTTTTTTCTAGACTATACGATACAATTTTTGGCCGAAGTAGGGGTGGGAAAAATGGAATAGACAGTGGGATAAGAAAAAACATTATTTGAAAATAATACTGGGCAAAAACTTATTTTTTTAAAATACGGGGAAAATCTAGTAGATTATGAAAATAGAGCCAAAAATGGTTAAGGCATCTTTATCGGAGTTTTTAATGTTTTGATCGAAAAGTAGTCTAAGTACAGGGGAAAAGTTCTCCCCCCTCTTACGAGATTTGTGAAATTTTCGAATAAAGATTATTCGAAATCCATTAATTTTAGGTGTACAGTGTATCCGGCAATATTGCAAATGAAAATACATATACCTCGTATTTTCATTTGCAATATTGGTCTGACATTTTAACCCTCAAGCGAGGCAACAAATGGGTCTTTTTGGCACTTTTTCTACAGTATGTCAAAAAGTCAAAATATTTCACAGAATTGTTTGTCATAAAATTTTACTATAGGCCCTAGAAGAAGTCAAGAATCTAAATCCTACCTAAACACGAGTAATGCGGTGTGAGATAAAAAAAACTGCAACAAAGTCAAACGCCATAATTTTTACATTTAAAAAAAAAAAATTATTGAATGTAAGCAAAAAATAGCATCAAATTTTAGAATAAGTTTAGATTTGCTCGAATTGGTTACCTTTGGCACGAATTATGGCCTTCAAACGGACAATGAAATCGTCACACTCTGCCCGAATGTTGCTCTGCGGTATTTTGGTCCATTCCCGGCGAAGCGATGGATTGAGGTGATCGACACTTTGGTATTTTTTAGTGCCAACCTTGCTTTCCAAAATACTCCAGACACAATAGTCCAACGGATTTGTTTCCGGAGATTTTGGTGGTCATTGTACGCTGGAAATGAAGCGAGGAACCTCATTTTGTAACCATTCTTGGGTGGCGCGTGCTGTGTCCTGTTGGAATGTCTAAGGTCTGCGGTCAAAATGTTTGCGTGCCCAAGGCTTTAATACACCCTCCAGAATAGTTTCGCGATAATATTCGGCATTTATTCTGATGCCACTGTCCGATAATACGAGCGGAACGCGGCCATCGGCTGTTATAACAGCCCACATCATCTCCATTGCCGGCACTTGTGTTCTGGTGGCCAACCAAAGGTGCACATTTTCAGCTGACCTCGAAACACGATCATTTTGTTAGTTTACAAACTGCTAGACAACGAATGTTTTTTCATCGGAGCGGAGAAACCCAAATTCGGCAGTTCACCACTTTCGGCCAAGCGAAGCAACTCTTTAGCTCTTTTGAGTCTATCTGTTGCGGTGTAAGTTCTTACACTTTTTGGAATTTCAATAGCTTTACACCGAGCTCATTTTTCAATATTTGCCGAATGGAATATTGCGATATGTTCAGCTCACGAGCCATTTTTCGGCCACTGCGACGCGGGTTTCGAACAAGTCGCTTCTTTACTTTTCGAACCATTTCTGCTGATGTTGCTGTTTTCTTTCGTCCACTTCCTTGACGTCGGGCTACGCTACAAGTTTACGTTAACGAGGGATGGTACGAGACACAATAGATTTATTCACATTTAAATGCTGGAGTGCTCTAGCGATAGCCACTTCACGCTTGAATTCCATCACGAATAACTTATTTTCTGGAAAATCCTCACCAAAATTCTTCTGTACGCTTGTAACCAATATAATGAGCTGTCACTGAAATAATTTTAACAGATGTCGGACGAGTGGCTTAGAAATTACAGCAGTCTGAAGTTGGCTGCAATTTTTTCATCTCGCGCTGTATATAAATTCCTATCGTTTAGATAAGATTTAGACTCTTGACGTCTTCTAGGACCTATATTATAATTTTATGACAAATAATTTTGTAGAATATTTTGACTTGCTACGATCCCGTTTAATTGGAGTTTTAACCATATTTTAAAAAATGGACGAAAAAGACCACTTTCTTGGCTCGCTTGAGGGTCAAAATTTCCGACTGAAACATTCCTTGTATTTTTATCTGCAATATTCCCGAAAACCATATATACCTAAAATGGACAGATTCCGAGGAATCTTAATTCGAAAATTTCCCAAAGTGTGGAAGAGGGTAAAGCCCTATTTTGTTTATTTTCCGATGTAAGCTTTGAAACTTCCTTTTATCTGTACTGTCATAATCTGTTTTGTCGCACAGTGTAGTCTGTCCGAAAAATTATTTACCAAAAACATTTACCTGAAACTTTATTCAATAATCCACTGTCCACTTCACCCTAAGAAAAAACCTTATCGAACCAAACGTTAGAATAAAAATTGGCAACCTGAACCGAATTCCGTACAACACTTATTGGTAAAGTTCGCAAATTGAATTGGTATAAATTTCCGATAGGTACTTAAGTTTTTTTTTTTTGTTGGACCTTCCTCTTTATCCTCGCATGGCAACATGATACGCATAGCAATATGTTTTGCCCAAATAAGTCCACTAAACAACTCCAAGTATATTTTTCCCAACAGTCCAATAAAAACACACAGACTCATATGACCAAGACAATGGTCAAAAAAAACCGAATCACAGGCATCATCATTATCGTCGTCACTGAATGGATGGGAGAGGTCCATTGGTAGCGATGGTGATGGTGGCATAATCACAAGTAGTGTCATCATCATTAAAATGGTCTCAGCTTTCGAAGAATGGAACTTCTTCAATCAGCAACAAGAAAACTGACCCATTCAATTAAGCATGAAAAAAAACGAAAATTTCACATTTTCCCTTTTTTTGTTGTTGTTGGTGTTGTTTTTTCTTCAGTGCGTAGGATAAAAAGTAATAAAAAATGGAATCGGTTTCTTCACAACACCCTCCCCAACCTTTGGATGTTTAGAAAAAGCAATGAAGAGTATATGAAGAAACATGACCATGAAAGCAGATATTGCTGACCAAAGTTACAAGAGACACTCTTCCCCTGCTCCTCAACCATGGCACACACACACTCGTACAAAGAGAAAAAAAACTGGACACAAAATTTGACCACTTAAGGAGTGCCACAACAAAACACGCATCACTTGTCGCACACATGCTTACTGGGTTAAAAAAAAAAACTGATATTGGCATGGGAGGGGAGAAATAGGACGAGGTAAGATTTATTTAATGGGAGTAAAGTACAATTGTCGTTGGTAGAAAAGTGATCCTCGATGGATAATAAGCATTGGATAACAGATTATGCATAACGGATAATACAGAGTGAGATAAAAAACTGCAACAAAGTCAAACACCATAATTTTTTAATTTGTTTTTTAATTTTAAATGAAGGCAAAAAATGTCGGAAATAGCATAAAATTATAGAATAAGTTTAGATTTGTACGAATTGGTCACCTTTGCCACGAATTATGGCCTTCAAACGGCCAATGAATGTTGTTCTGCGGTATTTTGGCCCATTCCCGGCGAAGCGCTTGCTTGAGGTGAGGTATTTTTAGTGCCAACCTTGAAGTCCTAGGAAGTCAAAATAATCTAGAAAATTATTTATCATAAAATTCCACCATAGGTTCTAGAAGGCGTCAAGGGTCTAATTCTTACCTAAACGCCAGGAATTCACGTATATTTATAGGGTTAAAAGCATTCTTTTTAAGACGTGCAAAATTCTCCAACAAAACTTCATTTTAGAAGGGTAATGTGAAGGACAAAAATATTCTTCATCAAATTTCACTATACGTCACCGCAGAAAAGAAATCTCTATTTCCGTTCGATGTCAAAAAAATATTTGCATCAATAATAAAAAAAAAAAACAACGAAAATATTCCTTAATTTTTTTCTGAAAACTTTTTCTTTCAACTATTTTCGAGTTGACGCCTGAAAGTAGTATAAAATTTGGTTTTAGACGAAAAGCATCACAGGCTGCGAAAAAAAACTGCAACAAAGTCAAACGCCATAATTTTTACATTTTTTTTTTTTTATTTATTTATTTATTTATTTTTTTTTTTTTTTTTTTTTGAATGAAAGCAAAAAATGTCGGAAATTGCTTCAACTTTAGATTTTTTCGAATTGGTCACCTTTGGCATTAAGTATGGCCTTCAAACGGCCAAAGAAAACGTCACACGCTGCCCGATTGTTGCTCTGCGGTATTTTGGCCCATTCCCGGCGAAGCGCTTGCTTGAAGTGATCGACACTTTGGTATTTTTAGTACAAACCTTGCATTCAAAAATACTCCAGACACAATAGTCCCACGGATTGGTATCCAGAAATTTTGGTGGCCATTATGCGGTGGAAATGAAGCGAGGAACCTCATTTTTAACCATTCATTTTTTAACCATCCCGTTGGAATGTCCAAGGTCTGCGGCCGAAATGTTTTCGTGCCCAAGGCTTTAATATATCCTCCAGAATATTTTCGCGATAATATTCGGCATTTATTCTGATGCTATGGTTGATTAATTCGAGCGGAAAGCGACCATCGACTATTGTAGCGGCCCACACCATCACCATGACCGGCGCTTGAGTTCTGGTGGCCAACCGAAGGTGCACATTTTCAGCTGAACTCTTTGGCAAGTAAACACGATCATTTTGTTTGTTTATAAACTGCCGGACAACGAATGTTTTCTCATCGGAGCGGAGAAAACCAAATTCGGCATTAGCTCTTTTGAGTCTATTTTCTTTCTGTTGCGGTGTAAGTTCTTGCACTTTTTGGAATTTCAATGGCTTTATCCCGAGTTCATTTCCAATATTTGCCGAATGGAATATTGCTGTATTTTCAGCTCACGAGCCATTATTCGGCCACTGCGACGCGGGTTTCGATCAAGTCGCTTCTTTACTTTTCGAACCATTTTTTGCTGATGTTGCTTTTTTCTTCCTTCCACTTCCTTGACTACTCTACCAGTATCACGGTAACAAGCGATGGTACGAGACACAAAAGATTTATTCACATTTAAATGCTGGAGTGCTCTAACGATAGGCACTTGTGGGTTTCCAGCCAAATATAAGGAAATCACACTATCACGCTTGAATTCCATCACGAATAACTTTCTTTCTGGAAATCCTCACCATAATGCTTCTGTACGCTTGTAAACAATATAATGAGCTGTCACAGGAATAATTTTAACAGCTGTCGGACGAGTGGCTTAGAAATGACAGCAGTCTGAAGTTGGTTGCAGTTTTTTATCTCACCCTGTAAACTATAGACGATGGATGATATGTTATCCACATTGGATAATACATTATCCACATCCAAATTGGATAATACATTATCCACATCCAAATTGGATAATAGATTATCCGCGTTGGATAATAAATTATCCACGTTGGATAATAGATTATCCACGTTGGATAATACATTTCCAAATTGAATAATAGATTATCCACGTCGTATAATAGATTATCCACGTTGGATAATAGATTATCCACGTTGGATAATTTATTATCCACGTTGGATAATATATTATCCACGTTGGATAATTTATTATCCTCGTTGGATAATAGATTATCCATGTTGGATAATTTATTATCCACGTTGGATAATACATTATCCAAATTGAATAATAGATTATCCACGTTGTATAATAGATTACCCACGTTGGATAATAGATTATCCACCTTGTATAATAGATTATCCACGTTGGATAATATATTATCCATGTTAGATAATAGTTTATCCACGTTGGATAGTATATTATCCACATTTATTAATAGATTTTGTTCGATAAATCCTTTTCATCTTTTACTCATTATCCGCGATGGAGGTCCTAAACTGATTTCACTACCCTCGTAAACTCTCAAAAAAACGCTACATATAATGCTCAAAATTCACGGTGCCCTTGAAAGTCTCACCATGCTCGTCATCATCTGTAGCAAAGGCAACAACGGCATTCCAATCATCATTTTCCTTGTAGTCAATGATGGGCCCACCAACATCATCATCGTCGCCGTCGCCATCGTCATGGCCACGAACACTGATGGACCATGTATTGGTATTGTTATTGAGGTGAAATACAATTTTTAAGCCATGATACCCTTACGAATCATCTCCAATGACCGTTACGCTGAAAAGCACAAGGAACGGAAGGATGTTTAAGGGATAAAAAGGTCAGATCACACACACGCACACAGACATACACTTATCTAGTCCACGGTCCAGTAGTCGTATCAATGGTAGCCATAGAAGCAATTATTACTGTCATCCTTCATGGAAAGCAAGAAAAAAAGGCCAAGCGAATCCTGGTAGTTGTCGCGCCTGTTGTCCATTTTGTGGGTGTGATGGGTTTCAGTAGCAGGAGGAAGAATGTGTATGTGTGTCTGAGTGGACACGAATTACTTTCGCATGTGTCCACAATTGAACACATATGGTGGCCAAAGTTACAAAGCGTTGAGCAATTTTGTCCTCCTTGACACCACCACTTTACTATTTAATTTTTTCGTGGGCAAGATTAATTTTTTTGTCGGTTGGGTGTTTTTTTTCCTCGCCTTGACCCTGATGGTGTTAAAGGAAAATAAAGAAAATGAAATGGTTACCATTTTCAGGTTCATAGGGCCACCATGACAGTTTGTCGGAATGTTCGTCGGGCGGTTGGTTCAATGGCAAGTTTGAATGTTTGATAAAATTCCAATTGAGCCAATTTGTAAAATACGCAAAATCCTCAATTATAATAGTCGGGATCACAATTACTTTGCATAGAGTAGTTCTGCAGATGAGGAGTTGGCCAAGAGGTCAAATGAGAATAAAGATAATGGTCATATGCAATATTTAAACAATATTGTATTCATTTTCAGAAAAAGGGCTTCATGAATGGTCTTTAAAAAAATGAAAAATTATTCAAAAAACATATTAAAAAAATAAACGTTTATTGCCCTGTGGGTCTTTGACAAAATATTTTTAAAAAACCCTCGTTTATTTTACTGTGGGTCCTTGAAAAAATATTTTTAAAAAATCCAAGTTTATTTCACTGTAGGTCTTTGAAAAAATATTTTAAAAAAATTCATGTGGTTCCTTGAAAAATTATTTAAAATAAATCCACGTTAGTCCTTGATAAATTATTTTAGAAAAATCAACGTTTATTGCTCTGTGGGTTCATCAAAATTATTTCCAAAAAATCCACGTTTATATCTTGGGTGGGTCTTGAAAAATTATTTTAAAAAAATCACGTTTATATCTTGGGTGGGTCTTGAAAAATTATTTAAAAAAATCACGTTTATTGCTCTGTGGGTCCTTGAAAACTATTCAAAAAATCCACGTTTATAGCTTGGGTGGTCCTTGAAAAATTATTTGAAAAAAATCCACGTTTATATCTTGGTTGGGTCTTGAAAAATTATTTTAAAAAAATTCACGTTTATTGCTCTGTGGGTCCTTGAAAACTATTCAAAAAAATCCACGTTTGTAGCTTGGGTGGTCCTTGAAAAATTATTTGAAAAAAAATCCACTTTTATAGCTTGGGTGGTCCTTGAAAAATTATTTAAAAAAATCCACGTTTATAGCTTGGGTGGTCCTTGAAAAATTATTTAAAAAAATCCACGTTTATTGCTCTGTGGGTGCTTGAAAATTAGCTTGGGTGGTCCTTGAAAAATTATTTTAAAAAATCCACGTTTTTTGCTCTGTGGGTCCTTGAAAATTAACTTGGGTGGCCCTTGAAAAATTATTTTAAAGAATCCACGTTTATTGCTCTGTGGGTCCTTGAAAATTAGCTTGGGTGGTCCTTGAAAAATTATTTTAAAAAATCCACGTTTTTTGCTCTGCGGGTCCTTGAAAATTAACTTGGGTGGTCCTTGAAAAATTATTTTAAAAAAATCCACGTTTATTGCTCTGTGGGTCCTTGAAAATTAGCTTGGGTGGTCCTTGAAAAATTATTTAAAAAAATCCACGTGGGTCCTTGAAAAATTATTTAAAAAAATCCACGTGGGTCCTTGAAAAATTATTTAAAAAAATCCACGTGGGTCCCTGAAAAAATATTTTTAAAAAATCCACGTTTATAGCTTGAATGGTCCTTGGAAAAATTATTTTTAAAAAATCCAAGTTTATAGCTTGAATGGTCCTTGGAAAAATTATTTTTAAAAAATCCAAGTTTATAGCTTGAATAGTCCTTGGAAAAATTATTTTTAAAAAATCCAAGTTTATAGCTTGGATGGTCCTTGGAAAAATTATTTTTAAATAGTCCACGTTTATAGCTTGAATGGTCCTTGGAAAAATTATTTTTAAAAAATCCAAGTTTATAGCGTGAATGGTCCTTGGAAAAATTATTTTTAAAAAATCCAAGTTTATAGCTTGGATGGTCCTTGGAAAAATTATTTTTAAATAGTCCACGTTTATAGCTTGAATGGTCCTTGGAAAAATTATTTTTAAAAAATCCACGTTTATAGCTTGGATGGTCCTTGGAAAAATTATTTTTTAGAAAATCAATATTTCTTACTCTGTGAGTCCTTAAAAATTATTTTTAAAAAATCAAAGTTGATTGCTCGGTGGGTCTTAAAAAGTATTTTCAAAAAAATCCACTTTTATTGTTCTGTGGGTCCTTGAAAAGTTATTTTGAAAAAGTCCACGTTTAAATATTTTTAATTTATTTTTTCAACATTTGTAAAACAAGAGGGAATTGAATTCTGTATTAAAATATTAAATATTTAATGTAAAGCGCCCAAAAGCTGAGAAAATATCTCCATCCCCAATCCTTCACTTACCCCTTTCAAAATCCATCACAATGGCCGAAGAACAATCCTTCAATTCACTTCATCATTGTATATGTCCATTCAAAAACAAAATAAAAACGACAACACCATTAACATTATCCTTAAGTCCTCATACCACCATAAAAATGCAAATGCGGATACAATTTCAAAATGTACAAATTGTATTCGGACGCTGCCATGCGTTCATGGTAAAAAGCTGGCGAGTGAAAAAAGTTGTAAAGTTTAGATTTATTTGTGGGACGTTGTAATTCGTATTCGCCCGTTACACTTTGCCATATCATTATTTGCATATGTTAGGATATGTGTAAGGATATATGGGGGGATGGAGGTTAGGATTGGGTGATGGTCATGGAAGTCTTGGCCTTGCGGGTCAAAGGAAGCTTGGGATCACTTTTCTATGTACCTAAGTATGTTGAAACTTTGTTTTTAATTTTAATGTGGGTCCTCTCAGCTGCTTTGGCATGGCATCGTCCTTGTCTTGTTGCCGACAGCAAGCGGCTAAAGTAAAGTAAATACTTTATAAGGGGATACGCAAATTGATATGCATGTGAGTGTGCATGTGTGTTTCAGAAAGATAAAAGGATATGTTCGTATTGTTTGCCATCTGTAGCTCATACCTCTTGATATCTTTTTTTCACACAATTACAAATGATGGAAGATATATTATGGAATCTAGGGCGTTAGATACACAGTGGGATTGACTTCCAAGGGATATTAGGTACAAAACCAGTGGATTTTTAAAAATAAACGTGGATTTTTTAAAAAATATTTTTTCAAAGACCCACAGAGCCATAAACGTGGATTTTTTAAAAATATTTTTTCAAGGACCCACAGAGCCACAAACGTGGATTTTTTAAAAATATTTTTTCAAGGACCCATAGAGCCACAAACGTGGATTTTTTAAAAATATTTTTTCAAGGTCCCACAGAGCCACAAACGTGGATTTTTTAAAAATATTTTTTCAAGGTCCCACAGAGCCACAAACGTGGATTTTTTAAAAATATTTTTTCAAGGAACAACAGAGCCATAAACCTGGATTTATTAAAAATTTTTTTAAAAAAAAGATTTTTTCAAGGCATAGACATGGGGTTTTTAAAAATATATTTTTCAAGGCATAAACGTGGATTTTTTAAAAAATATTTTTCAAGGACCCACAGGGCCATAAACGTGGATTTTTTAAAAATATTTTTTCAAGGACCCACAGAGCCACAAACGTGGATTTTTTAAAAATATTTTTTCAAGGTCCCACAGAGCCACAAACGTGGATTTTTTAAAAATATTTTTTCAAGGTCCCACAGAGCCACAAACGTGGATTTTTTAAAAATATTTTTTCAAGGACCCACAGAGCCACAAACGTGGGTTTTTTAAAAATATTTTTTCAAGGTCCCACAGAGCCACAAACGTGGGTTTTTTAAAAATATTTTTTCAAGGTCCCACAGAGCCACAAACGTGGATTTTTTAAAAATATTTTTTCAAGGACCAACAGAGCCATAAACCTGGATTTTTTAAAAATTTTTTTAAAAAAAAGATTTTTTCAAGGCATAGATATGGGTTTTTTAAAAAAATATTTTTCAAGGCATAAACGTGGATTTTTTAAAAATATTTTTTCAAGGACCCACAGAGCCACAAACGTGGATTTTTTAAAAATATATTTTCAAGGTCCCACAGAACCACAAACGTGGATTTTTTAAAAATATATTTTCAAGGTCCCACAGAACCACAAACGTGGATTTTTTAAAAATATTTTTTCAAGGACCCACAGAGCCACAAACGTGGATTTTTTAAAAATATCTTTTCAAGGTCCCACAGAGCCACAAACGTGGATTTTTTTAAAATATCTTTTCAAGGTCCCACAGAGCCACAAACGTGGATTTTTTAAAAATATTTTTTCAAGGTCCAACAGAGCCATAAACCTGGATTTTTTAAAATTTTTTTTAAAAAAAAAGATTTTTTCAAGGCATAGACATGGGTTTTTTAAAAATATATTTTTCAAGGCATAAACGTGGATTTTTTAAAAAACATTTTTCAAGGACCCACAGAGCCGTAAAAGTGGATTTTTTAAAAATATTTTTTCAAGGACCCACAGAGCCACAAACGTGGATTTTTTAAAAATATCTTTTCAAGGTCCCACAGAGCCACAAACGTGGATTTTTTAAAAATATCTTTTCAAGGTCCCACAGAGCCACAAACGTGGATTTTTTAAAAATATTTTTTCAAGGTCCAACAGAGCCATAAACCTGGATTTTTTAAATTTTTTTTTAAAAAAAAAGATTTTTTCAAGGCATAGACATGGGTTTTTTAAATATATATTTTTCAAGGCATAAACGTGGATTTTTTAAAAAATATTTTTCAAGGACCCACAGAGCCGTGAACGTGGATTTTTTAAAAATATTTTTCAAGAACCCACAGAGCCACAAACGTGGATTTTTTAAAAATATTTTTTCAAGGTCCCACAGAGCCACAAACGTGGATTTTTTAAAAATATTTTTTCAAGGACCCACAGAGCCACAAACGTGGATTTTTTAAAAATATTTTTTCAAGGACCAACAGAGCCATAAACCTGGATTTTTTAAAAATTTTAAAAAAAAAAAGATTTTTTCAAGGCATAGACATGGGTTTTTTTAAAAATATATTTTTCAAGGCATAAACGTGGATTTTTTAAAAAATATTTTTCAAGGACCCACAGAGCCGTAAACGTGGATTTTTTAAAAATATTTTTCAAGGACCCACAGAGCCACAAACGTGGATTTTTTAAAAATATTTTTTCAAGGTCCCACAGAGCCACAAACGTGGATTTTTTAAAAATATTTTTTCAAGGTCCAACAGAGCCATAAACCTGGATTTTTTAAAATTTTTTTTAAAAAAAAAGATTTTTTCAAGGCATAGACATGGGTTTTTTAAAAATATATTTTTCAAGGCACAAACGTGGATTTTTTATAAAACATTTTTCAAGGACCCACAGAGCCATAAAAGTGGATTTTTTAAAAATATTTTTTCAAGGACACACAGAGCCACAAACGTGGTTTTTTTAAAAATATTTTTTCAAGGACCCACAGAGCCACAAACGTGGTTTTTTTAAAAATATTTTTTCAAGGTCCCACAGAGCCACAAACGTGGATTTTTTAAAAATATTTTTTCAAGGACCCACAGAGCCACAAACGTGGATTTTTTAAAAAATTTTAAAAAAAATATTTTTTCAAGGACCCACAGAGCCACAAACGTGGATTTTTTAAAAATTGTTAAAAAAAATATTTTTTCAAGGACCCACAGAGCCACAAACGTGGATTTTTTTAAAATTTAAAAAAAAAAAATATTTTTTCAAGGACCCACAGAGCCATAAACCTGGATTTTTTAAAAATTTAAAAAAAAAAAGATTTTTTCAAGGCATAGACATGGGTTTTTTAAAAATATATTTTTCAAGGCATAAACGTGGATTTTTTAAAAAATATTTTTCAAGGACCCACAGAGCCGTGAACGTGGATTTTTTTAAAATATTTTTCAAGGACCCACAGAGCCACAAACGTGGATTTTTTAAAAATATTTTTTCAAGGTCCCACAGATCCACAAACGTGGATTTTTTAAAAATATTTTTTCAAGGACCCACAGAGCCACAAACGTGGATTTTTTAAAAATATTTTTTCAAGGTCCCACAGAGCCACAAACGTGGATTTTTTAAAAATATTTTTTCAAGGACCCACAGAGCCACAAACGTGGATTTTTTAAAAATATTTTTTCAAGGTCCCACAGAGCCACAAACGTGGATTTTTTAAAAATATTTTTTCAAGGACCCACAGAGCCACAAACGTGGATTTTTTAAAAAATTTAAAAAAAAATATTTTTTCAAGGACCCACAGAGCCACAAACGTGGATTTTTTAAAAATGTTTAAAAAAAATATTTTTTCAAGGACCCACAGAGCCACAAACGTGGATTTTTTAAAACTTTTTAAAAAAAATATTTTTTCAAGGACCCACAGAGCCACAAACGTGGATTTTTCAAAAATTTTTAAAAAAAAGATTTTTTCAAGGCATAGACATGGGTTTTTTAAAAATATATTTTTCAAGGCATAAACGTGGATTTTTTAAAAAATATTTTTTCAAGGACCCACAGAGCCATAAACGTGGATTTTTTAAAAAATATTTTTCCTAGGACCCACAGAGCCATAAACGTGGATTTTTTAAAAAATATTTTTCCTAGGACCCACAGAGCCATAAACGTGGATTTTTTAAAAAATATTTTTCCTAGGACCCACAGAGCCATAAACGTGGATTTTTTAAAAAGTTAAAAAAAAAAAGATTTTTTAAAGGCATAGATATGGATTTTTTAAAAATTTAAAAAAAAAGATTTTTTCAAGGAATAGACATGGATTTTTTAAAAAATTTAAAAAAAAATTTTCAAGGCATAGACATGGATTTTTTATTTTTTTTTTTAAGAAAAAGATTTTTTCAAGGCGTAGACATGGATTTTTTAAAAATATATTTTTCAAGGCATAAACGTGGATTTTTTAAAAAATATTTTTCAAGGACCCACAGAGCCATAAACGTGGATTTTTTAAAAATATTTTTCCTAGGACCCACAGAGCCATAAACGTGGATTTTTTAAAAAAAATAAAAAAAAAGATTTTTTCAAGGCATAGACATGGATTTTTTAAAAATATATTTTTCAAGGCATAAACGTGGATTTTTTAAAATATTTTTTCCAAGGCTTATTAAAGCCATAAACGTGGAGTTTTTAAAAATAATTTTCGAAGGCTTATTAAAGCCATAAACGTGAAGTTTTTAAAAATAATTTTCGAAGGCTTATTAAAGCCATAAACGTGGAGATTTTAAAAATAATTTTTCCAAGGCTTACAAATGCCATAAACGTAGATTTTTTAAAAATATTTTTTCCAAGACTTATTAAAGCCATAAACGTGGATTTTTTAAAAAGAATTTTTCCAATGTTTATAAAAGCCATAAAGGTAGATTTTTTAAAAATATTTTTTCCAAGGCTATTAAAGCCATAAACGTGAATTTAAAGATTTTTTTTTTTTTTTCAAGAATGTACTTTTTTTAAATTTTAAGAACTAAATTGACAGACAGGACAACCACTGTCCCTAACTGAATCCTTGCCCATAATGATATGTATGCCGAAGTATTTTAAATAATTTGAATTTCCTTTGGTATACGGAAGCTGTTTACCTCCCCACCCTTCCCTGCCACTTTTCCATTCTGTATTTTCCATAATTGTTTTGAATGCGTGAGCGTGTGTGCTTCCGTGTCTAAAGATATGTGAACGGGTGAATGGATGACTGCGTGCTGAAAGCAACAAATCCTTTTTTTCATTTTTTGTTCTCTGAAGTTTTATTTCCCAGACATATTGCTGGCCAACGGACCAATGTGGGTGTGTCAGAATGTGTTTGTGTGTATGTATGTACGCATATGGGGAAAATAATCAGGTGGTGTTGTCGTTGTTGTGATTTTGGGGTCAATATAAGGGTTAAGTTGTCATATCATCAACTTCTTGTCAAGATTTGCTTCCTCGTGTATATGTATGTATGTGGGCTTTACGCTTTGATATTTTACGCCGGATGGGGTGTGTGTGAAGTTATTTGTCTTGGCCTCTCGACATGGAAATTCAATAGATTACAACATTAGGAAAGTGATACTTTGAATGATTTTGTAAATGAGGGAAATGTTGGAAAATTTGTCAAAAATTTGTTATTTTATGCCGTAGGAAGGAGGTGTGGTTGTGCTGCAGAGGGCCACTACTGTGACAAATTGCGTTCAAGAGTTATTTTCCTATGAGAGCTGTTGCTATATTTATGCATTATTTGAAATAGCAGCAAAAACTAGAGCCTTCCCGGGGTGAGATGAAAAAACTGCCATCAACTTCAGACTGCTGTCATTTCAAAGCCACTTGTCCGACAGCTGTTAAAATTATTCCAGTGACAGCTCATTATATTGTTTACAAGCAAACAAAAGCATTTTGGTGAGAATTTTCCAGAAAAAAAGTTATTCGTGATGGAATTCAAGCGTGATAGTGTGATTTATTTATATTTGGCTGGAAAACCACAAGTGGCTATCGATAGAGCACTCCAGCATTTGAATGTGACTAAATCTTTGGTGTCTCGTACCATCGCTCGTTACCGTGATACTGGTAGCGTAGCTCGACTTTAAGGAAGTGGACGGAAGAAAACAGCAACATCAGCAAAAATGGTTCGAAAAGTAAAGAAGCGACTTGATCGAAAAACGCGTCGCAGTGGCCGAAAAATGGCTCGTGAGCTGAACATATTGCAATATTCCATTCGGCAAATATTGAAAAATTCGCCATTAAAATTCCAAAAAGTGCAAAAACTTACACCGCAACAGAAAGGAAATAGACTCAAAAGAGCTAAAGAGTTGCTTCGCTTGAATGTTCCGATAAGAAAACATTCGTTGTTCAGAAGTTTGTAAACAAACAAACCGATCGTGTTTACTTGCAAAGAGGTCAGCTGAAATTGTGCACCTTCAGTTGGCCACCAGAACTCAAGCGCCGGCCATGGTGATGGTGTGGGCCGCCATAACAGCTGATGGTCGCTCTTATTTTTTCAAGGACCATCCAAGCTATTAATGTGGATTTTTTAAAAATAATTTTTCCAAGGACCATCCAAGCTATAAACTTGAATTTTTTTTAAATATTTTTTCAAGGACCCACAGAGCTATAAACGTGGATTTTTTAAAAATATTTTTTCAAGGACCCACAGAGCCATAAACGTGGATTTTTTTAAATATTTTTTCAAGGACCCACAGAGCCATAAACGTGGATTTTTTAAAAATATTTTTTCAAGGACCCACAGAGCCATAGACGTGGATTTTTTAAAAATATTTTTTCAAGGACCCACAGAGCCATTAACGTGGATTTTTTAAAAATATTTTTTCAAGGACCCACAGAGCCATAGACGTGGATTTTTTAAAAATATTTTTTCAAGGACCCACAGAGCCATTAACGTGGATTTTTTAAAAATATTTTTTCAAGGACCCACAGAGCCATTAACGTGGATTTTTTAAAAATATTTTTCAAGGGCCCACAGAGCCATAAACTTGGATTTTTTAAAAATATTTTTCAAGGGCCCACAGAGCCATAAACTTGGATTTTTTAAAAATATTTTTTCAAGGCTTATCAAAGCCATAAACTTGGATATTTTAATGGTGATCCCTCTCCGCTCGTATTAATCGACCGTGGCATCAGAATAAATGCCGAATATTATCGCGAAAATATTCTGGAGGGTGTATTAAAGCCTTGACCACGCAAAAAATTAGACATTCCAACAGGACTCAGCATCATCGCACTCAGCCCGCGCCACTCAGAATGGTTACAAAATGAGGTCCCTCGCTTCATTTCCAACGCACAATGGCCACCAAAATCTACGGATACCAATCCGTTGGGATTTTGTGTCTGGAGCATTTTGGAAAGCAAGGTTGTCACTAAAAAATGCCAAGGTATCGATCACTTCAAGCAAGCGCTTCGCCGGGAATGGGCCATAATTCGTGCCAAAGGTAACCAATTCGAACAAATCTAAACTTATTCTAAAATTTGATGCTATTTCCGACATTATTTGCTTTCATTCAATAAAATTTAGAAAAAAAAATAAAAATGATGGCGTTTGACTTTGTTGCAGTGTTGTTATATCACCCGGTATATTCTAGCTTAAGTCGAAGTGCCCTAATGCTGTCCCATTTGTGGAAATTCTATTTATTTTTCACACACTTGCCATCATCGGCATTCAATGGCCCTCACACCCAACTATCTCTCCATCCGTCATTCAAATGCATATGTAGTTTAAAACACACACAAAATCATTTGTATTTCGTATTCTATACTGACCCCCTTTTTCTCCCATCCACTTAGGGAGACTATGGCCTTCGGCAATAATCGTTTTTTATCCGTTATATCCTTATTACATAAAACAATTCATGTCTAGTTTTATTTTCTTTTTTTAGCAAATGGATGGATGTCCTTTTTTGCGATATTTATATGTGTATCCTTTCGGTTGCCTTTATTTCCTTCTTCGTATTTTCCACCCTTTTTCCATTGCATGCAATGAAATAAAACAAGGATAATATGTAAATCATGTACAACATTTCCTATAAATAACTAAATTCGGATATTCTCTTTCGTTTTGTTTCTTTTATTTTTCGAATACAATTGTCTCATTTTTATTGAATTTTAATCCATTCATCCTTTCTTCAGTGCTTTTGGAACAGGAGAATTGAGAAAGATTATTCAAAATTTGCATTTCTCGATAGTTTATTTCCAACTTTTCCTTTTGAAGAGATTAACAATTGGGTAATCCTTGAAGGAGTCTTAAAAACTCAACCACTTTGTCTTATCTTTGGAATTGGCATGAACTGGCAACTCAAAAAAAAAAAATATTCCAGCATCTAGGGAAGTTTTGATTTAATGAGTAGTAATATAAGTTAAAAAGCCATTAAATTCGGTGGGGCCGGAAATATTAGCACCCTCCACTGTTAGGGAAAAAAGTTCGTTTCGCTAAGATTCGTTATTGAAACGTTACATATTGCTACTGAGGAGCTTAATAGACTTGTTTGCTAGGAATCCCCAACGACAATTACATCCGAATATGAATTGATGATTAGCTGATTATTCCAAAAAAAATCGTTAACACCTAATGCTGCAAAAAGCGAAACTCACAGCTGTTTGGGCCAATTCCGTGACGTTGAGTTCCAATAAGAATTCGAAATAAAAACTGCAGTCAATTCTGTTAAAAATATCGTCAAAACCATGAAAATACCCAGTATTAGGAAGTACAGACAATACCTAATTCTAAGTGACCTCCACTTGGGAAGACTGGTTTTTTAGAGGTTATATAAATTTTGAGAAGTTATATAAAATTTAGACAAATACATAAAATCTTTATTTAAACTAAGTACGGTCCATATAATTTAATATTTGAAAATGATTTTGTGAAACTGTTGACTGCGATTGCGCCTCAAATGATGCATCCGCATATCCCAATTTTGGCATTATCTCTGCAGGTACATACCTCCTTGGTATCCTGAAATGCATCAGTTGAAGCGGGCTCATTTGTATTGGCATGACTTTAAGCATAGCCTCATATAAAAAATAGTATAAGGCGTTAAATCGTACGATCCAGGTGGCCAATTGACCGGTTCCGAATGTGAAGCCGTAATATTTATGATTCACAGCAAAAAATCAAAATATATTACTTTTTTCTGGATAGCTTTTACAACGATTCAGATCTGTGTCCAAAATCAATAATTCTGCTTATATTCAAGCCCATTGATATATAATAACTTTTAAAAAACCCACCATAGTAGGAAGGGTATATTAAGTTTTTCATCGCGTTTGTAAAACCTCGGAATATACATTTTAGACCCCACAAAGTACAGGGTGACATAAAAAAACTGCAACAAAGTCAAACGGCATAATTTTTAAATTTTTTTAAATTTTATTGAATGAAAACAAAAAATGTCGGGAAATGCATCAAATTTTAGAATAAGTTTAGATTTGTTCGAATTGGTCACCTTTGGCACGAATTATGACTTTCAAAAGGCCAATGAAACCGTCACACGCTGTCTAAATGTTGCTCTGCGGTATTTTGGTCCATTCCCGGAGAAGGTCTTGCTTAAAGTGATCGACACTTTGGCATTTTTTAGTGCAAAAAATACTCCAGACACAACGGATTGGTATCCGGAGATTTTGGTGGTCATTGTGCGCTGGAAATGAAGCGAGGAAGCTCGTTTTTTTAACATTCTTGTGTGGCGCGTGCTGAATGCGATGGTGTTGAGTCCTGATATAATGTCCAAGGTCTGCGGCCAAAATGTTTGCGTGCCCAAGGCTTTAATACAACCTACAGAATATTTTCGTGACAACCAGTTGATTCACCTTGCGACAAAATTTTGTTTTCTCTATAAAACTGAATAAAATCCAATAGATTATAAAAGTAGAGCTAAAAATAGAAGACACGTGTTTCACCGTTTTGAAAGTTTATACCGCCAAGTAACCTTTGTCAACTTTTTTGAAATTCTGTAAATCTCAGAATATACCGAAAATTACACTCGAAATTTGTGTACTGCAAATGAAAATATATTTTTCCAATTTAAGTCAAAATCTCCCCCTATACTTATTTATTTTTTTTTTCGGAAAGTGTCAAAGAAAAACTTTTTCTAGTTCAAATTTCATTGTAAATTGGGTTCTTAAACCGCAACATGAAATGGAATACATGACCAAATCGTAAAAAATACATGAAATCGGAATTAATCTTTAGTGGACCGACAAGATACATTTTTAAATCTATGATTCTTGAGTGTAGAGAAATATATTCCATAATATGTTGGTCCCTTTATAAGGTGAGATGAAAAAACTCAAACCAACTTCAGACTGCTGTCATTTCTACGCCAATCGTCCGACAGCTGTTAAAATTATTTCAGTGACAGCTCATTGTATTGTTTACAAGCGTACAAAAGGATTTTGGTGAGTGTTTTCCAGACAAAAAAATTTTTGATGGAATTCAAGCGTGTTAGTGTGATTTTTTTATATTTGGCTGGAAAACCACAAGTGGCTATCGTTAGAACACTCCAGCGTTTAAATGTGAATAAATCTTTTGTTTGTGCTCGTTACCGTGAGCAGTAGCCCGTCGTAGTGTAGCCCGACGTCAAAGAAGTGGAGGGAAGAAAACAGCAACATCATCAGAAATGGTTACTTGCCAAAGAGGTCAGCTGAGAATGTGCACCTTCGATTGGCCACCAGAACTCAAGCGCCGGCTATGGTGATGGTGTGAGCCACCATAACAGCCGATGGTTGCTCTCCGCTCGTATTAATCGACCGTGGCATCAGAATAAATGCCGAATATTATCGCGAAAATATTCTGTAGGTTGTATTAAAGCCTTGGGCACGCAAACATTTTGGCCGCAGACCTTGGACATTATATCAGGACTCAACACCATCGCATTCAGCACGCGCCACACAAGAATGTTACTGCATCTTGCCAGGACCTTAAAGTCCCAAAAAAGTCTTATAAATGTTTTTCCTATGATTTTGTATTTAAAATTCAAACATTGTGTTACATTTTGAAATGCCAAAACTTGCAAATATTTGATATGAATTGCCGTAAAATCGTTTGTTTTAATCCTGAATCGAAAAAAAATATTAAAAAAAATGTTAGGAAAAAACTTAAAAACTACGCCATATTTAAATTTATTCGATATAAATATTAAATTAATGCAATAATAAGTAAATATATTTACTAAAATAATAATAATATATTTAATATATTAAAATAATGAAATATAAAGAGATTGTTTTATAATGAACTGGCCTCTGGCGGTAATTAAAACAAACTACCTTTGGAAGTATTCGACTGAATACACATAAAGTCTCCAACATATTAAAATACAGCCCTGCAAATGTCTGTTGACGTGTACTAAAAGAGGGTTGTTGACTTGAATAAGTTGATGTAAAATTCATAGACAACAGATGCTACTAAGTGTAAGTGCATGTGTTATATCGCACAATTACTGAAAGAGCGTGACATCTCAAAGAATTTAGTTTAGAAAAAAAAACCGACCTAAATAAATGTGATATATCATCAGATATATCATCTTCAGTCCTTGTGTTAGCAAAAATGTTTGTATGTGGGAAATATGATGAGATATAGAAGTTTATTTCGCATTCTTTGAGCGTTTTTTTTTTCAATATCATTTACCCTACGTGGTGGAGGTACCAGAATAAATGGTCCGATCTCTACCATTTTTATAACAGGGTTGTGTTGATGGAAATATTGAGATGTACGTAGTCTGAATGGAATCTGATCTTAATTTCACGCTATATGAGCTTCATGGATATTCAAAATTTCGATATTTTATGGGGGAGGTACCAGAAGGAGTGGACCGATATATTCCATCTTCACACCAGACCTTGGGTTAATAAAATTATTGGGATGTGTGAAATTTGAAGACAATCGTACCCTTACATCACATTTTATAAGAGTTGTAATTATTCAAAATTTTAACCCTTTGTGGGAGAGGTACTTGATGGAGTGGACCGATATTGTCCATTTTCGCACCTGACCTAGGACTGACGAAAATATTAGAATTTGCAAAGTTGGATAGAAATCGGATTATCGCTCCTCTTTCTGTGCAGAAAATATATTTTTTGAAAATATCGATTTATGTGGGGGAAGTACCAAAAGGAGTGGACCGATATTGCCTACCTCCGAACTCGATTTAAGTTTGACAAATCTATAACGATGTACCAAGTTTGGACCAAATTGGATACTCCCTTCGAGAGTTATCGTGCGCACCAGCCAGCCACACAGACAAACGGACGGATATTGCTAGATCGACTCCAAATGCCCGGAAACGTACTTGGTCCAAAGAGAGTTAGGGTCTAAAACCGTTATTTCGACTAGACACATTTTGATCGTATCAAATGATATATACCTGGCTATGGCTAGAGAGCCATAGAGAGCTAAATCTTAAAATCCCACGTACATCGGCATGGAAAGTTGACATGTTAATTTTTTGAATATCTCAACTGGTCTAATGTTTGCAAAGAACTGGGATATTGCTTACCTTTCCAGTTTACCAATCGCAATTTACCAGTTTGCCAACTGCATCGGGCACACTCAGAAAAAATTACAATTAGCTGGTAATTCTACCATACCTTTTTATTGTGTCATTAGTGGTACAATATCGATAGAAAAAAACACTATCAATCGATATCTCCTTTTAACAAAGTATCGATTTTGACGTCAGTTGTTTACCACCTCTAGCGCACCGCCGTCGAAAAATCCGTTGCGCTTTGTTGTCTCACAAAAAATACGATAGGTTTTTTTGCAAAAAAAATTGTGGAAAACAAATAAAATTCCGTACAAAATATTTTGGAAAATTACAACAACAATAATTATGTAATATTAAAACGAAAGTAAAAATAAATAACAACAAATTGGCAAAAGGAGACATGCGATTGGCCAAACTAAACAAGAAAAAAATACCAAAAGAATTTAACAATACGCAGTTTTGAGTGAACAGCAAGCAATAAATAATCTCGTTGAACAGGGGAGGCAGGGGTCCGCAACAAAAGGAGAAAAATTTCCCAAAAATATTAGATTGCCGAGAGGTCTAATAGTACCTAGGCGCAGCTTTATTGCCACAGGAAGGTACCACATTCTGTGTGGTTCCACTGACAAAAGATGACCGATGAATTGCCGGCAGCACCAGCAACAACAAATAGTACACCCACAACAGAGACGGGGTCATCTTCAGTTTCAACAGAGGGTGCTGCAAGTTTAGCACTGCCAACGCCACCACAACAACAACAGCCCAGTGCGGGCATATTTAGCAGCGGTGGCCTTACTATTCTATGTTCCAGTGTGGATTTTTCTGAGATTTCCTTTAAAGAGGTTTGCATGACCGTCCCTCACACTGTGCCCCTATTGGCTATCATAATTGTTATATAATTACTATGACCTTTCCTCTTTTACAGAAAGTTGGCCATGGTTCGTATGGTGTTGTATACAAAGCCTTCTGGCGTGACCGCTATGTGGCCGTTAAAGAATTCGGTCCCAAGGCCGAACAGAAAGCCATCGAAACCGAAGTCAAACAGTTGTCAAGAGTCCAACATACCAACATCATAGCACTATATGGAATAGCACTGAACCAGATGTCCACATATTTAATAATGGAATATGCCGAAGGAGGTTCCTTGTATGATTTTTTGCACGGCAAAGTAAAACCGTACTATTCGAAAGCACATGCCATGAGCTGGGCGCGCCAATGTGCCGAGGTGAGTGGAGTGAAGTGTGTGTAAAAATCGATGGCAAATGAATGCAAAAAGATAAGATTGTTGTACCTAATTTCAATGTATTCTAAGGGCTTTAGTTTTGTCTTTTTGCGGAAGTAGTGCGACAACTTATCGCTAATCTATTGTAGATGTGTGTAGCTTTTGTCTATTATCTATTGATAGTCAATTTTATATATATAGATAATACTGCACCGCACTTCGTGGGAGAGAAGGCTTGCTGTAATTTGTGACCTTACGTTTATGGGTGCCCGACCGATTGTCTGCCTTATTTTCTAGTGGACGAATAAAACAAGCATTGTTTTAGGTGTATTAATTTGTGATACTGACGTTGCACAAAACAAATTATTTTACAGGCGTTCCAAACTTTTAACGAGATAAGATTACAAAGGGTTACTTATCGATCCGCATCGGAAACAAATCATTTTTTCTGAATTGATTCCAATTGATAGACAGTGTTTCTTTTCAAAAAATATATTGCAAATAATCTTGTGAATTCTTCCAAAACGTCTATAACGTTTTTAAATATATGACTGGCATAAAGCAGACTAATATATTTCTGCCAATGCTTTACATAGAGTTATGATGGGATGTATCGGTCCACTCACACTGTTGCTAGATGTCTGGTATGGTGCCCAAATGGGATAAATACAGGGTGAAATTAAACAAGTAAAAAAACATTAAGTTCGGCCGGGCCAAACTTTTAATACCCTCCACCCTAGGGTAAAAGAACATTAGAAGAAATGTGGCAAAAAACATTAAAATGCCGAATATCGGGAGGTACCGTTATATAGGGGCTACACCAACACGTGCACCTATAATTACAATGTTTCGCCACACGAACTAGGACCCATTATGACCCACAAATACCAACTTTTACACAAATCAGTGAAAAAATGTGGCATAAATCATCAAAATACCGGATATCGGGAGGTACCGTTATATGGGGACTATACCAGAACGTGGACCTATACATGCAATGTTTTGCCACACGCTCAGGGACCCGTTGTGACCTACAAATACCAATTTTCAGACAAATCCGTGAATAAATGTGGCATAAATCATCAAAATACCGAATATCGGTAGGTACCGTTATATGGGGGCTATACCAAAACGTGGACCTATACATGCAATGTTTTGCCACACGCTCAGGGATCCGTCATGACCTACAAATACCAATTTTCAGATAAATCCGTGAAAAAATGTGGCATAAATCATCAAAATACCGAATATCGGGAGGTACCGTTATATGGGGACTATACCAGAACGTGGACCGATATATCTCATTTTCAATACCAACCATCCTAGGGACAATACACACACTTGTGCCAAATTTCAAAGGTCTACGTCAAATAATGTGGGCTCTATCGTGATTTCAACAGACAGACAGACGGACAGACAGACAGACAGACAGACGGACAGACGGACAGACAGACAGACGGACATCGCTAAATCGTCTTAGAATTTTATGCTGATTATGAATATATATACTTTATGGGGTCTACGACGAATATTTAGAGGTGTTACAAACGGAATGACAAAGTTAATATACCCTCCTACCCATGGTGGAGGGTATAAAAACTGCAACCAACTCGTAAGAAGCAACCAACCAACAGTAAAGAAGCGACTTGATCGAACATATCGATCGAGGTAAAGCCATTCAAATTCCAAAAAAAGCAAGAATTTACACCGCAACAAAAAGAATATAGACTCAGAAGAGCCAAAGAGTTACTTCGCTTGGCCCAAAGTGGTGAACTGCTGACTTTGGTTTTCTCCGATGATGACAAAATAATCGTGTTTACTTGTCAAAGAGGTCAGCTGAAAATTTGCACCTTCGGTTGGCCACTAGAAGTCAACTGCCGGCCATGGTGATGTTGTAGGCCGCCATAACAGCCGATGGTCGCTCTCCGCTCGTACTAATCGACCGTGGCATCAGAATAAATGCCGAATATTATCGCGAAAATATTCTGGAGGGTATATTAAAGCCTTGGGCACACAAACATTTTAGCCGCAAGCCTTGGATATTCCAACAGGACTCAGCACCATCGCGCTCAGCATGCGCCACCCAAGAATGGTTACAAAATGAGGTTCCTCGCTTCATTTCCAGCGATTAATGGCCAACAAAATCTACGGCTACCAATCCGTTGGACTATTGTGTCTGGAGTATGTTGGAAAGCAAGGTTGGAACTAAAAAAATACCAATGTGTCGATCACCTCAAACAAGCGCTTCGCCGGGAAGGGGCCAAAATATTGGAGAGCAACATTCTGGCAACGTGTGACGGTTTCATTGGCCGTTTGAAGGCCATACTTGACAATTCAAACAAATCTAAACTTATTCTAAAATTTGATGCTATTTCCGAAATTTAATGTAAAAAACTATCGCCTTTGACTTTTTTGCCTTTTTTATCTCACCCTGTACATTTAGCAATTTTCTTTTGACAACTCCCCTACCAAAGTTCCAAGATTTCCAAAAAATTTAACATGTCAAACCATATGCTGCGGTCAGAAAACTGTTTAGAAAGTATTAGTCGGTTTACCGTCTATATTTTTTCTACCAAATTCCAGGTTTTGAGGAACGTCTTCGAAATTTGAAAAGCTCGTTACATTTTGTTGGGTACAAGAATCTTGCGATTTCGTCGTAAATTGAATAGGATTTAGTTTATAAACTTAATCATATATAAACTCAGAAGAAACTAATGCACGAAGCTTAAGGATACTAGGATCCATGACCTGAAAATTTGAGAATGGTAACATCGAATTGAAGTCTTTCCAATCTCTCTTTTGTAGACCCTATGAAATTGTCTTAAATGTTGAAGTTTGAATTTGTTTTGTGGTCTACCCATTGTGCGTCCAAGGCAAATTATCTCGGCAAGAATGTCCTGAACATGTTTACTTGATGTTTTTACCGGTTGAAAAATGACAGAATATAATATACAACAATATGAAATGTTCAAAACCACTAATTTCCCCTTTTTAATTGCTTTCAGGGTGTCGCCTATTTACATGCCATGAAACCAAAGCCTCTGATACATCGTGATTTGAAACCCCTCAACTTACTGTTGACCAACAAGGGTCGCCATTTGAAAATTTGTGATTTCGGAACGGTAGCCGATAAATCAACTCTTATGACAAATAACAAAGGTTCAGCTGCATGGATGGCGCCTGAGGTATTTGAGGGTTCCAAATATACCGAAAAATGTGATATTTTCAGTTGGGGTATAGTCCTGTGGGAGGTGTTGTCACGACAAAAGCCCTTCAAAGATGTCGACAATACCTATTCAATTATGTGGAAAATTCACAAAGGTGAAAGGCCACCCATTGTGGCTGAATGGCCAGTACCCATACAGAATTTAATGACTTCATGTTGGGAAACTCGACCCGACTTAAGACCTTCCATGCAATCAGTTGTGGAGGTTATGAATGAATTGGTGCTGGCGTTTCCCGGTGCCGATGAGCCTTTAGAATATGAATTTGTTAATCAGCAGGTATGTAAAAACATTCATTTTTAAAGAATCTTTCCATTAATTCTATTTCTTCTTTCTCCTTACAGATTGTTAGCCCTAACGTTAATGAAACAACCGATGATAGCTTTGTTTTAGATTTTAGTGATTATAGTTCAACTAGTTTTGGTACATCCAATACCCAAGTGACACGCCAGACCACCGACGACACTGGTGGTAGTAGTAGTAGCAATCGTTCTTCCTCTGTCACACCCACTAATCCATTTTTACCTCCAGCTCATATTAATTCTATGCGTTGGGATGTAATAAAAGAAGAAGATAATTCGGAAAATTCAACAAACCGGACTGATGATCAACCTGATAAACCACGTGATACGTTTAACCTATCCACATCGGAAGAATCGAAGGCTCGCTATGAAACAATACGTAGTAATATGTTGGAGAATGCCAATGTAACAATGGCGCCATTGGATATTGATGTTGATCCGGTAAGTTTTAATGCAGACCGTGTAAATACCGTTGTAATAATTGCTTGTGGTTTATGATTTGCAGAATGCTTGGGAACTAGAAACCAATGATAACGTTGCAAGTAATTTTGGTAAGTTTAAAGAATTCCATAAATCATTTAAATTGTGGGAAAACCGGCTCAACGTAAAATAGGTGTGAATACAATCTCAGGAAATTTTTTGAAGTTCGTACCAACTTAAGAACAATGTAAAACACAAATTAGCAGGTTATTTTTCTACAATGCAAGCAGCGATCCTAAAATTTTGTACAATCACAAAATCAATGAAGAATTGCTCTATCAAAGAACCTGGAACAATTTTAAGATCTAAATCAAACGACACAAAAAAGAACATGAATGCAGAGTGAACACCTTTTTAGGAGAGAGTATATGAAGTGTTGCAACATCTGTACCGGATCGCGTAAATTATGGCCAACGCTTAAGTCGATACCTAATCTTAAATAAAAGTTGATTGGACGTCTGTCTCGTGTTGCAGCATAACAGTGGCGGATCGGAAGAGATGAGCGAGAGTGACAGGACTAATAGGAGAATACTACGACCGAAGATGTACATGCCATCAGAAGCGCAAACATATCGCTGGAACTGTGTAACATTTTCACTTCAACGATTTTACCAATGCGAGGAATATGAAAATATAGACCACGTCGCTATTACTGATTGTGCAGGGAAATGGTGTTTTAATTCCGACTACCTACTACCCCAAGTTGCTTTCGAAAGCCCATTTATGTCCTCTGCACATACCACGGATATCTTTGGATTAAACCAGAACAAGTAGTTGATACCGTCAACCACACCACATTGTCTGAGGATGTATGGAGAACTTTCCTCCGGCCAAGTTTGAAACGTTGGATAATCTACAATATGTTTGGACGCCAGTGGTACGTGGAATTCCGGAACAAGAAATCCAAACCAGAAAAGTGAAACAGGGGGTATCCCAAGTTAGAGTGATATCTCCGAAACTGTTTAACCTCTACCTTTCTGGAAATCCAGATCCTCCAGACAGCATAGAGATCGTGTACGATCATGGCGTCGAGCCCCGGTGTTGGTGACACATGTGTAGGGTTGAATAGCTATCCGCCTACTTCCACGCGAGGAATATAAAAATATTCGCCGCGAAATCAAACTCATCACCACATGGTCTGCGGAGATGAGAACTGAGATTAATGTGCAGGTCTAGGGTAATATTATATCAACCACGAACTACTACAAAATCCTAGGGGTCACATTCTACAGCATGTTTAAGTCGTTCGCGCAAGCCACAGCTATCTGCGACAAGATGAAAAGTAGAAGCAATGTCCTCAAGGTCCTAGCCACCAGCTTTTGGGGTGCGAACAAGGAGCCCGTTTTGACCACTTATAATGCGATAGATCGTTCTGTGATCAGCTTTACGGCCCAGTGTGGCCTGCGAATAAAAGTGCTACCCAGTGGAAGAATATCCCGGGTGTCTTCTCTTGACACCAGTGGACCATCTACATGAGAAGGCAAAGGTCCCTCCCGTACATTTTCGCTGCAATACCTGCTTGGGTATTACCGTTTGAGTCATCCACTCCATTATTGGGGAATAATAATCCCCCACCCAGGCGTGCCAGGAAGGACATACATTATCTAGAGAGGTAGGCTACAAGAGAGAGCCTCTGCATAAAGAAACCTATCAGGCAGGTTCGAGTAGCATTCATACGAAAGCAGTCAGAGATACCATCAATAACTATACCATGAATGCCATTCTCGGAGTCCAGCCCCATCCAGGGTAGTTGTGATAGTGCAGTCGTCTCAACTAGTATTTATAACAAATTGAGGAAGAAGTCGACACAATACGCTGCACCTTTTTAATTGCCCGCCAAAATCTACCTCACACACTACAGAAGACCTCTGGTTACAGTCTATTAAAGCATGTGCAACTATTACAACACAAACAGATATCTCTGATAAGATTAGAAGTAGGAACAAGCTTCTTCAGTCTCTATTCGGCAGCTCTTGGGGAGTTAATAAGGAAACCTTTGTGAAACTTTATAGGCATTTCTGTGGTGTTTTGGTCTGCTAACATTATTGAATTGTAAAGGAAGAGTTTTCGGAACTGCAGAGAGTTATGAGAGAGATCATTTAGAAAAACAAGCCTATCAAGCAGGACTAAGTTCTGACAAGGTCAAAGAAGTTATAGAGATGTCCAGTGTGTGGCCAGGCCCACATGACACGCTGCATCTCTTTATATTCCCAGTCAAACCAACCTACTATATCACTATATCTATGGACACGGTCCACAAAGGTCGTTTCCTTTTTTGAACACAGCAGTACCAGGTGGTTAAACAACGTTGAAGGTGTAGAGACTTGTTTACAATAGCTTTTGGAGCCCTAGACGCGGTACTTTAACTTTAAAGCGGTAATTTGGGTACCCACTAAAGTGGAATAGATGATTTTTTTATACAACTTTGGATAATTTTCATGCATTCAGGTTTGTGGGATGGTCGATTCCAAAGAACGGAGGAAGTAATAAATCTAGGAATTCTTCGGCACTTTGGGTTACAGCAGCAATATTCTTCAGGGGCCTGCATATCACTAGCTTGCCCCAAAAGCTCGAATTTTTCGACAATTTCTGTATTGCGACTCGACAAGGTGCTACACGACGACACAAAAATTATTTATTTTTGCGAATGGCCTATTCAATGTAATTGTATTTCCGATTTAAATTATTTGAAAAATGTTTATTGCACTGTGCGACAAAAATTAAATTTGCCAAAACTACCGGAAAATCCGAAAACAATATGAAAGTAGAACAAAAAAAGTTTACCCCCATTTTTGAGAGTATTCGAGTTAGAATTCCTTGAAATCCATGCATTTTATAGTATTTTATAGAAAATTTTTGTAAAACAAATAAACCCCATAGTCGAGTCATTAAGTGGGTGTTTTAGGTCCTCCAAAATGATTTTATGTCTTTGGCAATTTATAGTGAAATTTTACGTAGAATATATTTGTCATTGACAACCGAGTTTATCGCCTCCATCCATGGATTTGGAAACAAAAGCCTCGGTTTAACTGTACACCGTTATTTCGGAATTTTGAGTTTACCTTACTATATCACTCCCTCAAAAGTTTAAAATATCTTAAATAAATATTTGCATTTACCATTTGTCAACGATGACATACACATTTCCTAGGTCATTTAATTTGAAATATATTTTGCACTGTTGCTGCCTGGGCATTTCATAAAATGGCAAATGGTGCATTAACTCTGGCATGACATTGACTAAAAACAAAGCCAAGAAATATATAAATAGAAATACAACTTTTGATGACTTTGCCAAAATTTTTGAATTTTGTTGTTAGGACAACACGAAATTATGTCATATTTAATTTAAATTAATTTATTGCATTGTTTTAAAAACAGATTTTTAACAAAATCTAAATTTAAAAACGAATGACTGCATAGCATTTTAATATCGAAGACATGCTGTCTGCTCGTAGATAAAAAAGACCGAAAGGAAAATTTTCATTTTGTTGAAATTTTTTTTAATAGCCTCCACCATAGTATGGAGGGTATATTATGTTTGTCGTTCCGTTTGTAGCACCTGTCGTTTTAGACCCCTCAAAGAATATATATTCTTGATCAGCATAAAATTCTATGTCGATTTTGCGTTGTTCTTCCATCTATCCGTCTATCCGTCTGTGAAAATCACTCTAGATTCCGAACGAAATGATGTAGGTTGATAAAATTTTACTCAAATGTATATTATGTCTGCAGGACTTTTACTTTGAAAATAAGCCATGTAGGTCCACGTTTTGGTATAGCCCCCCTATAATGGTACCTCCCTATTTTCGGTATTTTGACGATTTTAGCGACATTATTCATCGGAATTGTTTCAAATTTGGTATTTGAAGTTCGTAATGGATAGTACACCCTATGACAGAAAATTGTCTGTGGAGGTCCACGTCTTCGTATAGCCCCCATATAACGGCACCTCCCGTTATTCGATATTTTGATGATTTTAGCGACATTATTCCCCAGGATGGTTTCAAATTTGGTATTTGAAGTTCGTAATGGATACTACAGCCTATGCCAGAAAATTGTCTGTGCAGGTCCAAGTCTTCGTATGACCCCCATATAACGATACCTCCCGATATTGGGTATTTTGATGATTTAAGCGACATTATTCACTGGAAATGTTTCAAATTTGGTATTTGAAGTTCGCAATGGATACTACAGCCTATGACAAAAAATTGTCTGTGCAGGTCCACGTCTTCGTATGACCCCCATATAACGATACCTCCCGATATTCGGTATTTTGATGATTTAAGCGACATTATTCACCGGAAATGTTTCAAATTTGGTATTTGAAGTTAGTTATGGATACTACACCCTATGACAAAAAATTGCCTGTGCAGGTCCACGTCTTCGTATAGCCCCCATATAACGGCACCTCCCGTTATTCGGTATTTTGATGATTTTAGCGACATTATTCCCCAGAATGGTTTCAAATTTGGTATTTGAAGTTCTTAATGGATACTACAGCCTATGAGGGAAAATTGTCTGTACAGGTCCACGTCTTCGTATAGCCCTCATATAACGTACCTCCCGATATTCGGTATATTGATGATATTAGCGACATTATGCACTGCAAATGTTTCAAATTTGGTATTTGAAGTTCGTAATACATACTACAGTCTATGACAGAAAATTGCCTGTGCAGGTCCACGTCTTCGTATAGCCCCCATATAACGATCCCTTCCGATATTCGGTATATTTAAGATTTTAGTTACACTATTCATCGATTTTTTTCTTTCAAGTTTCGCATTTGAATGTTGTAATGGCTTATGACAAAAGTTACCTATGCAGATCCACGTCGTCGTATAGACCTTAATTATTTCTATTACGCATAATTTTGAAATTACATATTTCAAAATAAGCCATAAAATATTTACTACACGCTACCCACTCAATTCTCAATATCAAAGATGAAAAACAACGACAGCGAAAACTATTCAATAATTAATGGATATTTGTGGTGTCGGGGCGTAACGCTTTCTTTCAAATCAAAACAAACCTAAAAAACGAAATCATCGATGAATGAATCATTTCATTTCCCGCAAGACGTCGGGGAATTATTTAGGCATTTTTGGCGGCTTCGTTTGACTTTTTTTCTGAATTTGTCATTTGTAAGGAATGCCTTGTCGCACCACACATGTAATTAGAATTCCCAATGTGATTTTGTATGCGTGCACGAGCTGTTGCCATAATTACTGCCACATTACATATTCGCTCTATTACATCTGTTGTTAATTGAATGTTGTTGTTGTCGTCGTCGTGCCAACAAATTTTACTTCATTTGCATTAAATTATCAATTCAAATCAATTATAAAGCGTAGATAGTCTCGGGCTTGTTTTTTTTTTCTGAAATATATGGTGAGAAAAACAATTATTCATCGAATAATTTGTCATGTCTGATTAGATTTGTTACAATGTGCTGATCGGTTCACTATTTGATAGCAATAATTTTCTGATTGATAATCAGTAGTAATATGTTTCTGTAATCCAGGATCTGTTCTCCTTTGGGAGTGTTTTATTTATATCAATCATTGAATATATGAATTTTAAATGTTTTACTATAAATTATTCAAAACTAAAATGGGCGTGTATAAATTTTGTTTCTCAACACCTCCTTATCATTTCAATTCTTTCAGTTGAACAGTTATTTATGAACGATAATTTATTTAAGCATGACAATAATACAATGCATTACAGACAATCAACAAAATGGACAGACCTCTCCCTATTTTGGAAGAATGAAATACGAATTCAAATTATTCATACGATTCAAAAAAGTTTATATTAAAGGAACTAGGAAAAATGCAACTCTGTTCCTGAGACGTATTTTCTTACCAAGCCTTGGTCGTGTTATACCCTCAGCCATATGTCTACAGAGGATATATATCATTCGATGCGGCCAAAACGTGCCTAGTTGAAATATCGGTTTGTGACCCTAGGTTTTTTTGGACCAAATCCGTTTGAAGACATTTGGGGTCGATCTAGCCATGACCGTCCGTCTGTCTGACTGGCTGGTGCGCACGATAACTCTCGAAGGGAGTATCCGATTTGGTCCAAACTTGGTACATCGTAATATTTTTGTCAAATTTAGATCGAGTTCGGAGATGGGCAATATCGGTCCACTCCTTCTGCTACCTCCCTGACAAAAGGTAAACATTTTCATAGAAAATAATTTACCGCATAGGAAGAGAACGGATAATCTCATTGGACAAGATCGGACCACTCTTTGAATACCTTCCCCACAATGGGTCAAAATTTGGAATAAACAAAACGTTCATAAAATGCAAATTAGCATCCTATTTTTTCAAACCTCGCACATCCCAATATTTCTACCAAGACAAGATCTGATGTGAATATGGAATATATCGGACCAAGACAAGATCTGATGTGAATATGGAATATATCGGACCAAGACAAGATCTGATGTAAAAATGGAATATATCGGACCACTCCTTTGAATACCTTCCCCACAAAGGGTCAACATTTGGAATATTTAAAACCCTCATAAAATGCGTAATATGCATATGATTCTCTTTAAACTTCGCACATGCCAATATTTTAAAATTTTACACCGATCTGTGTTTTGTCAGCAGGCAGGTCAAGTTCGAAGATGGACTATATTGGTCTCCAATATCGTATATCCCCCATTTAACGGTATCCTCGATATTCGGAATTTTAATGATTTTTACCACATTTTTCAATAGAGTTGTCTGAAATTCTACACAAGGAGTTCTCTCTGAGTACTTAATACCCTGAAAAAGAATTGTCTATATACGTCTAAGATATCGTACATCCCCCATATAACTGTACCTCCCGATATTCGGTATTTTGATGATTTTAGCCACACTTTTTAATGGATTTGTCTGAAATTCTACACAAGGAGTTCTCTGTGAGTACTTTATCCCCTGAAAGGGAATTGTCTGTATACGTCCACGATATCATATAGCCCCCACACAATGATGCACCCCGATATTGGGTATTTTGATGATTTCCGTCACATTTTTCAATGCCATTGTCTAAATTCTACACAAAGAGTTCCCTGTGAGTAGTTTACCCCCTGGAAGAGAATTGTCTATATAGATCTATGTTTTAGTATAGCACCCATATAATGTTACCCCGAGACATTTGGTATTTCCAGGATTTTCGCGACATTTGAAGTTCGTAATGGGTACTACAACCTATGACAGAAAATTGTCTATACAGGTCCACGTCTTAGTATAGCCTCCATACAAACAATTATTTATCCAGCATCACGTCTTCGTATACCCCCATATAGAGGTTTTTATTTGAACTGTATTTTTCGACGATTTTTTTTTTTTTTTTTTTTTTTTTTTTTTTTTGTGGAGGGTATAAAAGTTTGGCCCCGGCGAAATTAGCTGCTTTTTTGTTTGTTGCTACCTATTGACTTAGGTGAAGTGTCCCTTTCATCTGTAGGCTGGAGTTGGAAGATGTCAAAATTCGAATTTCTAATGCCATATCGTGAGGACAATAATTACTTTTATGTCGGAGAAGTCTCGTAAAGTTTTATGAGTTTGTTAAGGGCTATCAAAGGTTTTTCATATCTCGAAGGCATTTGAAATTATTCCTCATTATAAAAATGTAGTCCATCGGATACCTCTTTCCTAGAAGTAGTACACATTTAATTACTAAGACTCTCAAAATTACATCTCAAAAAACTGCCAGTTGCAGTGAATGATGCGTTTACGTCAATTTTCGCGAATGAATCATTTGTCACGATTCCAAATCAAACAAAAAAACATCAAGAATTATTTAAAATAAAAGTGCGTTCATTTTCACTCAGAAAAAGAAAAAAAAATGAAAACATTGTTGTTCGTACAACAAGAACAACCACCATCTCCTCACCACAACGACCACAATTCACAATTTGGTCAACATTTGTTGACACCAATGACTTGTTTGTTACACATCAACGCCAAACATTCGGTGTGGGATGCACCAACGTCTTGCTGTCTCGCAAAAATTCTGTATCATTTATTGTCTGCAACAATTGCTATAGCAGCTGGTGGTTTGCTTTGCGACTAGCCGGCTGGCTGGCTGGCTGACTAGTTAGCTAGCTAGCTGGTTGCATTGTTTGGGATGCGTCATTTTCATAGTAAATGCCTAATGTCTGCCATAGATTTTTCTATAGCCATTTGTTCCTTCCATATGTCGTTTTGCATTGTCCCACCCCTTCTCCACTACCCCTAGAACTGCAAGTGTCGTTTCAAAACGTTCGTCCGCCGGCTTCAATTGCTCTGAGGAGGAGACAATTTAGTTGGCGGTTCGTGCAATTGTTTCCGCTGTCACATTTCTAAGAAAATGTTTGCCTTCAGTTGCCGACAATCACTGCATGAATTCGCGCGCTGTTTTTCCTCCTCAAAACTTTGTTGTTGAGTTGTTTTGTAATTGTAACGCTTGTTTGAATACCGTCGTTTAAATGTAAACTCGATTACATTTTGATAATTTTTCTTCAATGCATTTTTAAGAATCCGTTCTCTGCTTACGTGAAAGGGATCTTCCTTGCATCTTTCTTTTGGAATTGATTTATTATTATTTTTTCGGAATAACTAAATAAATATGATTTCATCATAACAATCAAATAATTTTGCTTTTATTTGGCAGAATCGAAGAAAAAAGAAAAATATTGAAAATAAAATATTATTGCTTAAATGTTTGTTTTTAATGATCGATAAAATCGAAATCGACAGAGATTTTTGGTGATTTTTATTATTTGACTTATGAATAATTCGATTTCATCGTGGCTGCTCAAGAATTGCAATTTTCAATAAACTGGAACACAATGGGTAATTATAATTTATTTTAAAATATATATTTATGTTTTACATTATTTTTTACAGGCAGGCATACAGAAAAAAACTGACTGACGGGTAGCTTTGAGTACAGTAACGCGGAAACATGTAGTTTATGAAATATCTCCGAATGTATCCCTTCCGAGTAATTTTTTATACCCTCAGATACGGCCAAAACGTGCCTCATCGAAATAACGGTTTTAAACCCTTGGTCTCTTTGGACCAAATTCGTTAGAGGACATTTGGAGTCGATCTAGCGATGTCCGTCCGTCCGTCTGTCTGGCTGGTGCTCACAAAAAATCTTGTAGGGAGTATCTGATTTGGTCCAAACTTACACCGTACATCGTAATATTATTGTAAACATAGAACGAGTTCGGCGATGGGCAATATCTGTCCACTCCTTCTTATACCTCCCACACAAAATGTCTAGATTTTTAAAGAAAGAGAAACAATAACACGATTTTGCTCCAACTTTGCAAATCTTGCATCATCTTTGCATCAGTGCTACGTTAGGTGCGAAAATGGACAGTATCGGTCCACTCCTTCTGGTACCTCCCCCACAAAGGGTCAACCTCCTATACAAAGGGTCAACGTTTTGAATAACCAAAACGATTATAAAATTCGAAATAAACATACGGTTCTCATCGTATTTCACACATGCCATTATTTCTACTAACATAAGATCTGCTGTGAAGATGGGGTATATCGGTCCACTACTTCTGGTACCTGCTCCACAAAGGGTCAACATTTTGAATATCCATTAAGTTCATAAAACGCGAAATTAATATCCGACTCTATTCAGACTTGGTACATCTCAATATTTCCATCAACACAAGATCTGTTATAAAGATGGTAGAGATTACACCATTTCTACTGGTAAGATTTTGATTTCGAAGCATCCAACTCTCTTCATATTTCATACATCCAAACATTGTTATTAACACAAGATGTGTTCTGAAAATGATATTTATCTGCGAACTCCTTCTGGCACCTCACTCACAATTTGCGAAACAATTCAGCGATTCTTTACAACTTTCTATATCTAAATATTTTTTGTCAACCAGAAACCCGAGATAAATATGGAATTTATGTTCGATACGAAATAGACAATATGGGCCCATTCCTTCGGAACCTACTCCATAGAGTGTCAAACATTTGAATAATCATAACAGAAGTCAAAATATATTAGAATATTGGACCTAGCTGCTGATTCCGTTCGCCTTATATGCTGTTCAGAATTTTTCATAGTTTTTACAGTTTTTGGGGAAGGTACAAGAATGGTCCACACACTAGCTCCGATGCCAACAGAAATATTGGAATGTACGGATTTAAAAAAGGACTCGGTCATCAATTTTGCATTTCTCTTCATCTCGTATTTATTGTTCGTATTGCGTATGCAGGTCCACGTTTTCGTGTAACCCCAATATAACGATATCGACATTATTCACCAGAATTGTATTAAATTTTGTATTTGAAGTTCAGAATCGGTACTACAGCCTATGACAAGAGATCACTTATGCAGATCCGCGTCTTTCTTTAGCCCTCACATAACAGGTTTCATTAAAGCGGTATTTTTTTTTTTAAATTTTCGAGTTTCTCCACATATTTCCAAATCCATTTGGATTTAACACGAGTTCTTAGTATGGAGAAAACTATTTCAGGGAATCATGTTTCTACAACTACATCCATCTCTTTCGATCATGAACATCTTTCTTGACGTGTCTAAATTGTGGAGCCTCATTCTTAGGAAAGTGACGTTATAGTTCCCGGCAATAAAACTTAATTAGTTACTGGGTCGACAACATGCTTTTGTGTTTATATTTCTTTATATACAACCCAAGCTTCTACTCCTAATTTTATTGCAAAATATGGTGGCTTACACTGACGACTTGAAACGGCTACGGACTTTGTACCAATTGTTATAAAGTTTCACTGCATCTTGCTTTTTTTCCATAACTCCAAAGTAATTGCTCTTAATCGAGTAGGGAGTAAAAGTCGCTCGAATTCCAACGGGAGCAGACCGCAATTTTAAAAATGTTCATCCCTCTCCACTTGTTATGCATTCGTGGAGAGAGATGAAAAAAGTGAAAGAGAGGGAGAAAAATATAAGTGTGATTGTAAGGTTTAGAAGAAATTGCAAAAGAATTTTAGTTTTAATTATTTGGTTCCACTTCTATTGAGATTGCGATCTCCTGACTTGGGGAAAAAAATTGTGTAGTGCCCTGGGGAGAATATCACCAGAAAAAAACCCAGGGGAACTGACGAGAATTGGTGACCCTTTCCGAAACCACAATACTTCCTGCCTTAACCCGTGGTAAACATTACCAGATTTCTCCAGTAATAAACAAACTTTGTTGTTATAAAAACAACAATCATGGGATTAAGCCTTACTATTTTGCAACAATATAAAACTCGTACTTTTCGACTACTCCCGCTCGCCAGCAAGTTACTCTTGCGAGTAAAAACGAGCAAATATGAACTCTGTTTTTTCCTTATGTCCACCAAAAGAGAGCGAAATAGGAGAGAGACAGTTGTGTGTTGATTAAAATGTCCAGCATGTTTTTGTTTGTTTTGCTTTTTACTGTTACTCTGTAAGAGTCATTTTTCTTTTCCTCTATTTTCGTTCAAAAGAGAAAAAATCTCTCCCTCTATCTCTTGAAACAATATGCCCAGATTTACGTGTATTTTGATGCCTGCCGCCACAGTTTCTAACCGAGTTGACCATAATTACACATTTTGAATTATCGTTGAATAGAAAATCAGCCTTTCGAAAAATGTTCAAAATCATGTCAAAATTTTATAAAAACGTCATACAGAGGTTCCGCCCGATATTCATTGATTTGATTTTCTTCTCGAAAATTAATTTAAAGTGCATGCATAAATTCCGAATTTGAAAATTACTTTATAATATTTAAACATATAAAATAGAAATTCAAAATTTCCAACTCACTTCAACATTTTACCACAGGAAGACCACCACTTGAAAATAACTGAAATTGATATTTATTCATCAAAAGAAAAAAACATTTCGAAACAAATGCGTAATCACCCATTATCGAAGCCATTAGACGACTCATAAACCATAAAAAACCGAAATCGCCCAGCTTCGCATTGGGAAATTTTCATCCAATTAATGTTGATTTCTGTTCTGTTTTGCTCATCACTTTTCATATTTTGATAGATGCGAATTGAGATTATGTTTGTCTTTTCAAATTAAATATTCTGCGAATTTTATGCGTCAGACAGACGGACGGACAGACATTACGAGTTAAAGAAAAACGCACGCACACCAACATAATAGGTGACCAAGGAAAAACTATGATATTTTGTTGTAGTTGGACTTCGTGGTGTCGCCATTTCGTCGAGAAAAAAAATTTTGTTTCGTTGAGAGAGAGAGAATTTGTTGTTTCTTTTCGGGTGGGATCATTCTTCATTGTTAACACATAAAGAAAACCACTAAATGTTCGGGGGGCCAGACAGACAGATAGTCAAGAATATATAGATGTTTGATGTGAATGACTCATTTTTTGGTTTCGGCACAGCATTCAATGGCCAATAGAACATCAATGATCGCTAATAGGTTTAATGGAAAGGAGTTTTCAACAGGATTTTTGACAAATATTATAGTTTTCTAAATAAATAAAAAAAATGTTTAAATAAATGATTTTTTATGAAACACTAAAAATTCCTGTGAATGGAGTTAGTCAAAAAATATCTCTGAAGATTTGCAGTAAATTTCCCATTAATTCGTTATTAATTGAATTACAAGCAAAAGCTTAATTTTTTAATGGACCTTCACCAATTTCCTTTAATTTTTATCACCTGCATTTACTTCAACGCCCTTTTCGTCATAATTCCAAATAAAAAAACAAAAAAAAAATTCCTAAAAATATCACCCAGACCATTTTAGTCATTTTTAGACAATTATATCTTCGTATATCTTTCAACAATGGCCAAATCACGCTTTCCATACAAAAACAAATATTTTAAAATCACACAGATTGTTGAAAACAAATATTTAAAAAATCTACTCAAAATGTCATTCAACATTCAAAACATTCGAAAAAAATAAATAAATAAAAATTGAAATATAGACTTTGTTTCTATGAAGAGATTATTTTTTCGATGACACATCTATGGCTGTCACAGTGGAGAAAGATTATATTTTTGGTTTTTATTAAAATATAAAGAAGAAAGAGAAATAAACACAGATTTTCTGCAAGAAGATTTACAGATCTGCTTCGAATAGTACTTCAGATCTGCTTTGAAAAGATCTGCCGATCTTCCAAACAAAACTATAAAATTGACAGATATTCTATGAGAGTTCTACAGAATTTTTTTTTTGGAAACTACTGACTTTCAAAGATCTACAGATTTTCAGTGATCTAAATATCTTCTTCTAAGTGATTCATAGAACCTGGGAAAAGATCTACAAATCCTCTACCCTAGATTAACAGATTTACAGGCTTATGTGATATGAGATGGTCTAGATATATTCTATATACCGTTATGTGTGCGCTATAGAAAAACATGGACCTAGATATTCAATGTTCTACCAGCGGAGCGAGAACCCATTACGAACTACAAATACCAATTTTTACACAAATCCGTGGAAAAATGTGACAAAAATCATTAAAATACCGAATATCGGGAGTTACCCTTATGTAGGGGCTATACGAAAACATGGACCTATATACTAATTTTAAGACAAATTGGTGGAAGAATATGGCTAAAATCATCAAAATACCAAATATCGGGAGCTGTCGTTATGTGAAGGCTATCCCCTAAACGTGGACCGATATATCCCATTTTCAATGCCAACCATTCTAGACACAATACAAACTGATGTACCAAATATCGCTTTCATACTTGATCTAACTTCCTTTTTCACTGCAAGGAATATGAAGATATCCGCCACTAAACCGACGGCCACACATTTCACCACATGAACTGCGGAGATGAGGATATCTTTGAATGTACAGGTCTTAGGCGTCACATTCGATAGCCTTTTCAAGTCTTCCGCGCATACCACAGCTATCTGCGAAAAGATTGGAAGTAGGAACACGATTTTCAAGTCTCTCGCCGGCAGCACTTGGGGCAGCTGGTAAGGAAACCTTGTTGACCTCTTACAACGCGACAGGCCGGTCTGTGGTAAACTATGCGGCTCCGGTGTGGTCCACCAAAGTTCGTGCCGCAATTAGAACTGCAACAGGGTGCCTTCTCATGGCACCTGTCGACCTCCGAAGGTCTTACCGGTGCGACAGGATAATAAAATGCAATACCAGTCAAAGCCATCCGAACCACCATCTGATGGATAGGCAATCGTAATCCATGCACGTAAGGAAATACCTTTATGATCTGGAGAGAGAGGTATAAGATAGAGCCTCTAGATCAACAGGCCTATCAAGCGAGACTGATTAGTATTCACTCGAACGCTGTCTCAGAAGTCATGGAAGGCTATAGAGTGAATACTGTACTGGGAGACCATTATGCTCCCATCGCAGACTGATTAGTATTCACTCTAACGCAGTCCCAGAATTCATGGAAATTCATGGAATACTGTACTAGAAGACCATTCTGCTCCCATCGAAGAAGAAGAAGACCATTCTGCTCCCATTTTTGGACTGGACTTAGAGGCAGAAGCCGATTGAGAGGAGGCTTAACGAACACAGCAGTATGAGCTGCTACAACAACTGTACCAAATTTTAAAGCTTTACGTCAGATAATGTAAGCTACATCGCGAATTCGACAGAGAGACGGATAGACAGACGTAAATCGACTTAGAATTGTATGCTGATCATGAATATAAATACTTTATGGGTTCAATGACAAATATTTTTAGGTGTTACAAAAGGAATGATGATGAATATACCCCAATGTGGCGTGTATAAAAATGGTCAATTTTTACCACCATATGTAAATCCTAAAAACCAACATTGGCCTCAATATAAATTTTTTAAGTTCTATCCTCCATCACCAACAGTTACATCGAAATTTCAGGATTTAAGCTCTATTTCTATACCCAATATCATATTTAGTAGCATTTAGTACTTTTTCGAACGATTTTAGTACACATTTTCAAAACAAATTCAATATTTCAACCTCAGACACCAACTGTGAATATACACCCCTTTCCAAGTTGAAGGTTATAAAAATGGATCACCACCATATCTAAATCCTAGAAACCAACAGTGGTCTCAAAAGCAAATTTGCTGGCTGTATCCTGCATCACCAACACTTTCATGGATATCAAATTTCAGGATTTAAGCTTTATCCCTACACCCAATATCATATTTAGTAGCATTAAGTAGTTTTTCGAACATTTTCAAAACAAATTCAATATTTCAACCTCAGATACCGTATCAAATTTCAGCTCTCTTCCTTCAGCCAATACCAGAAACCAAAACCAGCTTCTTCTCTCAACCACAGAGACCTTAATATCAAATTTAAGAATTACAGCTCTATCCCTTTACTCATTACCCAATTTTGTACCGCTTAGAACTTTTCGAACAATTATCGTACACATTTCTAATGGGAACTCAATATCTTAACCACAAACACCAATAGTAACCTCTACATCAAATTTGAGGATTTCAACTCTAAGCGAATACTCCCTCCTAGTGTTATTGTGCGCACCAGCCATCCAGACAAACGGACGAACGAAAATCGCTAGATCGACTCCAAATGTCCTGAAAGGATTTGGCCCCAAAGAGACCTAGGATCTAGAATTGTTATTTCGATTAGGCTCGTTTTGGTCGTGTCAAAAGTTATGTACCCTTTCTAGCCATATAACCGAGGGTATAAAAACGATTTGAATTTAACCTTTGTAGATCCTCACTTGTGAAAATTTTCACCGCACAGACTTTGAGTTTTACTGTGTTGCATCCTTTAATAAAATGTTCTGATTTGTTGGAAATGTTTTTTCAGGGCACAGTATGCGAACATATTGCAATGAAAATATATTTTCTTATAGTTTTTACTTTGACATTATTTCTTCTATAATTTTTGAAAACATTTGAGTCAATGCTCTACTCTTAATACTCTATTTAATTTCAAAAAAAATATATATATTAAAAAAATTTAAACACTTAATTTGTTTTTAAAAAAATGTAAGCTCTCTTTGGTTTGATAATTTTATTTTGAGACAATGATGAAATTGTTCTAATGCCATTCTCATGCATTTTTTTGTCTTTGGTGTTTTTTTTTTTCTTTCTCTTCTTTTTTTTTTCTGTTCTAACAATTCCTTGAAAAGCAAGAAAACAAAAACAAATAATGTCTTGCACTGCTATATCATAAATTTAAATGATTGTTGCATTTTCATTTTATATTGCATTATTTTCTTCACACAAATCATATTCAACAGATGTGTTGTTTTTGGGGTTGGGGGAGGTGGATGGCCTAATCGGTTGGCAAATTTTCTAAAAACACAAAAAAAAAATCCTCAATGTCTCAAGCCAATATTGAGGTGGGTTAGGCAGGGTAGCCGGGTGAGAGCCAAATGATCGACCATATGGTGGTTTATTTTTTGTTGTTGTTATTGCAGTTGCAGTGTTTTCATTTTTACACTTCAGACCATTTGCTGCATGCATTTTGTAAACAGCATCGCTTTTGCTGCCGCTGTCATGCCTTTCTGCCACCAGGGTATGATGATGATGTGTCATAATTACTTCTACTGGGGCGAAATGGGTATTAGAAATACAATTGGGACAACTACACGATAGAAAATACATTTTTGAAATAAGACGAAATTTTTTAATACTTATTGTCCAATTATTTTCGATTTTTATATCAAGAGTTATTTTTGACAAGGAAAAAGAAATTAGATTTTTAACCGAAGTATAAATTTCACCATTTATATCATAATGTCTACTTTCCTTACTTCTTTAAGTCCCCAAAAATTTGTTCTTATACCCTCAGTCATATAGCTAGTGCCTCATCGAAATAACGGCTTTTGAACCTATGTCTCTTTGGACCAAATCCGTTTCAGGAAATTTAGAGTCGATCTAGCGATGCCCGTCCGTCTGTCTGGCTGGCTGATGCCCACGATAACTCTCGAAGGGAGTATCCGATTTGGTCCAATTGTAATATTATTATCAAACTTAGATCGATTTCTAAGATGGGAAATATCGATTCACTCCTTTATGTACCTCCCCCACAAAAGGTCGAAATTTTAACTATCCATGAAGCAAAAAAAAAAGAAAAACGCGAAATTAACATCAGGTTCCATTCAGACTTGGCACATCTCAATATTTCCATCAACACATGATCTGTCATAAAGATGGTAGAGCTCGGGCCATTACTTCAGGGAACTCCTACACAAAGGGTAAAGGTATCCCATTCCCATTATTTGTACTAACTCAAGATCTCCTATGAAGATGGGATATATCGGTCCACATCTTCTGGCACCTCAGCCACCAAGGGCCAGAATTTTATACCTTCCACCGTTTTCGCTTCGGATCGAATCGAACGTTCAGTTTGAATCACTTCACTCACAATCAAACATGAGCGTTGGAGACGGTTTGATGTGTTCAGCAACATGAGTTGATCGAACACATGAATGTAAATGAGCAATCACAACCCTGATTGTCTTCTTTGAATCGAGTTCGCTCAGCGTCATTGTTTATTCAACCATTTAATCAAGTTGGGACAGTTTATTTTGACTTTTTTAATATTTGAAATGGAAGAATATTGTGATAGTGCGACCGAAATTGTTGCAAGTAGAAACTACACAGGTGTAGGTAAACGAAAAGGTCGAAGTTTGTGAAAAATCTTGACCAATATTGTAAAATAAAAAAAAAAAATATTTAAACATTTTTAGTTTTCTAAATACCACTGATGTGTTTCTTTATTAAAAAATTTAATTTTGTTTGTTTTTCAAATAAGTCACTGAAGTCTAACATACCAAAAACCCAAATAAAATGAAAACATTGTCTGTTTATTAAATATAATTTGCACCAATTTTTTATGGGGACAGCTTTTAGTTATGAAATCCTTTGTAAAATTACAATCATGATTTCGCTCAGTTTCGAACATTTGTGTTTTAATCAAATCAAATCACTCACTTAACTGGGGTGAATCAAACCGACAAGACTCCTCATAGATGATCGACCCGTTATGAACAATTCAACATAAGTTCGTAAACAAATAACTCATGTGAGCTGTTTGATTGCGATCACAAAACTTCGATCAATATATGTTTGATCACAACTTTTTCGTTTGGCTTGAGTAATTCGAATGAACATGTATATATATATATATATATATATATATATATATATATATATATATATATATATATATATATATATATATATATATATATATATATATATATATATATATATATATATATCAGAGGGCTGCAATGAGTATGATTGAGTGGCTTGATATATATATATCACCATATCAATATTAGTACTTTACCTCCTGCAAGAGAATTTTCTATATACATATTGTCATATACATACAATTCTCGTTAACATTATCACTTCGATTCAGATCCAGTTTATGCATGACAATTATTATTTTCGAGATAATCTTTCTTTAAATAGAAATAAAAAAAAAAACAAATTAAATATATTTTAAAAAATAAAATTTCTCATCCTGTCTTTGGATTCAGATGACAAATAATGAGTAACCTCGTGAAAACAATTATCAGGGTGTGTCCATTACACAATGTTAACGTAACCCTCGCCACCTCATCATATTTCTAACATTTTGTGACGTAAATGTATACATTTCGAATCATTTTCTTATGTCAACCCACATTTCAACAGTTAAATATGGTCTAATTGTTTTATTTTTCATTTTGTCAACATTGTAAGTTGACTCAAAATGCAAAAAATAAAATAAACAAATACAGGGTAACATGAAAAAAGCAACCAAATTCAGACTGCTGTAATTTTTAAGCCACTCGTCCGACAGCTGTTAAAATTATTCCAGTGACAGTTCATTATATTGTTTACAAGCGTACATAAGCGTTTTGGTGAGAATTTTCCAGAAAAAGAAGTTATTCGTGATGGAGTTCAAGGGTGATAGTGTGTTTTCTTTATATTTGGCTGGAAAACCATAAGTGGCTATCCTTAGAGCATTTCTGCATTTAAATGTGAATAAATCTTTTTTGTCTCGTACCATCGCTCGTTACCGTGGTACTGGTAGCGTAGCCCGACGTCAAGGAAGTGAACGGAAGAAAACAGCAACATCAGCAGAAATAGTTCGAAAAGTAAAAAAGCGACTTGATCGAATCCCGCGTCGCATTGGTCGAAAAATGTCTCGTGCACTGAACATATCGCAATAATTCACTCGGCAAATATTCAAAAATGAGCTCGAGGTAAAGCCATTGAAATTTCGAAGAGTGTAATAACTTACACCGCAACAGAAAGAATATAGACTCAGAATAGCTACAGAGTTGCTTCACTTGTCCGAAAGTGGTGAACTTCCGAATTTGGTTTTCTCCGATGAGAAAACATTTGTTGTCCAGCAGTTTATAAACAAACAAAATGATCGCAGTGGCCGAAAAATGTCTCGTGAGCTGAACATATCGCAATATTCCATTCGGCAAATATTGAAAAATGAGATCGGGTTAAAGCCATTGAAATTCCTAAAAGTGAAAGAATTTACAACGCAACAGAAAGAAAATAGACTCAAAAGAGCTAAAGAGTTGCTTCGCTTGGCCGAAGGTGGTGAACTTCCGAATTTGGTTTTCTCCGATGAGAAAACATTTGTTGTCCAGCAGTTTGTAAACAAACAAAATTATCCTGTTTACTTACCAAAAAGGTCAGCTGAAAATGTGCACCTTCGGTTGGCCACCAGAACTCATGGTGATGGTGTGGGCCGCCTCAACAGCCGATGGTCGCTCTCCGCTCGTATTAATCGACCGTGGCATCAGAATAAATGGCGAATATTATCGCGAAAATATTAAATCCTTGGGCACACAGACAACATTTTGGCCGCAGACCTTGGACATTCCAACAGGATTTAGCACCATCGCACTCAGCACTCGCCACCTAAGAAAGGTTACAAAATGAGGTTCTTCGCTTCATTTTCAGCGCACAATAGCCACCAAAATCTCCGGATACCAATCCGTTGGACTATTGTGTCTGGAGTGGAGTGGAAAGCAAGGTTGGCACTAAAAAATACGAAAGTGTCGATCACCTCAAGCAAGCGCTTCACAGGGAATGGTCCAAAATACGGCAGCGCAACATTCGAGCAGCGAGTGACGGTGGCATTTGCCGTTTGAAGGCCATAATTCGTGCCAAACGCGACCAATTTGAACAAAGACGACCAAATTTGATGCTATTTACGACATTTTTTGCTTTCATTCAATAATATTTAAAAAAAATTAAAAATTATGGCGTTTTTACGCACTGTTGTTGATAACATCAATGTTTTTAATATCTAGGGTTACTAGGACATTAAACATATATAGGTATATACTGGCTGAATACTCAAAAAATTGAATTGCTCGTAAAAAGCTTAAATGAATTGATCTAGAAAAACTGGGAGATACGTATATTTTATTTTGAGCTATATTTTCAGAATCTGGTCAGTTTGATCGTGGGTGAGACCAAAAGTTTAAATTTGTCGTACAGTGTAATATATCGTTGAGGGGTATTATTTGTGATGTTAATTGATTTAAATTTTATTTTAATTTCATTTCAATTTTAAAAAATATTTATTTTTTAGGGTGCACTTGGCATTATATCGAAAAATTGTCCATAAAAAATCTTGATAAAGCGGGTTTGATATATTTATAATGCAGTCCCAGTTCCGTTCAATATCCCTAGTTTGGACGAAATCCATTTCGAACTTTTTCTTTAGAAAAGAGTTGCTGATTTATGCCAAAAGTTACCCACATTGAAACTTTTTTTTAAGAAAAAATGAACCTCTCCAAAAAAGAACTGAAATTTTCTCAGCTTTGGTTGTATGTGAATAATTTCAATATTTTTGCTTCCCCACATATGAAAGAGGTATGAACGGGAACCTCTCCCAATGGAGTACTAATTTTTTCTCAATTCTGGTCCAAACCAAAAAAAATCTCAATACTTTTGTTTCTCCAATGTATGTTTTTCGATATTCACCCGAATTTGGTTTACCTAACTGAATATACCACACCTCGATGATGTACGAATACACTCAGTTTATGAGGTTTGACCCAAATCATATGCAAATATATATCATACGGAAAAACGTCGAACGAACAGATGGACACACGAGCGTACAAAGTATGTTTATAATAAAACAGATTTTTATAAGTTTATTCTTTTTGGTTTTCATTTCATTCTCGTTTTGGTGTTTAGCCCCGTTGCTGTTGTTGCTACTGTTATTGCGTTATTGTTTTTCTCGGAAATTTTAAATGACACACGTGTGTCATTTCACTTTTACTTTCGATTTTTTTTTCGCCATCCTCTATTTATTTGTTGATTTTTTAATGTCAAATAAATTTAATCTTTAGTTGTCGAATTTTTGTATTTTTAGATGACCATAAACGAAATTATCCAAATTTTTGAAATCTATATATATATATAAAACGAAAATCTAGACGGACGACGGGCTATTTGAACGTGTGCAAATGTTTCGTTCAGATGATGTGTGATAAATATTATAAACGATTTATAGTTTATGATTAATGGTTATTAGGATGTCTAGGAAGGATTATGTAAAATTTATGGGAACATTTAAAGGATGATGAGAAAAATGATTGATTTTTTTTAAATTTACGTTTTAACTTCGTTAAGGAGCTGGCATTTCATTAAAAAAATAGTTAATTTAATTTAGATATAACTTTATTTAAAATATTTTTTTTTTTTTCAATTTTAGAAAGGCAGGAGAACATGAGCGATATTTTTTTCTATAAAAATCTAGATATTCATGATACAAAACACCCTGCGAAATACCTCATACCTCCCGATCACCAAATAAATTTGCATTCCGACTATGATTCACAACAATTAATCATAATTTTTAATAGAGAAAATTTAAATTAAAATTGTAATGCGTTTGGTGTGTATGTGTGTGTGTATTTAACTTGGTGAGAAAACAAATACAAAATTATATATTTTTTTTGGCAGGCATTTATTTTGTTCGTTTTATTTTTATTATTTTGTAAACAGAAAAATAACTCACCGAAATAGCCGAGACAAAAGAAAAATAATTAATTTTTTTTTACATTTACCACCTTGGTGTGAATCGAAATAAAACATGCCACCAAGAAATTGGGTGCGCTAAATATAAACGTAACGCAAGAATACGCAATGTTCAATGATAATTATAACATTTTATTATTAAAATTGTTTATTGCAATGAAAAAAGAAAAAAAAAACAATGTGCATGGGTAAAGAACAGTCGGACACTTTTAACGTAGAAGAGAGCAGTATAGTTGTAGAAATAAAATATATAAAATAAGTAGAATGCAGGAAACCACCAAGAAGTCTTCTGTAAACTGAAGAGCTACGGAAGATCCGTTTTGCAAGTTTTCTAAAGATAAAAGACTTTTCATAGGTCACATACATAAATAAAAATTACCATAGGTCTAAATGAGAAAAACCCTTCAAATGTATTTAACAGATAAAGAAATATTCACAGGCCCTTTACAGATAGAAAACCTTTCACAGGTTTTCTATGTACAGAAGGTCTTACACTGGTCTCCAACAGACAGAAATCGTTCCAATCTGGTTCTATGGATAAAAGACATTCAGAGGTCTTTAATCGATAGAGAGGATCTTTAGCATGTTTTTTACAGTAGAAAACCTTCCAAGCACATGATGGATATAATACTATCCCTAAGCCTCCTGCGGGTAAAATACCGTCTATTGGAGCTTTTGCTAGCGTTTAATAGATAGAAGTTTTTGTATAGGTCTTCTAAGAGCCTTTAACATAAGTTCTTTATGCAGAATACATTTAACAGGTCGTTTATGGAAAAAAGGCTTTTCACTGTTCCACAGGTAAGGATAGAAGATGTCTTCAGATCGTTATGACACCAAAGGTATTTTTTGGATATATGTTTTCCATTTCTAAAAGAATTTTTACAGCATTTTTTTAGAAAGATCAAAGACTGAAAAAAGCATTTTAAACTAAACAAATGCTTTCCTGAGAAATAAAATCTTCCACTGGTCTCCCTCAACGGAACTTCTGGAACTTAACAGACCATCCTCAGGTTGTCTATGGATAGAAGACCATCCATTGGTCTTTTAACAAGTTAGAAAGTATCAGTCGGTTTTGCCGATATATGTATACCCTCAGTCAATGTTTCAGGTTTGGACTATATCGACTAATTCGAATGAGATGTGCGTGAGTTGCCAGATATAGTCGGCCGAACTATTCCTTTTTCAAACTTCATCTAATACAAATAAAAATATTGGTATTGGAATAATTACGAGAAAATCGAACGTTTATATCGTATTTTATGCGAAATCATGAATTCCATATCCATAACAGGTCTCTGGTTGAGAGACACACTTAGATATAGCAAAGTGGTAAAGAATTGCCGACTTGTTTCGCAAGTTATGACAGATAAAAGTATTGAAGATTGTGAATCTTTGTGGGTTAGATACCAAAAGGGTAGATATATATCATCTTCACAGCAGATCTTGCTTTAGCAGAGATACTTGGATGTGTGAAATTTGAAAAGTGTTGAATGCTTCTTTCGCTTTATTTGAGTGTTTTGTTTTTTAAAAATTTTGAATCCTATGTGGGGATGTACCAGAAAAATGGTCCGATTTCTACCATATTTATAACAGATGTTGTGTTGATGGAAGTATTGAGATGTACCGATGTCTGAATGGAATCGGATGTCAAATTCGTGTTTTATGAGCTTCATGGATATTCAAGATTTTGACTCTTTGTGGGAGAGAACGAGAAGGAGTGGACCGATACATTTCATCTACACAGAATGTCTTGTGTTAATAGAAATAATAGGATGTGTGAAATATGAAGAACACCGGATGTTTATTTCGGATTTTACAATCGTTTTCGTTATTCAAAACTTTGACACTTTGTGGGGAAGGTATCAGAAAGAATGGTCCGATCTCTACCATCTTTATGGAAGTATTGAGATGCGCCATGTCAGATTGGAATCAGTTGTTAATTTCGCGTTTTATGAGCTACATGGATATTCAAAATGTTGACCCTTTGTGGGGGAGGTATCAGAAGGAGTGCACCGATACATTCCATCTACACCGAATATCTTGTGTTAATAGAAATAATGGAATCTGTGAAATATGAAACGGATGTTTATATCGAATTTTACAATCGTTATTCAAAACTTTGAGATCTTTACAACAGATCTTGTGTTTTTAGGGAAGTATTGAGATGTGCCAAGTCGGAATGGAATCAGATGTTTATTTCGCGTTTTGCGATGTGCGAAATTTGAAGATAATCGAATAAGAGATATAAGTATTCGAAATTTTGACCCTCGTAGCAGTGGACCGATGTTATCCATTTTTGCACCTGACCTAGCACTGATTCAATATTAGGATTTGCAAAGTTGAAGCAAAATCGGATTATCTTTTCTCTTTTTAAAAAACATAACCTCATAATTTTCAAGTGTAATATATAATTTTTGAATGTAACTTTTGAGAAAAACTGTTAAGCCAAGATATATGGCTTAATTTGAGATTTATAGTGAATTTTTGTGTAGAATATTTCTTTTTTTAACACTTTCGAAATCCTTTCATTTGACACTCAAAAAAAGCTGAAGACAAATTAAAAAAAAGGAAATGTTTTCGTTTTTTTATATGTGTATTATGGAAATATAAATTTATTTTTTTGAAATTTGATAAATAGTAGAAAATATTTTTCTTCTGTTTTAGTTCTAACTTCATACTTTACCGTAATTATTTTATTGTGTTGTATAGTGTGATTGAAACAGCAATATTGCAAAAAGTGTACACTTTAAATACATAAATAGCTCGCCACATTATCTAGCCAACTAGGTCAAGTTTCCTACCGTATTCCATAATCTCTGTCGCATAAAAACGGAGATTCGAATACAAACCTACTGACCATCTTCAAAATGCATAAATTTCTCAGTGGTACAAAATCCCCCGGACTTTTATTCTCATTGATAGTATTTCAACGTTTTTAGTTGTTTTTCTTTTTTCTCTTCCAAAACTTATTAATTGCATTATTAAATATTGTTTTGACAGTTTTGAGTCAGACCAATATATTTTTTTGTTTTGTTTTCCTGTTTTAATATTTTTCCCAAATATACAGTGCATATCGTATAACCAAAATATGAAATAACGACGCCAAAAAGAATTTTAATGTTTGAAATTTTTGTTTTTTTTTCTCGTTGGTATTTATTATTTTTAATATTTGCAACGGAATTTGTTTATGTCTGGCCATATTTAAGAATATCAATATTGTTATTATTATTAGAAAAAAAAAATTTTTTGGTTGTTGTTTGTTCTTCAGCATCATTATATTTTTCATACGGCCCATAAAATATTATTGCCGTGAATCACGCGAATGAGTCTGGTGTTGCAAAATAGACGACATTCACACAAACACCTTTAAAAATGAAAAATCTAAAAAATTTTGCCAAAATAAGACATTTTGATAAATTCTGAAATACAAATCATATATTTTTTTTAATTTTTTTGAGCACGAGTTGATTTCCACTTTTCTCATTATGAGTATGTGTCGGACTGTCCATCTCCTCCCTGTCTTATAATAAATTTTCCCCATTTTACAATTAATCGATAATTTATGATTTCAAAAGTGTTGAGTTGCCATAAATTACAATTAAAATAATTGATAAACGATGCGGCTAAAATTGTATGATTGTAATAATTATTTATTTCTTTCTTTTATTTTATTGTTGTTGCTAGATTTTGATTTAGATGTGCAGTGTGAAAAATAGACATTTCACACACATCTCTTTTTGGGAAAAATATTGTATATTTGTTTATAGTTTATAGCATTGTGTGGTGGTTTAGTTATATATGTAGGTCATTCATTTGTATAGCAATAAATTCCGATTTTAGACATCAGGAAATCAGAGAAATGTGTAACATAAAGCGGATATCTTTAATATAACATTGTCCAACAACAAAAATAAGTAGAGGAAAAATTCAGTAGATCCAGATCCATGTTTTGAATGTCTATGTCGTGAAGTAACCTAATCGGACGGGGGGAAATTCTAATCTCTTCCACATTTTCGAAATAATATTCCTTGTATACCGTCCATATTAGGTATATAGTGTCATCGGCAATATTACAGATAACAATACGACAAATATTTTGGTAGAAAATTTTAACCCTTAAGCGAGTCCTTTTTAATATATGGTTAAAAACTCCCTTAAAACGCTATCTAGAAAGTCAAAATTTGTCATAAAATTCTACATCAAGTGTAGCTATAAGTCACTGGAGAAAAAAATATATTTCTCAAAAATATATGCTTCAATGTTTCAAAAAAAAAAATCGGAAAATCCAAAAAAAATATATATCCTAATTATACCCTTAGCTTTATGGCTACAGAGGGTATATATCAATTGATACGGCCAAAACGTGCTTCATCAAAATAACGGCTTTAGACCCCAAGTCTCTTTGGATCAAATCCGTTTTATGACATTTGGAGTCGATCTAGCGATTTCCGTTCGTCCGTCTCTCTGCTGGCTGGTCCGCACGAAAACTCTCGAGGAAAGTATCCGATTTGGTCCATCGTAATATTATCATCTAATCTATTATGAGATGGGCAAAATCGGTTCACTCCTTCTGGTATCTCCCCCACAAAAGGTCAACATTTCCAAATAAAATAATTTACTACACAGAAAGAGAAAGGATAATCCGATTTTTATCCAACTTTGCAAACCCTAATATAGGTGCAAAAATGAACAATAACAGTCCTCTCCATCAAGTATCTCCTCCTCAAACGGTCAACATTTTGAATATTTATAACTCTTATAAAATGTGATTTTAGATTCCGATTGTCTTCAAATTACACACATCACAATATTTTTATTAACCAAATTTCTGGTGTAAAGATGGAATATCGGTCCACTCCTTCTGGTACCTAGCCCACAAAGGGTCAAAATTTTGAATATCCATGAAGCTCATAAAACGCGAAATTAACATCCGATTCCATTTACATCTGTATTTATCCATCAACGCAAGATCTGTTATAAAGATGGTAGAGATCGGACATTCCTTCGGGTGCCTACCCCACAAAATTTTAAATAACCAGAACGTTTATTAAATCCGAAATAAGCATCCAGTTTTCTTTATATTTCACACTTCCTATTATTTCTACTAGCACAAGATCTGCTGTGAAGATGGAATATATCGGTCCACTCTTGCTGGTACCTCCCCCACAAAGGGTCAAAATTGTGAATATCCATGAAGCTCATAAAACGCGAAATTAACATTCGATTCCATTCAGACTTGGCGCATCTCAATATTTCTATCAACACAAGATTTGCTATAAAGATGGTAGAGATCGGACCATTCCTTCGGGTTCCTCCCCCAAAAAGGGTCAAAGTTTTGAAAAATCAAAACCATTATAAAATCCAAAATAAGTATCCGGTTCTCTTCATATTTCACATATCCTTTTATTTCTACTAACCCAAGATCTGTTGTGAAGATGGAATATGGTCCACTCCTTTTGGTAACTCCCCACATTCATTCAGACTTGATACATCTTATGGTAAAGATCGGATTATTCCTTATGATACCTCTCCCACAAAGGGTCAAAGTTTTGAATAATCAAAAAAAATATATATAAAATCCAAAATAAGTATCCAACTCTCTTCAAATTCACACATACTAACATTTTTTGAAACACATGAGCTGTTGTGAAGATGATACATATCTGCGAACCCCTTTTGGTACCTCACCTATAAAGGATTGAAATTCTCAGGAAAGTGAGGCTGATTTTTTCTATAGAGAAAAAATCCTGTTTTTTGAGAGGTGGCTGATTTTTTACTATAGAGAAAAAATTCTCAAAAAACTGAGGCTGATTTTCTCCTATAGAAAAAAAACCTTTCAGAGAACTGAGGCTAATTCTTTATAGAAAGACCTGTTGTGAAGATTATATATATTTGCGAACCCCTTCTGGTAGCTCACCCACAAAGGGTGCCCTTACCAATATTTTTATTTGTATTAGATAAAGTATGATAATTGAATACTTTGATCGACAATATCTGGAACCTCACACACATTTTAAAATTGTCTAAAAATTATCACATATCCCATGAAGTAGTCGATAAAGTCCAAACCTGGCACGTCGCAATATGTATATCATATTTATTTAGCTCCGATACAAAATGGACAATGTTGGTCCATTCCCTTGAAACCGACTCCATAGAGGGTCAACAATTTGAATAATCATAACAGAAGTCGAAATATATTTAAATAATCGAACATTGGCTGAGGGTATACATCTATCGCCTAAACCGACTGATACTTTTTCACAAACATTTTTCATATCCGGATGTGATTGATTTCCAAAAAGCCATATTTTTTATTTTACTAAGAAAAACTCTTGAAACAAATTATATTATTCCTGCTAATTAAATTGATTAAAACCAAATCAGATAGAAATCCCAATATATGCAGCCAAGCCCAACAGAAAGAGCAATTGAAAGCCATCAATTTTTTAACAAAAGCACGAGCAAGACTATGGCTGGCAGTCGAAAACGGCATGTGGTGGGGGCCACTGAAAATGAATACGCTTCGTGAATGAGTCATCGTCGGTACAATCATTTTCACTTTTATTTTGAATTTTCCTTTTCGTTTTGTTTTTTTTTTTCGAAAAGAAAACACAAATTTCCACTAAAAACCGAATAGTCAGTCAGTCAACCGGCCAGCCAAGTCGTAGGCCTTCGGGCGATACGTAAACACATATTGCAGAGATTTTTATTGGGAAAATCAAAAACAACAACGATGAGAAGATATATGCCTGACATACTGAGATCATTAGTGGTTGGCAAAAGAGAACATTTTCATTTCTTTTTTTTTTGGCATAGGAAATGATCTGATTTTTTGTTGTTCTTTTGAATGCTAAAAATTTATACCCAACCGAACATTGTGTCGAGACCTGAAATTTTTTAGATTTTTCACTTGCTTGGCTTTGTAGGCCTTTTCCAAGTAGATATTCCTTAACACACACACAAACATAGAGGGCCAGTGATTGACAAATGACCGCTTGAGTGTATTACCTCAATGGCCTTGGCCATGTTGGGGTATCCCTTGTTTGGTAGAGATTTATGAGTGCTCGAATATATTTGAAATTTGAACGTTTTACCCATAACGTCCTCTAGATTTGTCGTCTTGAAGAAAATCATAGATATTTTCATGTCGTTGCAATCATTAATCATTATTGGAAAGAATTTTTCTTGTTCCATTTTTCACCCCGCCGTTGCAGATATTTATTTTCCGGACATGTTTTATTTTAATTCCCCAATTGGTGAATAAGCAAACCCCCAGCATATGACCGATTGTCCAGGGAACAAATCTAATGAGAAGTAAACAAAACGCGTCAATAGTCATTGTGACGTCTGTACATTTTGTGGCCACAATAAAATTCTTCAAAATATAATCATCCGAAATTTGGTTCAATGCATTGGCGTAGATGGGCGGGTGTCTTCATGGGGGAGAGGTTGTGCCATTGTCCTTTCATAATGTCCTTTCCGATAAATTTCATATCCTCCTCAGGTCTCTGGTTGAGGGAATTATTTATTGAATTTTAATTTTTGTAATTTATGAGAGATATAAACATTTAAAAATGTGACTCTTTGTGGAGGAGGTGCCATAGGGAGTTGGTCGATATTTGTCATCTTCAGATTATGCATTTATAAAAATTCTGCGATTTGTAAAATTTGAAGAGAATCGAGAATTTGAAACGTATTTCACATTTTATGAGAGTCATAATTATTCGAAATATTGACCCGTTGTGGGCCAATTTTAACAATTTTTCCGACTTCTCAATACTCTTAAAACTTTACTGTCCAATATCCTGTAAGGATCTCATAGAAACCATAATTCATTTTTTTTTAGCAAAACCAATTGGGAAACTAGTAAAAAATCAGTTAAAATCGGCGGGAACGTAAGTTTAATACCCTCCACCAATAGGGAAAAAATATTCTCCTTTTATATTTTCTATATATTTTTCTAAGATATCCATTTAAAATGGCAATGCTCATAAAATTCTCGAACTCTCAGTACTCCTAAAACTTCACTGTCCAATATCCTGTAAGGGTATCATAGAAACCAAATTCAATTTTTTTTTTATCAAAACCAATTGGGAAACTTTTAAAAAATCAGTTAAAATCGGTGGGACCGTAAGTTTAATACCCTCCACCATTAGGGGAAAAATATTCTATTTTTATATTTTCTATATATTCTTCCTAAGATACTCATTTAAAATGGCAAATTTGAAAAATATTATCCAATAATGGAAGAAGATTGTTATTTAATAAGACAACCGTAAAATATGTTAAGGAACCCATCAAATGCTGGCTATAATTAGGAAAACCCCATTGCAATATCTGACTAAATTCATCGAAATTTCGAATATCGAAGGGGTATCATTATATAGAGATGAAGTAATACGTGGATCTTGATATAGAACACTTTTAGGCAAGGGGAAGACAATTCCATGACAATTTTCGACCAAAATCATGAAAATACCGAATATCTGGAAGTAATTTTTATGGGTGCTTTATGCAATCGCAAGCCTATTTACACAATTTTTGCTCAGAGTCATAAGTACCTATTAAGAACTTCACATATCGGATTCTAGACAAATCCGTTAAAAATTTTAGCTAAGATCATCAAAATACCGAATATCGGGAGGCACCGTAAAATGGGGGGTTTAGACAATGTTACACCTATTAACACAATTTTTTGTTAGATTCATAAGTGCCTATTATGTACATCAAACATCGGATTGGAGACAAATTCATAAAAATCCTCAAAATAACAAATATCGGGAGGTACCGTTATATGGAGGCTATATGATATCGTGAACCTATATAGACTATTCTCTTTCAGGGGGTAAAGTGTCCGAAATTAGTAACTTCAAGTGCAGAATTTCAACCAATTCCAATGAAAATGTGGCTATACTTATCAAAAAAAACCTAATGTCGGAAGGTACCTTTATATGGAGATTATACGATATCGTGGAGCGATAATAGCCCATCTTCGACCTTGACCTGCTTGCAGGCAAAAATATTTGATCTGTGAAAAAGTTTTCGTTCCTATTTTAATTCATTGCGACTATAGCATGATTACAACAGACGGTCACACAGACGAACGGAAAGGGCCAAATCTTTTTAGAATTTTGCGCTGATCAAGAACTTTGTAGGGTCTAAAATCATTATTTCACTTAGTTACAAACTTTATATATCCTCCAAACTATGTATAGTGGAGGGTATAAAAATATATCAAACACCCTCGAGATAAATTAAGGCATAAATAGGATGCTCATTTATAGGCGCTATACGCAAACAATTGACATTTGTTGCGAAAAGGTGTCCTACGGCAAGAATTGTTTCCCTCTAGTTCATAGCTCGGTACACCGATTCCTGAACGTATGAGCGATTTCATAAATCTCATATCACTCATACGCAGAGTTTTCATGCAAACGACCGATGTTCATGGAACTAGATAAGGAACAAAAACATGTCTTATAATAAAGCGATAGCAAAAAGAGGACCTATATTAATAATTTATTGCTAGCAGAGTTTTATAATATTAATTCAAAATAACAACATTTGATTTAAATAGGAAGTATATTCCAAAAATAGGACCGACATGACCCATTTTTCAAACTAATAGTTGTTGAAGTAATCCTAGCGTCTGTGCAAAATTCCTAAGCTCAATATTAAAAGTTGGGAAATATACCCCAACATTTCTCTCTTATATATGGTCATGTAGAGACCCCCAGATTGGCTGTACGGAGATGGACAATATCGGTCCAATCCTTCTGGTACATCCAAAAAAAAAAAACAAAAATTAGAAATTTAAAAAAATATATTTTGCACAGAAATGCGATGTAAGAGTAATTATATAATGCGATGTAAGAGTCTGATTGTCCTCAAATTACACACATCGCAATATTTTTATTAACCTAAGGTATGTTATAAAGATGGAATGTATCGATCCATTCCTTCTGCACACAAAGGGTCAATATTGTGAATAACTATGAAGCTCATATAACGCGAAATTAACATCCGCTATATCTGGTACCTAACGCATATTTCCACATTTTCCAAATATTTGCACATATCTCATATGAATTATAGGAAGTAGACGATATAGTACAAATCTGGATTTATTTATGTCAGACTTATGCCAGATTCGAATTGGATAATATTGGCCAACTGCTTCGAAACCTCCCCCATAAAGGGTCAGCACTTAATAATCATAACTCAAGGGTGGGGTATACAGCTGCCGGCAAACGGACCGATACTTTTTAACTTGTTTTATTTTTGTTATAATAAAAAGACGTAACAACTTTTCAATCAATAAAAATTACAGAAAAGACCTGTAGATATGTATGACGAATAATAATTTAAAGAAAGTTTTTTAAAATTTTGAAAGGGCCAAAAAGACCCGTTTTGTGACCCGCATGAGTTTTAAAAATAATCGACCAATATAATCCTCGTATTGTTATCAGTAAAATGGCCAAAATAACTAAACTCCTAAAATTAAGGGATTTTAAAAAAAAATCTTCATCCGAACATTCCAAAAAAGGCTGAACTTGCATAGTGGAATTCGTCCCTGTAAAGTTATAAAATTAAGATGAAGTTGAAAGTTTACCGCTGCTTTCTTTGTCTTCTGTATTATCTAGAATTTATCTACCAATTCCCTAGAATTTATAGCAGATTTCGTGGCTGTTTTCTTGAGACATCATCTTTGTTTTGTACCATACGATTTTTGTCTGAAGTAAATACTCTTCACCCAGGTAGTGAATCAATAAACAAGGTTTTCAAAACTTGGTGACGTTTTAAATCAATAAATTCAATCAATTTTAATTTCAATTTCACAATATGAGGTCATAAATCGCATCTACAGCTTGCCTGCGACATGTGACGATTAAAAACAAATAACAATAACCAAAGCCAGCTAAAGTTGAATGTACCATTAGTTTTCTCCCGAATTGTGGATAAGTCAGCAACAAATACCGTGGGAACAAAATTCTTTAGTGCTTGCTTGTGCTGTGCTGTGCTGACCCATAATACTTTCGTGGAATTTGTTTGCATCATCCACATACCTTACTTGTAGGGATATTCTAAACATGCCATTTATATCCATAAGCAACACAAATGGAAATTCCATTCCAAAAATTCCAAAAAAAAATAACCTTTGTTTGATCTCAAAATTGTAGGGGGATCAATGAGATGGGTTTTGTTTGAAGAAAAAAATGGCAATAAGTAGATTTTAATTTCCAACAAATACCTAATTATTTAATAATTAATAAAAATTGACATAAAGAGATTCTAATTTTGTCCTAAAGATTTTTTTTAATTTCATTTTTAAATTGATTTTAATTTTTGTGGCGAAATTGAAGCTTTAAATTTGTTTTGTTTTTTTTTTCACAAATTTATAATTGTGGTGTAGGTTATGATGTGCCTAACAAAACAGCAGCCGTGGTCAGGTAAACAAGCCAGCTCGAGAGAATACCAATGTTGTCTGCTGTTGTTGTTGTTTTGAGAATGTTTGTTTTCTTAATGAGCAAAAGAGAAGTGATGCCAACATAGATGCAGTTAAAAAGCCAGAGATAGCTTTTAGAGGCAAATTTTTAATTAAGCGTCTGTCTATTCTTATACGAGATGACATTTTAATCCAAGAAAATCTAAAATGAGTCCTTTACCCACAGAAGATCTTGAAATCTTTGCAATTTATAAGCATTCAACATTTAATATATAAAATTTATATAGAAAAATCACCTTTTAAAAAAAAAAAAAAAAAAATATCACCTTTTTTTTGAAAAAACTTTCCAATACCCAATTCTGTTCTAGATTCCTCTGCTTTTCTTATAACGTAAAGTGTTTTTATACCCTCCACCATACAAAGGGTTTATTAAGTTCGTCATTCCGTTTGTAACTCATCGAAGTAATAATTTTAGACCCAACAAAGTTTATATATTGTTGATCAGCGTAAAATTCTAAGACGATTTACCCGTCTATCCGTTGTAATCACACTACAGTCCAAACGAATGAAGATAGGAAGATAAAAAGTTGCACAGATCTGTCTTTTGTCTGCGGGCAGGTCAAGTTCGAAGATGGGCTATATCGGTCCACGATATCGTATAGCTCCCACGAACGATACCCCCGATTTTCGGTATTTTGATGATTTTAGCCACATTTTTCAATGGAATTTTCAAAATTCCACACAAAGAGTTCCTCGTGAGTACTCTACCACCTGGAAAAGAATTATACATATATGTGTCCACGATATCTTATAGCCCCCATATAACGGTACCTCTCGATATTCGGTATTTTGATGATTTTGGCCACACATTTCAATGAAATTGTCTGAAATTCCCCACAAGGAGTTCTTTATGAGTACTTTACCACCTGGAAGAGAATTATATATATAGGTCCACGATATCGTATAGCACCTATATAACGGTATCTCCCAATATTCGGTTTTTGATATATACATAGGTCCACAATATCGTATATCCCCCATATATCGGCGCCTTCCGATATTCGGTATTTTTAAGATTTTAACAGAATTTTTAATGGATTTTATTTATTTATTTATTTTTTTTTTTTTTGAAAATTTGCTAATTCGTTTCAAATGGTGGAGGGCATTCAAAATTCGTCTCGGCCGAACTTACTGCTTTTTTACTTGTTTTTTTTTTTATACTTGGTTCAATTTTGTATATCGAGTTCTTATAGTCCACAACTTTTTTTTATGGAAATCCTAAAAGTGAAGTTAAAGCTGGATTGCTGGAACATTCAACAATGTAATATTTCTCTATTTTTGATTTTTCATCTCCTTAAAATATTGAATTGAACTCTTCTCTTGAAGATATATTGATCGTTTCGTTTCAGTCCCTCTTATACTATACCCAAAAGTCTTCGTGTTTTCAATTCATATTCAAATATTTTTTGTATATAATATGATGGGTCTTGCATGATTCACAATTGTATGCATATCATTTAGGCTAAGGATGAATCTGGCTTTCGCCAAACCCTTTACAATCCTTGCCTGATACAATATAATGGCTTAAATTTTGTATAAATGTATTTAAAATGTGTACCGAATTTTAAATAATTAGAAAAAAAAAACACGCATAAATGGCAACATTGTTCTTTCCCATCTCTGATCATTCTCTTACAAAAATTACACTATGCTCACAATCTGACTCTTTGATCTTACATAAATTAGATAAAGTGAAAAAATAACATTTCGTTTTCTGTATTGCGGTTCCCATTGAGAACAGAAGAGAGGGAGAGACTCACTCACTCTTATTCTCCAACAATTGATGTTGCCGATGGCTGGCGGCGGCTGATGCTGCCTCCAAGCATTTTTGAATTGGCATGAAAAATCAGTTGAGGCTCACATATTGACGCGATCGACTGTGACTGTCTGTGTCCGTAACGTCAATGAAAGACTTGCTAACAAATCCGAAAACAAAATACGTTAACAAATACACAATGTTTAAAATAATGGCAACAATAATAAACAAATTGTAGAGACAAAAAAAATTAAAACAAAAAGATACACCCCAAAATCAACAAATACTCTATTGTTTATAACAACAATTGAATAATAAGAAATGTTCATGCAAGAACAAAATGATGCTACAAATCGCGGAATGAAAAAATCGAATTTGTCGTTTTGAAAAAAAAAAAATCGGAGATTACCAAAAAGTTTGCATCTATTTTAAAAATTTTTCAAATTTGAAATTTATTTTTAAACTGTAACCCTTAGTGTTGCAATGTACAAACAAATAATTAATACCATGTGTGTGTTGCCACAATAATTGTTATTGTTGTTGTTGTTATGGTATTCAAGTGAGTGGCCACCGGGAGATTATCACCTGTACAATTCAAGCCAATAAGTAGTGGATACGAAGTGGATATATGTAGTTCTCTATTCAAATGTTGAAATATTTTCAAATGAATTTCGGAAATGTGTGATTCTTTGACAACACCAGTGATTGCGCCATTGAAACAAACGGATTTACACAGCTGCTGGTTTATTTATAGTAAGGAAGGATTACGCTTGTTCTTCTCACACTGTGTTGTTTTTGTTATTCGTGTTTTTGTTGTCGTTTGTTTTGTTTATATTTTAAAGTTAATTTAATATGATTTGAATTTTCTATTCTGCCAAATTCTGCATATTACAATTTGTTTTTTTTTTCTCATGTGACTCATAAGACTAGCGAAAGACTAGGTCAAATACAATATCAACAATGTTGTGAAATAAAAATATATATTTTTTATTTATTTTCAATTTGTACAGAAACCTAGCCGATAGGGCCATGGACGGTTCCAAAAACTTCTATACATGACTACTTTAAATTAATTATAATATCCTTAATCTTAAAAGACTTACTTAGAATTAAACACTAAAACAAATTTACAAATGAACAAATTTAACATGACTGATTGACGGTTCCAAGAGCTCCTATACATGACTACTCTAATAAATAATTAATGTTAAATAATAATTGGAAAATAATTATATTTATTTTTAAAGCCCCCCTGATTTATCCAAATAACCAAATAGGAAGAATTCCTAGTTTTATTGAACTTTTAATTCGAGAGCAAGCAACCTTCTTTTGAACCCTGCATTTTAGGCACACAATGTATTTGGCAATATTTCAGTTATTGTTGAAAACTTCTTTACAAGGGATTGTAGCAAGAAAAAATATTCTGCAAAATAGTTTCTCATAAAATCGTGTGTTGAATTAGCAGTAAAAACGCAAACAAATAATTTTCACTTGTAATATACAGGGTGAGATGAATAAAACTGCAACCAACTTCAGACTGCTGTCAATTCTAAGACACTCGTCCGACAGCTGTTACAAATTATTCCAGTGACAGCTCATTATATTGTTTACAAGCGTACAAAAGCATTTCGGTGAGAATTTTCCAGAAGAAAAATTATTTGTGATGGAATTCAAGCGTGATAATGTGATTTCTTTAAATTTGGCTGGAAAACCACGAGTGGCTATCATTGGAGTACTCCAGCATTTAAATGTAAATAAATCTTTTGTGTCTCGTACCATCGCTCGTTACGGTGATACTGGTAGCGTAGCCCATCAACATCAGCGGAAATGGTTCGAAAAGTAAAGAAGCGACTTGATCGAAAAATGGCTCGTGAGCTGAACATATCGCAATATTCCATTCGGCAAATATTGAAAAATGAGCTCGGGGTAAAGCCATTGAATTTCCAAAAAGTAAAAGAACTTACACCGCAACAGAAGGAAAATAGACTCAAAAGAGCTTAAGAGTTGCTTAGCTTGGCCGAAAGTGGTGAACTGCCGAATTTGGTTTTCTCCGCTCCGATGAGAAAACATTCGTTGTCCAGCTGTTTGTAAACAAACAAAATGATCGTTACCAAAGAGGTCAGCTGAAAATGTGCACCTTCGGTTGGCCACCAGGACTCAAGCGCCGCCATAACAGCTGATGGTCGTTCTCCGCTCGTATTAATCGACCTAAATAAATACCGAATATTATTGCGAAAAAATTCTGGGGGGTGTATTAAAGCCTTGGGCACGCAAACATTTTGGCCCCAGACCTTGGACATTCCAACAGGACTCAGCACGCGCCACCCAAGAGGTTCCTCGCTTCATTTCCAGCGCACAATGGCCACCAAAATCTCCGGATACCAATCCGTTGGACTATTGTGTCTGGAGTATTTTGGAAAGCAAGGTTGGCACTAAAAAATACCAAAGTGTCGATCGCCTCAAGCAAGCGCTTCGCCGGAAATGGGCCAAAATACCGCAGAGAAACATTCGGGCATCGTGAGACGGTTTCATTGGCCGTTTGAAGGCCATAATTCGTGCCAAAGATAATCAATTCGAACAAATTTAAACTTATTCTAAAATTTGATGCTATTTCCGACATTTTTGAAGTTTGAAGGCCATAATTCGTGCCAAGGATGACCAATCCGAGAAAATTTAAACTTATTCTAAAATTTGATGCTATTTCCGACATTTTTGCTTTCATTCAATAAAATTTAAAAATTATGGCGTTTGAATTAGTTGCAGTTTTTTTTTTATCTCACTCTGTATAGGGTATCGAAGTATTCCACTTCATCTAATACTGATTGAATTTTTAGGATCTGCAATATTTAAAGAAAATAGAAAATTAATTTTTATTTATTTTTTTTTTTTTTTGCGAACAATTGTTAGTCAAAATATTAACATTTTGTGGGGGAGATACCAGAAGCACTGAGCGATAAATTCCATGTGTACATTAAATATCTGATTTGAAAAAATATTTAGATATACCAATTTGGAAAATATTCGCTGACTTGTTTTGCAATTTAGGAGAGATATAAGTATTGAAAACTATGCGACGTTGTGGGGGAGGTACCAGAAAGGGTCGGCCGATATCATTTTTACACCAGATCTAGCTTTAGCAAAAATATTGGGATACATGAAAATTGAAGAGAATCGGATCCTTATTTTATTGTTTTCTTTGTGACCACTTTGTTGGTGATGCACCAGGAAGAGTGAACCGATATATCCCATCTACACAGCAGATCTTTTTGTGTGGGAGGTACTTAATATTGCCAATTTTCGCACCTGACACTACTAAAAAATTTCGATAAAAATATTACGATTTGCAAAGTAAGCACCAAAGTGGGCTTAAATTGAGTTTGGGGGCTATGCTCGAATTGACCTGAACATTTTGTGTAGGTCTTATAAACCTGATTACGGAAAAGTATTCTTTTCGTGGGGGAAATACCCGGTTATTTGGCCCGGAAGTTCGGACACAAAATCCGGGTTTTACCCGTTTCTATGTGGGCATCATTTGAGAGCTTATGGAAATGCCTATCTAACAAGGGTTGATTTTAATCGGTTCTGGACTAAGAAAAGAAAATTGGTATTTTGGTACCGGAACTTTTTGAAAAAGTCGAAAATGGAACCCTTATGGGGTACTAAATACTACGCCCTACATTGTAACCTACATTCTGGCCTTACCAAAATGGTGCCATAGTTATCGATATTTCTTGTAGTTCCTCAACTCAACTTGCTCCCCAGAAGGGGTGAACCGATATCCCCATTAATTCCCATGGCTGATCCCTCAAAATTCGAAGAATTCCGTATCCAAGCCATTAATATTAACTCAGGACTGAAGTGGTATGCAAAAGATAATTATCCTCCTTTCCGTCGCTTCTTCGTTTTTTCCTTATTAAGTAATATTCCAGTGGAAATTTTTGTCCACCACTGAAGGAACCAGCAGTTAAGCACCATCATCTAATTAAAAGAGTTTTTCGTCACTTTAATTCTATTTATTGAAGTTCCTTAATGACACATACGAATTGTAAATCGTTGATGAAGTTGGTTGCAGTTGATCATAACCCTTGCAACTTGGCAACATTGGAATTACTATTAAGAGGGCGGGCCATAACACGAGCTTATTTGCTACAACACTAGTTATTTAATTTGCTTCTTCCCATCAAAATCATTAATTTTTATTCATAGTTGTCTTGTCCTTTTTTTATTTGCAGCAAAAAGTGATGGTAAGGAACGTATAATGGTTACCGAAGCGAAACCGATTATAAAATCTGTCGATCAAATCAATACCAATTTACCCATTGATACAACCGACACAGATCTGGATGAAGACGATGAAAATGGACAGCCACTAGAAGTGCTGTTGGATCCTGAACTACAGCCCGAGCAACCAATACCAGATAATGCCGAATCACAGGAAATATTTAAAGAACATCGGCGGCTGGCAATGGAATATCTGAAAGTTAATACCAAGTTATACTATGCCCAAGACATAAAAGAAAGGATTCTTCTACAAATGGATCCAGCGGAGAGACAAGAGAAACAAGAACTGTTAAAGAAAATCAAAGAGAAGGTAAACCTTTGAAAAATTAAATTTCATTTAAATGTTTTTAATAATTTTATTCTCTTTCAGCAAGAACTGTTGGAATTATACAATAATCTAAAACAACATTGGGACACAATGCGTTCTTCTTCGCAACCGCCTGAAGATAACATTGCGCCCGGTAGTTCAGATGCAAATGCCAATGGTGATTTGCTAACTGATGATAACTGGGTAGTCATACAGCGTAATCAAAATTCATAGTATTCAGCCAAAGAGGAAGATGAGCAGGAACAACATGAAGAAGATTTTATCGAAAGTATAGTATCTATTAACGATATATGCCGGGATGACGAATGATTATTAAGGGAATTGCATTTCTCATTCTTCCATGTGTCGTGATGTTTCTTCGGTCTTCTGTATGTATGTGTTGTATATATATGTTTTAGTATGTGATCTCAGGTTATAAGGCAGTTAGTTAATAAGATAATTTTAAGTATAAAATTGAGATGTATGTTAGTTAGTGTTCCATTTAGTTCTTAAGATACACTAAGTATTTAGGTGCATTTGAGGTATAACATCCGGTTTCATTAAGAATTGGCACATCTCAACATTTCCATCAACGCAAGATATGTTATAAATATGGTAGAGATCGGTCTATTCCTTCCGGTACCTCCCCCATAAAGGGTCAACACTTTGAATAACCAAAACGATCATAAAATTCGAAATAAGCATCCGGTTCTCTTTAAATTATACACATTACAATATTTTTATTAATCCAAGGAACATATAGGTCCACTCCTTGAGGTGCCTCCCACACGAAGGTTCAAATTTTTGAGTATCCATGAAGCTCATAAAACGCGAAAATAACATCCGATTCCATTCAGACTTGTCACATCTCAATATTTCCATCAACACAAGGTCTGTTGTAAAAATGGTAGAGATCGGACATTTCCTTCAGGGTTCAAGATTTTGAAAAACAAAACGCTCAAAGAAAGCGAACTAAGCGTCCAAATCCATTCATCAATATCCTCAAATTTTTCACATACCAACATTTTTGCTAGCACAAGATCTGTCGTAAAGATGATATACATCTGCCAACCCCATCTGGTACCTCGCCCACAAAGGGTAACAATTTCCAATACTTATATATGTCATAACTTAGGAAACAAGTCGGTGATTCTTTACCACTTGCTATATATTTATATTTCTCTTAATCAGAAATCTGATATGAATATGGAATTTATCGGAATTTATGATTTCGCATAAAATTGGATATAAATTTTCGATTTCGAAATTTTCCACATACCATAAGTCAAGGCTGGGTCTAGTTCCCACATCCTAAAAGTCCGGTTTTAATTAGAGATAGCGGGTTAAAAACCTAGAGAAGAAAGAAAAACGAATGGTGACTAGAATCGACAACTCGAAAGGAAACTGAAACACATGGGTTTCTATGAATTTTTTACTCGAACTCCAATGTCAAATTTAACAAAATGCTCTTGAATTGCGAATGGCACAAAAAATCCAGAAAAATTAGCTAAATCACAAAATGTGTCCTAAATTGAAATTGTTGGTACACACCAGCACTATTTTCTTTCAAGAAATTACAGAACAAGACAATATTCGTTCTCATTTAATTTGAGACATTTTTTGTATATTTTTGACTACTGTAGCAACTATCAATTCAAGTTATGGCATAAGTAAAACCAGTCGATTAAAAGCTGTGTGATTGGAGAAACCTAATTTAGCTCGACTTCGAATAACTGCTTTCTTTCGTTTTCCTAAGAAAAATTCCGGTTTATTAATATCTATTCTATTTCTATTTTTATATATTTTTCTGGCATCTTAAAATGCTTTGTCATGTAATGTCTTTTCGACTTGATTAGCCCATTTCAAAAGATCTCGGAGGAGCGTGGTAAAACTAAAAACCAAACTTTTAACTTGTAATAAATCTAGATGGAGCTATACATTTTCCTTATTCCTAAATGCACTCTAAATACTATGTGTATGCTTTTGATTATTTCATTAAATGAACATCAATTAAAATTATCTTAAGTTAATATTAAAGACTTTATTTATCTATATTAATTGACAGCTGTAACTCTATGTTAAACCTTGTAACTGAATATTATAAAATAATTGGGAATTCCTATAATTCGAAATGAAGAAAAATTGAAAAATCTGTTTTCAAATATACTTACATTACAAATTATCGTGATTCTCCTGGGGATAAATTCTTTCATTGGACATCGAAAAAAATCGAACGAAATTAATTATAATATGTTAGTTTGATTCAAATTAAAATTTCTGTAGAAACGACTGAAAATCTAATTTAAGAGATGAACACCAGTTGTTTTTACCAACATTTTCGTTGTATTAACCCAAAATAAATATGCAGAAATTAATTTGCAACGATTTTTTGTTTTTATGTCGAATGCAAGATTTTGTCCTTTAAACCTAAAACTTAAGTCAAACTTGTATTGTTATTCTATCTAAACTGTTATTTGTCTTAGTTTCTTTTTTTATTTTTTGTTGTCAAGTTGAATTAATTTATATATTTAAAATTTTTTACAAAATTATAAATGTAAAATATTGTTATATTACCCCCAAACAATGTAAATAAAAGACTTAAAATGAATAAATATTTTATAAGTAATACCAAAAATATGTTTTTGATGATTAAACATTTTTGAGTACTTTGTCCATTGTCCCATTAAACTTCAAAACTGACTAAAAAAATATAACTAAATAATTGAAGTTAGAAAATTTTTTTCAAATAATTTTTGATGCTTTGCACAGTTTTTTTCCATGGAAAAATCCGCAAGAATATTGGTGAATATATGTAATAAAATTATTTCGATATTTATATCCTACTCCACATATTGGTAAGGAGAAGGAAGCGAGATAGACCTATTATCCGATTAAGATGAAATTTTCCAAACAATATTTGTTGGTCCCAAGGACGAACCCTATTGAAATTGGTGAGAAAAGGTTCACAATTTAATATGACTCCCATATATATCTTCAACCGATTTCGAGTTAAATGTGCACTAAATGGCCAATATCAGTCCAAATTACCTGAATTTCAGTACATCCGACCGAATCCAGTCTATAAGCTAGTACAACAAATTTGGTGAAAATGGTTGAGATATAGTTATAGCTCCCATATATATGTTTCATCCGATTTCATCCCTCACATTAGTAATATGCACTCCTCAAGAATAATATTTGGTACCAGATATCAGATACAGCCCAGAGATACCTCTGTTAAATTTTATCAAGATAGGATCAGATTTGGATATAGCTCCCATATCTATCTATCTATCTATCTATATATATAAATGTAAGTTGTGTTAGTTACTACGATTATATCTTAAGAACCGCTGGATTAATTTTAACGATTCACACAAATTCGGAGTTGTCTACTCTCCGAAAAGGATAATATCCAAAAAAATCGCGTAAAAATGTGATATATTAACATTTTCATTTTGACTTTTCAAATGTACAATAGTAATGTTTTATTTTGCATGATTTTTTTCCATTTTGACTTACTTTTTTCTAATGTACATTTGTAGTGTTTTTTTATATTTTATTTTTGAATTCGAATATTTATACCAATTTATTTAATTGACTTGATTTCTTGAGAACTGAAATTGATGGCGGGTTACATGGAAGTGTAGTAGCGAATTATGTGGTGGCGAAACGGAATAGATGATATCGAAATAATTTAACGCGGTCACACCAAAGTTAAAAGATAATTACTTTTTCTAAATCGCTGAAAAATCATGAAAAAGAGATCTCATTGCAAAAATCAAAAAAACATTTTCAATGGAATCGAATTTTAAAGTAATAGTACATTCTATTGACAAACTTTGTAAGGAAGGATCTTAAAACATTTGCTGTAAAAAATCAGCGAAAAAGTTGAAGACTTTTTCAATTTGTTATTCTTTTTTTTTTGTCAATTTTTTTTTTCAATTTGTATTATCATATTGAATTCAGTGGATTTTTTGTGAACAAAATAAAGAATAATTTTTCACTAAAAAAATTAAATAAGTGCGAAATAGGATGTTAACTGACATCTACCTTTCAACTCCAGGGCCTACATCGTGGGTTAGCTGAAAGATGCGAACACATTTAAACAAACAAAAATTACCGAAAAAGCTTAATGGGGCTCATTTCAAAGCGTGACAATGATCCGTCCAATGAGAACTCAAAATGCAAAATTCTTTGGGAGAATAATAAGTAATATACCAATATTGAAATAAAAGGTGCAAAATAGTAGAGCGAATGGGACTTTTAGTAAGAAAAGGTTTTATATCCTTCCAGAAATTCTTCCCAAACATTCAAAATACCTAAAATCACTTTTGCAGGTCTTTATATCGATCATAACTCATGGATAAGGGAACAACCCGATTTCATATTTATATAACCATCTATGATTTAAGTTATTTTTGGGGTCTTGGCCGGCCACTTTTTTCATTTTTTGGCCCTTATTTGACATTTTTGTTTCTAAGGGGGTAGATAACCTCTTCGCATAAAATTTGAAATTTTCAGAATAGGGCATATATTGGTATTGACCACATTCATCAATTGATTTGGCTAAAAAATTTTATTTGTGCCACCCTGGGGTAGGGAACCATCATACAGATAATTGCCACATAGGAATTTATTTAAGTAAAGTCCCCACATTGGAGTATCCCCAAGTCCACTTTCACATCTAATGTGTGGTCAGAAAAGAAAATTTTGTATTCTATTGAATTTTTAACCCCCAAGAGAATATTGGTTGGGAACGTAGATTTGGGATGTGCATCCATATGAAATAAATTGTGGAAACATGAAGAAATTACAAATATAAGAAAGTAGCACGGGACCGAATATTTGTTTAATCATCATTGAATTATCCTATGATGAAAATATGGACTTTAAGGGGTCTCCAACTTGCAACTTAAATGGCAAATAAAATTAATTCCCATCTTATCATTCTGCCCTCAATTATGAGGTGGATAAAACTATTTTTACTTATTTAAATCACGCGAAATGCTATGACATGCTATATTGTTCTGCTATATTTTTGATTTGGCCTCTATTTGTCATCTTGGATTATAAGGGGTAGAAGAAAGTTTTCAATGTAGGTCGATATTTCGGAGTAGTGCCCATATAAAGAAGGTACCTCCTAATTTAACCACATTTCAAAGAATTTGGCTAATAATGCGTATTAGGGGGGTGAAAATCTTACACTAAAATTTCAACATATCTACAAATTTTAGAATTTTTATCCATGTTATAATACCCTCTCAAGTCCACCTTTTGGCGGACAAACAGACTGACATGGTTAGGGGGACTTATGAGGACTCTAATGCACAATCTAAGTTGCTAATGGGTTTAAAAAAGTAATTAACTTTGGCTATTCTTAAATCATTCAGCCCTCAATTATGTAGTATACAAAATACAGCAAATTTCAAATTACTGCTCATTTGACTGGAAGATTTTGCTACGATTTTTACCATATTAAAAATTAATTTGATTCCTTATATGGCGATAAGATTGATATATACTTTTTAATAGATTTGTATAGCACATCCACACAGTTGAAGCCCACGGTTTAAATATTGAAGCCCACTGGTTAAAAATGGGTACAGGTATTTTAAAACACTTTAAATCGACCTGTACGTGAACACTTATATCAGTCATATCTGTGAATAATTATGCTTGGGAATATATGCATAATAGACAAAAACTACGGGCCGGCAACGCGGACCGGGCCAGCTAGTATACTATATTTATTCGATATCATGTCTATTGTGCATCAAATGGCTGATATCAGCCCAAATAAACTGAAACAATTCCAACTGAATTCATCCTAGAAACGAGTACTTCAAATTTGGTGAAAATCGGTATAGATATAGCCATACATCTGTCAACTATCAAAATGAGTTTATGAGTCAGTCGTCGTTGAGCATTGACCGAGAGCGGACGCATCTAAGGAGCGTAGAGCATATTACATTTTAAACTTTGTATTTATTCCCAGAATTACTTTTATTTTTAAATAAAAACCATCTTGACAGAATCAGAAGTGGGATAAGAACAGAAATCTACAAGGAATTTCATCATTTTGGATAAGAATTGCAGAAAAATACTCAAAGAGCTGAGAAACTAAGGCGTCAAAGTGATGTAGTAGTGAAGAGCTCAATGCAAAGCAACAACGACGACCAAAGGAGAAACCACGCAAAGGCACCTAAACTCAAAAGTTCGAGTGAGTTTAGTGAGAGTGTGTAACGTGCTCAAAGAGAGCAAAGAAGAAAGCATCAATCAAAGGAGAATGTACAAAGGTATACTCAAAAGTGTGAGTGAGTAGGACAACGATAGTACATCAAGGAGATTGAAAGCAAGACATAAAGAGGAGAAACCACGCAAAGGCACCTAAACTCAAAAGTTCGAGTGAGTTTAGTGAGAGTGTGTAACGTGCTCAAAGAGAGCAAAGAAGAAAGCATCAATCAAAGGAGAATGTACAAAGGTATACTCAAAAGTGTGAGTGAGTAGGACAACGATAGTACATCAAGGAGATTGAAAGGCGTGCGGCTTCTAAAAAAAGGAATAGTTCTAGATTTGCTGAAGTAACGAATTAAAAAGGAAAATTCACAAGGAAAAGTATGAAGGTGAAAATAAGTTCGTTAAAGGTTGCGGAGCTAGACAAATTATTACTGGCAAGAAGCTTACCACGAACAGGAAATAAGTCCGAGAAAATTGCTAGACTCATGGCTTGCAATGGAAATGACGAAGTGGAAGTTGAAGATTCAGAGTCACAGGAGGATTTCCATGGATTTGATGAAGCTGAGACGGGTGATGAATCTCTAACAAGTCAAATGCGAGAGCTAAAGGATATAATGTTGACTCTAGCAAGAAGTGTGCAACAGTTAACAACACTTTCAACAGAAAGGGCTATTACGTCAAATGCAGGGTTAAATTCAAGGGATACAGAACAGCAAGTTCCAGCTGAAGTAATATCAAGACAATCTGGTTCCGGAACATCTGGTTGTTTAAAGGATTACATAGTAATGATACCAGACTTCGATCCAATTAAAGTAAATGTTACATCAGTCCAATTCATTGACAAGGTTGAAACGTTGCAAAGGCTTCATGGATGGTCAGATGAAACAACTTTGTTTGCAGTTCATCATAAAATGAGTGGTGTTGCTAAAATGTGGATAGATGCTTTACCAGTGGTTGAAACATGGAAAGAGTTCAGACAACAATTTTTAAAGGATTTCCCAAGTCGAGTAAGTGTTGCTGACATTCATCGTGAACTTATAGCTAGGAAACGAAACTCGAATGAGTCTTTGGTGGAATATTATTACGCAATGTTGGCCATAGGGAAAAGAGGAAGCGTAGATGAGGCATCAATACTGTCGTACATCATAAATGGTCTCAATGATAGCAGCTTAACAAGAACACTTTTAGCTATGAACCCGCAGACATGTAGTGAATTATTAAGGTCGTTGGAGAATTTGACCATACAAACGTATGCAAGGAAGCAAACAAAGAATGACGAGGATGACAAAACCGTAAGTGTCTCAGGTGGAGCGCCAACCAAGGGAGTAAAATGTTTCAATTGTAACAGGTTTGGGCATATCTCAACTAGTTGCCCACAACCATTGAAGAAGCCGAAGTGTAGTAAATGTGCAAAGATTGGTCACGATGCATCGCAATGCAAAGGTAAAGGTACAACTGTGGCAGCAATGACAGAAGAGTCTAAGGATTACTGCCCACCGGTTATGAAAGATGTTACGGTCAATGGTAAGACATATGAAGGTTTTGTGGACACTGGAAGCGACTTTACCTTAATGCGGAAAGCTGTAGTTCCAGAGGGTTGCGATATGGAAGTAACGTCAAAAAGAATGAAAGGTTTTGGTGGATCTATTGTTGAAGTGGTGGAAAATGTTCTGGCACTCACAACGAACATTAACGACTGGGTCTATCAACTGCAAATGTCGGATAAGAAGCTGAAACACATCTTTGAAGTTCTCAATGGTAATTTGCAAAACGAGGCAAATGAAATTAAGCAGATCAAAGCGGACTATGTAATAGAAAATGGGAGGCTATTTCGCAAAGTCAACAATATGAAACGTATGGTGATTCCAGAAAGAGTCCGGTGGCGAATAACTAAGGCTTGTCATGATGATTTGGGACACTTCGGTGAAGAGAAAACTCTCCAAAGGCTTCAACGTGATTTCTGGTTCCCGAGAATGAGACGTTATGTAAAATCATACATTCAGTCATGTCCGGAATGCTGCTACAACAAGGTAAAAGGAGGCAAGGCAGAGGGTGAACTACATATTGAGGAAGTCCTACCAATTCCATTCAGAAGTATCAACATCGACCACATGGGTCCCTTCCCAAAAAGTAAGAAAGGAAATCAATATGTATTCTTGATTGTCTGTTCGTTCAGTAAGTACACCATTATAAAGCCAACCAGGAATACAAAGACTGCTCCGGTTATAACAGCACTGCGAGAAGTTATGTCGATTTTCGGACAGCCACGAAGAATTGTATCGGATAAGGGAACGGCGTTCACGTCTAAAGAATTCCAACAGTTTGTGGAATACAACGGAATACAACATGTACAAACAGCAGTCCGAACACCAAGAGCCAATGGCCAAGCCGAGCGGATCAACCAGACAGTTTTGAATGCGTTGAAATGTCTAGTAGGTGATACAAAAGAATGGGACACTGAGACAACGACGATACAGTGGAGTATTAACTCGCAGCTGAATGCGACTACAAAGTTCAGTCCAAATGACTTAATATTCAACTTTAGTCTCAGAGATGTCAGTTACAATAGAATTATCCAGGCGGTTGGTGATGAAGAAAGAGAGAATTTCGATGTTAGGGTAATTCAACAGCAGGCTGTTGCTAACATCCAGAAACAAAAGGAAAAATGGAAAGCAAGATTTGACAGCCGTCATTCCAAGCCAACTCAGTACAAGGAAGGCGATTTGGTGGTGATAGACACGGTACCGCAGCCTACAGGAGAATCACATAAGTTGGATGCGCGGTATAAAGGACCATACATCGTCACGAAAATTATCGGAAACGATCGTTATCTGGTAGAGGATCTGCCGGATTTAAGTTTGAAGCAAAGGAAATATTGTGGTGTTATGTCGACCGATCATATGAAGCCCTGGTGCTATGGTGATCCAAGTCTCGAAATCGAAGATAAAGATGAGTCTGATGATGGTTCGCCCAGGAGGGACGAAGAGTCAGGAGAGGCCGAATTGTCAACTATCAAAATGAGTTTATGAGTCAGTCGTCGTTGAGCATTGACCGAGAGCGGACGCATCTAAGGAGCGTAGAGCATATTACATTTTAAACTTTGTATTTATTCCCAGAATTACTTTTATTTTTAAATAAAAACCATCTTGACACATCCTATATATATATATGTTTCAACCGATTTGGGGTTTTAAGTCCCTCACATGCGTAATATGCACTCCTCAAAAATAATATTTAATAACGGATATCAGATACAGTTCGAAAATACCTCTACCAAATTTTATCGAGATCGGTTCAGATTTTAATATACTTTCGGTTTTACGGTTATTTTCCACCATATATGTAATATCAATATCCACCATATATGTAATATCAACCCAATTTCGTGAATGGTTACAACTAGGTCATGTCCTTTTTAAAAAATAATTAATTTTATTCTTCCATTCACAGCGCTGCGAAATATTGCAACATTACTCATGATCATGATAATCATGATAATTTCGAAAAATGTGTTTCGAAAATTGCATGCAGATTATGGAAGAAAAGGAAGATATTGGCAACATTTTGTTTTATTTTTTTATTTTTATTGTTTTTTTATTTTCATTTATGGATTGCCCCATCTAAATAATTAGTAACCCGTCGTTTCCCTTAGATGAGGGGAAGTCTTTCAGAAACTTCTCTATCAGCTATACGTTTTTTTATAGCATAGGAAAGAAAATTACCAGACACATAAACATAACCGTTGCTGTCCACTGAAGGAACACCCGGAATAATTATAAATTTTTATTTTTATATAAAATTATATTTTTTATTCATTTTTTTCTTGCTCTCTAATATAGGCTTTATTAATTTTAGGTTCCAATTTTCAAAAATATATATGGAAAATATTTCCATCATCATCATCAATTATTAATAATACAACTTTCCATTCTTTTGTAACAACCAATTTTAGCCTTAGAAAAAATAAAATCCAATTAAAGATATTTATTATTTGTATAATTTATTCTGCCGTTCGTTCTTTCTTCTTGGTGTGTATAAATTGTTTGAGGTAAATAAAATAAATGCATTACTGGTTCTTCATCGTCTATACATCGTTTGTATATTATTTTGTTTTAAATATATAAAAATAGACACAGATTTATATTAAACACTGATATAAATAACATCATTTTACATATTTAACATTTTTTCTAAAAACAAAAAATATTTTCGTAAACATTTTTCTAATTTCACTAGTTCTGTTTCTTTGCGTCTTAACAACTAACATTTGCTAGGTACATTCTTTCATTCTATCACAATAAAGAGGATGTGAAAATTTGTTTCAAAATTTGCGGTAATGTCGAGACATCCATGCACACATAGCTGTGGCCGGCTGGCATTTGGGAATTAATGCTGAAAGGAGAGAAGAGAAGACAATGTTAAAAAAATAATAAAAATATATATTTATATACGATTATAAAAATAAACGTGCATAACACGTGGCTAAAATATCGAAAACAAGGTTAGATTATAAGTCCTCAAGACATGGACAATTTGTCCACAAAGTATATGAACAAATTTCAGAGAATTTTCTTACAAAAAGTGAAAATTATTCGCAAAATATGGTTAGTTTAAGGAAGTCATGGATATTTTTTCTATCCACACTTGATGTGATTTTAATTTTAATTTAAGAATTTTTATCCTTTTACTTACATATCAGCCTCCTCAGCCAAACTGCCAATGAATATCACATGACCCTTGACCTTGGGTTCGCCATTCATAAGGGCCTTGGCGAAATCCTTTGGCTGAATGCCATAGCGCGACAAATTGGCATCACTTAACACTACCACTATCGAATTATCATAATCCTCTTCGGACAATGCATTCACAGCCTCCTTGGCAGCCTTCACAGTACTATCACCTGACCAGCAGAATTGTGAATGGGCATGCATCATACGTATGGTTTCAAAACGTTCCTTATCTGTGCGTGGTGGATTATTTTTCACCACAAATGGTATTTCATAGCCCTCACCGCTATGACCCACAATGTCGTAGACTACCTTCTTTTCGAAACCCTCCAAGGCTTCCATGACCATTACAACAGCTTCCAATTCACGATCCAATCGGCCATCGTAGCCATTAAAACGATACATAGAGCCTGATACATCTACAACCAGTTTCAGACGATTGGGTTTCTCTTGGACATGATCAGCCCATGGGTTGGCCTCGGCACGACGTCGATAGATATTCTTCTCTCCAGTGATACCCTCAATCAAACGGGTATCATCCAACTCCCCATGGGTTTGATATTTTTGCCATTGCCTCTCTTTACTCTTGGTTTGCATGGCATCCAAAATTGCTTTCAATTGTTGGACCTGCTTGCGTATGGGATCACTAAATTGCGCATACAATTGATGATCGTGGGCGGACATTCGAATCTCTTTTAATTTCTCTTCATAGAATTTACGATTCATTTCACGGGCGGCCTTTTTCACCTCTTCGGGAATATCATCTTTCTCCTCATCGGAAAGTTGATGTACTTTATGGCCAGAATCTAAACGAAAGGGACCTCCTTTGCCACCAAGACCAGCAGTATCACGACCGCCACTACCACCAGCCCAGGTGTTACCACCTACATGGGGATCATTTTTGGGATCGACTTTACCATACTTGGGACCGGAAACACCCAAACCACTTTTCCTATTCACAGTCAATTGCATTTCCTTTTTCTTCCTTAGAGCAAACAATTCGTTACGAGCATAGGCCTCAATGGGTAAACCATGCTTGGCCAAAACTTGCGTCACCTGATCCAATGCCTCAGGTTGATATTTATCGAAATCCAAAACATTGCCCACCAGTTCGGACATATTTTCATCCGGATATTTTTCTAAATGTTTGACAATATTTACAACTTCACGGGTGGAATAGGGATAGTTGAGTAAACCTTCATCAGCCATTTGTCTCAATTCACCAAAAGCATTGACCAAAGTGGCCAATGTCTTCTTGGGCACTGATGGGCCATATTGTGCCAACAAATAAATTTCCGAATCAGGTGTGGGATTATCAACTGCATGGCAGCTGAAGACATCACCCAAAGAGGCAAAGAAATCGTTACCCAAGAAGGGGAAGCCGGGACGATTTGCCAAAACAATGCAACGGAAATTGGGATGGGTTTCAATAATTTCCTGGGCTGGATTTTCCTCCAAAGCGGCAGCCTTGTCGCCGGGGGCAACAATTTTACGACCATCGGACAACATCATTTCCCCGCTTTCTACAAGGGTGCGCAAAATACAGGTCACATTCACCGGGGCCTTGTCCGCCTCATCAATAACCAAAATATGGCCCGATTTCACTGCCTTCACCAAAGGACTGTCTTCATAAACGACCTGACCATCACGCAGGGTGGATTGGACGGTCAAACTGTGAACCGTGGTATCACGATGTAATTGCAAATATTCACGTGGCTTGTTCATCAGCTGCAGGAGTTTGTCAATCAACTTATTCTTGCCAACACCTTGATTGCCTACCAACAACAAATGGTCACCAATTAAGAAATCTTGCAGCAGACGCTCCAACAAGGCCACATGTTGAGGCATTTCATAGAACAATGTACTCGGCACTTTAGACTCCTCTGAGGCCTGTTCCAGTTTCATTTCAGTTTGGCCAATTCTTAGTACACCATTCTCCACCGTTATCTTACGTTTGCCTCCCTGCTTCGAGGTCTCCGGCTCAATGCCAACTTGTTTCATTGCATTCTCCAATGCAGCCCTGGGAAGGGCAGGCATAAATTTGGTAAGGAAGGTATTTTGGATAATTTCATGAACATCTGTGGGATACGAAGACATGCGACGGGCAATTTTCAATAACTGCCTGGTAGACAAAGTGCCGGCTAGGTTTTGTAATGTAGCATCTGTGGAATCTCTTAAGGTATGCGACAAATCAATGACCTTGTGTATGCTGTCATCAATGTTGCCATATAATTTCTTCATAATTGTATATTCCTCGGATTGTTGTAGCGGCCGTACCTCTAGGAACAAAAACAAGCTCATCATTTCTGGTGTCAACCAATTTTGGGAGGGAGAGTTGGGATTTGGTGGCTCAGCCAAGGCAATTATTCTGAAACTGTCGTGAATCTTCAGAATGCCCTTCTCGGCCAGTTGAAGTTTTGTGAAACCTTGTTGCATTAGCGACTCATAACGTTCTCCGCCCAAAAGGGTAGTACCATCACACAATTGCAGTTCACGATCATGTATAAGACGCTGCAGCACTGTCATGGTACTCTTGTGAACACGATTCACGCCATTCAATAAGGCTACCGAGCCCATTTTGGCCGCCCTTACAAGAGGAGAATCTCTCCACACTGTATCACCTTCCTGGGTGGTAATACGTTGCTGGATCAAATCACGAGAAGTCATATCTTCGTATAGCACCATTGGTTCGAGGGATTGTTGCAGACGATGCATTAAATGCTGGGCCAAGGTGTTTTTACCCACACCCTTGGGACCCAACAGACAAATATCACTCACAGCAATGGCCTGTACCATTTGGGCCAAAATATTACGTTGATGTTCCAAATCAACAAAATCTTTTTGTTTTTGTGTCAGCGAAACATGTTGACCTCCTGGAACATTAACTTGTACACCATCAATTTCGAAGGCAACCATATTTTGGGAATTCTCCAATTTTTTGTTAGAGATTTGTCCAACAGCCTTTGTAGCCATTTGATCAATTTTAAATGATTTAAGAAGATTTTTAATGCGATCTTGTTGTTCCTTCTTCAGTGCCGAACGATAGGGGTAAAGACGATTGAGGGCATCATAGGTTGTCAGATTTGGATTGGAATTCTGCGAGAGAAAAAATCCAGGGTTATAAGTAATTTTAATTGTTATAATATTTATACTTACCATCATTTTGGCAACCAGGTGTACATTGTCTAATGGGAAGTCGGGTAGATTTGCAGCTGGATCGGCCGATTGTATTGCCAGACCAAAAGATAGCAAAGATTTGAGATTTTCCACAGGTACATTGGGAGCCTTGGATCGTAGGTCAATTAACATTTCCTAAAATAATAAATTAATTTATAATTTAGGAATTTTAAGGATAATAAGAATTTTGTAAATAATTTAAGAGTAGTCATAGGAATTATATCGTAAAAAACAAATTTAAAATCATCAGTAGGTTTTGCCGACAGGTGTATGCCCTAAGCCAATATTCTGTTATGATTATTCAAATTGTTGACCCTCTATGGAGTACTTTCCGAAGGAATTGGCAAATATTGTAAATTTCGTATCGGACCTAAATAAATATAATATAAATATTGCGATGGGCCAGGTTTCGTTTCACTCTATATGAGGTATGTAATAATTTTTAGAACATGTTAAAAATTAAAAAATTTTGCCGACAGGTGTATGCCCTAAGCCAATATTCAGTTATGATTATTCAAATTGTTGACCCTCTATGGAGTACTTTCCGAAGAAATTGGCAAATATTGTAAATTTCGTATCGGACCTAAATAAATATAATATAAATATTGCGATGGGCCAGGTTTCGTTTCACTCTATATGAGGTATGTAATAATTTTTAGAACATGTTAAAAATTAAAAAATTTTGCCGACAGGTGTATGCCCTAAGCCAATATTCAGTTATGATTATTCAAATTGTTGACCCTCTATGGAGTACTTTCCGAAGAAATTGGCAAATATTGTAAATTTCGTATCGGACCTAAATAAATATAATATAAATATTGCGATGGGCCAGGTTTCGTTTCATTCTATATGAGGTATGTAATAATTTTTAGAACATGTTAAAAGTGTGCGCGAGGTACAAAATATAGTCGGCCTAATGCAGATAAAAATATTGGTTTGGGAAAATTACAAGAAAATCGAACCTTTATCTCCAATTTTTTGCGAAATCATAAATTCCATATACATCTCAGGTTTCTGGTTGAGAGAAATTTTTAGATGTAGCAAGTTGCAAATAATCGCTGACTTGTTTCGCAAGTTATGATAAATAAAGTATTGAAAATTGTGACCTTTGTGCGGGTGAGGTACCAGAAGGGGTTCACAGATATATATCATCTTCACAACAGGTCTTGCGTTACCAAAAATGTTTGTATGTGTGAAATTTGAAGAAAATTTGATGCTTACGCTTTCTTTGAGCGTCTGGGTTTTCAACATCTTGAATCCAATGTGGTGGAGGTACCAAAAGAAATGATCCGATCCCTCCCATCTTTACAGCTGATCTTGTGTTGCTGGAAATATTTAGATGTAACAAGTCTGAATGGAATCGTATGCTAATTTCGTGTTTTATGTGCTTCATGAGCATTCAAAATTTTGACCCTTTGTGGGGGAGGTACCAGAAGGAGTGGACCGGTACATCCCATCTTCACAGCAGATCTTGTGTTAGTAGAAATAATGAGATGTGCGTAATTTGAAGAGAATCGGATGCTTATTTCGGAATTTTTGATCGTTTTAATTATTCAAAATTTTGATCCTTTGTGGGGGAGGTACCGGAAGGAATGATCCGATCTCTACCATATTTATAAAATACCTTGAGTTGATGGACATTTTGAGATGGTACAAGTTTGAATGGAATCGGGTGTTAAATGAGGTTCATGAATATTTAAAATTTTTATACTTTATGGGAGAGGTACCAGAAGGAGTGAAGCTATATATTCCATCTTCCCACGAGACCTTGGGCTAATAAAAACATTGTGATGTGTTTAATTTGAAGACAATCGGACACCTACATCACATTCTATAAGAGTGAAAATTATTCAAAAATTTGACCGTTTGTGGGGGAGGTACTTGATGGAGTGGACTGATGTTGTCCATTTTTGCACCTGACCTAGCGCTGATAGACATATTAGGATTTGCAAAGTTGGAGCAAAATCGGATTATCCTTTCTCTTTTTGTGCAGTAAATTATTTTCCTTGAAATTGTTGACATTTTGTGGGGGAGGTACCAGAAGGAGTGAACTGATATTGCCAATCTCCGAACTCGATCTAAGTTTGAGAAAAGTATTACGATGTACCAAGTTTGAATCAAATCTGAGTCGTGAGTTATCGTGCGTACAGGCAGACGGACGGACGGACATCGCTTGATCGACTACAAATGTCCTGAACCTAATTTGGTCAAAAGAGACCTAGGGCCTAAAACCGTTATTTCGATGAGGCATGTTTTGGCCGTATCAAATAATATATACCCATATGGCTGAGGGTATAAAAATATCAAATTTAGAAAGCATTGACTGGTACACGATGTTGGAACGGCTTCTTATAAAATTATGTTAACAAACTTTGGGTCACATTGCCGGCGTTGGAGATAGGAAAATTTCAAGATGACCTCGGCCAAAAGCTGCCTGCTTCAAAAAGTATCAAATTTAGAAAAAAAAAATGGTATTGAAACCTATATTGCCTTGGCACTAACGGACATTATTATTTTATTGTCGTACTCAAAACACCGAGGGGTATCTCTGGTGAGGGGTATCTCTGGTGAGGGGACCCTTATCGCCACTTGTTCCGAATTCTGCAGAATGTTATTAAAGCATCCACAAACATTTCTAGACGGTAAACTGAAAACCTCCTTCTCACTTCTTAATTGATATACCTTCAGCAACACATTTCCCTATTGCTTTAACTTACCTCAAATGAAAAATGTGAAACATTACGGGACTGGAAGCGTGATCTAAGTGGTGGATCTAAAGGTGTACCCTTATACTTTTGTGTTGGACAACCCAAGGCAACGACACGGAAATCTTCGGAGACTCTCAGCAGGCCCCATGAGTCCAATTCTTCTTTAGAGTATGTCTGGAAAGAAGAGACTCTTAAATAAACTTCCAAATGAAAATACACAACAATACAACATACCTCCAACAACTTGTCATAACGTTCTGGGGCCATTAAAAATTTACCATTTTCCAAATGCATTTCACGATTTTCCAACAGATTATTCAATATGGGCAAAACATTACGTTCGGCATGTTCCACACCATCCAAAATCAAGACACGTCCATTGACGGCAGCACGCACAGCACACTATATGCAAAAAAAAAACAATTAATAAAATATTGGGTACAAAGTTCACAAAAACCGACGAAACAACGTGCGTTCTTCACTCACTTGATCATAATAAATGGCAGCCTTATTTTTAATTTCTCGCCTCTGTTTCAAATCACTTTCTGTGGTGTCACGACTCAAAGCAATGTATTCCAATTCACGTTGAGTCAGTTCCAGGAACTGCATGGCCAGTTGACGCCTGAGTGCACCCGGTTGACCCAAAAGAAACATGTCCTGTTTCAGAGCATCTTTTTGCAGCATCCAACGCAGGTGATGTAAAGCTGACTGGGTAAGTTCCATGGTGCCATCTTCGGCATATTGAACTGTAAGATGAATGGAAATCACATTTAATTATCCCGCATGGAAAAGCCTGTACAATACTCACTGTATTTTTGTGGCACTAATTCTGGGTTCTTGGGAGGTTTAATGTTTTTGGTTACATCACCAATTGTTATTGTCGCCGTGTCTCCGTCATTTTCCTCAGCTTTGGTTGTGTAGAATTTCTTATAAATTGGTACAAAGCAGGACTTCTTTGGGCCGAATCCGTTTTGGGCAAATGTTATGGTTGCCCTATTCAATATTCTTGGTATTAACATGTTTTTTTGTATTTATTTTGTTGAATGAAATTTCGAAAATGTAAACCCTACAAACAACCCACAACCCTCACCACTCAATAATCAAAACTATCAACACGGCAGAGCCAAAACATATGTTTTGGAAGATATTGTAATTTTGTGGATTGTCTTTTTGAGTACTGTACAAACAATATATGGCAAATGTACTAGGTAGTCGCATCAACGTAGCTGACAGCGCCATGATACGTCAAAATGAGTCGTAATTTAAACCAGAATCATAAAAAATTTTAATTTTTTTAATTTTGAAAAAAAAAAAAATATTTAAAATGAAATTGTGTTGAAAAATGTGATTTAAATTTTATTTTGGTAACCAATTGCTGGTGCGACTACCTAATTGATTTGCATTTGTACTGCAGTTGCAAGCATGACTCAATAAGATATGTTGCTTAACTTTAGGGAAAGTAGGAAAATGCAACTCTCTCGTGGAGTCTTGTTATGTCAAATAGGCTTTTTATACCCTACACCACAAGGTGGCAAAGACCTAAAATGGTAAAGACTAGACAAAATGCATTTTGAGCAAATGTTTGTGTCTACAATACATAGAGTAACAGCTCATGGCAGAGACATGTTAATATAAAAACCACAGTTACAGAAACGAATAACCAATAAAAATTTGAAAAATCCAAAATTTTGGTTTCGAAATTTTATTCCATAGACCTTTCCCAAAATTTTGCATATTGCTTTAGCGGTTTAAATCAGTTAACATTGGTGACTATGTAGTTATGATATCGTAACAACAGAGGTACTTTTAACAGGGTTGCCATGTTTTGACTCTGTCTTGTCCTATCTTTACACTTCTATGTCTTTTAATGTGGTCAGGGTGTTATGTCTTTGTGCATTTGTGTATAACAGGCAAAAAGAAACGAGATAGACCCATAGTTCCTTTTGATGATCTGCATAGAATCATATTCTGAGTCGATTTATGCATGGCCGTATGTCCGTCCATGTATTTTTGTAAACAAAGTACAGTTCGCATTTATTGTCCTACCTAGATGAAATTTGCACAAATCATTTTTTTGGACCAAATACGAACCCTATTGAAATTGGAAATAATCGGTCAAAATTTAGATATAGCTCCAATATATATTTCCTCCGTTTTGCCTTTTATTGTGCACCAAACGTGTAATATCAGCCCGAATAGTATGGATTTTTGCACATACAACCAAATTAATCGGTTCAGATATAGCTACAGCTCCCATATATATTGTTCATCCGATTTGTTATTTTTGTCCTCTGCAGCCGTAATTTGCACTCTGTAACAACAATATTTGGAGAAATATATCAAATACAGCTCAGAAATACATTTGCTAAATTTTATCGAGATCGGTTCAGATTTGGATATAGCTTCCATATATAACTTCGTTCGATTTATCTTTTGTTGTGCGCCAAACGTCTAATATTCCATATTTCATTGAAATTGGTGCGTCAAATATGTGAAATCGGCCAAGAATATATATATGGGAGCTATATCCAAATCTTAACCGGTTTCCAATTAATTTGTCAAATTTATAATTGTAACCAAATTCCGCCACTTGGTCTGAGTTTCATTGAAATCGGTCATATATCTCGCATTTGGTGAATAACATACATGAAATCGGCCAAATTATGTATGTGGGAACTATACCCAAACCACAACCGATTTCAATATAATTTGGCATTTTTTGGTACAAGATTTTTTTCTGCCCGAATTTTATGGAAATCGCGTTGGATGCAAAATATAAATATATGTAAAATCGGCCAAAAATATATTTGGGAGCTATATCCAAATCTGAAACAATTAATCACTCATGCTGAATTTAATTGGAATATGTGGTAGCTATATCCAAATCTGAACCGATTTCAATATAAATTGAAAAAAATTATTTTCTGATCAAAATCTCGACACACTTTCCAAATTTCATTGGAATCGAACATACAGGGTTGCCCATATTCGACGACCCTTGGGCCCTTTGGGCCCATTCCCATCGACGAAGCTTGTCCGCAGGCAACATTCTTTGCGTCAATTGAATTTTGTACGGGAACGAATTCAAATCAATGCGAATAATCCGTTGTAAAGTGGACCGAGCCATGCCCAACTGCTGAGAACGGCGTTTTTGGGATGTTCTTGGGGACCTCTCAACACTGGCTCGTACGGCAGCGATATTCTCGGCCGATCGCCTTGGTCGACTTTTATATGGCCTCTTCGGATTAGAAAGAGCCCTTCCAGTCGAAAATTTTTCGTATAAACGCTTAATGGTGTTCTTAGAAGGCGCACTTCTCACATTTTTTAATATTTGAAAAGCACGCTGAGTTTTCACAATCGACTTCTTCTGTTGAATGTAAATTTCAACTATTTCAGAGCGCTCGCGTGGCGTGTATTTGTTCATGGTAAAAATCTGCTTGGACTGACGCTTCAAACGCGGTATGTCATTAAGCCATGTGACATCTCTGTCAAAAGTTATGGCGTTGCCAGATGGGTCCGTCGAATATGGGCAACCCTGTACATATCTTGTTTGCTGCATCAAAAACGAAATCGACCGAAAATGTATGTGGGAGCTATATCCAAATCTAAACTGATTTCAGTATAATTTGACAAAATTATTTTTGTCTTAAATTCCGTTGCGCATTCCAAATTTGGATTTGGATGAGATAAAAAAACTGCAGCAAAGTCAAACGCCATAATTTTTACATTTTATTTTTTTAATTTTATTGAATGAAAGCAAAAATGACGGAAATGGCATCAAATTTTAGAATTAGTTTAGATTTGTTCGAATTGGTCACACGAATGTTGCTCCGCAGTATTTTGACCCATTTCCGGCGAAGCGCTTGCTTGAAGTTATATCTACACTTTGGTATTTTTTAGTGCCAACCTTGCTTTCCAAAATACTCCAGACACAATAGTCCAACGGATTGGTATCCGGAGATTTTGTTGGCCATTGTGCGCTAGAAATGAAGCGAGGAACCTCATTTTGTAGACCATTCTTGGGTGGCGCGTGCTGAGTGCGATGTTACTGAGTCCTGTTGGAATGTTCAAGGTCTCCCTCCAGAATATTTTTGCGATAATATTCGGCATTTATTCTGATGCCACGGTCGATTAATACGAGCGGAGAGTGACCATCGGCTGTTATGGCGGCCCACACCATCCCCATGGCCGGCGCTTGAGTTCTGGTGACCATCCGAAGGTACTCATTTTCAGCTGACCTCTTTGGCAAGTTAACACGATCTTTTGTTTGCTTACAAACTGCTGGACAACGAATGTTTTCGCATTGGAGAAAACCAAATTTGGCAGATTCACCACTTTCGGCCAAGCGAAACAACTCTTCGGCTCTTTTGAGTCTATTTTACTTCTGTTGCGGTGTAAGTTCTTGCACTTTTTGGAACTTCAATGGCTTTACTCCGAGCTCATTTTTCAAGATTTGCCGAATGGAATATATGTTCAGGAGAACATGTTCAGCTAACGAGCCATTTTTCAGCCACTGCGACGCGGGTTTCGATCAAGTCGCTTTTTTACTTTTCGAACCATTTCTGCTGATGTTGCTGCTCCTGTTTTCTTCCGTCCACTTCCTTGATGTCGGGCTACGCCACCACTATCACGTTAACGAGCGATAGTACGAGATACAAAAGATTTATTCAGATTTAAATGCTGGAGTGCTCTAACGATAGCCACTGGTGGTTTTCCAGTCAAATGTAAAGAAATCACACTATCACGCTTGCATTCCTTCACGGATAACTTTTTTATGGAAAATTCTCACCAAAGTGCTTTTGTACGCTTGTAAACAATATAATGAGCTGTCACTGGAATAATTTTAACAGCTGTCGGACGAGTGGGTCAGAAATGACAGCAGTCTGAAATTGGCTGCAGTTTTTTCATCTCACCCTGCATACCTAAAACGCACAGAGGATTTTTAATCTCAAATTTTCCAAATGTGTGGATGAGGGGGAACTTCCCTTCTATTTTCGTTCTCGATGTAAACTTTCAAAACTCTACTTAAATAATCTTCTGGATTTCACCCGTAATTATTGAAAAAAAAAAAAATAAATAAAAAAAAAATAATTTTGTCGCAGAGTGTAATTTTCCTGTTGCCTAGTGTAACATATTGATTTCGTATAAGTTTCTGAACAGAAATAGCTGATTTATTTCATGCAACAAAATCTTTCAAGCTTCTACGTCAGACTCTAATAAAAATAAAAAAACAAAAACTTTACCCAACACGCTTTTGTTTTGACAAGTTTGATTGTGATATGTGGGATCGTGAGAAAATATTGTTTGGATAGTTCCAACATTCACCATGTGAAACCAAAAAAAGAGAAAAAAAAAACGCCAAGCAACAACTTCGTACAATACTTATCACCTTATTTTCTTGGATTTTTCATATCAAATTAGAATTATTGCAAAATGTATTTTTTTAAAGAGAAGTCCGGCAAATACAGCGGCAAAATTATGCTCGGCTTGCAGTGTGTGTTCGGGGCAGCAGAACCCAACAAGAATAGCTGATAAGAACGTAAAATTTAAAAAAAAATCCCACAAACCAAACAGAAAAACACACAACTTAAGATATATAAAAAAAACTGATCCATGCGTTTAGAGGTCAGGTTTGATTGAAGCAAACATAAACAGCAAAAAAAAAGAGTTTCGAATATTGATAATGAATTATTTCAAATGTCCAGGCCAAATGTGCAACATATCTGAGTTAAATTTAATTGAATTCTAGTTCCCACGACACAGACCATGTTGCCATGGCTTGTGATAAGAGCCAATATTATTATTTCGATAGGAATGCCTCAGAGACGACATGAATCTTAGAATAACATTGTACCAAACGCCCAACACGAGAAAGGCACTTAATAGGCTTGTGTCACCAAGCGAAGACGGAGGAGGAGGTAACTAGTTGTACACTAAACTAATACGTGTTGTTAGATAAGTCAGTCATCTGGAAAACATTTTTAATTTCTACTTTTTTTCGTATCAAAAAAATAATACTGGAAATGTGACCGAAGTTTTTGCGGTTCCCAGATTACAAACGCAGTTATTTTTTAAAGAAACCTTTTAAAATCTAAGACTTAATCAGTTTGGAAGAAATACCAACATTCTATGGGAAAAATTCAAAGAGGAAAATATATCAGACATCTGCACAAAACAGGATGTGCTGAAAAAAGGTATTGCAGAGGGAAGAAACTTTGGAATACTTTCTTAGCCTTAGAATTTACAAATTATGAAAAGTTAAGGAACTTCTTCAAAGATACAGATTTCTTAAACCATAAATATCCCCAACACCTCTGTAGCAAACATTTTTGAGCGCACCACAGGCCTACTCTGGGATATGTCCGCAAGGACATGTGGCGAACATTTTATGTATAGGTTATTGTTTTAAACTATACTGTGAATGTGGTTCGAAAATTCAAAATCATTATTACTAACAATTGTTTTTAAACAATCCATGTTTTTTGGTCAATAAAGTTCTTCTGATTCAAAAAATCTTACATTTTTACAAAAAAATGAAAACAAGTAAAAAAGCTGTAAGTTCGGCCGGACCGAACTTTGAATACCCTCCACCATTTGGAACGAATTTGGCAATTCTCAAAAACAATAAAATCCGTTAAAATCTTAGAAATACCGAATGTAGCCGTTATATTAGGGTTAATACGACGACATGGACCTGCATAGGTAATTTTTTTCATAAGCCATTACAATATTCAAATGCGAAACTTATAAAAAAATCGGTGAATGATGTAGCTACAGTCATCAAAATACCGATTATCGGGAGGTACCGTTATGTGGGGTCTATACGAAGGCGTGAACCTGCACAAACACATTTCTGTCTTAGGATTTAGTATTCATTGCGAACTTCAAATACCAAATTTGACACCATTCCGGTGAATAATATCGCTAAAATCATCAAAATACAGAATATCGAGAGGTACCTTTATATGGGGGCCATACGAAGACGTGGACCTGCACAGACAGTTTTCTGTCTTAGGCTGTAGTATTCATTACGAACTTCAAATAGCAAATTCGAAACAATTCGATGACAATTATGCGAGATTGCAACATACAGACGGACAGACAGACATGGCAAAATCATTTTAGAATTTTACGCTGATCAAGAATATATATATATATATATATATATATATATATATATATATATATATATATATATATATATATATATATATATATATATATATATATATATATATATTTTTTTTTTTTTTTTTTTTTTTTTTTTTTTTGGGTCTGACATGAGTATTTCGAGGAGTTACAAATGGAATGAGAAAATAAAAAAATATATTTTTAAAGGTTCAGAATCTTTGTCCCCGATGGTACCTCCATATTTTCGGTATTACAGCCCATGGCCCTCATATAACGGTACCTTCCCTTATTCGGCATTTTAATTATTTTAGCGACATTATTCACAGGAAATGTTTAAAATTTGGTATTTGAAGTTCGTAATGGGAACTACAGTCTAAGACAGAAAATTGTCTGTGCAGGTCCACGTTTTGGTATAGTATCTCCCTATATTCGGTATTTCGATGATTTTAGCTACATTATTCACCGAATGTTTTTTTTTTTCAAGTTTCGCATTTGAATTTTCGGTATTTTTAAGATTTAAGACATTCGGTATTTTTAAGATTTTAACAAATTTTTTTAAGGGATTTTTTTTTTAAATTGGCAAATTCCTTTCAAATGTTGGTGGGTATTCAAAGTTCGGCCCGGCCAAAATTACAGCTTTTTTACTTGTCAATAATAAATTCGAATATTTTTTTGCTAACCTTTGATTTCTTACCAGGAAATCTTAAAAACGTCCCAACAAATCTTAAATGTTTTGTTGGGACGTTAAAAAATGATGGTTTTTTACAAAAAATCTGAAAATATTCAAGATTTTTGATCAGGGCATTTAAAGTTCGGCCCGGCCAAACTTACAGCTTTTTTACTTATTAATAATAAAATCAAATAGTTTTTTGCTAACCTTTGATTTTTTACTAGAAAATCTTAAAAATGTTTTATTGGGACGTTAAAAAATGATGGTTTTTTACAAAAATCTGAAAATATTCAAGACTTTTGCTCTAGTCTGCCCTACCCCCCTGGTAAACATTACCATCGTTCTCCACTAATAAACAAACGTTATTTTTATAAAAACAAAAATAAAGGGATAAAGCCATTTTGCACCAACAGGACATTTTTTATGAATAAAATATTTACAAATACATACGGTTTAAAAACTTTTATAAAAAATTAAAAAATTCTAATCAGGACTTTTTTCCCAAATGTTATTAAAAACAGAATTTTAAGCCTTGTATTTAGGATCTAAATGGCCTGATAGACTAGATAAATAACAAAAAATCCTTGGCTTTTTGTTTTTGGAAAGTTTTTGGAAAAATATTTATTTTTAATAATAAACCTAATTTTTTCCCAAACCATGATTTAAAAAAATCATAAGATTAAATATTCGCAATTTTTGGTGTGGATAGCCTTGAAAAAAATTCTTAAAAAATTTAAATTAAAAAAAAAAATAAAAAATCTAAAAATATTGCAATTTTTTTAAACAGAATATTTTAATTTATTTATATTTATTTATTATTTTTTATTAAAAAGTTTTGAAACCATATCCAGAAATATACCCTTTCTTTTTAAATATGTTTGAAATATCAACGGTTATTGTAAAGAAAATCCTTAATTTTTTTCTTTAAATCATTAATTTTCTTCATTGTTAAATCAATTTTCAGAAAGCAGGATTTTTTTATAAAGTTTTCGAAAAAAATTTTGGTTAGTAGGTTTTATTTTCTTTTTCAATTGAAGTTTTTGCCAGGACGTTTTCATCAAACTTTCCTACAAAAATCGACATTTTAGTTCAGTAAGATATTGTAAAAAATATATTTAATAATCCACGAGAAATCAATGTTGCATGGAAAGCAATTATTTAATTTTTTTAGATTCATAATTCTTAGATAGGAGTCCTATCAATGCAAGTAATTGAAGATATTGTCTTAAACAATCTCAGCACTTGGTCATGGTTTGAAAAAGATATAAGGATGTGCAGCAATTGGTTCTGACAGAAGACCTTGTTTATGAAATTCATAGTATTTTATTCCTGAGGCACGCGGGTGAAGAAAATAAGAATAATAAAGATTATTGTGATATACGAATTTTGGATCAACACAGAACGTTCCACTTCTATGGTATTCTAAATTTTTCAAAATCCCATCTTCGCAGTTCATATTATTTTCGGCACAAATCTTGAGGAAATTTATTATTCAACAATTTCACCATTTAAGGGAGAGACAAAGTGGGCTAAAATATTTTATTTTCACAGTCAGTCTTATAGTGGCAACAGAATTTGACTTTGCAAATTCGGAAAAAAGACCAGGCCCATATATTATATATTACGGGTGGCAAACAGGCTTTCCGCGAATATTAGATATTATCTTTATCAAGTTTTATCTCTTCTTTACTGAAGGAATTTCATGCCTTCCGTTCGGAGTGCACAAAATTGTGATGATATTTTGGGGACTCTTCCTTTCTAAAATTGTACACACTCAACAAATCATGGTTAGTGCGAGAAATATACAAATATCTCTACGAAATCAATGTCCACACATCGTACATACATTACGACTAGTACATTCTGCAAACATAAAAATTGTGATTTTAATTTTTTTTTTTTACCATTATCGACGATTTTACATGTAGCTAGACAATAATAATAGGCGATGTAAATTGTTGATTCTTTGTTGTATACCTTGCAGCCTGAGTGGCGCCGTTTTATAATTTTTAATACGCAAAAAGTAATGTTTCTTATTTCAATTAAATTCATTTCGTTATCTCAACTAGCCAGTGATGTTTGCTCAAGGCATGATTGAAAAACGGATTTATGTTCATATTATTCGGTGACGTAAAGCAATAGCAGCAATAAAGTTGTGCATAATTTTTCAATTTTATGAAAACTAATGTTTATAAGAAACTCTTTTGTTTTCATATTTTTATTACTATTTTTAAGTGTTAGTCTTTAAGATTGATCTGGGTCTCCAAACACTCATGATTGAGTGCATTCAAAACGCACATTTAAATTAAATTTGGGATATTTGGTTTTGAAAACTTTTTTTCTGGTCTTTGTTTTTTCAATAACACAAAAAATTAAAAGTTTTAATTGGGTGTCCCTCTTCAAATGTCATGGTCGATTAATACGAGTGGAGAGCAACCATCGGTTGTTATGGCGGTCCAAACCATCACCATGGCCGGCGCTTGAGTTCTTGTGGCCAACCGAAGGTGCACATTTTCAGCTTACCTCTTTGGTAAGTAAACACGATCATTTTGTTTGTTTACAAACTGCTAGACTACGAATGCTTTTTCATCGGAGAAAACCAAATTCGGCAGTTCACCACTTTCGGCCAAGCGAAGCAGCAATTTAGCACTTTTGAGTCTATTTTCTTTCTGTTGCGAGGTAAGTTCTTGCACTTTTTGGAATTTCAATGGCTTTACCCAGAGCTCAATTTCCAATATGTGCCGAATGGAATATTACTATATTTTTCGGCCACTGCATCCTCTTCCTTGACTTTGGGCTACGTGACTCGTATCACGGTAACGAGCGATGGTACAAGACACAAAAGATTTATTCACATTTAAATGCTGGAGTGCTCTAACGATATCCACTTGAAGTTTTCCAGCCAAATATAAAGAAATCATACTATCACGCTTGAATTCCATCACGAATCATTTTTTTTTTGGAAAATTCTCACCAAAATGCTTTTGTACGCTTGTAAACAATATAATGAGCTGTCACTGGAATAATTTTAACAGCTGTCGGACGAGTGACTTAGAAATGACAGCAGTCTGTATTTTCGAAAAAGTGCTACTCTAATTCTTGCATAATATTACTTAAAAGAGGGTCTGGTTGATTTTTTTTTTTTCAGTGTTAAAAGTCCTTGTTAAGAAAAAGTTGAACTAGTTTCGGCACTAAATTTCACTTTAGGTCTAGGAAGATACAAAATTGAGAAACTACACTTAAACGTCGAAATGTTATAACATAATGTCCAAAAACTAAACTTTGTAAATCCGTACCAAATTGTCCAATAAACAAGTAAAAAAGCTGTAAGTTTGGCCGGGCAGAACTTCAAATACCCTCCACCATTTGGATTGAATGTGGCAATTTTTCAAAAATAAATTCTATTAAAATCTTAAAAATAGTAAATGCAGCCGTTATATTAGGGTCAATACGACGACGTGGACCTGAATAGGCAACTTTTGTCATAAGCCATTACAATATTCAAATGCGAAACTTGAAAAAGAAAATTCGGTGAATAGTGTAGCTAAAATCATCGAAATACCGAATATAGGGAGATACTATTATATGGGGGGCTATACCAAAACGTGGACTTGCACAGGAAATTTTCTGTCTTAGGCTGTAGTATCCATTACGAACTTCAAATAACAAATTTGAAACAATTCCGTTGAATAATGTATCTAAAAACATCAAAATACCAAATATCTGGAGGTAGCTGATATATGGGGGCGATACGAAGACGTAGACCTGCACAGACAATTTTCTGTCATAGGTTGTAGTATCCATTACGAAGTTCAAATACCAAATTAGAAACAATTCCTGTGAATAATGTCGCTAAAATCATCAAAATACCGAATATCTGGACGTACCGCTATATGGCGGCTTTACGAAAACGGGGACCTGCACAGACAATTTTCCGTCTTAGGTTGTAGTATCCATGACTAACTTCATCGAAATAAAGGTATTTTTTATATCCTATGTCTACTTAAGCGAAATCCGTTTAAATATTTTTGGGGTAGATCTGGACATGGCCCTCTACCCGATCTTCGTCGGTCTCTGCGTTTTTCTTGTGCGCATAATGACTGGTAAAGGGAGTATTCGATTTGGTTGTAAAATGTTTCCAAACTTAGGATGAGATGTGGGCACATCTGTTTAGGCATTCTTAGATGGGGGTCATTCTGGCGCATGCATTATTAAATCAGTCAGTATAAGTCCACTCATTGTCGTATTTTCCCACAAAATGTCAAAAAGTTGAACAATAACTCCAAAAAATTTATTTTTTTCAAACATCCTACATCTCTTTAGAACCAGCAAGAGGCTACAAATTTTATTACAAATAACAGATTTTTGTCTTTATGATATTGAAAAAATAATACCATTTGGTACTTGTTTACAGGTTCTGGAACACAACTAATGATGTATGGTTAACAAATTCCATTCCTAACTTGTTATTCATTCTATGTTATGAGATTAAACCAGTTTCATTTTTAAATCTAAATCGTTTGTTGCATATCAAATAGACTGTGGTTTATTTATTGTTTTTTTAAATACTAAACTGTATTTTTTTTTTCTAAAAAATAGTAAAACCGCACAATTTTTGGATGTTGGTTTCCGTTCGACAAAAATGAACAAACAAATTTAAAAAATTTTAGGTTAGATTAATATAAATGATTCACACTTACGACTTTCGATCCATTGTGATTTGTCTCGATGCACTGTGGCTGTGAATGCGAATTGTTTTTCCATTGAATTATAAAAGTAACCACTTAAAGACATTATATGTTCAATTTTTTAGTTTTGGGTTGCGACACCGCTCGGTGGGAGTTAATTGTCATTTAAAATGTATCTTATAGAAATTATTAGTTAAGTTGGAGTCCCTTGTTACATGTCACATTTTTTAATCGTTTGATCCCACAAATTTACAGCTAAAATCAAAAAGAAATTTTCCATTCCATCCAGAACGTTGTTTTTACCGCACACTGTGTCCTTAGTGTCTAGACGTTGGGGTTAATACAATAAATCTAGGGCGATGGATCCATAACATTAGGAGCATAGTACATGAGTCAAGATAGAACTTTATAAGCCTTGTACTTCATTGTCTTGATAGATGCTTGTGGCTGAAATCTTCAATTGAAAATTGAAAATCGGGAAGTATTGTTATATGGGAGCTAAGCTTTTTTATGGACCAGCATCGAACAATCTTTGGGAGAACAGACCTACCGAGAAACCTAATTGTCAAGTTTCATGAAATTTGATTTGACATTAATGCAGAAACCTTAAAAATACCGAATATCGGGAGGTACCGTGAGCTATATCAATTAGTTGATCTTAATCGAAACTTTTCCAAAAGGAAAAAAACCAAGTGTTAAGTTTCAGAAATCAGCTGAACTGTGTCAGAAACAACAAAAAATGAAAATCGGGAGGTACCGTTATGTGGGAACTATACCAATTAGTGGACCTGAATCAAACATTTTTTGAATTGTCAAGTAATTGGCTAGTAAAAATCGGGAGGTACCGTTATATGCCTAAACGTGGACCAATATAACCCATTCTCATTACCAATTAGCCTGCATATAATATAAGCCTTTGACAGTGCTCTGATGAAATAATGTGGACTGTATCGAGACTTTGAACAGGGTATACAGGGTAAGATAAAAAACTGCAACAAAGTCAAACGCCATAATTTTATTGAATGAAAGCAAAAAATGTCGAAAATAACATCAAATTTTAGAATTAGTTTCGATTTGTTCGAATTGATCACCTTTGGCACGTATAATGGCCTTCAAACGGCCAACAAAACCGTCACACGCTGCCCGAATGTTGCTCTGCGGTATTTTGGGCCATTCCCGGTGAAAGGTGATCGACACTTTGGTATTTTTTAGTGTCAACCTTGCTTTTCAAAATTCTCCAGACACAATAGTCAAACAGATTGGTTGCCGGAGATTTTAGTGGCCATTGTGCGCTGGAAATGAAGCGAGGAATCTCATTTTGTAACCATTCTTGGGCGCCGCGTGCTGAGCAGCGTGTTGGAATGTCCAAGGTCTGCGGCCAAAATGTTTGCGTGCCCAGGGCTTTAATACATCCTCCAGAATATTTTCGCGATAATATTCGGCATTTATTCTGATGCCACGGTCGTTTAATAGGAGCGGGGAGCGACCATCGGCTTTTATGGCGGCCCAAACCATCACTGGCGCTTGAGTTCTGGTGGCCAACCGAAGGTGCACATTTTCAGCTGACCTCTTTGGAAAATAAACACGATCATTTTGTTTGTTTACAAACGGCTGGACAACGAATGTTTTCTCATCGGAGAGGAGAAAATCAAATTCGGCAGTTCACCATTTTCGGCCGAGCGAAGCATCTCATTAGTTCTTTTGAATCCATTTTCTTTCTTTGCGGTTTAAGTTCTTTCACTTTTTGGAATTGCAATGGCTTTACCCAAGCTCATTTGGCCATTCAATATTTGCCGAATGAAATATTGCGATATGTTCAGCACATGAGCCATTTTACGGCCACTGCGACGCGGGTTGCGATCGAGTCGCTTCTTTACTTTTCGAACCATTTCTGCTGATGTTGCTGTTTTCTTCCGTCCACTTACTTGACGTCGGGCTACGCTACCAGTATCACGGTAACGGGCGATGGTGCGAGACACAAAACATTTATTCACATTTAAATGCTGGAGTGCTCTAACGATAGCCACTTGTGGTTTTCCAGCCAAATATAAAGAAATCACATTATCACGCTTGAATTCCATCCCGAATAACTTTTTTTTTTTTTGGAAAATTCTCACCAAAATGCTTTTGTACGCTTGTAAACAATATAATGAGCTATCACTGGAATAATTTTAACAGCTGTCGGTCGAGTGTCTTAGAAATGAAAGCAGTCTGAAGTTGGTTGCAGTTTTTTCATCTCATCCTGTATATGGGAGCTATAGCTATAACTGAACCGATTTCGATCAAATTTGGGATACATATTTACATGCTTAATTTGCAAAACTCCATATTATTTGGAATGATATTGGACGTTTAGTGCACAATAAAAGGAAAATCGGAAAATGATACATATATGGAAGCTATATCTAAATTTTGACCAATTATCTCCAATTTCAGACTCAGAATGTGATTCTATACAGATCATCAAAAGGACCTATGGATTTATCTTTTGTCTGCTACAAAAAATGCACATACATCGCCTTGTAGGTTATAAAAATATCATCAGTTTTTGTTAATAAACAATTATTCAGTTTTTCCCAATTCGCTGCAAATGTTCTTATATTTTTATTGTCCAATAACCAGTTTGCATATGTGGGATATTCCCAGTGGATATTTATAGTACTCGGCGTACATATCAAAACCTCCGAACAATTTCGGGTTCTTAAGCAGAGCTTTTTTAAAGTTTATATATGATTTGGGCCTTTTACAAGGGGGCACCGGTATTTGGAGATATATTTCGCAACATTCAATAGAGACCCTAAAAAATGTAAAGAGTGCTTTAGATTTCCTCTAGAGTCATTGGTTTTTAAAATGCGTCCTGTCGGTCCATTTTTTGATATAGTCCCTATATAAGGCTAAATCATCAATTTCATTTTTTTTAAGGTTTAGTCATATTTTCCATTTAATCTACCCAATTTTTTATTAATAAAAAAACAACATTAAATTGATTACAAATTTAAAATAAAAATTTCTTTGGCAATTAAATTCAAACATGACCCCAAAAATACAAATTGCAACAACCTTTAAAAACAATTTCCAAACATATTGATTTTTGCCAGTACATATCCATAGATAACTTATACATACCTACAAACATCAATATCTATAGAATCATTCACATGTAAAGATGAGCAAATGAGATGTATAGACTAGCAGAGAGAGGGAAAACATCAAACAAAGGTAGATGTATAGATCTGGGATGTATGCATGTACATATTCAAGCCAAAGTTATTAATTAACCGCAAAAGTCTGCAGGAAAAATCTTTGTTTTGTCTGTGCGACTCACTCCAACAAAGCGGTGAATGCCACTAACTGGCATTTAAATTGAGGGAAATTGTCAGCGAGTGAATTTAAATGAAGAAAAACATTCCAAAACAGTTACTTTTTTAATATTAAAGGATACCTTCATATATTTATTATGACATGCTTCTTTAAAATAAAACAATTTTTTCATTTCAATTTAACATAAAATATTAAATTAAAAACATGAAATACTTTGGAGGAAGGCAAAACAAAAAATCCCATACCCACTAAAAAAACACAAGAAATCTGATAACAAAATCAACGTTAATAAGAAACAAAATACAGCAATAAGAAAGAAAAAACATATTTACTTGTTCACGCCCCCCATTAAATGTTGTTAGCAAGCGAAAACAACACAAACACACTAACTCAAACCCAACCAACACCCATGCATACTCACAACACAACAACAATAAACTCTTTAGAACTTTATCAGTTCACTTTACTTTGCACGGCGCCCAAACCCCAACAATGAACAAACATAACAAGGTATTTTTTGTGTGCTCTCTCTCTCTTCAACCAATCAGCGCTGAGTTAACGGTGGGTAGGCCAACAAACATTCAAACAAACATGAAGTCATGCATTGTGTAGCTGTTGTTGTAATTAACACATCAAGCATTGTGATTGGTTGATTTGTCGTCTCACAGGGTTGGGTTGTTGTCGTTGGTATGAGTGTCGAGTGGGCCACACTGTTGAGAGATTAATCATTTCAGTTTCGGTAAATAAAAACAGAGAATGAGAGAGTACGCAGCACACGCAATATCGATTTTAAGAGAGTTTGTTAAAGAGATTTTTAATATTTCCTACGAGAGAGTAATGGAGCTGTGTTATGGAATTTTGCGGTAATGTGTATTGGAATTTCTGATTTGGTTGCCGGTATCAAAATGTGTAACATTTCTTAATTTTTTAAATTGAAAACTGAATTTAGAGGAATTCGTTGTGGGATTTAAGATAATAATTTTAATTATAAGGAAATTTTGATAAAATGATTAAGAAATAAAATAGTTTTAAGAATCCTTTGTGGTTCGGCAATTTAATATATCGGTGAATTAAAGTTCTCAGGCCTATGTATGCCAAAACTATTTCCAGCAAATATGTACCAATATCCCCTCATAAATAAAAATAATTTTTTTAAAAATATATATTTTTTTTTCTTTTAAAAATATATATATAGTAACCATTGCATACATAACGCACAATTTGGTGCGGTATATGACATCATTGAACCGTGCTTTTTCAAAGATCCTCCCCAAAATACAAGACGTTGCCACACACCACGAATAACAATGGACTTATTGAGAGGTGAGTTCGGTGACATTTTTTTCACGTTCGGGACCGGTCATTTGCCCGCTTAGATTGTGCTATTTAACCCCTTTGAACTACTTATCGTGGGCCTATGTTAGAACTCATGTCTATACAGACGAGATCGCTTCAATTGACGCATTGAATTGGATACCGGCCCCAATGTTGGAAAGAGCCGCAGTCGCGGTCAACATGCACATGAAATAATATTCAAATATTAAAATGTATGGAACGCACTATCAACTTAAATAAAGATTTAATTATACAGAAAAATTGATGTATCAGTTGGTTTTGCAGAGAGATGTGTACCCTTTAGGGGGAGGGTGTGAAAGGGTTGGCCAATAGGTAAATAATACAAGGTGCCAGATTTGTCCTATACTGTACTGTTTATAATTTTTTTCAAATGTGTTATATTATATTGTTTGAAAGCGTACAAAAGCATTTTGTTGAGAATTTTTCAGAAAAAAGTTATTCGTGATGGAATTCAAGCGTGATTGAGTGATTTCTTTATTTTTGGCTGGAAAACTACAAGTGGCTATCGTTAGAGCACTCCAGCACACCAGTAATACTGGTAGCGTAGCTCGACGTCAAGGAAGTGGACGGAAGACAACAGCAACATCAACAGAAATGGATCTAAAAGTAAAGAAGTGACTTAATCGAAACCCGAGTCACAGTGGCCGAAAAATGGCTCGTGAGCTGAACATATCGCAATATTCCATTCGCAAATATTGAAAAACGAGCTCGGGATAAAGCCATTGGCCGAAAGTTGTGAACTGTCGTGTTTACTTGCCAAAGAGGTCAGCTGAAAATGTGCACCTTCGGTTGGCCAACAGAACTCAAGCGCCGGTCATGGTTGCGTTGCTCACTCTCCGATCGTATTAATCGACCGTGGGACCAGAATAAATGCCGAATATTATCGCGAAAATATTCTGGAGGGTATATTAAAGCCTTGGGCACGCAAACATTTTGGCCGCAGACCTTGGACATTCCAAAAGAACTCAGCACGCGCCAACCAAGACTGGTTACAACATAAAGTGAAGAAAAAATATCCAGCTCACAGTGCCTACCAAAATCTCCGGATACAAATCCGTTGGACTATTCTGTCTGGAGTATTATAGAAAGCAAGGTTGGCACTAAAAAATACCAAAGTGTCGATCAACTCAAGCAAGCGCTTCGCTGGGAATGGACTGCCACAGAGCAACATTCGGGCAGCGGGTGACGGTTTCATTGGCCGTTTGAAGGCCATAATTCGTGCCAAAGGTGACCAATTCGAACAAATCTAAACATATTCTAAAATTTGATGCTATTTCCGAATTTTTTTTATCTCACCCTGTATATATTCTGGATCAGCGTCAAATTCTAAGGCGATGTCCGTCTGTCTATTGTAATCCCGAATTGAGATAGAAGTCAAAAATGTTATGTGCATGCACAGTTTACCAGTAGGCAGGTTAAGTTCGTAAATGGGCCATGTCGCTCCACGTCTTCGTATAGCCCCCATATAACGGTACTTGCCAATAGTCGGTATTTTAATGATTTCAGCTACATTTTTCACCGGAATCGTATTGGAAGACAAACGCATATGACAAAAATTTCGGTTCACGTCTTCGTATAGTCCCCATATAACAGTTTGCAATTAAGTGGTAGTTTTCGGATTTTTTTTTTTTTGAAAAATTTCAAGTTCCTTCCAAATGGTGGAGGGTATTAAAAGTTCGGCCCGGCCGAACTATTGGAACGAATCTATTATTTTTAAGCCAACTTTTCGTTGGCGAAGTAGATGACACTTGCTAATTTAAATATAAGTTCGTATTTAGATCTAGTTCCGATACTGTCCATTTTTTTGTTTATTCCAACTGAATGAACCAATATTTGGTATTTACGTCCAACAACTGACAGAGTGGTAGAAAAACTATTTGATACAGCTACTGGTTTTGAAATAATTTCAATGATGATAATGTCTCTTGATTTTCAAGTTCTTTATAGGTTCCATAATGTTATTCCAAGTTGATAGGTACAATAATTAAGGCTCGTAAAAAACTCTCTGAAGATCTTCTAAAGAAGATTAAAATTTACTGCCTTCACCCCAATAATGCCATGACTTTGCTGTTTCACTTTGTGATATAATATTCTACGGAATATCCAACGTATTATAATAAAAATCTCATGTGAATCATACTCTTTTTTCTATAATTTTCTGAAACAAAAATAACTCTTCATCTACGGCGCAGCAGAGCGAGTTCCGTTAATGGGAAAATCCAACATCTAATACTGCTCGCTGCATAAATATTTGCATAAAACAAATATATTTTAAAACGGCTATTGACTGACTGCTGCAATATAAAATTTCCATGGGTAGTTTACCGAACGTAAATGCAAACCAACTTGTTCGAGAGACAAAAAAGAGAGAGAGCAAGAGACATTGGGCTAAGAGAGTCAAAGAAATGCAACGGTAAAAATATTTTTGCAATTTGTTTGACAAAATTTAAACAACATATTGTGCAGTAGGAGAATTTTGTGAGAGTTTAAAGAGAGAAGATGACGAAGAGAGAGACGTTTTGTGGGCATAGCTGATTAAGCAAATGTTTGCCTTCCTCTTATCACAAATGCCTTGTTGCTGTTTTGCATGGTGGTACTCCAATGGAAATGGATGGGTGTGTGTGTGTGAGTGCGAGCCCACCAACAATTTATTGTTGGGTTTTCTGTAGTAGTTGTTGCTGTTATTCTTGTTACTATTCAAAGGGGGTTCTGTTGTAGATTTTTTTGCATTATTGTTTTTTTCTTCTTTCATTGGAAAAGAACAAAAGCAGCTAGCTCTCTTTGCTGGCTTGATTGAGCACAAATGAGCTGAACTCTGTGTGTGGGTGTGTGTGAATGTGTGTATTTTTGGTACGATGTGGTTCTGTGGATGTTTGACTCTGGTTAAACCGATGCTGGTGACCACGTTAAGTGCCAGTAACATTGATACGGCGCGCGTGAGCACTTGCTTTGAAATACGTCGTGACGAGTTAAGAAAAAAAAATTTTTATTAAATAAAAAAATTAAAATAAAATATATGAAATAAAAATTATTAAAAATAACAAAAAATTTAGTAATTAAAAATTATTTAAAAGTAAAAAAAATGTGAAAAATAATTCTTTCATGAGAATGTAAGAAACAAAGTTTTATATATTAAAAATTGAAGTTATAAAACTAAAAAAAATATAATTAAATAAAAAACAAAGATTTATTTATGAAAAAATTTAAAAAAAAAATTAAGTGATAAATAACGGAAATAAAAAATCCAAAAAATTAAACATTAATAATTTAATTAATAAAACTCCGCCGCCGTCGTAATAAACCCGAATTTTAGTCATAGATTTTTCTGTGGAATTTTTAACGCAACGACCTTTAACTATAAACTAAGATTTAGTCGAACGAACGACCTTTGCCTACAAAAACACCAAATCAAAACAAAAAACATATGACCAATAAAAACCAACAACAACAAACATAACGTTTTTCTTATCACCAACATTTTTAAAATATCAATAAAAACAACAAAAACATAAATTCTACCGAAAATTGAACCGGTCTGCTCTTCTCCTTTTGAAACTGATCACACATCGCATTCCCCAAAAAGCTTTACTCCGTCTGATCTTTCCGCGAACTCATTAAAATACGCTCAACGCCACAACAACAACAACACAAAAATCACGCAAAATCGCTACGTCTTCTTGGGCGATTACGAATATCATCCGTTGGACAAGAAGTGGAGACACATTAACGCTATTCATTCATCCATCCACCATTCATTTATTCAGCCATTCATGTCACTCATTTGCTTTGTTTTGGTCAAAACAAAAACCCGAAGAGGGCCAAATCGAAAGTGATTTCGGAACTACTGAACTGAAAATTTTGAAATGGAATGACTCATTGAATTTTGGTTTTGATGATGCGTTCGTACGTTCGATCGTTTGTGCGCGCTCACTAACTATCATACCCCCTCCCCCTCTCAGCCCAGTTTTAATTTAAAAAACCAAGTGTCAAAATGTGACGCGCTCAAATTAACAAATCAATGCGAAAATAAATTAACAAAAAAGGAAAAGAGACAATAAATTAAAAAATTGTGACTCCGAATAAAAAAAAACGCTACACCAAATATTGAGGAATGCCAAAAATCAGGTGTTAAATTGAAGTGAAACAAACAATTAATACTTATTTTTACGCATTGCTTCGAAAAAAATAGAGGGGTGGATATCCAAAAAAGTGGATTGTGATCTTCAGAAGAAAAAAAAGCATCGAATTAGATTTTGAATGTATGACATTAAACCTTAATCACAATGAAAATAAGATTCCAAAGAAACTCATAGCGACTTCAACCTACATTCATGTCTAAAGCGCTTGAAGCTCCACTTTAAGACTGACTCCATGTAGTATGACAATGTCCATCCGTCTGTGGAAATCACTCTAGCTTCTGAAAGAATTATAGGTTGATAATTGAATTTTACTCAGATCTGTGTTTGTTCTGCAGGACTTTTTGTATTGAAAATGGTCTATATAGGTCCACGTTTTGGTATAGCCCCCCTATTTTCAATTTTTTGATTAATTTAGGAATTGTTTCAAATTTCGTATTTGAAATTCGTAATGGGTCCTACAGCTTGTGACAGAACACTGCGTATGTAGGTCCACCTCTTCGTTAGCCACCATATAACGATACCGCCCTACATTCGGTATTTTGTTGATTTTAGCGACATTATTCACCGAAATTTTTTAAAAATTCATATTGTTCGTTTTGAAAATTGTCTATGCAGGTCCACATTCTCTCCCCATATAACAGTACCTCCCTAAATACCGAAAAAAATACCAGTGAATTGCACCGAGTTGTTTGAAATTTCGTATTTAAAATTTGTAATGGGTATTATAGCCTATGACAAAAAATTGTCTATGCAGGTCCAGGTCTTCGAATATTTTCTATATTCAGTATTTTGATGATTTTAGCTACATTATTCTCCGGAATTGTTTCAATTTTGGTATTAGCACTTCGAAATGGGTACTACAGCCTGTGCCAGAAAATTGACAATGCGAGTCCAAGTCTTCGTATGAACCCCAAAATAATGATAACTCCTTATATTCGGTATTTTTAAGATTTTTATAGAATTCTCAACGGATTCTACTTATTTATTTATTTATTTTTTTTTTTTTTTTGAAAATTACCAAATTCGTTCCAAATGGTGGTTGGTATTCAAAGTTCGGAGCTTATTGCTTTTTAACTTGTTTCTCTAAAATCTTTCGTATAAATACATTTTTGGGTAATTATTTTTTTTAAAAAATAATAACAAATTTTTAACAATTTTTTCAAGACCCCTACTACAGCAATGCAGCTCGATTCTAAGACTTCCAGTCAGTCTAATGTGCGTATTACCATTAATAATGTCTAAATTGATTGATTGGCATACTCTATCTTATGTTTGTTGAAATATTGGAATGCAGTAAGAATGAGGTATAAATATTCTCAATTTTTACCCCATGTGAAGGAGGTAACACAGGCAAATGAAGCGACGTATTTCATTTCCACACTATGCGTTATGTTTAATATAATACCATTTAATTTTCTTCAAAGTGCTGATTCTTTATGGGGGTGGTACGAGATAGAAGTGGACTGGTCTTATATATTTTCGCACCTTACCGAATTCCGATAGAAATGCGGATCAACTTAATTGATGTTAAGGCGATAATCATATATTTTTGAATTAATTTGCGTATTTCTCTTTCGAGACGAGCTTCAAAGGGTTTTCAGTACAAATTCCATGCCATATCATTTACTACCATCATTTTTTTCGAACCGTTAAGTACGAAATTTAGAAAATTCCATTTTGTACATTTGGGAACTTTTTAGTACGAAATATTGAAAATTTTGTGTTTCTTACTCCTGATACGAAAAAAAAACTTTCTTTTGACGATCAATAACGATTCTGTATATATTTTTTACCAAAGTTCCAAAGTTTTTATCCTTTAGTAATTTTCGTAACCTTTTAGATCGGCCTTCAAAAAAATGTTGTTTCACGAATCACTCTTTATTTTTGCCTTCGAAATTTGCGGTTAACTTCTCAACGCATAAACGCTAATGCTATAAACTTGGTAGATCGAAATATTATTGTCAAAATTAGATCGAGTTCGGAGATGAGCAATATCGGTCCACTACTTCTGGTACCTTCCTCAACAAAGGCCAAGATAATTAATCTTATAGACCGAGAGAAAATCATCGAATTTTGCAAATCGCAATATTTTTATCAGTTCTAGATCAGGTGGAAAATTGACAATTTAAACCCACTCCATAAGGGATCAAAATTTCGAATAATTATAACTCTCATAAAATGCGAATTATATATCTGACTCTCCTCAAATTTCGCACATTCCAATATTTGTACTAACACGAGATCTGATGTGAAGATGGTTGATATCGATTAACGTCTTCTAGTACCTCCCCCACCTAGCAATATTTTGAATAACCATTAAGCTCATAAAACGCGAAATATTCCTATCAACACACGATTTGGTGTAAAGACGGAATTAGAAGACGTTTTACTCCGTCTGGTGCCTCTCCCACAACGACTCAAAATTTTTAATAATTATATGGCATTTAGTTTAATTGAGGGAAGGAAGGGTTTAAAAGGTTAATCATTTAACGTTTCTTGTAACCATATCTTCCAGGCTTAGGATTTTGTTTTTATATCCTTTGGCTGTCTGGGTTCCCAGTTTTTATACCCTCCACCTTGAAAAGGAGGGTATATTAACATTGTCATTCCGTTTGTAATATTTCTAAATATTCGTCGTAGACCCCATTAAGTATATATATTTATAATCAGCATAAAATTCTAAGCTGTCCGTCTGTTGAAATCTCGATACAGCCCACATTATTTGACGTATAGCTTCGAAATTTGTTAGAACAATTTGCATTGTGTCTAGGATAGTTGGTATTGAAAATGAGATATATCGGCCCACGTTTTGATATAACCGCCATATGGCGGTACCTCCCGATATTTGGTATTTTGATAATTTTCGAAACATTTTTAACCGTTTTGTCTAAAAATTGGCATTTGAAGGTTATAATGGGTTCTAGCTCCAGTGGCGAAACATTGTATGTATAGGTCCACGTTTTGGTGTAGCCCGCATTTAAGGGTCCCTCCCGATATTCGTTATTATGATTATTTTTTCCACATTTTTTCTCGGATTTGTCTACAAATTGGTATTTATTGGTCAAAATAGGTCTACGTTTTTGTATAGCCCCATATAACGGTACCTGCCGATATTCGGAATTTTGATAATTTTTGCCGAAATTTTCCACGGATTTGTCTAAAAACTAGAATTTGTAGGTCATAATGGGGTCTAGCTCCGGTAGCGCAACACTGTATATATAGGTCCACGTTTTTGTATAGCCCCCATATAACGGTACCTCCCAATATTAGGTATTTTGATTATTTCGCCACATTTTTTTCACGAATTTGTCTACAAATTTATATTCAAACTCCGGCGGCAGAACATTGAATAATTAGATCCACTTTTTGGTATAGACTCACATGGTGCCTCCGGATATTCAGTATTTTTATGATTTTTGCACATTTTTCCACGGATTTGTGTAAAAATTGGTATTTGTAGTTCATAATGGGTTCTAGCTTCGGCGGCAGAATATTGAAATTTCATGTAACTTCATTTTATGTCTATCAGATACTTTTAGATTTGGCTCCATTTCTTCTTTTTTCTAATTAACTTCTTTGCAAAAAGTATTTCTGTCAAAAAAAAAAAAAAAAAATAAATAAATAAAAAATAAATAAAAAAATAAAATAATATAAAAAACATTTAAATTAATTACATTTTTTAACCTTTAAACAATTTAAGATTTTCCCAAAAATCTGGGCAGAATATAAAAATTATTCTTTATTCGAACATATGCAAAGCATAATTTTTGTCAATTTTAATTAAGACTGGTGGTTTAAAGGTTAAAAACTAGCAGAGTGTTTTTTTTTAAATTTCAGATTGCTACTTAAAAAAAATATCTAAATTCTGTGAAGTGAAAAAACATAAAATTGTGGAATTGTTGATATTAAAAAAGGAATACCAACAACACTATACCTATGTGAAAAAGAGTGAAACACAAAATCAAAAAATACCCACACAATTAAATAAAAACAAATTCCAGCAAAAAAAAAAAGTGAAAATCTCAAAAGAGAACTTAGAAACAAATAAAAAAATCCCCCAACAATTTTATCCAAAGAATAATCTAGAGCCAGTGCATTTGTTGTCGTGTTCCCAAATAAACCGCCAAAATAGCTCCGAAAAATTCTTTGCGTAAAAATTCTCTGCGAATGCATTTAACTTCATTAGCGACCAGTAGTCAACAGGTCGCTGCCACAGCCTACACATCATCGGCCGGCTCATCACAAACGGCCGCCGTTGCCACAACACCGCTCTTGCTAAGCAGTGGTGGTGGTAGCATCATTGAAGCCTCGGGTGCTACCACCAATATTTCGCCATCGTCGAACAACAGTGCCAACATGGTGATTTCTTCGGTGTCTCCGGGTTCGGCGACAACAACATTGCTGCAGCAACAACACCATCACCAACATCACCATCATCACAGCCAGCATCACCATCCGCCGCACCTTCATCATCTTCATACAACACATTCGCATAGTTCGGGCCAAGGTCATACGCCCAGCCACCATACACACTCGCACAATCAGCACCAGAGCCAACTCAACCACCACCACCATCACCACCCGCCTCATAGCCACAGCGGCCATACCACGACGCCAGCTTCTTTGGGCCACACCACATCTCATAGCCTTTGGAATTCTGAAGGAACGGTATCGATGGCCTCGGACACAATTGTTGCCAGCAGTTCGGCCAGTGTGGGCAGTAATTCGCCAAATGGAGCGGCCAGTAATGGTACGGCAAATAGTAATAATAGCAACAGTACGACAAATAATGCAACAGCAGCAACAACAAATGGTGGTACTGCCAGTGCGAGTACAAATGGGAATAACAACAACAACAACAATGGTGGAAGTAATAGCAGTAGCAGCAACAACAATAATAATGCACTGCATCAGGATTTGGCGTGGTTGGAGCGATCGATATTGCAAGCCCATCAACAGTTCCCCAATGAATTGGGTAAGTTTCGGTTGTAATGAAGTGAAGATAAGATATTGTCTAGGAATGGTACAAAAAGGTACTAACTATTTAAGAATTGGCATTGGAAGCTGGATAAGGGCTAGAGCTCTAAACTAAAATTTACTAAATATGGTACCATATTCATATGGTGTGATCACAAAAAGCTTCTAATTTAGCCAGAAGGTGGAAAAAATATTTTGGAGGGATGCAGGCTTCCGACGGACAACATATGAGATTCTTTGTACAAAGTATGTCAAAGGTTACCATTTCAGGACGTTCAGCTTCCGACCTTCGATTTTTATACCCACAGTCATATGGCAACAGCCAAACGTTCCTCATTAAAATAACTCTTTTAGACCCTAGGTCTCTTTGGACCAAATCAGTTTCAGGACATTTGGAGTCGATCTAAGGGTGTCCGTTCGTCTGTCTGTCTGGCTGGTACTTCCGATAACTCTTAAAGGGAGGAGCCGATTTGGTCCAAACTAGGTACATCGTAAGATTATTATCAAACTTGGATCGAGTTAAGAGATCTCCAATATCGGTCCACTCCTTCTGGTACCTTCCCCACAAAAGGTCGAGGTTTTCCAAAAAAAAAATATTTTACTGCACAGAAAGAGAAAGGACAACCCGATTTTGCTCCAACTTTGCAAATCCTAATATTTGCACCAGTGCTAGGTCAGGTGCAATAATGGACAATATCGGTCCACTCCGTCAAGTATCTCCCCCACAAAGGGCCAACATTTTTAACAATTATAAATCTTATAATATGTGATGTAACGGTCTTCAAATGACACACATCACAATATTTTTATTAACCCACGGTCTGGTGTGAAGATGGAATATATCGGTACAATCCTTCTGCCACCTTCCCCACAACGGGTCAGAATTTGGAATAGCCATGAAGCTCGTAAAATGCGAAATAAGCATCTGAGTCTTTTCAAAATTCACACATTTCAATATTTCTACTTACACAAGATCTTCTGCGAAGGTGGGGTATTTCGGTATACTCCTTCTGGTACCTCCCTTACAAAGGGTCATAATTTTTAATAACCATCCGATTAAATACAGACTTGGCACATCTCAATATTTCCATCAACACAAGATCTGTTATAAAAATTGTAGAGATCGGACCATTCCTTCTGGTACCGCCCACACAAAGGGTCAAAGTTTTGAATATCCAAAACGATCGTTAAATCCGAAATAAGCATCCGGTTCACTTTAAATTACGCACATCACAATATTTTTATTAATCCAAGGTCTGGTGTGAAGATGAAATATATCGGTCCACTCCTTCTGGTACCTCCCCCACAAAGGTTAAAAATGTAGAGTGTCCATAAAACTCATAAAACGCGAAATTAACATCCGATTCCATACAGACTTGGTACACCTCAATATTTCCATCAACATAAGATCTTTTATAAAAATGCTGAGATCGGATCATTTCTTCAGGTAACTCCCCCACATAGCGTTCAAGATTTTGAAAATCAAAACGCTCAAAGATAGCGAATTAAGCATCCAATTCTCTTCAAATTTCATACATACAAACATTTTTTTCTAGCGAAAGATCTCTTGTGAAGATGATATATAACTGCGAACAACTTCTGGTATCTCGCCCACAAAGGGTCACAATTTTCAATACTTTTATCTGTCATAACTTTTATCTCAAACAATTGTAGTACGCATTTTTAAATCCACCTTCAAATCTCAAATCCAAATACCAACAGAGACCTCAACACCAAATTTAAGAATTCCCACCCTATCCATTTATCCAATATCATAATAAGTACTATTAAGTACTACTTTGAATAATTATAGTACACATTTTCTAAACAATTTCCATATCTCAAACTCAGATACCAACTGTGACCTTAATAACAAATTTCAGGATTCCAGTCTATCCCTTCACCCATTACCAAATTTAGTACCATTTAGTGCAGTTATAGTACAAATATCCAAATACCAGCTCTTTTTTTCACCCGCAGATACCAACAGTGACATCTATATGAAAATTCCGAATTTCAGTTATATTCCTCCACCCAATTCCACATTTAGTACCACTTAGTACTTTTCGTACAATCATAGTTTACATTTGCCAAACCACCATATCTCAATTCCAAATACCAACAAAGCCTTGGATATCAAATTTGAAGTTTCCAGCTCTATGCCTTTCTCCCTTACCACATTTAGTACCATTTAGTATTTTTCGTACAAATATAGGACGTATTTCTCTCACCCAACACCATATTTAGTAACACTTAGTACTTTTCGATTTATTACAGTACCCATTTCCAAAACCACCTACATATTTCAATTCAGGATACCAACACAGACCTCAATATCAAATTTGAGGATTCCAGCCCTTAACTCAACCTAGTACCAAATTTAGTACTTTTCGTACAAATATGGGACGTATTTCCCAACCACTGCTAAATCTCTCCATCCCTTCACCCAATACCAAATATAGAACCATTAAGTACTTTTCGTACAATTAGGGTACACATTTTCCAAAGGACCTCCATATATTCAGGCTACACATGAGCAACGACCCCAATACCAAATATAAGATTTTAAACATTGTATGTTCACCCTAAACCCAATTTTGCCAAAAATAGCACTATTTGGGACTTTTCGAGCACTTGTAGTACACATTTCCAAAACCACCTCTTTATTGCAAACCTACCAACAACAGTCCCCAAAACAAAGATTTCAGAATTCCAGCTTCATCCATTCACCTTAAAAAATGTTTAAAATTTAGTACTATTTGGTACAGTTCGCACACTGAGTATGCAAGTCTAAAACCACCTTCATAGCTCAAACTTAATTTCCAACCTTGATTCTCATACCAAATTTCATGTTCTTAGGTCTATCCGTTCACTTAATACCAAATGGTACCGTTTTAGAAGTTTAGTACCATTTAGGAACTTTTCGTAACCTTAAAGTTTGAATTTCCAAAATTCCTTTGGTACATTAAACCTGCAACCCGTCAGTGACTCTTATTCCAAATTTCAGAACTCTAGCTCGTTCTGTTTGTCTAATACAAAATATTCATTTTTGAGTACATTTTAGTACTTTTCGTACCTTTTTAGTATGTATTTTCAAAAACCTTATCACACGAATACGCATCAAGACTGACCCTCAAGCAAAATTTTAAGATTCTAGCTTCAGCCTTTTTGTCGGGGATATTAAAACTTTGCATTTTCACTGTCGCTGGTGCGAGGTGCAAAAGGCCCTTAAAATTATAAGTAAAGTTCTTTTATATCTGTAGTTTAAACATTTGTACCTTTAGGGTACCAATATGGAGGAAATGATATAAATTATGTGATTGCTTGTAAGTACGGCTACCCGAAAAGTACTAAATTAATGAAATGTGACTCTCAATACTTAGAGAGAATAACACTTCAATAAGAAATTTGGGACGATGGTGCGCCAGAATGAGCAAGGGCTTTGAAATTTTGTACTATAATTGTACAAACTTAGGTACCATTTTAAATTTCACAATAATTAGATTAATAATTAGTGAGAGGTCTACGATTGGTGTAAATGTAAGAGGAAAGGAGGTGTTTTTAGAAAATTTATCCATAAATGTACATAAAATGGTACAGTAGGACAATATACAAATACAGTTTTTTCAGGTCCCCCACAACAAGTCATGGCATGACAAACATTTAAAAATAGATTTCGGACATTCATTCAAATTTTGAAAAGATGTCTCTTACAAAGTCATAACAAACCCTGAAAACTTAGTGTCTTCTTCAAAACCAAATTTCTTATCGACTGTACTCTCATTAATGAGATGAGAGATCTGATTGAAATCGATACCTTCAATAGGATGAAAACAAAATCACCTTCATTCACATTGACCTGTGATCCCATAATAATAAAAATTGATATGCAAAATCTAAAAAAATGTTATTGGATACTCGTGCTGAAATTTTAGTAATTTTTGTGAATGAAAGTTTCTGTCTTCCCCCTTGGCATACTGAAAGCGTTATTGAACGCGTGTGAAAGAATTTTTTCTCCTGAGAAGCCTTAAAAAATGCTGGTGGATGTCATTGATTCCTTGACACGTTTTTTTTTCTTACTGTACGTTGTCCTTCAGTCATCAAGAAGTTATGAATTTTGGCATGCGTAGGTTTTCAATTACACATAGTGTATGGTATTGAAAAAAAAAAACTATTCAGATTTTTGAATGAAAGTAACATGGTTTCAATTACATGGAAGCGAGGATGAAAAAAGTGATTCGATGTTCAGTAGGGAAAGGGGAAAACCCCAATTGTGTGTTAATCCTTTAACAATCAGTTCAGATGAGATATATATGAAAGAGATTTTAATGAGTTCATCAAAGAGTCTTTTCTGGGTCGGTAATTACACTATACGACACTAAAATACACTGTGCAACAAAAATTGTTTTTTTTTGTCAAAAACTACAGGAAAAATCCAACAGATTATTAAAGTAGAGGTAAAAATAGAAGAAAAAGGGCTTGTATAAAGTTTTATTTTCTAAGGATGACGAAAAGGACATAATTATTCTTAATCAAATGTTATTGAAAGTCAGTAAAAAAAGAATCTTTTTCCATTATATATTAAAAATATTTTTGTAACAATGTTGCAAAAAAAAAAAAACAGAACGCTACAATATCTTCTAAATTCTTAATCAATTTTTCATCGGCCATTATGATGAACTGTAGATCCATGAAAATACAATAAAATTTATTTTAGACAGAAAGTGTCCAAAGAAATAATATTTGATAACATTTCTCTATAAATCTCAGAATAAATCTAGCTATAATAGTTTTTAAATATATATATTATGAGGAAAAAATATGTGCTTCTGTTATTTTCTTAGTCAAATTCTCCTTAAATATCTCATTTTTGAGTGAAGTGTCAAAGGTACATCTTTTACGAATTTGCTGCAAATGTTTTTATAATTTACTGTCCTATTGCAAGTCTGGGTTGCGGAACATATCAAGTCAATTTGATTGTACTCGGTTTATAAATCAAAATCCCAGAGTAGTTTCGGGTTCTTAGGTCAAAATTGTCAAGGCCTTCATAAAGACCTGATCATATACTCAGAGACTAGAATATTTTGAGGTATTTCCCGTTAAATGTAGAGCTTTCAATTATGGAAGGCTTAGAATTACTTTTCCTTTCATTTTAATCATATTTTCCATTAAAGTTCACCAATTGTATGCATTTTGAGTTCATATTATGTAGAAATGCTACAAGAAATTTTTTCAATATAAGTCCACAATTACAAGAAAATCGAACATTGGATATATAATTTTATGCGAATTCATAAATTCCATATTTATCTTAGGTCTCTGGGTACCTGAAGTGGTTCGCAGATTATAGCAAAAAAGTTTGTATGTGTGAAATTTGAAGAAAGATTGAGGGTTTTTTTCGCTTTCTTTGATCGTTTCGTTTTTGAAAATCTTGAACCTGTCCGATCTCTACCATCTTTATAACGGATCTTTTGTTAATAAAAATATTGAGATGTACCAAGTCTGAATGGAATCGGATGTTAATTTCGCAATCTATGAGGATATACAAAATTTTTACTCTTTGTGGAGGAGGTACCAACAAAAGTTGACCGATATATATTGGGATGTGTGAAATATGAAGAGAAACGGATGGTTATTTCGATTTTATAATCGTTTCAAAAATTTCAAATCAAAATTCATTCAAAATTTTGACCCTTTTTTTGGCCCTTTTAAAATTCTATTAAACCGCGAATATTTTTAATTCCAGCAAAATCAAAAATACCCAAGGAGGTCACTCCTGAACCTTACATTGATGCCGATATTCACGATATCGCATATATAGCAAAATATATAAAATCTCATATATCAATGAGAGGGATGTTAGTTAGAGCGCTTATAACTTAAATACGGCTGGATGGCCAATTGGCAGAAAAGATTAAAATCTAGAAACATCGCATAAAAATATGTTAATAAAAATATGAATACTTTTCAGTAATGTTTTGAATTATTTTTTTTTTTCATATTTTTTATCGTATGTGATTTTTTCAATTTGACTTACAATATTAAATTTTACATTTTGTAAAATTTTTTCACTTTACAACACTATGTTGTCGCAATTTTCGTCCAATCTTCAGGACATTTTTTGGAAAGCTTTACGATCAGAATAGAAGCCTATTTCTTGGAAGATATTAGCAAAGTATTGTCTAGATTTTGAAGTCGCCCTTTTTCAACTAATGACCAATAGACATGGAATTTTTTTATAGGGTTAGAGTTTAGGACCGCGCCGAGGCCTAGCATTTGGATGGTCATCGGATAATATTTAGCTGTTGAAATGGACAAAAATATGAAAGGTCCTGAAAGGTGACCTTTACGTTAATATTGATTTTTTTGAAGAATATAGCCAAATATCGGAGATATAGGAAGGTATATTGAGGAATCTAAAAATATAACTTTGAATACCCATTAAGAGATTCAATCCTTGTATTTGTTTCGGCTCTTGGAAAGATACAGGGTTTTGCTTGTGTTTAAAGATTTTTCGAATTTTCCAATATTTCTATTTTCAACTTTTTGGGGTATACCATTTATGTTTGTGTTTTTTTGCATATTTGTTGTGCGCAGGCTTATCGCATTAGCTGATATTAGTCATTTTCAAATAAACTCGCATTTAGTTCACCAAAGCAAATTTACTTGAAATATTTTGCTTAATTTTTTTTTTTTTTTTTTGGTTTCCAAAACTTTCCAACCGCTTTAAATGAAATTTAAAATATTTTTCCCAAAAAATAACTTTATGAGGTTTTTCAAGATTTTATTAATAAATAAAGTGTGGAGGGAGGAGAGACCTCCCAACAATATTGTCCAACTAAAGAAACCTCAAAATAGTTCTATGCTCCAAAATGATTTTCTAACGAAATGGTCTTTTTTATTGAAAGTGGTTTTCTAATGAAAGTGGTGTTATGGGGGGTTCTTGTGGCTTTATAATTGCTTTAAGTAAGGTTTACTAGAAGTATGGAAGTTGTACATTTTCACATCACATTCTGCTTCTGGGAACTTACAATTCTTATATTCCTGTTAATTTTCTAAAAAAATGTGATTGTATATACTTTATTTTTTTTTAATTTTTTCAACCGCATAGATACGTTCTTTTTGGTGTTTTTTTTTTCTTGGCAAGAAACATATAAAAACAAATAAAGAAAATATTATCACAAATTTCACCGCACAGTGATATGAACATTTTTGAATGCTTTGAATGATTTGTGGTCAATTCTCTGGGTGATTTCTACAAGATATGGTTACAGATTGTGAAACTTTTAAGTCTTTGAATATCATATCAAAAATTTGTATTATATTTTAAGCATATTTTTTTTATTTAGTTAGGCCCGAGGTCAATAGAATAATAAAAAAAATATTTCGATCGGCATCGACTATCATTATCAGGGATTGAAATTTGTTTTTCTTCTCAAAACAATTTTACTTCCACATCATTTTACAGAGATTTTCAGGCGTAATTTTTTTATATTTTATAAGATTTTGTCTCCAAACAATGCAAATATCGGAAATTTCAAAAAATGAATTCAAATTGTAAAGATGGCATGCCTATTATCAATTTCAAAATAACTTGGAAATCATACGTAAATGCACTTTTATTTTATCAGATTGAGTCCCACAAATAATAAAAATATATCGGAAATTTCTTAAAATTGAACTAATTTATGTATGCCCATGTAAATTTTACGACACATACTGTTCGTCTGCATTTTTTTCTCCAGCTTTTAAAGCTATCACATTACTTGAAACCATAAAAAAATCTTCAGGACACACGTCATAAACGTGCTATTTTCAAGTGGCTATCAGATAACAATATCAAAGAATAAATATGATAGTATAAAATATTTTAAGAATATTTGTTTTTCAAGACCTAGATACAGATCTTCAAAAGTCAAGTTTTTATATATTTCTAAAAAATGAGCTTACAAATATTTTTTCGAGATAAACTATCAATATGGTTATGTGTGTTTTTTTATTTTATTTGAACGTGGATTTCTCAAAATTCTTATTTTGAAAGTGGGAATTTTTAAATTAATATTTAGAAGTTATTTTTTATTTCTTGTTTTAAAAGTGTTTTTTATTTTTTAATGTTCGTCTGTCCATCTTTTGTATTCAAGTAAGAATTCAAACGGCATGGGCTAGAAAGCTAAGATTTTGCATAGAGCTGTCTGCAGGCAGGTCAAGTTCGAAGATGAGCTGTATCGGTCAACGTTTTCATATACCTCACCCCCCCCCCAATTTAATTGTACCTCCCTCTATTAGGTATTTTGAGGACTTTAGTCCACTTTCTTGCAAAAAAATATGGTATTTGAAGTTTCTAATAGATTCTATCTCATATGACAGAACATTGTATATGCAGATCCACATTTTGGAATAGCCCCCATTTAATCCCGATGATTTTAACCTCTGTTTCCAGCGGTATATATATTTTGATGACTCCAGCCTCAGTTTTTATCGTAATGATATTTATAGCTCAAAATGGGTTCTACGTACTGTGACAGAACCATCCGATTTTCGGTATTTTGATGATCAGTGCTAGGTCAGGTGCCAAATGGACAATACCGACACACTCCATCAAGTATCTCCCACACAGAAATGCCAAATGTTGGAAAATTAAAATTCTTATAAAATACGAAATGGACATCCAAATCTCTTCAAATTTCACACATCCCAATATTTTTATTAACAAAAGATCTTGTGTGAAAATGACATATATCGGTCCACTCCTTCTGGTACCACCCCCCACAACCCCTCCACAAAGGGTCATAATTTTCAATACCTTTATTTTCCAGAGAATTTTCCAGAAAAAAGGTTATTCGTGATCGAATTCAAGCGTGATAGTGTGATTTCTTTACATTTGGCTGGAAAACCACAAGTGGCTATCGTTAGAGCACTCCAGCATTTAAATGTGAATAAATCTTTTGTGCCTCGTACTATCGCTCGTTACCGTGATACTGGTAGCGTAGCTCGACGTCAAGGAAGTGGACGGAAGAAAACAGAAACATCAGCAGAAATGGTTCGAAAAGTAAAGAAGTGACTTGATCGAAACCCGCGCCGCAGTGGCCGAAAGATGGCTCGTGAGCTGAACATATCACAACATTCCATTCGGCATAGATTGAAAAATGAGTTCGGGGTAAAGCCAGTGAAATTCCAAAAAGTTCAAGAACTTACACCGCCACAGAATAGACGAGCTAAAGATTTTCTTCGTTTGGCCGAAAGTGGTGAACTGACGAATTTGGTTTTGTCCGATGAGAAACATTCGTTGTGCCGCAGTTTGTAAACAAACAAAATGATCATGTTTACTTGCCAAAGAGGTCAGCTGAAAATGAGAACCTTCGGTTGGCCACCAGAACTCAAGCGCCGGCCATGGTGTGGGCCGCCATAACAGCCGATGGTCGCTCTCCGCTCGTATTAATCGACCGTGGCATCAGAATAAATGCCGAATATTATCACGAAAATATTGTGGAGGGTGTATTAAAGCCTTGGGCACGCAGGCATTTTGGCCGCAAACCTTGGACGTACCAACAGGACTCAGCACCATCGAACCAAGGATGGTTACAAAATGAGTTTCCTCGCTTCATTTCCAGCGCACAATGGCCACCAAAATCTCCGGATAATAATCCGTTGGACTATTGTGTCTGGGGTATTTTGGAAAGCAGGGTTGACACTAAGAAATACCAAAGTGTCGATCATCTCAAGCAAGCGCTTCGCTGAAAATGGGCCAAAATACCGCAGAGCAACATTCGGGCAGCGTGTGACGGTTTCATTGGTTGTTGGAAGGCTATAATTCGTGTCAAGGTGACCAAATCTAACTTATTCTAAATTTGATGTTATTTCCGACATTTTCTACTTCCATTAAATAAAATTTAAAAAAAAGTAAAAAGTATATCGTTTGACTTTGTTGCAGTTTTTTTTATCTCACCCTGTATATTCTTGATCAGCGTAAACTTGAATTTCGTAATGACTTCTTTAACCTACGACAGAAAATTGTGTATACAGGTCCCCGTCTTCGTATAGCTGTCATATAGCGGTTTTTATTTAATGGTAGTTTTTTTCTTTTTAAATTTTAAGAATGCATTTTGTAGGTTTTTTTTAATTTTGGAAGTGAATTATTGGAAATATATATTTTTTTTATATTTTTAAATAATATATTTGTCAATTTTTGGTTTTTTAGAAGAATTTTTCAATGAGTATTTGTATTATAGGTATTTACTCGTACTTTATTCATTAAATTTCCATAATATTTTTTCCTTTCATATTTTTACAGTACGCACCAGTAATCCCTACTTCCTGTGCTCAGCCCTGCCCGCACATTGGCGTTCAAATAAAACCCTGCCGATTGCATTCAAAGTCGTGGCGCTGGTCGATGTGGGAGATGGCACAAATGTTTATATCCGTGCTGGCAACGATGAGAACTGCTGTGCCGAATTACGAAATGATCGGGCAACAATGAAAGATCAAGTGGCCAAATTTAATGATTTGCGTTTTGTGGGACGCAGTGGAAGGGGTAAGTAATCATCCAAGTTGTATTTATGAATGAATTCTCACACATGATCCCCATGGATGATCATTGATTGGGTGTAGCTTTATTGACCCCCTATCGCCCCCTCTCTTCCACAACAATGATCACTTCAGAAGTTCACTCACAGAAGTCTTCACATTAACCTTTGACGGTTTTGCCAGGCCATGGCCCGGGGTCAGCATGCAACAGAAGCATGATGTGGCTGATATTGATGATGACTACCTGCCTGGCTGCCTTCTGTGTGTGAAAAGAATCATTTGGTTGTGGAGATGATGGACGGTGGATGCATGTCCAATGGTTACAGTTCAACGCTTCCAAATTTGTTTTTGGCAAAGTGTTTTGGGTACTCGTGTTTCCCTAATTTTTGTCTCGAGAGTAACAACTGACATCTTTTTAGGACTTTTGTGTCGTGTCTTTGGATCGAGAGCAGATATAGGCTTCAAATGCTTTTCCGAGTGTTCCGGCGGCAAATGTACTTGTTGCCATTACAGGCAGGCAGACAGACAGACAGAGGAACTCTTTACAAAAAAAATTATGAAAAGGAAGTCTTTGGCCTAATGAAAGTCCTTCGTCACAGGTTTCAATGTCTAGCTGTCGGCGATCGACATGAACGATCATTCATGTGTGTTGCTGGGCCAAGTGTCTTCTGTGCTCAGGTTCTAATTGCATTTGCTTTTATTTTGACACGCAACACGAATTGTTTGCCATTCTGTCTTGGGCTAATAATCGATTTCGTTTCCATTTCATTCTTGTAACGAGCAATATGTTGTGCTTAGGGATTAATTAGTTTACAGAGTTACTAGGATATGAATGCGTCTCCCTATTTCGAAATACTTTGCCAAACAGGTAGATAGATGGTATTGGCAAAAATTGTTCCTCCCAGCAAATTATGTGTCATATGTTGCGAGTATGACGTGTAAAGTCCGCTTAACACCATGTGGTCTACGAATATTAATATTAATTATGAATAATGCAAAAAGTCAACTTATTATTGGAATCCTATTGAGAAAATAACCTTGTATAAATAAGTTAGGAAGTATTGGTGGGTCGGCTCAACTCAAGTTTAATAAAAAAATTATCCGAATTTTCTATGTATTTTTCCTAAAGTAAATATTTTTTGTATCCTGATTACAGGAATGTTTTTATACCCTCAGTTTTTTATTAAAACTACTGATACGGCCAAAACGTGGCTTATCGAAATAACGGTTTTAGAGCCTAGGTATCTTTGGACCAAATTCGTTTCAGGACATTTGCAGTCGATTTAGCCTGTCCGTCTATCTGGCTCTTTAAGGGAGTATCCGATTTGGTCCAAACTTGGTACATGGTAATCTTTTTATCAACCATAGATCGATTTCGGAACAATATTGGTCCACTTCTTCTGGTACCTTCTCCCAGAAAAGATCATTTTTTCGTTTAATGAAAATTTTGAAAATCCCAATATATTTTTCCACTCCAAAAAGTATCTCCCAGAGGGGTCCAAATTTTGAAAAAAATTTGAATCAGGACATTTGGTGTCGATCTACGGATATTCGTCCGTACGTCTGTGTAGTTGGTGCGTACAATATCTCTCGAAGGGGATATCCGATTTGGCTTAAACTTCGGTACATGTTAATATTATTATCAAACTTAGATCGAGTTGCAGATGGGCAATATGGGACCACTCCTTCTGCTACCTTCCCCACAAAAGGTCAACATTTTAAAAAATAATAATTTATCTCATAGAAAGAGAAAGATCTTCCGTTTTTGTGAAAATTTGGCAAATCCCAATATTTTTGTCAGTGCTAGGACAGGTGCGAAAATAGACAATATCGGCTCACTCCATCAAGTACCTTCCCCACAAAGGATCAAAATTTCGAATAATGATAAGTTTTATAAAATGAGAAATAAAAGTCCGATTGTCTTCAAATTTCACACATCCCAATATTCCTATCAATTACAGATCTGGTGTGAAGATGGAATATCCAGGACCTTTTTTTGTACCTCCCCCACAACAGGGTCAAAATTGTACAGGGTTGCCCATATTCGACGAACCCATGTTTTTTTTTTTTTTTTAAATCAAAGAAAAATAATAAGAATTTGGCGGTTGGCAATGTTAATCATTTAATTTTGCACGGGAACAAATGCAAATCAATGCGAATAATCCGTTGTAAAGTGGATCGAGCCATGTCCATCTGCTGAGAACGGCGTTTTGGGGACCTCTCAACACTGGCTCGTACGGCAGAGCGCTCGCGTGACGTGTATTGGTTCATGGTAAAAATCTGCTTGGACTGATGCTTCAAACGCGGTATGTCAATAAGCGATGTGACATCTCTGTTAAAAGTTATGACGTTGCCAGATGGGTCCGTCGAATATGGGCAACCCTGTAAATTCTTAAAACTCTCATAAAATGCGAAATAAGCATTCGATTATTTCGAAACTTCGCATATTCCAATATTTCTATCAACACAAAATCTGTTGTAAAGATGGTATATATCGGTCCACTCCTTCCGGTACCTCCCCCACAAAGGGTCAACATTTTGAATAATTATAACATCATAAAATGCGATATAAACTCCTGACTCTTTCGAAACTTCACATATCCTAATATTTTTATCAACACAAAATCTGGAGTAAATATGGAATATATCGGTCAACTTCTTCTGGTACCTCCCCCACAATGGGTCAAAATTTTGAATAACCAAAGCGCTCATAAAACGGGAAATAAGTATCCGATTGTTTAGAAACTTTACATAGTCTAATCTTTCTACTAAAGCAATATCTGATGTGAAGATAAAATATACCGAACCACTCCTTTTGGTACCTCCCCCACAACGGGTCAAAATTTTGAATAATTAAAACTCTCAGAAAATGCGAAATAAGCATCTGATTATCATCAAATTTCACACAACTCAATATTTTTATAAACACAAGATCTGATTCGAAGATGGGATGCAACTGTCAACTCCTTCAGGTACCTCCTTGACAATGGGTTAAAATTTTGAATAACCGATTCGCTCATCCAATTATCATCAAATTTCGCAGGTTCTCGTCTTCGTATAGCCCCCTTGTAACGGTTTTTATTTTAACAGTGTTTTTAGACGAAATTTTCTTTTTTTCCTTCAAGAACTTGGCTGCTCTTTTACTTGTTCCATTTCGAAACACAACATAATGATGTATATTAACTTAATTTTTTTAAATTATTTTAATAATTACCCATACTTGTTATGAAGTTTTCAAAATCTCACAAAGAGATCAACGACACGCGCCAACCATAAGCGCCTTTTTACGTCGTATCATCAGATATTAAATGCCGACACAAGACCTCAAAATGTTCATCCATCCTTTAATGCTACCAACAACAATAACAACAAAAATCACCACCAGAAACAACATAATTAGCACCCGGCATTAAGAATAACCTTACCATTGAGCGGCAAAGATTAACCCTTGCCACGCTACCTTTGAAAGGTAAAATAGCAGCTATCAATGGAGACCCTTCTACAAATCTCATTATCAGTCATAATGTCCAATGGCGTTGTTGTTGTTGTTCTTGTGGGTCCATCAATGGGTAATCCTTAAAATCATTTCTTTGGTTTTGTTTTTGATAATTTGATTTATCTTTAATTTTGAAAAGAAACGTATGAAGTTGTAGAGGGAGAGGAGAAGGTTAGATTATCAAAGCGTAATGTCTCTTTAAAACGGCAATGATCTTTTTTTCTCATGGCTTACGTTCTCTTTCTTAATTTGTTCGAACATATGTATAATGGTACCATTGTATTATTTTCAGTTATCCAATTAATTTTCATCTTTCACTGCTCCAAAAAAACACAAAAATCCACACAGATTACCCAAATCACCCGAATGAGAATGAAATTGAACTCTGTACCCAGCGAGCTTTGAAATCGGTAATAATGCATGTGTCAGACAGAGAGTGAAGTATTCCCCTTTAAATTGACGACGTCTTGATTCTTTTGTTGTTGCTGTTTTTTATTTTCGTTAAATGAAGTCATTACAAAATCATATTTTTCAAAATCAGAGCACTATTTGTTTCATTTTTTTTTTTTGAAATTGGGAACAAAAGACTTTTGGGTCTGATATCATCCGTTCACACGGCACGTTTCCAAATATAAAATAAAAAATAGTTGTGCTCCAGTTTTGAGATTTGTATGTTTTCGCCTTCTTCCCTCTCCTTCGTCGTCAAGTTTGTCGTTCTTTCTTTATTTGAAATGATAAGTACTTTCTTTTAGGTCTCTCTGTATGGAACGTCGTTAATTTCTTGAGATGAAGAGAAAAAACTCTTTGAAACAATACAAAAATGAATGTTTTGATAAAGATGTGTAGGTCATTGATTAATTTCTCTCAGGCACAAGTCGTTTGTTGGGATTTTGAATATAAATTTTTATAGCCTCTACCATACATAGTATGTAGGGTATATTAAGTTCGTCATTCCGTTTGAAACTCATCGAAATAATCATTTTAGACTTAACAAAGTATATATGTATAATATTGATCAGCGTAAAATTCTAAGACGATTTAGCCCTGTCCGTCTGATCGCCTGTGCGTCTGTTGTAATCACGCTAGAGTCAAAACGAATTAAGATAAGAAGCACAAATTTTGCACAGATCTGTCTTTTGTCTGCAGGCAGGTCAAGTTCAAAGATGGACTATATCGGTCCACGATATCGTATATCCCCCATATAACAGTACCTCCCGATAATCAGTTTTTTTTTTGATGATTTTAGCCATATTTTCCAATGAAATTATCTGAAATTCTGCACAAGGAGCCCTCTGTGAGTACTTTATCCCCTGAAAGAGAATTGTCTACATAGGACCACGTTTTAGTATAGCACCCATATAACGATTCCCCTAGATATTCGATATTATCATAATTTTTGCGACATTATTCACCGGAATTCTTTCAAATTTCGTATCTAAAGTTATTAAAAATTCAGCCCGGCCGAACTTAGCTGCTTTTGTTCTTGTTTAAATACGTTTTGACTTGCGTTATGATTATGAAACTGTGGACCATTTGTGGGAAAGATTTCGAAGGTTTTCGTGTCTGTCCTTAGCTTGATATAAATATTTCAACGTTCCAGTATCCATCACTTTATATGACATACAGTGTGATATGAAAAAACTGCAACCAACTTCAGACTGCTGTCATTTGTAAGCCGCTCGTCCGACACCTGTTAAAAAATAATTCCAGTAACAGCTCATTATATTGTTTACAAGTGTACAAAAACATTTTGGTGAGCATTTTCCAGAAAAAAAAGTTATTCGTGATGGAATTCAAGCGTGATAATGTGACTTCTTTATATTTGGATGGAAAACCACAAGTGGCTATCGTTAGAGCACTCAAGCATTTCAAATTGAATTAATATTTTGTGTCTCATACCATCGTTCGTTACCGTGATACTGGTAGCGTAGCCCGGCTTCAAGGAAGTGGACGGAAAAAAACAGCATCATCAGCAGAAATGGTTCGAAAAGTAAAGAAGCGACTTGATCGAAACCCGCGTCGAAGTGGCCGAAAAATGGCTTGTGAAATTGAAAAATGAGCTCGGGGAAAAGCCATTGAAATTCCAAAAAGTGGAAGAACTTACACCGCAACAGAAAGAAAATAGGCTCAAAAGAGCTAAAGAGTCGCTTCGCTTGGCCGGAGTTGTTTCGTTTGGTGGTGAGCTGCCGAATTTGGTTTTTTTCGCTCCGATGAGAAAACATTCGTTGTCTAGCATTTTGTAAACGAAGACAATTATTGTGTTTACTTGCCAAAGAGGTCAGCTGAAAATGTACAACTTCCGTTGGCCATCAGAACTCAAGCACCGGCCATGGTGATGGCGTGGGCCGCCATAACAGCCGATGGTCGCTCTACGCTCGTATTAATCGACCGTGGCATCAGAGTAAATGCTGACTGATATCGGGAAAGTGTTCTAGAGGGTGTATTAAAGCCTTGGGCACGCAAACATTTTGGCCGTAGACCTTGGACTCAGCACCGTCGCACTCAGCACGCGCCACCCAAGAATGGGATTACTCGCTTCATTTCCAGCGCACAATGGCCACCAAAATCTCAGGATACCAATCCGTTGGACTATTGTGACTAGAGTATTTAGGAAAGCAAGGTTGGCACTAAAAAATACCAAAGTGTCGATCACCTCAAGCAAGCGCTTCGTGGGAATGGGTCAAAATACCGCAGAACAACATTCGAGCAGCGTGTGACGGTTTCATTGACCGTTTGAATGCCACAATTCGTGCCAAAGGTGACCAATTCGAATAAATCCAAACTTATTCTAAAATTGATTCTATTTCTGATATTTTGTATGTTTAATTCAATAAAATTTAAACAAGTTAAAAAGCAGTATGCTCGGCCGTGCCGAACTTTGAATACCCCCCACCATTTGGAACGAATTTGGAAATTTTCAAAAAATAAAGTCCTTAATAAAATCTGTTAAAATTTTAAAAATACCGAATATAGCCGTTATATTGGGGTCTATACGACGTGGCCTTGTTTGCCATAAGCCATTACCATATTCAAATTCGAAACTTGAAATAAACGGTGAATGATGTAGCTAAAACCTGCACAGACAATTTTCTGTCATAGGCTGTAGCATTCATTACGAATCTCAAATACCAAATTTGAAACAATTCCGGTGAATAGTGTCGCTAAAATCATCAAAATACGGAATATCGGGAGGTACCGTTATATGGGGGCTATACGAAGACGTGGACCTGTACAGACAATTTTCTATCTTAGGCTGAAGTATCCATTACGAACTTCAAATAATAAATTTGAAACAATTCCGGGGAATAATGTCGCTAAAATCATCAAAATACCGAATATCGGGAGATACTTATGTATGGGGGCTATATGAAAACGTGGACCTACATGTCCCATTTAAGAACTTAACCTGCCTACTGAAAAAATAAACACGTGTGCAAAATTTTAGCCTTCTATCTCAATTCGTTCGAAAGATAGCGTGATTACAACAGACAGACTGACATGTTTAAATTGACTTAGAATTTTACGCTGATCAAGAATATATATACTTTGTTGGGTCTGACATGAGTATTTCGCGAAGTTACAAACGGAATGACAAACTTAATATACCCTCCATAGTATGGTGGAGGGTATAAAAATATATTTTAAAATTATGTCGTTTGACTTTGTTGCAGTCTTTTATCTCACCCTGAATATGCATGCAATGAAACACAATTTGTTGTTCTCCATGGCATTATATGTGTGTACTACCAATATATGGCAACATAATATCGTAATATATGACATTCTGTAGATTGGCTGGTGGTCAGTTTAAAATTCCATAAATTCTTTCATGTGCAAACGTCGGGGTCATTCTTGGCACATTCAATTGCTCTGGAAAAAGGAAAAGAAGGGCTGATGTTTTTACATTCCAACCATGCTAAATCTACATGTATATAATGGTTTTGTAATGAGGTGGTAGTCATTTGTTGTTTTTTTTTTGTTACTATTGAACACTTTTACAAAAAGCTACCACAAACAATCATACATACATATGTATATTCATGTTTTGGACGATTTTACAGATTTTTACCGCATTTGTATTAATTTGTAATGCAATTTTAATGACATTTAAGCGCTGGAGAGAAATATCGCACATATACGTACGGGGTGAGATAAAAAAACTGCAACAAAGTCAAACTCTATAATTTTTACAATGTTTTTTTGTTTTATTGAAAGAAATCAAAAAATTTCGGAAATAGCATCAATTTTTAGAATAAGTTTTAATAAAAACAACTTTTGTTTATTATTGGTATTCCCTGCCTTACCCCCTGGTAAACATTGCCATCGTTCTCCACTAATAAAAAAATGTTTTTATAAAAACAACAATAAAGGGATTAAGCCTGACCATTTTGCAACAACAAAATACTATGGCATCCCGTACAAACAAGCCAACACTGTTCTATTTCAGAATAAGTTTAGATTTGTTCAAATTGGTCAACTATGGCACGAATTATGGCCTTCAAACGGTCTTGCTCTGCGGTATTTTGGCCCATTCCCGGCGAAGCGCTTGCTTGAGGTGATCGACATTTTGGTATTTTTTAGTGCCAACCTTGCTTTCCAAAGTACTCCAGACACAATAGTCCAACGGATTGGTATACGGAGATTTTGTTGGCCAGTTGCGCTGGAAATGAGCGAGGAACCTCATTTTGTAACCATTTTTGGGTGGCGCGTGCTGAGTGCGATGGTGCTGAGTCCTGTTGGAATGTCCAAGGTCTACTGCCAAAACGATTCGGTGCCCAGGGCTTTAATACACCCTCCAAAATATTTTCGCGATAATATTCGGTATTTATTCTGATACCACGGTCGATTAATACGAGCGGAGAGTGACCATCGGCTGTTATGGCGGCCCACACCATCACCATGTCCGGCACTTGAGTTCTGGTGGCCAACCGAAGGTGCACATTTTCAGCTGACCTTTTTGGCAAGTAAAAACGATCATTTTCTTTGTTTAAAAACTGCTAGACAACGAATTTTTTCTCATCGGAGCGTAAAAAACTAAATTCGGCAATTCACCACTTTCTGCCAAGCGAAGCAATTCTTTAGCTCTTTTAAGTCTATTTTCTTTCTGCTGCGGTGTAAGTTCTTGCACTTTTTGAAGTTACAATGGCTTTACCCCGGTCTCATTTTTTCAATATTTGCCGAATGGAATATTGCGATATGTTGAGCTAACGAGCCATTTTTCGGGCACTGCGACGCGGGTTCCGATCAAGTCGGTTCTTTACTTTTCCAACCGGTTCTGCTGATGTTGCTGTTTTCTTCCGTCCACTTCCTTGAAGTCGGGCTACGCCATCAGTATCACGGTAATGAGCGATGGTACGAGACACAAAGGTGGTATTCACATTAAAATGCTGGAGTGCTCTAAAGATAGCCAGATTGTGGTTTTCCAGCCAAATATAAAGAAATCACACTATCTCGCTTGAATTCCATCACGAATAACTTTTTTCTGGAAAATTCTCACCAAAATGCTTTTGTGCGCTTGTTAACAATATAATGAGCTGTCACTGGAATAATTTTAACAGCTGTCGGTCGAGTGGTTTAGAAATGACAGTAGTCTGAAGTTGGTTGCAGTTTTTTCATCTCACCCTGCATATTATGTTAAAAAAATATTCTTATAGGATATTCCTTCCAAAAATCCTTTTTTTCTGATATTCGTCCATTCAATACATTTTTTTTGTAATAAGACGTCCAAAATTAATAATAAATCGAATTTTTACAAACAACTTATAAAATATATTTTTTTTCAATGATTAAAAAAACACTAGTATAAATTTAGACTGGCGAGCGAGATCTAGTTTTTGAGCAGCTCTGTAATATTAAAAATGGAATGCTATTCTAGTCAATTAATATTTGATATAAATATTTCCCGGTGAACTTGAAATAAAGTTCACAATTGTATCCCATTGAAAAAAATAAAAAAAAATTGTCACAAACAAACACAACACCCATAAAAAATAACCAAAATCACAAAAAGATTATTAGGATAAAAAATAAATAAAATAAAAAGCACACCAAAAAGCAGAGGAAGAAAAACAAAATCAACAACCGAAACCCGGCATATGGTGACCGGTTGCTGTTTTTGATAGCCGTGGACATTTTAATAGGTTGGATGAATGTGGATCACAAAACAGCGACTGCTGCTGCAGTGCACAAAAAGAACAGCTCAACTCGCCATGAGAGCAGGAAAAAAAAATTGAAAAAAAAAACTTCAAATCAAATAATGGCCGCTGTTTTCGCTGCCATTAATATACTGGAGGCCGAACCAAAACTGAAAAAAAATAATAATAAACATCAGCGAAAGGTCTGATTGAAATGACATTTAATCAAGCAGAACAGCAGTTGTTTGTATTTTGATGTTGTTATTGGTGTTGTTGTTGTCGCTGCTTTAGATATTTTGACGATTATGGCGATTAGAATGTAAGAATGTTTTAATGAGCTTTGTGCTTTTTGGTGAGATAGGTAATGAGGGAAATTTCAGTAGATTATAAAGTAAAAAAATACATATTTTTTGCACAGAAAGAAAAACGACGGAAAACAAAACGCTCAAAGAAGGCGAAATAAGAATCCGACTCTCTTAAAATTTGCTAACACAAGATCTGTTGTAAAGATGCTACATATCTGCGAAACCCTTCTGGTACCTCACCCACAAAGTTACACAATTTTCTTTGTCATAAATTGCAAAACAACTCAGCGATTCTTTACAACTTGCTATATCTAAATATATGTCTCTCTGGAATTAAGATTTCCCATAAATTGGATATAAATGTTCGATTTTCTTACATATTCATTATACTACTTATATCATATTTATTTAGGTCAGATACGAAATGGACAATATTATATATATATGGGACTTTAGGAATCCGTGACAACCCCCAAATACCAAATTCCAAAGAATTCCGTTGAAAAATGTGCCAATGGTCGTCGAAATGCATAAAATCAGGGGATACTATTATATGGGGGCTATACAAAAAAGTTGGCAGATATAGCACTCTATATCAAATCTTTTGGAAGATAGCTTGATTAAAACAGATGGTCGGACATGGCTACATCGGATCAGAATTTTACGCAGGTCATGGATATATACATACTTCGTTGGGTCTAAAAGAATTACTTCGATTAGCTACAAACGAGATGACAAACTTATATTATGGTAGATCAATATAGGTCCTTGTTTTGTTACAGCCCTTTTATAAAGATAATTCCTGGTTTTAGCTATTGCGAGGATTTTGGCCATATTTTCCAATCTCTTGAGACACTTTCTGTCTAAACTGAAATTTATGTTATTTTCATGCACAAAATCGAAAAAAGGCCAAGTAAATTGTTTTCTCGTTTTTTGGCAACGTTAATAAAAAAGGTTTACTTTTTACACCGACTCAAAATATTCCACTTTGAAGTTTACCGAGGAGGATATTACTAAAACCATTGCACCATTATTGGAGCCACCATTATGGAGCCACATCCAATTTTTCTGTCCAAAAATATTTCAATGTCTCCATATGTAATTCCTAGAACCAACTGTGACCTCAATATTAAATTTCAGGATTTCAGCTCTATTCCTTCACCCAATACCAAATTTAGTGCGAATGAAACCGTCACACGCTGCCCGAATGTTGCTCTGCGGTATTTTGGTCCATTACCGGCGAAGTGCTTGCTTGAGGTGATCGACACTTTGGAATTTTTTAGTGCCAACCTTGCTTTCCAAAATTCTCCAGACACAATAGTCCAACGGATTGATAACCGGAGATTTTGGTGGCCATTGTGAGGTGGGGGTGGTGGCATTTTTTAACCATTCTTGGTTGGCTTTTGCTGAGTGCGATGGTGCTGAGTTCTGTTGGAATGTCCATGGTCTGCGGTCAAAACGTTTGCGTGCCCAAGGCTTCAATACACCCTCCAGAATATTTCCGCGACAATATTCGGTATTTATTCTGAGGGTTGTTATGGCGGCCCACACCATCACCATGCCCAGCACTCGAGTTCTGGTGGCCAACCGAAGGTGCACATTTTCAGCTGACCTCTTTGGCGATTTGTTTACAAGCTGCTGGACAACGAATGTTTTCTCATCGGAGCGGAGACAACCAAATTCGGCAGTTCACCACTTTCGGCCAAGCGAAGCAACTCTTTAGCTCTTTTGAGTCTATTTCCTTTCTGTTGCGGTGTAAGTTTTTGAACTGTTTTGAATTTCAGTGGCTTTACCCCGAGCTCATTTTTCAATGGGATATTGCGATATGTTCATCTCACGAGCCATTTTTCGGCCACTGCGACGCGGGTTTCGATCAAGTCGCTTCTTTAATTTTCGAACAATTTCTGCTGATGTTGCTGTTTTCTTCCGTCCACTTCATTGACGTGGGCTACGCTACCAGTATCACGGTAACGAGCGATAGTACGAGACACATAAGATTTATTCACATTTAAATGCTGGAGTGCTTTAACGATAGCCACTTGTGGTTTTCCAGCCAAATATAAAGAAATCACATTATCACGCTTGAATTCCATCTAGAATTACTTTTTTTTTTTGGAAAATTCTCACCTGTTGTGAAGATGATGTATATAGGTCAACACCTTTTGGTACCGCTATATCTGGCACTTTACGCATATTTCCACATTTTCCAAAAAATTGCACATATCCCATATAACGTATAGGAAGTAGTCGATATAGCCCAAATCTGGCCAGTTGTAATATTTATGTCAGTCTTAGCTCAGATACGAAATGATTACCCATAAAAGGGTCAACAGTTGTAATAATTACAACTCAGGCTGGGGGTATACAGCCGACTGATACTATTTTACTCTGACAAATTTTCCGATTTTTCGTTTTTCCAGAAACTAGTGTTCGAACTTTAGAAAATTCAAGTTTACACATATGTAAAGTCACGCTTGTGCATGCAAAGCATTATTTTTATGTATAGTGTAACGGTTACATATTTTAGCAATAATTCCTGATCATTACTTTTTCAATTTTTTTTTTGTTATTTTTTTTTGAATTAATTTAAAAAGTATACGAAAATATACAAAAATATGGACAGATGACTCTTACTACCTACACAAAAATTTGTTAGAAATTTTACCCTTTTCATATCGAATACAAAAATCCGCCAGTTCTCCTATTTTCATATAGCACACCTTGATTGAAAAGCGAACCATAAAACGTTTTTACGAACCAAGTAATATCCTGTTGGCGAAAAAAATTGATGTTTACATAAATATTTTAGGCCACTGTCAATTTGACACCACAAAAACAATAAAAAAAAAGTCGCTGCCGGTTGCAATATCCTTGCTCACACCTACCACAAACTGACACACACACATGGACACACTCGCATGGATGTGCCGGGTACATAAATTTGAAATGAAGTGAATGTGTTACCAATTCGTCGTCTGTGATTGCGACCAAAAAAATAAAAGTGTAAGCGACAAACAATGTAAATATGTAAATAGCCCATGTATGTGTTCGAGTGTGAGTGTGTGTGAGTTTGATTTGCTTTTCAGTTTTTTTTGTTGTTTTTGCTGTTACGGCTGAGGTTTCTGCGGTTAACTTGGTCTATATCATCTGCTATTTAGTACGCCTGCTCTCTTTCTCTACACGCTGCCTGATGAGATTGGTTCATTTCACAAACGAATAGCACACGAAGTGGTGTAACAGACATTCGGCCATACAGACAAAACGAACAAACTGACAAACATACATTTTTACTTTGAGTTGGCTACAATATTCGATTTGTTTGTCTCATTCCGGTTGAACTGAATAATAACTGAATGTAGTCCGTTTGTTGGTATGTATGTATGTATGAATGCCTGTCTGTAGCAATGTATGTAGGTGTGTATGTATTCGCGTGTGTGTGTGGGATTGTGTTTTTTATTTGTTTTTGCCACAAATGAAGTGGGTGTAGTTCATTTCTGAACACCAACAACAACCACAGCCCCACACAATGGAACTGTGTTGAGCTCAACGTCAGAAAAAAGGTAGCCACCACAGCACCATCCCCCAAAAACACCCAACCGAGAGCAAACAGCACACCGACCGACCAAACGAACGAATGGGAAATATCTTGACTTGAAAAAACCGTAAAATACGAAACGACCGGCAGTGACGTGTAAATTTGGCGTTTAAGAAGCAGTTGTACAAAGAAGTGAAAAAAAAAAACACACACACACACCCAGACACAAATTGAAAAGAAAACCCCAAGAGTCGGGAGCAATAGTCGCTCATTCAACGAGAAGAAGTAAAACCCAGCCCACCGCAAAAATAAAAACAACAACAACAACGACGACACAAACATCCATCTACCATGGTGCGGTGCTAGCATTCAGCAATTTACTCCCTTTGAACGTGAGGTATCCCAGCGTATAAAGTTTTGGCATGAGAACGAGAAAAAAACGCTGATCGTAATCTTCTTAGTTCGGCTACAAAAGGTCTGTTGGAATGGAGCGAAAAATACAACAACAAAATGTCGCATTTTATGAGCGTTTTTTTAATATCTCTCGTTGTCAATGTTCAGAAATTACCTGTGTGTCCATAAAACTCAAAGAAAAAACTTTGGGATTGGCTTATTTACTTATTTCGGTTTGTCAATTTAATGGCCAACAAGAATTAACTGCCGGCCTACACCATTTCCTGGAGAAGTAAATAATATGGAAGATTATTCATTCTCTGGAATAGTGGTGGTGGAATTGAAACAGCAAAATTTCAAATTTCTCAAAGTCAAACTAAGTTCGAAAATTTCCTCAAAGCCTCTAAATATACAGGAGAACAAGCAACCTTCGAAATATCGGGAGAACTATAGCTAAACGTGGACCTAACTTTAAATATCAAAGAGTAGTAAAGCAACTGACTGATTGGCCGAGAATCAACGCCCAAAAGAAACGGCTGAAGCTAGAACAAGCTGGACGAGGGACAGTCTCGATACGTAGACGTGTGATAAGGTTGGGTTTTTGGAAATTCGTACTAAAACGGTACGAAAAGTATTAAAAGGTACCAAATATGATACCCTTTGTATTAGAGGAAGCAGCAGAACCATTAAATTTGGAATGAGGGTCTCATATGGGGTGTATGATAGATGTACCAAAGGGTTGTTGAAAATTCCCGCTATAAGTGTACGAAAAATACTAAAATGTACTACACTTGGTACCATTTCGTATCATGTGAATGTGTAGAGCTAAAAACTTGAAATTTCGAATGAGAATCAAAGTTGAAGAATAGAGTCGATGTAAGGAAGTAGTTTTGCAAGTGTGTATTCATGTATTCGAAAAGTACTAAACGGTACTAAATTTAGCACAATTGGAATTTGGAGGAACGGATGAAGCTGGGATCGTAAAATTTGAAATTAACATTACTGGCAGAGTGTAGGATATGGATGTAGGTTTCGAAATTTGTGCTTATGTGTACGAAAAGTACTAAATGATACTAAATTTGGTACAATTTCGATTTGGGTGAACCAATAGAGCTGGGTTTTTGAACCAATAGAACTGGTTTTCTGAAAATCGAAAATACAATTACTGACAGAGTGTAGAATTTGGATATGGAGTTAATTTTTGAAATTTGTACATATATTTACTAAAATGTACTAAATTTGGTACAATTTGGAACCAAAAGAGCTGGAATCCTGAAATTTGGGATTAGGATTACTGATGAAGTAAAGGATTTGGGTATGTAGGGAATTTTGTAAATTCGTACTTATGTGTACAACATGGTACGAAAAGTACTGAATGGTACTATATTTGATATTGGGTTAAGGGATTAAAGAGGTGTTTTTGAAAATATAAGCTATAATTGTATGAAAGATACTAAATAGTACTAAAGTTGGTATTGGGTGAGGAAACACCGCTAAAATCCTGAAATTTAATATAGATCTCATTGTTGGTCTGTGGTTAAGGTATTCAAATGGCTTTGGGTATGCGCACTATAATTGTGTGGAAAGTACTAAATATTACTAAATTTGGTATTGGGTAAATGAATAGAGTTGATATCCAGAAATATGATATAGATATCATTTTTGGTGTCTGTGTTCAATATATCACCCCCATATATATATTTTGGAAATGTGTACTATAATTGTTCGAAAAGTACTAAATGGTACTAAAATTGGGTTCCTGTTGGTATCTGAGATTGATAAAAGGAGCTGGTTTTGGGTATGTCTACTAAATTGGACTAAAATTGTTAAGAGGGGAAATTACAGATCAGAAACACTAAAATTTTATATTAAGGTGGCCGTTGGTATAAAATGTGATGTGAAGATGGGATGCATAGGACAACTCCTTATGGCACCTGCCCCCGCCGCACAAAAGGTCAAAATTTGGAACTAATTTAATTCTAATTAAATGCAAAAGAAACATCTGATTATTCTTTTAACATAAGATCTGGTGTACAGTTGGGAAAAAAATCGGTCTACCCCTTCTGGTACCTCCCCCACAAAAGCTGAAAATTGCGAATAGCCATGAAGCTCATAAAAGCTCATCCCTTTTAGACTCGGCACATCTCAATATTTCTATCAACATATGATATGTAGATGTAGATATGGGCCAAAAAAAAAAAAAAACGCGAAAGATGCTTCGGATTTATTCTTAGCTTCACACATTCCAATATTTACACTAACACAAGATCTGGTGTGAAGATGGTACATATTGGCCATCTCCCTCGGATACCTCCCCCCAAAAAGGGTAAAATTTTTGAATTATTCCTATAGAAATATAACTTGTTGACCCCCCCCCCCAAAATATTATGGAGGGTATATTTAGTTTGTCATGTCATGATGTCCGTCTGTCCGTTTTTTCGTCTGTGGAAATCACTCTAGCTTCCGAACGAAATGAAGTAGGTTGATAAAATTTTACCTAAATGTATATTATATCCAGCCATGTAGCCATGTAGGTCCACGTTTTGGTATAGCTCACACATAAAGGTACCTCTCTAACTTCGGTATTTTGGTAATTTAAGCGACATTATTCACCGAAAATGTTTTAAATTTGGTATTTGGAGTTCGTAATGGATACTACAGCCTATGCCAGAAAATTGTTTGTGCAGATCCACGTCTTCGTATAGACCCCATTTAACGGCATCTCCCGTTGTTTGGTATTTTGATGATTTAGCGACATTTTTCGTCGGGATTGTTTGAAATTTGGTATTTGAAGTCTGTAATGGATACTACAGCTTATGACGGAAAATTGTCTGTGCAGGTCCAGGTTTTGGAATAGCTCCCATATAATGGTACCTCCCTATATTCGGTATTTTGATGATTTCAGCTACATAGTTCACTGATTTTTTTTTTAAATTTCGCATTTGAATATTGCACTGTCTTATAACAAAAATTCCCTTTGCAGATCCACGTCGTCGTATAGACCCTAATATAACGGCTACATTCGCTATTTTCAAGATTTTAAGTGAATGATAACGGAGTTTATTTCTTTGAAGATTGTCAAATTCGTTCAAAATGGAGGACATTCAAAGTTCGGCCCGGTCGAACTTACATTTTTTTTTTCAATTGCTAAAGATTATCTGAGAAATCCTGTGACATGGTGTTGTCTTTAGCTTTAAAGTTGAGAAATCAGCTATCCCATTGTGTTCTTTAAAATGTTTTGTGGTTTCTGCCTTGTATATAAGTTAACATGTATGTTTGTAAGTCTGCATATATGTATAGTTACTTTCGTTTTGTCCACAAAAGATGTTTACAATCGTAAATACAATTTACATATATTTGAACATTAAAGTCTGGAAGACAAATTCTATTAAAGAATATTTACATACATAGCACAGTTAGGAGACACATTCAACTTTAAGGCAATTCGAAAAAACCATTTTTTTATTAAAAAAAAAAAAAAAAATTAAATGGTTTCTTCTAATTTTAAAACCATGAAAAAATCTATATCTTTGCTCGATCTGTAATAACAAAAATTCAAAAAAAAAAAAATAATTTCAAAAAATAATTTTACAGCTTTTGAGTGCGAAAGCCAAAACTCCCAACCCACACTCACGAACTGTAAATTTAACAAAACTGGAAAAAGAAGGCATTTTAACGCCTCTTAATACCCAAAATTATGTTGCAATTTAAGAAAAACATACAAATAAAAAAATCAATCTTCATCCTCTGCTAAAAAAAAGAGAGACCGCCAACTGTTAATGACTTAACACGCGCCATTAGCAAAAATTAAATGTGTGTCAAAAACCAAGATTAACCCTGACGAAGGAAATCAATTTCGTCGTCGTCTCCTTTTGACATACGAGCAAAGGAACGAAGGCATAATTTATGAAATTTATAGCCCACCAAACATGAAATAATTAAAATTTATGGTTTTTAACACTTCTGTTTTTGTTTTTTGTCTCGTTTCAGGTAAAAGTTTCACCCTAACCATTACCGTGGATACATTTCCCCGACAGGTGGCCACCTATGCCAAGGCGATCAAAGTTACCGTTGATGGACCGCGTGAACCACGCTCCAAAACAAGTAAGTCGATGATGTTAAAATGTAAACGACGCACCCCACAGATTAGAACAATGTTGCCGCCGCCGACCCCACAGACCCAAAATCATTCGTTTGCCGAAAGGCAACGTCATCATCTAAGCAACGAAGAAGAAGAAGTAGAAGAAGTTCGTGTCTCATCCACGGTATCGTCCTCACCCACCTTATCGTCTTCCACCTCATCATTGTCGTTGTTGCCCATCAAACAATCCTTTCATTCCCTATCGTTAGTTAGTCCAAATGAATTGGTTGGTGATTTAAATGCCACGAATTCATCGGCATCCGTCAATGATCCGAGCGATTTCGTACAAGCGGCAGAATTTGAAAGTGGGTTTATGTCAAATTTTGTCGACGGCGATGATGAGGATGACGGTGAAATGATAATGAAGGATAGTAAAAATTTGGCGAGTTTCTTAAATGGTGAGAGAATAGAAAGTTTGTTATTTCGTATTTTTTTGCGCAAAAAATAGAAACATCCACGTCATCGATACATCAATGCCCATACATCATTTGAAAGCTTGCTAAAAAAACTTTATTCATTGCGATCTCATAGCTGATTTTCCAATTCATTCAAAAAATCAAATTTATGTTAGCAAATATTAATTAAAAGGAATATAATTTTGAGCATTAGACTTTTGATATTTTCTCGGAACCTTAAGAATTTTATGACAAACTAGTAAGTGCCCTCAACTATGTATGTGAAATGTCCACCTTAAAATTCTTCAAATACCAAACTTCAAACAAACTTCAAAAATGTCACTAAAATCATCAAAATACCGAATATCGGGAGGTACTTTTATATGGGGGCTATATGAAGACGTGGACCTGCACAGAAAATTTTCTGTCATAAGCTGTAGTATCCATTACGAACTCCAAATACCAAATTTGAAGCAATTCCGGGAAATAATGTCTCTAAAATCATCAAAATACCGAATATCGGGAAATACATTTATATGGGGGCTATACTAAGACGTGGACCTGTACAGACAATTTTCCGTCATAGGCTGTAGTATCCATTACGAACTCCAAATACCAAATTTGAAGCAATTCCGGGGAATAATGTCGCTAAAATCATCAAAATACCGAATATCGGGAGGTACCGTTATATAGGGGCTATAGCAAAACGTGGACCTACATGGCCCATTTTCAATACCAAAAGTCCTGCAGATATTACATACATTTGAGCAACATTGTATCAACCTACTTCATTTCGTTCGGAAGCTAGAGTGATTTCCACAGACGGACAGACCAAAGGGTTTTTGGAAATTCGAATTTGCAGATTACGAAAACTTCTAAAATGGTACTAAACTTATAATGCGGAGAATAGATGCTAACTTTGTCGAAAATTTGAAATAACTGACTGCCCCAGAATCAACGGCCAGATGAAACGGCTGAAGCTAGGATCTTACTGCATAGGCGCGTGATAAGGATGTTTGTTTTGGAAATTCGTACTAAAAGGATACGAAAAGTAGCAAAATTTTGTTAAAAATTGTACACTTGAGCAAAATGAGGTAAAATTCTGAAATTTGAAATTGCAGTCCCAGATGAAGTGCAGGATAGATGTACCAAAGGGTTTTGGAAATTTAAACTTGAAAGTTAAGAATAGTTCTAAAATGATACTTAACTTCTAAAATGGTACTATTTGGTATTATGTGTGAACGGATAGAGCTAACAGCCATAAATTTGGTGTGAGAATTAATGTTGGAAAGTATTTTTGATAATATAGAAGACGGTTCTGGAAATGTGTACTAAGCGTACAAACTGGGATAGGGATAAAATTCTGAAATGTGATATTAGGTGGTTTAAAAATGCTTCCAATATCTGTACGAAAAGTAGTAAATGGTACTAAACATTGTATTGGATGAAGGGATGGAGCTGGAACCCCAACATTTGTTGTAGATTTCACTGTTGGTGTCTGTGGTTAAGATATTGAAGTGGTTTTGGACGTGTGCACCATAATTGTAGGAAAAAAAGGTACTAAATTTGGTATTGGGTGATGGAATAGAGCTGAATGAACAGATTCAGATGCTACTTGAAATCTGAAATTTGGTATTAGGGTCGCCTATTCATGTGCAAAGTGCTGAATGGTACTAAATTTGGTATTAGGTGAAGGAATATAGCTGGAATCCCGAAATTTGTTGTAGATGTCACTGTTGATGCCTGTAGTTAAGATCTGGAAGTGGTTTTGGACGTGGGTACTATAATTGTAGGAAAAGTACTAAATGGTATTAAATTCGATGTTGGGTGAAAAATAGAGCTTAAATCCCAAAATTTGATATTGAGGTCTCTTCTGTTATCGGGGATTGAGATATGGGGGTGGTTTTGAAAATGTGGGCCATGTGTACCATAATCGTTAAAAAAGTACTAAGTGGTACAAAATTTGGTACCGGGTGAAGAACAAGAGCTGAAATCCTGAAATTTGATAGGAATGTCACTGTTGGGGTCTGTTGTGCAGAGAAGCAGCTGGTTTTGGAAATGCGTACTTTAATTGTACTAAATTTGGTAATGGGGGAAATTTGGGCTTAAGATAGATCTGGAATCCTGAAATTTGATGTGGAGTCCACTGTTGGGATACAGTTTTGAGAGAAGGAGGTGGATTTGGATTTGTGGATTTTGTTCGAAAAGTACTAAAATTGCCGTAAAGTGACTACAGAGCCATATGGCTACAGAGGGTATATATCATTTGATAGGCCAAAACGTGCCTAGTCGAAATAATGGTTTTAGACCCTAGATCTCTTTGGACCAAATCCGTTTCAGAACATTTGAGCTCGATCTAGCGATGTCCGTCCGTCCGTCCGTCTGTCTGGCTGGCTGGTGCGCACGATAACTCTCGAAGAGTGTATCCGATTTGGTCCAGACTTGGTACATCGCAATATTTTTGTCCAAACTTATTTTTTTGCCAAACTTAGATCGAGTTCGGAGATGGGCAATATCGGTTCACTCCTTCTGGTACCTCCCCCACAAAAGGTCAAATTTTTCAAAAAATATATTTTTTTGCCCAGAAAGAGAAAGGATAATCCTATTTTGCTCCAACTTTACAAATCCTAATATTTGCGTCAGTGCTAGGTCAGGTGTGAAAAAGGACAATATCGGTCCACTCCACCAAGAACCTCCCCCACAAAAGGTCAAAATGTTGAATAATTACAACTCTCATAAAATGTGATGTAAGAGTCCAATATTTATATTAACCCAAGGTCAGGTGATAAGATGGAATATATCGGTCCACTCCTTCTGGTACCTCCCCCACAAAAGGTCAGAATTTCAAAAAAAATATTTTTTAGCACAGAAAGAGAAAGAATAATCCGATTTTGCTACAACTTTGCAAATCCTAATATTTGCGTCAGTGCTAGGTGAGGTGTGAAATTGGACAATATCGGTCCACTCCGTCAAGTACCTCCCCCACAAGGGGTTAAAATTTTGAATAATTACAACTCTCATAAAATGTGATGTAAGAATCCGATTGTGTTAAAATTTCACACATCCCAATATTTTCATAAACCCTAAGAACTGGTGTTAAACTGAAATATATCGGTCCACTCCTTCTGGTACCTCCCCCACAAAAGGTCGAAATTTTGAATATCCAATAAGCTCATAAAACACGAAATTAACATCGGATACTATTTAGACTTAGCACATCTGAATATATCTACCAACACACGATCTTTAAAAAAATCGTAGAGATCGGACCATTTTTCCTGGTACCTCCCCCACAAAAGGTCAAAGTTTTGAATAAGATGGGATGTATCGGTCCACTCCTTCTGGTACCTCCCCCATAAAAAGCGAAATTGACATCCGATTCTATTCATGACTTGGTACATCCCAAAATTTCCATTTCCATTAGAACAACACAATCAAACCTAGCACGTCGCAATATTTATATCATATTTATTTAAGTTCGATACGAAATAGCCAATATTGGGGTTAAACATTTGATTAATAATAATAGTAGTCAAAATATTTTTAAATAATCGAACATTGGTTGAGGGTTACATCTGTCGGCAAAACCGATCGATGCTTTTTTGACTTGTTTGAAGATGTTGAACATTAGACCAATTTTCTTCTCACACCATACCAATATCACAACTGTTGTCATGCAACAAGTCATTTCCAACATTTCCACTTGTCATGAGACCTCCTAATCCCCTGGTTAATCGGATTAAAGTATTTAAATATTGGCCACACAACAAAGAATAGATAAAACAAAATACACGCCTTTTGGCAAATTTTGAACAAAATGCTTCCAAGGCCCATTTGTTGGAGAGATAACATGTGTTAGATTTGCACCTCGGGCACAACAAAGGGAAACAAAGGGGATTACCGCACAAAAATAGGCATTTAAGGAAATATGATTTTTGTTGGGAAAACAAACAAATACAGATAATGGTATTAAAGGATTTAGAGCGATTTAAGCAAGTGTTGCATATAAAACAATAACAAAAGGCAATGAATAAAAATCTAAAAAGAGAGAGGGAAAACAAAAAAAAAAAACGTACTCCCTACCTGTAACGGAAGTTGCAGAAAAAATTCACTTCATTGGCCGGCCATATTGTTTTTGAAATTGGGTTGTTCTCTCTCTTTGTTTCTTTCAAGTGTTGGGTTAGTGTGTCAGCTGAAAAAGGATATCTCTGAAAAGGTATCAACCAACCGGGATCTAAAGACATTTTTTTTGTTTGTTTTGTAAATAAAGCTCCCCTAATTATGTTGTTGCTATAGAATATCTTGGAAGAAATAACCCAAAATGTTACCACAACCAGCCAACCCGATTCCATTGTGCGTCAATTGTTTGAAAAGTCGTCTAGAAATGCCAGATTTTTTTCTTTTTCGTTTTGTTTTTGTTATTTTTATAGCACTCAAACTGTGTGTTATTTGTATTTAAAATAAATTGTAGAATAAAGTAAACAAGAATACATAGATTGTTAGTACTTCCCCGTTCGATAGTGCGTTGCGAGAGATCGTTAATCAGCGATTGCGGTTAGTTAATTTTATGGAATATATTGACTGAAGTATGATAATTAGTATTGAAAAACATATCTTGAATTTGGAAAATATTTAATATTTTAATCAGTGGGTTGGATATCGTTAAAGTAACAAAATCAGAAGGTATAAGGGACCATTTTAGGTATCAATCACCTCTAGAAATTTATTAAAACTGGCGATTTTACAAAAAATTGAAGATAGTGGTAAAAAACCACGAGTATAGTCAGAGAGGTAGAAATTGTTTTTGTAAAAAACAATATCACGTTGAGTAAATAAACAACTTGAAAAAATGCTGAGGGGGGATAAACTGTTTTAAATTTCGCCAAAAAATCTATTTTCAAAAAAAAAAAAAAATAAATAAATAAAAATAAAAAATATTTAAATCTCGAATCTGCCAGCAAAGCTCCTGTATATTTTTAGGTCTGTAAATTTTTTAATTTTTAAAATCTGCGATAATAGATCATGTAGCCGCAAGGATAGGCGTGCTGTTGGCAAATATATGTTTCAGCTAATTCGAGTGGTGGTAGAAAATATATTTTTTCATATCCTACACCTTGGAAAGGAGGGTATATTAGCTTTGTCATTCCGTTGGCATCCCATTAATGAAAATAAAAAAAAAATATTCATCGTAGATTCCATAGAATATGTATTCCAGACCAGCATAAAATGTTATGTCGATGTAACGTTGTCCGTCAGTCTGTCTGTCGATACAGTCCACATTATTTAACTAAGAGCTTCGAAACGTGGCACAATAGTTTGTATTGTGTTTAGGATAGGTTGGTATTCAAAATGTGATATATCGGTCCACGTTTTCGTATAGCCTCCACATAATGGGACCTACCGATATTCGGTATTTTGATCATTCTGCTCACATTTTTTGGTCGGAATCGTTCCAAGTTTTGTATAAAGGGTTTATAATGGGTTCTACCTCTGCCATATTATAGCACATATATGCCGGTACCTCCCGATATTCGCTATTTTTGGATTTAAAGTCGCATTTTCTAAAGGGATTGTTTAAAAGTCGGTACTTGAGTTAGTAATAGATTTTACATCCTTTGTTAGAAGAATATCAATTTCACGTTCACGTTTCCTACAGCCCCCATATAACATTATTTGTCGATATTCGGTATATTGACGATTTAGGTGATATTTTCTATCGGATTTGTTTTAATCTTGATATTTCGATAAATTTTCAACTCGCGTAAGTAACGAGTTCTACCTTTGGTGGATGTACATAGTTAGTATAGGCCCACGTTTAGCCCCACATAAAAAGCAACCTGCATATATTTGACATTTCGTATTTTCAATCGTATCTTGTTTTAAAATAGCTATTTGTAAGTCATAATGGGTTTTACAACCGGTGTCCAAACATTCTCCATATCGGACCAAGATAAACATAAAACGGTATGCATCGATTTTCAGAATTTTGATGATCCTAGACACTTTTTTATACCCTCAGTCATATGGCTACAGATGGTATGTATAAAACGTGTCTCATCGAAACAACGGTTTTTAGGTCTTTTTGGACAAAATCCGTTTCAGGACATTTGAAGTCGATCTAGGGGTTGCTGGTGCGTACGATAACTCTCAAAGGGAGTATTCTATTGGCCAAAACTTCGTTCATCGTAATATTATTATAAAATCTAGATCGAGTTCGGAGATGGGCAATATCAGTCCACTCCTTCTGGTACCTCCCCCACAAAATGTCAATATTTTCTAAGAAAATAATTTACTGCACATAAGGAGAAAGGATAATCCGATTTTGCTCCAACTTTGCAAATCCTAATATTTGCGTCAGTTCTAGGTGGGGTGCGAAAATGGACAATATCGGCCCACTCCATCATGTATCTCCCTTCCTTTCCAAATTTTTTTTTTACTACATAGTCTGTTGTGAAGTTGTTTATCGGTCCATTACTTCTGGTACCTCCCCTACAAAGACTCAAAATTTTGAATATCCATAAGCTCATAAAACGCGAAAATTACTTCCGATTCCACTCAGACTTTATCCATCTCAATGTTTTCGTCAACACAAGATCTGTTATAAAGATGGTAGAGATCGCACCATTTATTCTGGTATCTCCCCTATATAGGGTTCAAGATTTAAAAAAAAAAAAACAAAATGCTCAAAGAAAGCGAAATAAGCATCCAAATTCATCTATCTCCCCAAATTTACCACATTCAAGCATTTTTGCTAACAGATCTCCCTCACGAAGGGGTCGAAATTTTGAATGGCCTTGAAGTTCATAAAACGCGAAATAAGTATCTGATTAGCTTCAAGCTCAGCACAACCAAATGTTTCTGCTAATATTAGATCAGGTGGGAGAATAGAATATGTCAGACCATTTCTTCTGACACCTCAACAAACGCGAAATGAGAAATCGATTCCTTTCAAACTCGCCACACCCCAATATTTCTGCCAACACAAAATCTTTTGTGAAGATGGTAGATATAGGCCCACTCCTTTAGGGTTCCTCCCCCACAGAGAGTCAAAATTCGAAATGTCCAAAATTCTCACAAACACGCATCCAATTCATTATAAGCTTCAAACATTCCAATATTTCCACTTACGTAAGATCTGATTTCTGGTACCCGACGAGCAAAAGGTCGAAATTTAGAATAATTATAAACCTCATAACATGTGAAACAAGTCAGTGAAAGTCTGATGGAAAATTCGGTTAAAAAAAACAACAAGTAAAAATCTGATGGAAAACTGTTTTTGAAAAAAATCAACCAAAAAAATATATTTAAAAAAATATTACAAAAAAAACGGTCATTATAAATTTGGAAAAAATATAACCCACATGTTAAGTCGAGTAACATTTTTTTGAGAAAACTGCATTTAGATGCATATATCAGATGGCAAAAATATTTATTTCAAAAAAAAAAAAAAAAAATTATAAACAAATAAATACAAAAATAAATAATAAAATAAAATGAGTTTAGAAAATATATATTTTTTAAATCTGAAACATAAATCTGCTGGCAAAAATATTTACATTTTTTTTTTGAAATAAAAACGTCGCTGATTTTGGTCATGTGAAAACTTAACTTATGGCCCAATTGCTATTACCAATTTTTAATATTTTTGAGGGAAATACATCTACCCACAAATGCTCCAATTTTCAAACTTGGGATTAGACTTTTAGAGTACCGAAAATCAGTTGGTACCGTCATCATTGCCTGTGTAAAATTTCAAAGCTCCATCTGTAACAGTGCGAGATGTTTCATGATTCAAAAGGTGCACAGATAGATGAATATGACTGTATTTTTCGCTGATCATGAATGTATATTTACTCTATGGGGTCTCCCGTGAATATTTCGAGGTGTTGTTTATGATGGTTGATATAAAAATCCAAGGTTATAGCTCGATGATATTAGGAAAACGTGTCCATAAAATTCTTAAAAAGTGCAATGCATAGTTCCAAACCGATAATAAAAATATTTTGTTTATCCTTGTCCAACATTTTTATAGGTCTTCAGCATAAAGAACGATATTCAGGATGCTGTCAACCGACGCCTTTCGTTCAAAGAAAATCAGTCGGCCTTCAGTTCAAAGAAAATCAGTCCTAGATCTTTAAAAGAGTTTCTATCAATGGAATAGCTTCGTTAATATATGCTACTTTAGGTAGAGGGCCATTGAAAGATCATCTATCTATAAAAGAGCTTTAAAATACCTTGTAAACATGCCCAGAATCCCCACCGAAAAGTCCGAAGCATCGTCTCTAAGAAAAAATTAAAAAAAAATTCTGATCCTTGTCAAAAATTCTCATTTTTCTTCAAAAGGACACACTTTTATCGCATGGACTGTTGTGGAATTAAACAACGCAGTTTATTTTATAAAATATATATAAATATACCTAGTGAGGGTAACAACACGAAGTACGAGGGGCGAGAGGGGACAATATTGTGTTGGATTTCGAAAAAAATGCAATTTTGCGGTTTCTCATAAAAAATATCACCACCACCATCAACGGCAACAGCAGCAGCAGCAACAACAGAAATACCAGTAACCAAAGCTCCCTCCGTCCCTCCTCCACCCAGAGTGAGGAATACCAAATACCGTTGTATTGTTCATACCCCCTCATAGCTCCTTCTCTGCCCTTCTGACCGGTTTGATTTTCCAAATGTTTTGGTTTCCTCTGGTTGCTATTAATGAGGAATAAATGAGTGAACTAACGGGCGTCGAAACGACAGACACACTGACGGAGGGGCTGATTTTTGCTTTGTTTTTGTTTTATTACCTATTTTTGTTCAGTACTCTTTTTTTCAGATTTTAATAATTTATACAGCAACAGCATTTTTAAGTCTTCACATTAAAAATACAACCACAACAATTGCAACATCGGTTATCAAACTTCGGCTAAAAGTTTTGAAATTATGGCTGTACTTCTGGGTAGTTTAAGGAGAGTGGTATTTAAGGTTCATCTTTAGAAATAGCTTAATTTTTTTTGTAGACATACATCTAGCCATTCATCAACATCATCATATCGAAAATTAACACTCTATGACTCTTCCTCTCCCAGTGGCTTAATTATTTGGACCTTACTTCAATAAAAGCTAACTACTTGCCATCAATAAACTTGGATTGGAGTAGCTGTTTGTTGTTGAACTTAAAAACTAAATGAGATTTCTTTTGTTTTTCTTTTTTTTAGGTCCCGGACCCGGTCCCGGCCCCAATCATTTTCGTGCTTTTGGACTATCGCAACGTTCCTACGGTGATGCTGCTAGCTTTTCAAATCATTTTCGTGAAATCCATCGGGTAACGCGTTCATCGGCGGCGGCTGCTGCAGCAGCAAGCGCTGCTGCCGTCTCGGTTACCAACAATTCTTCGTCGGTCACACCTACATCAGCCTCAAGCGGAGTCAGTTCGATGCCCCAATTGGTTGGCAGTGGCAATCACTCACCGACGAACAGTACAATTAATTCCGATTGTAGAGGCTACATACCGAACGGTTCACATTTACAAGGTAAGTGGAGATAAGATGGCGGGAGCTCTCAACGTTGTATTGTTGTTTTAATTTGAAGCATTACAATAAAGTTATTATTTCAAACGATCTTCATTTTTTTAATAAGGTAGGAAGTAATTATCGGTTTTAAAATTCAAAACTTTTCTAATTGGGTATCATATGCGATGGAGTTTTAATAGATCAAGAGGCCTTCTGATTTTTTATAAACAGAAGAAGACAGGAAAAAATCGTATGAATTACTGTGTCCACATATTTCTTTTAAGATAATCTGTGTATAGAAGGCTTAAGTCCTAATGAGAAAAAATCCTTCCAAAGATCTTCGATGTAGAAAGGGTATTTTAATGTGATTTAAATGATTTCTATTAAGGAAATGAATATACTTCTATAAATAGAATAGCTTTTAAATACATTTTTTATTATACTGCCTTTAGAGTTTTATCTACAGAAGAGCTTTTAAAGGTCTCAAATCAATAGAAGAACTTTAAAAGGTCTACAAAAGAGCTTTTAAAGATTTTCCATCTATATATGAGCTTTTAAAGGTATTCTATGTATAGAAAAGCTTTTTAACGACTTCTATCTATAGAAGAACTTTTAAGGGCTTTCTTTCTATAGGTCTCCTATTTATAGAAGAGGTCTTCAATCATAAAATAACTTTTAAAGACCTTCAATACTTTGAGGAATCGTTTTTATAAGAGTTTTCAATGATATTCTATTTATATGTGCTTTTAAGGATTTTCTACCTATAGAAGAGCTTTTAAAGTTCATACAGAAGAGCTTTTGAAGTTCATATAGCAATAAACGACCTTTTAAAGGACTTCTATCTATAGATGAGCTTGAAGGTCTTCTATTTATAGAAGAGCTTTTAAAGGTCTTTAAAAGAAAGCTCTTTAAAATAAGAGCTTTTAAAGGTCTTATATTTATTGAAAAGCATTAAAAGGTCCTTTTTTATAGACGAGTTTTTAATGGCCTTTTATTTATAAAAGAGCTTTTAAGGATAGGAACTTTTTTTAAGGCGTTCTCTTTATTTAAAAGTTTTAAAAATTCTGCTATCTATAGTTGAGCTTTTAGTTTTCTATAGACAAACATTAAAATATCATGAATGTTTTGAGGTGACTTCTACATATAGATAAGCTTTTACTCCATCGGTAGGTGATCTTCTCAAGGCCTTTTGTCTGTCTCCTGTCTGATGAAGGATGCTTAAATGTCTTCCATCAATGGAGAAGATTTTAAAAGACTTAAGTCTATGGAAGAGCTTTTAAAAGTAGAATAGTGAAATAACTGACTGATCAACGCCCAAAAGAAACGGCTGAAGCTAGAATCTTGAAATTTTACACGAAGGCCAGTCTTGGTATCCAGGGGTGTGATGAGGCTAGATTTTTCGAAATTCTTACAAAATGGGTACGAAAAGTACTTAAATGTACCAAGAAATTAATAATTTGATTAGAGTCACTGATGGAGTGCAAGAATGGTTTCTGGAAAATCGAACTTAAAGCTTACGAAAATTTCTTAAATGTAACTAAACTGCTGAAGTTGTAGCATTTGGACTTATGTGTACTGATAGAGCTAAGAGCTTGATATTTGGTATGAGAATCAAGGATGGATAGTAAGTTTGATATAAGAAAGTGATTTTGGAAATGTGTACTTGGTACAATTAGTAGTAGGTGAACAAATAGTGCTCGAAATCTGAAATTTTACATTAGTTCGCTGTTCAGGCTACACATGGGCATTCGGAAATGTGTACTACAATTGTACGAAAAGTAAGAATTGATACTATAATTGGTAATGGGTAAAGGAATAGAGAAAAAATTCTGAAATTGATGTTTAAATTACTGATGAGATTTGTAGGCGGTTTTAGAAATACGTACTATATTTGTACAAAAAGTACTAAGTTATACTAAATTTGGTATTGAGTGAAAAAAAAGAAATGGAATCCACAAATTTGACATTGAGGTCTTTGCTGGCATCTGGAATTGAGATATCGATGGTTTTGGAAATGTGTACTATATTAGTACTAAATTTTGTATTGAATGAAGGAATAGAGCTGAAATCCTAAAATTTGATATGGATGTCACTGTTCATGTCTCTGGTTATGTTATGGAGGTGGTATTGGGAATGTGTACTAAAAGTGTTCGAAAAGTACTAAGTGGTACTAAATTTGGTATTGGGTGAAGGAATAAAGCTGCAATTTAAAATTTGATATGAACATCACTAATGGGGTCTGTGGTTGAGAGAAGGAACTGGATTTGGACTACTACGAAAATTAGTACGTGGTAATTAGTACGAGCTACAATCCCGAAATTTGATATTAAGGTCTCTGTTGGTATCTGGTGTCAATTTCTGATTGTGGTTTTGCCAATGCGTACTATAAGTGTTTCAAAAGTGCTAGATGGAACTATTTTTAGTTCACCATTGGTGTCTAGGATGGAGAGAAGTAGATGTTACAAAATTTGGTATTGAGTGAAGGGATAAAGTTGCAATTCTGAAATTTTATATTGAGGTCACTGTTGGTTTCCAGGGTTTACATATGGAGACGTAGAAATATTTTTGGACAGAAAAATTGCATGTGGGTCCATTGCGCAATGATTCTACGAATATCATCTTCGGTAAACAGAAAATTAAAGATCTTGAAGACTTTTTGGTAAAATTAAAGATCTTGAAGACTTTTTGGTAAGAGGTAAACATTTTCCTATTATTCTTTCGGAAAAAGGTATGAATAACCTCGAATGTCAGAAAACTTAGAACGATGTATGAATTTTTTTGTCAAACTTATGAAATTGTTCACTTTGAGTACTAAAAAGGTCTTACACGAACTGTTGGAATGAATCTAAATTTTTTTAGAGGCACTTGCTAGTCTTTATATAAAACCGTTCAAGTATCAAGGTTTTAGAAGCCTTTCTGAGTTGTTCTCTATAGGTCTTTTCTTGAAAGACACATTCTATTGAGCTTTTCTCAAAAGACGCCATTTCATTGGACTCCTCTCAGTAGAAGAACGTTCAGGAGTTTTTCTCTCTAGAATAACTTTAGGACATCTCTTCTATGTGGAACCCCTTCCTATAAAGTTCTCACCAAAGGAGATATTTTTATGTATGCTTGTTGTAGATTTTTTCTGTTTTGCCCTCTCCAAGGCATTTTCTCTTCTTAAAAGGATTTTAAGACGTCTTCCCTCTATAGAAGACTTTTCTATGACCTTTTCCCTACAGAATACCGTTATTTTTAAATGTATATTTTTCTATAGAAGGGGTTTGTTCTATTCAGAGTCTTCGGTTCTAAGTCTTTGAAGCGCCTTTTAATAGCCCTCTTTTTATAAAAGAGTTTCTAGTAATCGCAACCCTTTAGGACAGATTTTTAATGTCTTCTCCTTCAGAGTCCCCGTTCTTTAAGACCCACTTCACCTCGCCCAAAAAATCTCCATTCAGCTCGTCTATAAAGACGACCTTTCACTCGTCTAATATAGACTGCCTTCCACTCCCGGCTTCAGCTCGAAAATAAAGACTACCTTCGACTCGTCTAATAAAGACTTTCTGCCGCTCGTCTAATAAGTAAATATCCCCTTCCACTAGCCTAATAATGCGGTATTTCACTCTAACTAATACTCTCTATCGCTAATCTTATAAAGACATTCCTTCGTATAAAGTATTCCGTTCGGACCTTGTCTAAAAATGATCAAGACCCCCTTCATTTCCCGTTTATAGATATACCCATCGTCAGTCGTTAAAAAACCTTTAAAATCGTCTATCAAGTCTACATACAGATCTCGTATACCAGAGTCCCTTCTCAAAATTCCCAGTTCCCAAAATTTTTGTCTACATTTGATTCCAATCACATTTGTCTTGAGTTTATCATTTCAATCATTTGCATATATTAATTTAAAATTATTGGTAATAAAAAAAATTAACCATTTTTATTTTTGGTATTTTGCCAAATACGACTATTAGTTTGTTTTTGATTGTCTCAAATGATAAATGTTGTTTCCTGTTTTCGTAAAAAAGTGTACTTTGGAATTTTTCAAAATTGTCGCAAAATTCCTTAGGAAATACCCAGTAAGTGCAGACAAACAAACGATAAAATTCTTGTTTCAAAAAAAAAAAAAAAAAAAAAAAAAAAAATAACATTGATCTCTAAAAACCCAAAAGAAACCCACAACCCCACAAAATTAATTATGCAAAATTATAACAACTAGTTGAACATGTTCCGTTGCTCTCAAAACAACAAACAAGCCGAAAAAACATTAGACAAAACCTCAAATATCAATAAATGAATGAATCAGAACAGGTGGCGCCCAACGTTTGGTAATAACGTTTGGCGTTTCTTTTTTTCGCGGGTGATTTAAATGAGTCACATGGAAATTAAAAGAAGTCTCAACATGTATATTTCGATATAAATATTTAAATTTATAAATGTATATTAATTAATTAGGCAATGACAAAGTTTATTTTGTCAGTCAGTCAGCCAGGCAGCACCTCAGTGAGACGACATAAATGAATGACAATCAAATGAAAGAAACCACATGAAGTGTTAATGAAATAATCAAATGTTAAGCGCATGTGGAATATGAACCACTGTCCGGTAAAGCGTTTTAAAATCGGTTCACCGGAAATTCCAATACCCTAAGTAATGTTTTCAGAACAAACTTTCATATCAAAGAAAAAAGTTGTACTCTTCTTCTCCCATAAACCGAAATTAACAAAACATGTGTTAGCTGTTTTAAATATAAAGATAATTTAAAGAAAAGAGGTCAGTTTTTTTTGGTTAATATAAAATATGTTTGAATCAACACTTCAGATATTTTTATTTGTATTTTTTTTTTTTTTTTTTGGTAATTTTTAAAAAATCTGAAGTTTTTTGTAGTTACTCCAAGATTTACTTAAAACAGTTTACTCTGCTTGTTGCCTGAAAATTACAGTAGGAAAAGCCACAAATCAATCGAGTTGTGGTTTTCCATTGGGACAGCTGTTACTGTTGTTACTAAAGTGAATCTACCGAAATATGTTACCTTGGTAGTTGGCCTGGTCGTTCGTTTTTAAAACAAATTCTTAAATTTTCTTTGCCATATTTATGACCAAAATATTTTTACCAAAAATTAAATGTCTTATAATTTTTGCAAAAGGAGCATTTAGTAGAGGACGATAGGGGGTAAATAAGTTGGGAAATATTCGATATTGGCAAATATCCATTCTTTCATTTAATCTGGTAGACAAAGGTTTAGGAATATAAAAATTCAACATTAATACAAATAGTTTTTTATGGGATAAACGATTTTGAAGAGATTTCAAATATTTGGTGGTAACTTGGACTAGGTATTCTAACTAAAACTTAGTCGAGCATATAACAATGTGGAAATTATGCTTTGATTTTTAAAATACTCTTTCGAAAGACTATGTGCGACTTGGGTGAAGGTCAACATAAAATCGAAGGTGTGAGTTAAGGCTGGCAAACTTTTTTTTAAATTCTTACTATAAGGGTTCAAAAAGGTAGGTTTGTATACATGGTGAGATGAAAAAACTTGCAACCAACCAACAAGCCACTCGTCCGACAGCTGTTAAAATTATTCCAGTGACAGCTCATTATATTGTCAACAAGAGAACAAAAGCGTTTTGGTGAGAATTTTCCAGAAAAAAAGATATTCGTGATGGAATTCAAGGGTGATAGTGTGATTCCTTTATATTTGGCTGGAAAACCACAAGTGGCTATCGTTGGGGCACTCCAGCATTTAAAGGTGAATAAATCTTTTGTGTCTCGTATCATTGCTCGTTAACGTGATACTGGTAGCGTAGCCCGACGTCAAGGATGTGGACGGAAGAAAACAGAAACATCAGCAGAAATGGTTCGAAAAGTAAAGAAGCGACTTGATCGAAACCCGAAGTGACAGAAAAATGTCTCGTGAGCTGAACATATCGCAATATTCCATTCGGCAAATATTGAAAAATGAGCTCGGGGTAAAGCCATTAAAATCCAAAAAGTGCAAGAACTTATACCGCAACAAAAAGAAAATTGACTCGAAAGATTTAAAAAGTTGCTTCGCTCGGCCGAAAGTGGTGAACTGCTGAATTTGGTTTTCTCCGCTCCGATGAGAAAACATTCGTTGTTTAGCAGTTTGAAAACAAACAAAATTATCGTGTTTACTTGCCAAAGAGGTCAGCTGAAAATGTGCACCTTCGGTTGGCCACCAGAACTCAAGCGCCGGCCATGGTGAGGGTGTGGCCCGCCACAAAAGCCGATGGTCGCTTTCCGCTCGTATTAATCGGCCGTGGCGTCAGAATAAATGCCGAATATTATCGCAAAAATATTCTGGAGGGTGTATTAAAGCCTTTAGCACGTACACATTTTGGCCGCAGACCTTGGACATTCCAACAGGCGTCAGCACCATCGCATTCAGCACGCGCCACCCAAGAATGGTTACAAAATGATGTTCATCGCTTCATTTCCAGCGCACAATGGCCACCAAAATCTTCAAACGGCAAATGAAACCGTCACACGCTGCCCGAATGGTGCTTCGCTTGTTTATTGTGATCGATACTTAGAAATTGTTATACTACCAACCTACTACAACTACCAATAGTCCAACCGATTGGTATCTCCGGATACCAAGGTTGGTAGTAAAACAATTTCTAAGTATCGATCACAATAAACAAGCGAAGCACCATTCGGGCAGCGTGTGACGGTTTCATTTGCCGTTTGAAGGCCATAATTCCTGCCAAAGGTGACGAATTCGAACAAATTTAAACTTATTCTAAAATTTGATTTTATTTCCGACATTTAGAAAAAATTAAAAAAAAGTAAAGAGCAGTATACCCTCCAGTGAATACCCTTCACCTCCTCCTCCTTGGAATGAATTCGGAAATTTTCAAGAAATAAAATCATTAAAAAATTCTGTTAAAATTTTAAAAATACGGAGTACAGCCTTTATATTGGGGTCTATACGACGAGGACGTTCACAGTCGTTGTTTGTCATAAGCCACTACCATATTCAAATTTGAAAACTTTAAATAAACGGTGGATAATAACAGTAATCAAAATATCGTATATATAGGGAGGTACAGTTATATCGGAGCTGTGCAAAGATCTGGATCGGCATAGATAATTTTCTGTCTCAGGCTGTAACATCCATTACGAAGTTGAAGTACGACATCTCAAACAATCTCGGTGGGTATTGTACCCAAACTCGTCAAAATACTGATATATGGGACCTATACGATGACCTGGACCTGCATACACAATTTTCTGTCACAGACTGTAGTTCCCATTACGAACTCTAAATACGTAATTTGAAACCACTTCGGTGAAAAATGACACCAAAATCATCAAAATACCGAATATCTGGAGATACCGTTATATGGGGCTATATGAAGACGTGGACCTGCACAGACAATTTTCTGTCACAGGCTGTAGTATCTATTACGAACTTCAAATACTAAATTTGAAACAATTCAGGTGAATAATGCCGTTAAAATCGTCAAAATACCGAATATAGGGAGGTACCGTTATATGGGGGCTATACGAAGACTTGGACCTGCACAGTCAATTTTTCGGTCTTAGGCTGTAGTATCCATTACGAACTTCAAATACTAAATGTGAAACAATTCCGGTGAATAATGTCGCTAAAATTGTCAATATACCAAATATCGGGAGGTACCGTTATATGGGGGCTATATGAAAACGTAGGCCTACATGGCCCATTTACGATCTTAACCTGCCTACTGGAAAAATATACATGTGTGCAAAGTTTTAGCCTTCTATCTCAACTCGTTCGAAAGAAAGCGCGATTACAACAGACATACAGACGGACATCGCTTAATCGACTTAGAATTTTACGCTGATCAAGAATATAAATACTTTGTTGGGTCTGACATGAGTATTTCGAGGAGTTACATACGGAATGACAAAGTTAATATATCCTCCATAGTATCATGGAGGGTTATACCCTAAAAATTAAGACGTTTGACTTTTTTGCAGTTGTGGTACCTCATACATATTTCAACATCTTCCAAAAAATATTATATATCTCATAAAATGAGAAAGAAGAAGTCGATATAGTCCTACTCTTAGACGTTGTAATATATATATCAGACTTGGAGAATATTGGCCCACCTCTTCGAAATCTCCCTTTTAAAGAGTCAATATTTTCAACAATCATAACTGAAGGCTAAGGGTATACTTTTTTACTTGTTATATCTGAAAATCAGTTGCCCTAACAAAATTCCTTCAGTTCGTAGGTTGTGGTGTAGTCGTTTCTTAAGAATTGGGATCCGATATTTGCAAACGCTGGACATTGAGATAGATAATACTCCAGTGTTTCATCATCTCTCCACATGCTCTGCATATGCTGTTATCTGAACATCCTATCTTGTAGAAATGAGCTTGTAAACCCAGGTGAACCGCAAGGAAGCCTCTTACCCTACTCCTTTACCGTTAAGGAGTTCCCCTATGCCATGCATTTTTGACCGGACCTCGTTGGGGACAAATGTTTAACGACTATTAAAATGTCAATTTCTGTTTAAACACAGAATTGAATGCTACCAAATGTTCGGGGAAACCACAAATGCAGCACGCATTCGTCAATGTTTGGTATGGGAACGAAAAACTTTCAAAATTAACAGAAGTTCTTAGGCACCTTTTTTCTCTCTCTCCAAAATTTGACTGCAGATCAATCAATTGGTTTGATATCAAACATTCATAATTTGCTTTCAGATCTTTACAAATGGAAAATCCATAACCCGAATCGTTACCTAAATCTTTTCTAACAAATAATCTTATCATCATACAATAAGTATGCCTCTATGGTAATCCCGTTATAATCAGCTACACGAAGTAACTAACATCCAGCTATCAGTAGATACCTATGTCTCTTCCATTATCGCCATAACCATCCATCAACAAATTTTTGCCTTGGACGTCTTCTTCATCTTCTGTTTCGCCATTATTGCTTATGTCCAGCAGAGGACCAAAAGCACTTCAAAACCGAAAACCGCAGCCAACTTCCGTTCAATGTCTGCGCGTGCAATACAATCACAAAAACAGCAGCAACAACCAACATAGCTGGACATTATTTCGGCATCTATTTGTGAATGTAATTGGGGGAGGGGGAATGATTTCAAGTATTGATCACTCTGGGAAGATGTGAACAAGAGATGTTAGTGAGTTCGTCCATCCATCCATTTGTGTGTGTGTGTTGGTGTGCAAAATACTTTTACATTTTTTTCCAATGTAAAATAATTGTGAGAACTCCTGAGGTTTCTTCTCTCCCCATTATGGCCATGTCTCAAGCAATATTCAATGTGGTAGTTGTTGTTGGCCATTACAACCATACTGAAAGATAGCAACAAAGTATGAGGTTGCAACAAAAAAATATTGTTGGCTGAAGACGACGATGATTGGAGGACGGATAATCAGGAAGGTGTTAAATTGTTAATATCCGGTATGGAGGCAATCAGTTAGGACCCCAAGATGTTAGCTTCCTTTTTTTCGTTTGCCTTCCTTTGCTGGGAAGGTGGGAAAACAATTTGAAAACAGTTAACCTTTCATGAATGAGGTGGCAACCGAAAATTGCATTCCAATAATGAATTGAAGAGGTTTTTTTTTGCTGTTGCAAGGAGGTTGGGTTTGATGTGGAAAAAATCTGTTAAAAAAATAAAAAAGTTTGAGAAATTCTTCTTCTATGGAATAGAAGCCCTCGTAGAGGTCTTCTATAGCATGGCAGGCCCTCGTAGAGGTCTTCTATAGAATATAGAAAACCCTTGTAGAGGTCTTCTGTAGAATAGAAGACGCTCGTAGAGGTCTTCTATATCATGGAAGACGCTCGTTGAGGTCTCCTATGGAATAGAAGACCCTCGTAAAAGTCTCCTATGGAATAGAAGACCCTCGTAGAGGTCTCCTATGGAATAGAAGACCCTCGTAGAGGTCTCCTATGGAATAAAAGGAATAGAATAGAAAAATCCTATGGAAAAGAAGACCCTCGTAGAGGTCTCCTATGGAATAGAAGACCCTCGTAGAGGTCTCATATGGAATAGAAGACCCTTGTAGAGGTCTCCTATGGAATAGAAGACCCTCGTAGAGGTCTCCTATGGAATAGAAGACCCTTGTAGAGGTCTCCTAGAGAATAGAAGACACTCGTAGAAGTCTCCTATGGAATAGAAGACCCTCGTAGAGGTCTCCTATAGAATAGAAGACCCTCGTAGAGGTCTCCTATAGAATAGAAGACCCTCGTAGAGGTCTCCTATAGAATAGAAGACCCTCGTAGAGGTCTCCTTTAAAATAGAAGACCCTCGTAGAGGTCTCCTATAGAATAGAAGCCCTCGTAGACGTCTCCTATAGAATAGAAGACCCTCGTAGAGGTCTCCTATAGAATAGAAGACCCTCGTAGAGGTCTACTATAGAATAGAAGAACCTCGCAGAGGTCTTCTATAGCACAGAAGAACCTCGTAGAGGTCTGCTATAGCAAAGAAGCCCTCGTAGAGGTCTTCTATACCAATGAAGCCTGTATAATATATGTCCGTATAGAGTTCTTTTTTTACAGAAGAACTTCCAAAGGGCTTTAAAAAGGGAGGAATTCATAGGTCTTCTGTATTCAAATTACCTGCTAAGTACCGTCAGCAGAGTCTTCTGTTTTTCAAAATACTCAATAAAAATCCTTTCTTTTCCTTATATCCTTAGAGGCATATTCATATCCTTCAAAATCAATGTTAAATATTGAAATTCACACTTTCACATTCCAAAAATGTATTAATATTTAAATCGTGTCATACCCTACCAGATGTTTGATAGCTTTATTAGTTCCTGCCATCCTTCCTATCTTGCTTCCTTCGATGGCAAAATTAATTTGTCAAAGGGATATCGATGACAAATTATTATTGTTATAATTAATTGAAGGTTTTCCTTTCAACAACGATCAAAAACAATGGCCCAACTGTTATAAATGACAACATAATTATTGGTCACTGCACCACCCTACCACGCTGCCTCTCTCTCTTTCTCTGCTGTGAGTATTTATAGCCAAAGGATAATGGTATAACAACACAATTCAATCTAAACGTTCCTCCAGTCCTTCGTGGCAATTATCAAACGTCAATTGTAGGTTAAATTAATGACAATGGAACGAACCAACAGATTGTTGCCAACAGGATGGACGGACGGACGGACGAGTGACTGGCAACGAAAGGATGGCAGGACATGCAAACGGACACACACACAGTCATCTACTGGCAGAATGCCCACTGTGCTAATCTAAACTATAAGGCGGTATTAAACCTTTGAAAATAAATACTTGCAGAAACAAGTAGGAGAGAGAGGAACAGATAACGAGGAGAGGAAGAGGCAAGTCGGAAAAATAATCGAAAAAAAAGCAACTTGTAAATGAACAAAAAACAAACTCTGCCATACGCATAACAGGAGTATGCTTGATTATAGAGCCTCGGTGATTACATGTTGCCGCTTGCACTGACATGATCATGGTGGAGTGGCCTCTTGTGCGTCCATTTCTGACAAAATAAACAAAACGCACCCGGTAATGGACACATTTACGCACACTGACGGACATATTTATTCACTCATATTGGACAGAGTTTGAGGGCATTGCTAGGCGGGAGTTGAAATGTTTACGATGGCACCACACCGAAGGCAAATCCAGTGGCAACATGTAAATGCAACATAATAATTTATTTAGATCCCCGTCCTCCCCTATTTGAAGAACGCATGCACGCACAAAACGGTTAATGTAAACTCTGGCCATTAATGGTTGTAATCGGACGATGATAATAAGGTTAAGGTAAAGACCATGGGTTGTGAGGAAGAGTTTTGGGATTTTGAGATGTCCTCATAGACAGAATACTTCTTTAAGGTATTTAGGGAGGACCACCTAAATATAAGACCTTCTCAAGAACTAGAAGAAGTACTGACATAACCTCTTCTAGTAACCTTCAAAATTTTATCCTTTCGTAGGAGGAGTACCAGAAGGAGTGGGCCAATAAATTCCTTATCCACATCAGATCTCTGGTTGAGAACAATTTTTAGATATATCAAGTTTGAAAAAAATCGCTGACCCGTTTAGCAAGTTGGAAGCGATATAGATATTGAAACGGTGACCCCACCACCACAACAATATTTTAGTAAAAAATATTGGGATATGAAGAGAATGGATTGCTTATTTCGCACTTTATGATAATTTTGTTATTCAAAATTTTTTTGCGGGAGGGAGGTACCGGTAGTTTTGGACGATATATCCTACCTTCACAGCAGATCTTGTGTTAACAGGGATGTACCAAGTTTGAAAGGAATCGAATGCTCATGTCGCATTTTATGAGAATATCAGAAGGAGTGAACCGAAATTGCCCATTTTGGCACCTGAACTATGTCTGATAAAAATATTAGGATTTGCAAATATTTCACAAAATTGGCAAAAATTTGTCATAAGCCATTACAATATTCTAATGCGAAACTTGAAAAAAAAAAATCGCTGAATAATGTAGCTAAAATCATCAAAATATCGAATATCGGGAGGTACCGTTATATGAGGGCTATACGAAGACGTGGACCTGCACAGACAATTTTCTGTCATAGACTGTAGCATCCATTACGAACTTCAAATAGCAAATTTGAAACAATTTCGGTGAATAATGTCGCTTAAATCACCAAAATACCGAAAATAGGAAAGTGCCGTTATATGGGGGCTCTACGAAGGCGTGGGTCGGCCCGAGAAATTTTCTGTCATATGCTGTAGTATCCATTACGAACTTTAAATACCAAATCTGAAACATTTTCGGTGAATAATGTCGCTTAAATCACCAAAATACCGAATATCGGAAGGTACCGTTATATGGGGGCTATACGAAGACGTGGACCTGCACAGATAATTTTCTGTCTTAGGTTGTAGTATTCATTTCGAACATCAACTACCAAATTTGAAACAATTCCGGTGAATAGTGTCGCTAAAATAATCAAAATAGAGAATATCGGGAGGTACCGTTATATGGAGGCTATACGAAGACGTGGACCTGCACCGACAACTTTCTGCCATAGGCTGTAGTATCCATTACGAACTTTAAATACCACATTTGAAACAATTCCGGTGAATAATTTCGCTAAAATCATCAAAATATCGAGTATCGGGAGGTACCGTATTATGAGGGCTATACGAAGACGTGGACCGGCTCGAGATGTGTGATAGGCTGTACGGACTTCACATATCAAATTTGAAACATTTCCGGTGAATAAAGTCGCTCAAATCACCAAAATACTGAATATCGGGAGGTACCGTTATATGGAGACTATACGAAGACGTGGACCTGCACAGAAAAATTTCTGTCATAGGCTGTAGTATCCATTACGAACTTTAAATACCAAATCTGAAACATTCCCGGTGAATAATATCGCTAAAATCATCAAAATAGAGAATATCGGGAGGTGCCGTTATATGGAGGCTATACGAAGACGTGGACCTGCACAGACAATTTTCTGTCATAGGCTGTAATATCCACTACGAACTTCAAATACCAAATTTGAAACATTTCCGGTGAATAATGTCGCTTAAATCACTAAAATACCGAATATCGGGAGGTACTGTTGTATGAAGGCTATACAAAGGCATGGACCTGCACAGAAAATTTTCTGTCATAGGCTGTAATATCCATTACGAACTTCAAATACCAAATTTGAAATATTTCCAGTGAATAATGTCGCATAAATCACCAAAATACTGAATATCGGGAGGCAACGTTATATGGAGGTTATATGAAGACCTGCACCGACAACTTTCTGTCATAGGCTGTAGTATCCATTACGGACTTTAAATACCAAATTTGTAACAATTCCGGTGAATAATATCGCTAAAATCATCAAAATACTGAATATCGGGAGGTACCGTAATGTGGAGGCTATACGAAGACGTGGACCTGCACCGACAACTTTCTGTCATAGGCTGTAGTGTCCATTACGAACTTCAAATACCAAATTTGAAATATTTCTGGTGAATAATGTCGCTTAAATCAAATACGAAATTTGAAAAATTTCCTATGAATAATTCCGCCAGAATCATGAAAATACCGAATATCGGGAGGTATCATTATACGAGAGCAATACGAAGACGTGGACCTGCACAGACAATTTTCAGTCTTAGGCTGTAGTATCCACTACGAACTTCAAATACGAAATTTGAAGCAATTCCGGTGAATAATCTTGCTAAAATTATGAAAGTACTGAATATCGGGAGGTACCCTTATATGTGGGCTAAAGGAAGGTGTGGACCTGTATGAACAATTTTCTGTTATAGGCTGTAGTATCCATTCCGAACTTCAAATACCAAATTTGAAACAATTCCGGTGAATAATGTCGCTTATATCACCAAAATACCGAAAATAGGGAGGTTTCGTTATATGGGGGCTCTATGAAGGCGTGGACCGGCCCGAGAAATTTTGTGTCATAGGCTGTAGTATCCATTACGAACTTAAAATTTCCGGTGTTTAACGTCGCTTAAATCACCAAAATACCGAAAATAGGGATGTACCATTATGTGGGGCTATACGAAGACGTGGATCTACATAATCCATTTTCAACACCAAAAGTCCTGCAGACATAATATACATGCCTTCGGAAGCTAGAGTGATTTCCATAGACGGACGGACATCGCTAAATCGACATCGAATTTTATGCTGATAAAGAATATACATACTTTGTGGGGTCTAAAATGTATATTTCGAATTGTTACAAACGGAATGACAAACTTAATATACCCTCCATACTATGGTGGATGTTATAAAAGGAAATTCGTTTTCTAGACCTTTCAGAAAAGACCTGCCTATAAACAACTGCAGACACATTTTTTTCATATTTTTTTCAGTCAGATAAAAGTTTCTCAAAGTCATCTAAAAAGCAACAGACATTGCAGGGGTTCTCTGGACAAAAAAGCTTTTAAGGAGGTCGATAGACATAATGATATTCAACAGATAAATGCAATTCTAAAAGCCTTTGTGGACAGAAGTGGTTCCAAAGTTCTTCTACTTAGAGAAAATATCTCCTAACAGTCTCCTCTAAACAGATGACCTTCTATAGGACTTCAAAAGTCAGACGTCCTCCTAAATGTCTTCTAAAGATCTTTTTTGATGACGTGTTTTCGAATATACTTACTAAGATAAGGAACTTCAAAAGTTATTCTCTCTTTCCCTATAAACAACTGTAGATATACTTTTTTTGTCACTTTTTCCCTCATTTCTTTTCAAACCCATGGTGCCCCACTGCCGCAGCCAGGCAGCTCAATCAGTTCATGAGACGTGTGTCTGACGAAATTCATCATGCAATTTGATGATAATTTCCTTGGCTTCACTGCTCTTTTTCTCGAACCTCAAATAGAGGGGTTAGAATAACTTCAAGTTGCTGCTAAGTGAGTTAAAGGCTACAACTTCTGGTTTGGTGGCCAAGGAACAACAATGCCAGCGGGTTAAGTGGCGGCACAGGTTGTTATGATAGGCACACCGTTTCAAGAATGATGAAATGAAAATGCTGGTATTGTTTTGTTGTTGTCGCTAATTGAAACATAAAAATGTGATAAATGTTAGTTTCAGCAACAACAAAAACAACAACAACAATACGAAACAGGGGTGATTATTGCATGAAATTACTTGGCAAAGGTAGTAATTTGGGAGGATAATAATTTTTGATATGAACAGAAAAAAACCCGGCATTGCTGTTTGGGATACAGCACACGGGCAAACAGGGATGGCAGTTTCTCTGTGGCCCGCCCGTGTCATTGCCAACAATTTGTGTTCCATTTAATGGCCCGCTAATAGAGTTGTCAGCGAGAAAAGCTGCCATGACAAGAAATTAACTCGCAAATATTTTGTCAGGATCTTTGAGCTAACTGAGAAACGCCAAATAATTTAATTAATTACCCAGGTGAAATTATTAATTTAAAATAAGAAAATGGAAAATCTGCTTGGTGTGCCTTCCATGTCATAGGATAAGAAATCTAATTAATCAAAATTCCGCAGATTTCCAGGTGAAAGTAAATTTTTTGACAACCGAATTCCCGAGTCGACTTTCTTTGCAACCCTTTTCTGTGTTATGACAAAGGACAAAGAATTCATTTCATTTTATTGACATATTTCTTCGCAGCGGGATACATTTATTGTTATGGCTGAAGGCGAATTTATCCTTTGGCGTACAAGGATATGAGTGTTTGGATACATTTCCGTGTATCTCAAAATATTTGTTAATTATTACAAAATATGTGGAATCGATGTTGTTGACATAATAACATGTCAGAATTTAATACACTCACACATATTTCTATATTAGACGCCTTAAAAAATATTATTTTTATTGGAGACTTCTCGCAGTTTAGACGACCTTTGTAAGGTATACCTAAAAGGCAAATAGCTTGTATCAAAATTCATAAATCCAGACCTATGCCCTTTTATATCCTCAGTCATATGGCTAGAGAGGGCGAACTAACGATTTTAGACCTTAGGTCTCTTTGGGCCAAATCCGTTTCAGGACATTTGAAGTCGAACTGACGATGTCGGTCCGTCCGTCTGTGTGTGTCTCTGGTTGGCTGGTGTGCACGATAACTCTCTAAGGGAGTATTCGATTTGATCCAAACTTCGTACATCGTAATATTATTATCAAACTTAGATCGAGTCTAGGATGGGCAATATCGGCCCACTCCTTGTGGTCCACTCCCCACAAAAAGATGAAATTTTCAAAACAAAATGTTTTACTGCACAGAAAGAGAAAGGAAACCCGATTTGCTCCAACTTTGTAAATCCTAATATTTACATCAGTGGTAGGTCAGGTGCGAAAATTGACGAAAATTACACACATCACAATATTTTTATTAACTCAGGGTCTGGTGTGAAGATGAAAGGTTCAACATTTTGAACATCCGCGAAATTACCATCCGATTCCTTTCAGATTTGATATTTCCATCAACACAAGATCTGTTATAAAGATTGTAGAGATCGGACAATTTTTTCTGGTACCTCCCCCACATAGGGCCATCGTTTTGAATATCCATGAAGCTCATAAAACGCAAAATTAACATCCGAATCCATTCAGACTTGGCACATCTTATTATTTCCAATAACACAAAATCTGTTATTAACATGGTAAAGATCGGGCCGTTCCTTCTGGTACCTCTCCCATAAAGGGTAAAGTTTTGAATAACAAAAATGGTAATAAAGTCCGATGCCATTTAGACTTGGCACATCTGAATACTTCCAATAACACAAGATCTGTTATTAACAAGATCTGCTGTGAAGATGGCATATATAGGTCCACTCCTCCCCCACAAAGGGTCAACATTTTGAATATCCATGAAGCTCATACAACGCGAAATTAACATCCGATTGCATTTAGACTTGGTACATCTCTATATTTCCATCTCAGAAAAATCTTTTATAAAGATGGTAGAGATAGGGCTATTTCTTCTGGTACCTCTCCCACAAAGGGTAAAATTTTAAATAACCAAGACGATTATAAAATCCGAAATAATCATATTTTTCTCTTCAAATACTTTTATCAACCTAAATTCTGGTGTGAATATGGGATATATCGGTCCACTCCTTCTGGTAACTGCCCCACAAAGGGTCAACATTTCGAGCACCCGTTAAGTTCAAAAAACGCGAATTTAACATCCGATTCCTTTCAGATTTGATACATTTCAATATTTCCATCATCGCAAGATCTGGTAGAGATCGGACAATTTCTTCTGGTACCTCCCCCACATAGGGTTCAAGATTTGAAAAAAAACAAAACGCTCAAAGAAAGCGAAGTAAGCATCCAACTCTCTTCAAATGTTATACATACACACATATTTAGTACCTTTTAGGACTTCAGGTATCTTTTACAACGAATTTCCAAAATGTAGCATTCAAATGATTCATAGGTACTTATTTGGTACCCTTAGTATTTTTCGGACCTTTTTGATACGAAATCTGAAACTTTAATTAAAATTATTAATATTTAGTACCTTTTTTATTTATTTTCAAAATGTGCACCCTCTTGTTTATCATGAACAAAACATACAAAATTGCGGAGCTTTAGCATCTCCCAGTCGCTCAATAATAACGGCAATATAAGTAGTACCTTTTTGTCCCTATCGTACGCTTATAGTAAAATCCGCCCAATGTTGACCCGCACAGAAAATTTCAAGATTCTATCTAAAGCCGCTTCGTCTGGGTGTTGAAGACTCCTTCTGTTCATTGAAGACATTCTGGGATCATCTGTTCATAAAAGACCATCCGGAGGTTTTCTGTCAATGAGAGGGCCCTTGGATGCCTTCTGAAGTTCATGAAAGAATTTCTGCAGTTCTAGGATATATGAAGACTTTCATGAGATTTTCTGCTTAAAGAAAACCTCTTGGAAGTCTTCCTTTCCGAGGCAACCTTCTAGAGATCTTTCGCTTATTGAAGACCTAGTGGTCTTCTTTTCGAAAAAGTCTTATTATAGATATTTTCTCATAGACGACTTTCCGGAGTTCTTCAGTTATTAAAAGACGTTTTATGTTTATGGAAGACCTTTTAGTGGCCGTGCATTGCAGAAGACCATCTGAATATATTTTTTTTTCCAAAACACCATTTGTAGCTCTTTTGTTAGGTCTATTGTTTTTCTGGACGGCTCATAGATAAATGTTCTCTAACATAGAAGACCTGGAGGTTTTCAACACAGAGAAGACTTTCTGGACGTCTTTTATACGTAGAAGACCCTTGAGAAGTCTTCTGTTCTTCTGGGTCGTCTTCTTTTATGTTTAAAAGGCTTTGCATTTAAATTACCTCATCAAGAGGAAGTCCTTGGAAGTTATGTTTCCCGAAATTTACTTACATTCAGTCTATCAATTATTTATAAACCATTAGTAACCCCAATCTCCCTTCTCTCTCTTACAGATAACAACAACCTGATGGGTGCCGCCGATTGGACCGGTTGCTCAACCACCGCCTCAGCTGCCTATTCGTATCATCACAGTCATCCGCTGCCCCCACCGCCTGCACCGCCCTCGGCAACAGCAGCGGCGGCTGCCACAAATGGTGTCTATCCCGGCTATGAAACCCTCACCTCCGATCCTGCCAACCTACAACTGCCCACAGTTATAACGGATATGCAAACATTTTGTGCACCCAGTGATTATCATCCCACAGCCATTGTACCGCACATACAACCCACCATGTGTAGTCCCACGTATGCGGGGGGTCCAAAGAATGAATATGATTCATATAATGCTGCCGCCGCTGCTGGCTATTCGTCCTATAGCAATTGGTCGAATGGCTATAATACCGGCTATCAATATGGTAGCTGTGCCACCCAGCCGCAATATCCCACACATGGACACACCCCCACCATGGTACTGTATCCCCAACTGTTCTCCACCTATAATCAAAATGAAATACATCTACATCTACATGGCACGGATAAAATTGAACATTATCTGGGTGGAGAGAATGCCCTGACCATTAGTTCGTTGTCGGGAAATCGTCCGAGCATAGAGATTGGCATCGGCACCTCAGATCATGAAGATCAAATGCAAAATCGTGGGGTGGATCCTCATCAGGCCTCTCATGTTGTAGTGACGGATGGTAGCGGCGGTGCATTGGATCAAACGGACCAAAGACAAACGGCGGCTGGCGGCCTGAATGAGGCAGGAACTGATGTTACTGCTGTGGTCAATGGACCCGTCGTTGAACAACATTCCCACGCAACGCGTGAGGGTGAGGAGGTGTGGCGGCCGTATGAGGCTTCATGGTCTCAGTGACAAAATTGTAAGACTTATGTACATATAGAGTTAAATTAAGAATTGTTTAGTTTTTTTATTATTAATTTTTAATATAAAACTATGGAAATAAATTAAAAATAAGTGTATATAATTTATTTAGAATTAAAAAATAATAATTTATGGGTAACATTTCCAAGTAGAGAATAAATCGCCAAAGCCCTTGGCTTTAATCCAAAAAATCCTCAAAAAAATCAGTGATATAAAAATGAATTTTTTTGGTGATATTGAAATTTATTAGATTAAGAGCGCCACCTAACACCTCTAATTTAGCAACGCTGCTCAAAAACGAAAACTCGCTCATCAGCCAAATTCTTTTAGTTTGAGAACAATTCTCTAAGTTTTGCCAAATTCTCTCAGTGTTATAATATAATTTATATATTTTTTTGTAATAATTCGCTGGGCCAGTGAAATTAGATCCAGAACGAGAATTTTATACGAAGTATACACTCCACTATTAGATTTTATGTTTATGTTCTCAGTTGTGGGAAAAATTAGAATGAGAGTCGAAATGCTCGAAAGAGAGCAAGAATTTACTCTGTGAGTGAAATCGAGTAGAAAAAATATTTTATTTGAGAACTTGTGCATTCGTGTGTATTTCGTAGCAAAAAGATGTTAATGCCACTGTGGATAGGGGAGGGGTATCGTGTACAAAAGCCAAGAAGAGAAAATCAGTAGAAGCAAGGGGTAGTTGAATATGTTCAGTTGCTACAAATACGACAATACTCTTCAACGTGTTTGGTTTTTTTTATACCCTACACCACATAGTGGTAAGGGTATTATGCATTTATTTGTAACACGGAAAAGGAAGCGAGATAGACCCATAGTTACTTTTAAGGATCTACATAGAATCACTTTCTGAGTCGGCTTATGCCAGTCAGTGCGTCTGCCCGTCCGTTTCATGTATTATTGTGAACAAAATGCAGGTCGCATTTATTATCCGATTGAAATTAAATTTCCAAACATAGCTCCCATATATATCCTTAATCCGATTTCAGGTTTGATGTGCAAATAATAGCGTTTCCATTTTGTGGAACTCAGCCCCGATATATATTTTTTAATATAATCCTTCTCGAAGCGATTTCCTACACTCTATAGCAATATTAACTGGTATCAATTATTAAAATGTCTCCGTCAAATTTAGTGAAAATCGATTCAGAATTGTATATGCCTCCCATACACATATTTTTATGTTCAAACCCCGTTCGACTTGCAACTCCGGGTTGAGAAAATTCACATACCTACAACAAGGATATAGCTATGAAGGATATGACAAAAAAACTAAAAAAGTACTCGAAAAGTAGAATCTGCTTGATTTCGAGCGAATTTTACCCCCACTCAAATTTTACTCCCAAGAGTGCTCCCGCTCGAATTCAAATGAGCCTCACACTCTACTCGAAATTGTACGAGCATTTCAGAGATATGATTTGCGTCTATTGTTCTGTTGTTTTTAGAAGCGTAGGACAGAGCGTCGCACTTTTATGTCCTCCCAATTTTGTTAATCCCTGAATATATAGTTTTTCAATTGTTCTGATTGTGTGTGTTTGGAGAGAGAATCTCGCTTGCTGAGAGTACTCATGTCTGCATTTGATGATATCTATACTTCAATTTCAATAATTCTTCAAAAGAATATTCTGAGGCTTTCAATAATTCAATAATTTAATTGATAAAATATAAATACAAACCATGGGAGGTTAACGGCGATTTAGCATCGTCCTAATGATCGTTGACCGTCCAGAGAAAAAGTTATTCAGGGCGGTTGACACTTCTACGATGACATGTTGCCAGAAACGGCTGCGACTTCTTCCTGTAGCCAAGGAACTTTTTTCAACCGGACTTGGCTAAGCAGCCATCAGGAGGTGACTGCCATGAATCTTATTTCGGGTGACGAAATTTCACCCTCACGTCTTTTCACATATCATTCTAGTTTTCCATTTTGTCGCTGGTGATATTTTGATGTTTCCAGACTGCGACACTGTTCTTCAAATTACAATTTTCTATTGTGGATTTGTTCAGAAATTTTATACTCTCAGTCATATGGCTACAGAAGGTATGTATCATTTGATACTGTCAAAACGTGCCTCATCGAAATATCGGTTTTAGACCTTAGGTTTCCGTTTGGAGTCCGCCTGTCTGTCTGGTGTGCACGATAACTCTCAAAGGGAGTATCCGCTTTGATGCAAACTTGGTACATCGTCAAGATCAAGTTCGGAGATGGACAACATCGGTCCACTCCTTCTGATACCTCCCCACAAAATGTCAAAATTTTCAAAGAAAATAATTTACTACACAGAAAGAGTAAAGATAAAATACAAAATTAATTTCCGATACCATTCGGATTTGGCGCATCAAAATATATCCATAAGCACAAGATTTGTAATAAAGATTGTAGAGATCGGACAATTCCTTCTAATACCTCCTCACAAGGGTCAAATTTTTGAATAATTACAACGATCATAAAATCCGAAATAAGCATTCAGTTCTCTTCAAATTACACACAATAAAATATTTTTATTAACCCAAGGTCTACTGTGAAGATGGAATATATCGGTTCACTTCTTCTGGTATACCCCCCCCCCCCCCCCCCCAAAAAAAAAAAGAAAAAGGGACAACATTTTTGAATATTCATAAGACTCATAAAGTCTGATATTAACATCCGTTTCCATTCAGACATCTCTCTATTTCCATCAACACAAGATCTGTTATAAAGATGGTAAAGATCGAACCATTTCTCCACCACAAAGGTCCAAACTTTAAATAACTATATCTATCATAAAATGCGAAATAAGCATCCGATTGTCTTTAAGTTTCACATATCTAATATTTTTATTAACACAGAATCTGATGTGAAGATGGTCCACTACCGGTCCACTTCTTGTGAAACCTCCCCCACAAAGAATAAAATATTTGAAATAGCCATTAAGCTCACGGTACCACCACATTCGGTATTTTGATGATTTTAGCCACATTTTTTAATGGAATTGTCTGAAATTCTACGCCAGGAGTTGTTCGTGACTACTATTCTCCCTGAAAGGGAATTGACGTCAAAAACATTGTCAGAATATTGTCTATTTATGTCCTCGAATACGTATAAACCCCATACAACAACCCCCTATATTCGCTATATGGATAATTTAAGCGACATTTTTTACAGGATTTGTTTCAATTTTCGTATTTAAAGTTCGTAATTGGTAGTACGGCCAATGACAAAAAATTGCGTATGCAGGTTCACTTCTTCGCATATCCCGCATATAACGATACCTTTCGATAATGCGGTATTTTATTGATTCTAGGGACAATATTCACCGGAATTGTTTCAAATTTCGCATGTAAAAAACGTAATGGGTTCTACAGCCTATGGCGGAAAATTATCTATTTTAGTCCACGTCTTTGTATAGGCCACATATAAGGTCAACGAAATCGTATATTCCACTACAACCTCCCAATATTCGGTATTTTTATGAAATATGTGAGTCATACTTACCTTTATAGGTCCACGAAATCCTACGCTTTTTGCTATTTGGATGATTCTTGCGACATTTTTTACCGGAATTGTTTCAAATTTCGTAAGAAGTACTAAACCCTAATGACAAAATATTGCATACGGCTTTCCTTTGAGCGGTCTTTTTCGACGCATTTTTTGCAAAATTTTCAAGTTCCTTGAAAATGGTGGGGGGTATTAAAAGTTTTGACAGGCCGAACTTAGCTGCTTTTTTACTTGTTTAATTTACTACTCTATTCAGGCCAACATGGCCCAAATCGTGGACAGGGCCATTCGTTCATAGATTTTCTTATAATTATAAAAAGTTAAATTTTTTAAAGAATATATTTTTAAAAACTCCAAAATTATCAAAAATGTATGAACATTTGAAAATAAGTTCATTTTTTAATTGACCCAAAGAGCATTAATAGTTAGAAATTCCGCATATTATATTAAAAATATATTTTAAAATAATCATGAAAGTTTCCATTTTAGATTGTGTTCAGAGAGCATCAATAGTAATTTTGTAAGGAATACTCAAGGAAATTTCAATATTTTGTCAATCATGGATTTTTTTTAATATTACTTAAATGTCGATCGAAGTGGAGAGGAGAAAAAAATATATTTCAATAAACTAAGAGTTGTTCTATGAACGTTTTTATAAAAAATAAAACAATAATGGGATTAAGCCTGACTATTTTGCAACAACAGATTTTTTAAATAATTTTTCTTTTGTCTACTGTGTGGATTTTTTAAAAAGTTTTCATAAGTTCTTCTTGGAAATGGTACCTAGGAAGAAAATATTATCCAGAGGTACTTAACAGAAATGTTCACAGTTATTTCGATTTAAATTACAAAAAAAAATAAATAAAAATAAAAAATATAGATATAAAGAAAATTATGTACTTATACAGAGACTAACGGCACATTATTAGTTAGATATAACAAAATTTAAAAAAAAAATACAACAACAAATATGTTTAAATCGAGAGGAAGATTATAATTGCAAAAATTATTATCCCCTCAATTATCATCAAAACAAAATCATCTCATTATTGTTTATGAGAATCTCTAAAAATATGAAATGAAATATGTACTTATGTGTATATATGTATGTATATTTTTTAGGATTAGACTATAATGTATTTGTTTTATTCAAAAAAAAAAAAAAAGAAAAAAAAAACAACAACAAAAATTGTAACAAATATACAAAACCATTATTGACTGCGGTTAAAATGTACTTAACAAAAATCCCCCCAAACACGAAATCAACCAATTAATTAGACCTACTTTCATCATTGGCTAATCGTCGCATTGTTGTAAATTTGTATTTTCTGATTGGATGTTGATTTCGTTTTGGTTTTAATTCGTATTTTTTTGTTTCTACTTTGTGGCTAATTTCAAATAGACTGTTTTCTCCAACAACTGCTATTAACCATTACTCAGAGTCAGCTCGTTATGACTTTTTTTCATTTAATTTCTTTTTTTATATGTAATTATAAATATTTGTATGTATTTGTCTGTGTGTGTGTTTGTATGCGTATCAGAAATTGTATTTCAATCTTGATTGTTATGTTAGCTTATGATTAAAATTATAATTTTTTATATGTGTGTGCGTGTATGTGTAAATAAGTAATAAGAAGCAAAAAAAAATAACATTATAAATAAAAATGAGATTTTTTTCAAATCCTTGGGTGTTTTTTTTTTATTTAAAAAAAAATATATATAAGAAGTCCACGACCGGGCACATGCTTGTGGTCTTCTAGAAATCCGATAAGAAATCTATATTGGGAATGCAAGTGTTGTTCTTTACTGTATATATCAGTAAGAAAATAATACGTGATTCATGGACCTAATGGCTTGGCCTCGCACGCTGGCTCAGAATTGAATGTTTAATAGATGTTAACCATAAAGTAGAAGAATGTTGCCAAGTTATAGGCTGTAAACTTTCAATCTTGAATATGGAAATTATCTATCGAAGTTATCAATATCGCGTAGTTTTGTTATCTCAATAAGGCAACGAACTAGGACGACGAACTAAAAATACTTACCATTTGGAAAAAACCTCCGATACACCAAAATCTTTAAGAATTCATACAAAGACACCGGAAAGCTGAAATAGAATTTGATCGTTAATATATTCATTATTTATTTGGTAATGGTCTTTTAAAAAAATCAGTTAATCCCTTTTAATGCTTATTTTTGTATTAACAAGTTAGAAAATATGAGTCGGGTCTGCCGACAGATGCATAACCTCAGCCTATGTTCGATTATAAAAATATATTTTAACTTGTGTTATGATATAAATATTGCGACGTGTCAGGCATGGGCTGTATCGACTTCTTCCCACAGTTTATATGAGATATGTGATAATTTTTAGAAAATGTTAAAATGTGCGTTAGGTACCAGATATAGTAAAAGTATTCCATTTTTACACTTCATCTAATACAGATAACATATTGATATGAAAATTTTACAAAAATATAGAACATTTATATCCAATTTTATGCGAAATCATAAATTCCGATAAATTTCATATTCATATCAGGTTTCTGGCTGAGGGAAATATTTAGGCATAGCAAGTTGTAATGAATTGCTGACATGTTTCGCAAATTATAAAAGTATTGAAAATTTTGATCCTTTGTGGGACATATATCATCTTCACAACAGATTTTGTGTTAGCAAAAATGTTAGGATGTGTGGAATTTGAAGAGAGTTGGACTCTTATTTCGCTTTCTTTCTTAGCGTTTTGTTTTTCAAAATATTGAACCCTATGTGGGGGTGGTCCGATCTCTACCATATTTATAAAAGATCTTGTGTTCATGGAAATATTCAGATGTACCAATTCTGAATGTAATTGGGTGTTAATTTCGCGTTTTATGAGGGAGGAAGGATGGGGGAGGTACCAGAGGATGTGGACCGATATATTCCATCTAAGCATCAGATCTTGGATTTATAAAAATATTGGGATGTGTAAAATATAAAGAGAACCTGATGCTTATTTCGGATTTTTTTATTTGGTTATTCAAAACTTTCATCCTTTGTGGGAGAGGTACCACAAGGAATTGTCCGATCTCTACCGTCTTTATAACAGATCCTATGTTGATAGAAATATTCAGATATGCCAAGTCTAATTGGGGAAGTACCAGAAGGAGTGTACGATATATTCCATCTTAGCAACAGATCTTGGATTAAAGTTTTGGGATGTGTGAAATTTGAAGACAATCGCACTCTTACATCACATTTTTATAAGAGTTGTAATTATTGAAAATTTCGACCCTTTGTGAGTGAGGTACTTTTCGCACCTGACCTAGCACTGACGCAAACAGGCAGACAGAAATACGGACGAACATTGCTAGATCGACTCTAAATGTTCTGAAACGGATTTGGTCCAAAGAGACCTAGGGTTATTTTGTTAACAGTTATTTTGACTAGGCACGTTTTGACCGTTTCAAATGATATATACCCTCTCTAGCCATATGGCTGAGGGTATAAAAAGATTTGTCGAGTAATTTCATAAGGGAATATAAAAAAATGAAACTCTAAAACCGAACTTTTAATACCCTCCACCATTTTGAAGGAGCTAGAAAATTTTCAAAACAAAAATCCGTAGAAAACTACCTCCCAAATGAAACCCCTTATACGGGGGCTAAACGAAGAAATAGTCCTTCAGTACGAAATTTGAAACCATTCCAGTGAATAGTGCCGCTAAAATCATCAAAATACCGAATATCGGGAGGTATCACTTTATGGGGGCTACACGAAGATGTGGACCTGCACATAGAATTTTCTACCTTAGGCTGTAGTATCCATTACGAACTTTAAATACGAAATTTGAAACAATTCCTGTGAAGAATGTCGCTAAAATCAGCAAAATACCGAATATCGGGAGGCACAATTATATGGGGGCTATACAAAGAGGTGGACCTGCACAGACAATTTTCTGTCACAGGCGGCAGTATTCAATACGCATTTCAAATACAGAATTTGAAACAATTCCTGTGAAGAATGTCGATAAATAAGCCTGGGACACCAGATGCGATCTCATATGAAAGGTTCTGCTTAATTAAGTTGGGTTTCAACTTCTTTCTTTTTTTTTACAAAACATACCATCAGCGATATGGCTGCAGAGGGCATATATCAATGGATTGGGCCAAAATGTTCCGGATCGAAAAAAATGTTTTTAAGACCCTAGGTCTTTTTGGACCAAATCCATTCAGGACATTGAAAGTCGATCTAGATGTCAGTCCGTCTCTCGAAGGAAATATCCGGTTTGGTCCAATCTTGGTACATCGTAATATTATTGTCAAAGTTAGATTGAGTTCGAAGATAGGTAATATAGGTTCACTCCTCTTGGTACCTCCCCACAGATGGTCAACATTTTCATAGAAAATAATTTACCTCATAGAACAAGAAAGGATCATCCGATCTTATGCAAACTTTGCAAATCCCAATATTTTATTAATGTTATGCCAGGAGCGGAAATAGACAATATCGGCCTACTCCGACCGATTTCGTGTATTTGATGGAACAAAAACGATGAGTAACAAAATTTTGCACAAAAATGAAATTTTTGGTCGATTTCAGGTATTTTATGCACATATGTATATCAAATTGTGTCTCGTACCATCGCTCGTTACCGTGATACTGGTAGCGTAGCCCGACGTCAAAGAAGTGTACGGAAGAAAACAGCAACATCAGCAGAAATGGTTCGAAAAGTAAAGAAGCGACTTGATCGAAACCCGCGTCGCAGTGACGGAAAAATGGCTTATGAGCTGAACACATCGCAATATTCTATTCGGCAAATATTGAAAATAAGCTCGGGTAAAAGCCACTAAAATTACAAAAAGTGCAAGAACTTGCACCACAACAGAAAGAAAATAGACTCAAAAGAGCTAAAGAGTTGCTTCGCTTGGCCGAAAGTGGTGAACTGTCGAATTTGGTTTTCTCCGCTCCGATGAGAAAACATTCGTGGTCCAGCAGTTTGTAAACAAACAAAATGATCGTGTTCACTTGCCAAAGAGGTCAGCTGAAAATGTGCACCTTCGGTTGGCAACCAGAACTCAAGCGCCCGCCATGGTGATGGTGCGGGCCGCCATAACAGCAGGTGGTCGCTCTCCGCTCGTATTAATCGGGTTCGAATAAATGACGAATATTATCGCGAAAATATTCTGGATGGTGTATTAAAACCTTGGACACGCAAACATTTTGGCCGCAGACCTTGGACATTTCAACAGGACTCAGCACCATCGCACTCAGCACGCGCCACCCAAGAATGGTTACAAAATGAGATTCCTCGCTTCACTTCCAGCCCACAATGGCCACCAAAATCTCCGGATACCAATCCGTTGGACTGTTGTGTCTGGAGTATTTTGGAAAGCGAAGTTGGCACTAAAAAATGTCAAAGTGCCAATCGCTTCATGAAAGCGCTTCGCCGGGAATGCGCCAAAATACTGCAGAGCAACATTCGGGCAGGGTGTGACGGTTTCATTGGCCGTTTGAAGGCCATAATTCATGTAAAAGTTGACCAATTCGAACGAATCAAAACTTATTCTAAAATTTGATTCTATTTCCGATATTTTTTTTTTTTTTGCTTTCATTTAATAAAATATAAAAAAAAAATAGAAATTATGGTGTTTGACTTTGTTGCAGCTCCCATATATATCTTCGTCCAATTTGCTTTTGTTGAGCACCAAACGAGTAATATCAGCCCAAATAGTATGGAATTTTCCACATAAAATAAGCTTGGAAATAAGTATGACAAATTTGATCGAAATCGGTTTAGATATAGCTATAGCTCCCATATATATTGTTCATCCGATTCGTTACATTTTTTCTCCACAGCCGTAATATGCACATCGTAACAATGATATTCGGGGAAATATATAAAAATACCTTTCCCAGTTTTTTTCGAGATCGGTTAAGATTTGGATATAGCTCCCATATATATCTTAATCCGATTTCAAGATAAATGTGCAACAAATGGGTAATACAAGCCCGAATTGAAAAAGAACAAATGTCTCGGCAAATTTAGTAAAAATCGATTCAAGGGAGCATATTCCTCTCATATATTAGTTCCTTCCATTATAACTAAATTCATAGTCCCATAGTCCCTTGGCCCATGCGGCCAAGACTCATCAGAATGTTCGTGAAAGGCATAGTATTCCATTTATTCTTCCTGCAAAAATTGATCCTTTTAAGAACAAGAAGTGGACCTTTTTTATACCCTCCACCATAGTATGGAGGGTATATTAAGTTTTTCATTCCGTTTGTAACACCTCGAAATATACATTTTAGACCCCACAAAGTATACATATTTTTAATCAGCATAAAATTCTATGTCGATTTATCCGTCCATCTGTCCGTCTGTGGAAATCACTCTAGCTTCCGAACGAAATGAAAAAAGTTGATAAAAATTTACTCAAATGTGTATTATGTCTGCAGGACTTTTGGTATTGAAAATGGGCCATGCAGGTCCACGTCATCGTATAGCCCCATATAACGGCACCTCCCGATATTTGGTATATTAATGATTTTAGCGACATTATTCACCGGAATTGTTTCAAATTTGGGATTTTAAGTTCGTAATGGATACTACAGCATAAGACAGAAAATAGGCCATGTAGGTCCACGTCTTCGTAGTATAGCCCCTATATAACGGTACCTCCCGATATGCGGTATTTTGATGATTTTAACTACATTATTTACCGGAAATGTTTCAAATTTCGCATTTGAAGTTCGCAATGGATACTACAGCAAAAGACAGAAAATGGGCCATGTAGGTCAACGTCTTCGAATAGCCCCCATATATGGCAAAAGTTGCCTATGCAGGTCCACGTCGTCGTATAGACCCTAATATACGGCTACTTTTGGTATGTGTAAAATTTTACCAGAACTTTTAACGGATTTTATTTATTTATTTATTTTTGAAAATTGCCAAATTTGTAGCATGTGGTGGAGGGTATTCAAAGTTCGGCCTGGCCAAACTTACGTCTTGTTTACTTGTTATATAGAAAAGTGGTACTATTTTCTCAACTGGGAAAATTTTTAAAATTCACAAATTAAATGTCACTCATAACTTTTTAAAAATGTCTAGCTTGCACTTAAAATATTTACTCCGCAATAATACGATGACGAAGCGAACCAACGTCATTGCGGCTAACGAGACCGATATAAAACATTTCAATTTCTCCAAGTTATTAATAGATTTTTAAAAACCACAACAGTTTATATGGATAAACCGAAAAAAAAAAACAATCAATTAAACTTGAATTTGTAGCCATTAGTAAAAAGTAGAAAAACACAACAATTTATCTGTTTTTTGGTTTGTTTGTTGTTATTCTACAGTTCAATCAACTTTCTTAACAATTAGATGTAGTTTTTATGGCACAATTTTGAACAGAAATCAACAAGTTTTGAAATAAAATAATTTTTGCTCTAGCATTTCGGAAATAAAACACAAATCTAAAGCTTAGAGAGAGCCATTAACAACAAAACGCAGTCACAACTGGAGGCAAACGACAGGCCCCAGTGCCAGCTGTAAACAATGGAATTGCAAAATAGCCAACAAGGCGAACAAAATTATATGCCAACACTCATAAATTTCCAAATTATTAAATGAAACCTTAGAAAATCATCTGACAGTTGCAAACAACAGCAACAACAACAGCAACAATACAATTTAAATGTAAAACAATGTATTTAGTATTCGCAAGCGAAGCTGCTAACAGCAACAATAGCAATGCAAAGCAAATGCAACAGGCAGGCAAAACAAATGAGTTGGCTATTGCGATTATCAGCAGCAGCAGCAGCAGCAAATGTGCAAACGGAAGATATGTAACTGCACACAGACAGACGGACAGACATCGCCGACAACAGCAGCACCAGCAATGGCTGTTGATGTAGCAACACTGCCGTGTTGCTCTAACACCAACCAGCGATAACCACAAATGAAATGTGCAAAACAGCCAGTCAGTCGGAGGCGGATCATGTAAGTTTTAGTTTGTGGTTTCTCTTTTATGGCATTAATAAAAACCATTTTTATTGTTCTTGTTGTTGTTGTTTTGTGTATCTTCAAACACCCCCAAAAATATCTAGAAGTGGTAGACATAAACTATGCAAATACATGTATCTATGATATAAGTTTTGATGTTGGTATGAAAGAATGTTTGTAATATGGTAGGACATTATTTCCTATGCCAAGTGAGGGAGTTGCTTCACATGAAAAGAAATATTGTAATAATAAATCTTAAAAAAAAGGTAAAAAATATCTGTCTGGTTTGCTTACAGATGTATATCCTCAGCCAATCTTCGATTATTTAAATACAAGGAGAGATGAAAAACAGCAGACTGCTGTCATTTCAAAACCACTCGTCCGACAGCTGTTTAAATTATATTGTTTACAAGCGTACAAAAGCATTTTGGTGAGAATTTTCCAGAAAAAAAGTTATTCGTTATTCATTCGTGGAACTCAAGCGTGATAGTGTGATTTCTTTATATTTGGCTGGAAAACCTCAAGTGGCTATCTTTAAAGCACTCCAACATTTAAATGTGACCAAATCTTTAGTGTCTCGTAGCATCGCTCGTTACTGTGATACTAGTAGCGTAGCCCGACGTCAAGGAAGTGGACGGGAGAAAACAACAACATCAGCAGAAATAGTTCGAAAAGTAAAGAAGCGACTTGATCGAAACGGTGACCGCATCGCAGTGGGCGAAAAATGGCTCGTGAGCTAAACATATCGCAATATTCCATTCGGCAAATGTTGAAAAATGAGCTCGGGGTAAAGCCATTGAAATTCCAAAAAGTGCAAGAACTTATACCGCAACAGAAAGAAAATAGATTCGATAGAGCTAAAGAGTTGCTTCGCTTGGCCGAAAGTGGTGAACTGCTGAATTTGATTTTCTCCGCTCCGATGAGAAAACATTCGTTGTCCAGTAGTTTGTAAACAAACAAAATGATCGTGTTTATTTGGCAGAGGTCAGCTGAAAATGTGCACCATCGGTTGGCTACCAGAACTCAAGCGCCGGATATGGTAATGGTGTGGGCCGCCATAACAGCCAATGGTCGCTCTACGTTCATATTAATTGACCGTGGCATCAGAATATATACTGAATATTATCGTGAAAATATTTTGGAGGCTATATTAAAGCCTTGGACACGCAAACATTTTGGCCGCAGACCTTGGAATTGGGAATGTCCACCAAAATCTCCGGATACCAATCCGTTGGACTATTATGTCTGGAGCATTTTGGAAAGCAAGGTTGACACTAAAAAAATACCAAAATGTCGATCACCTCAAGCGCTTCAACGGGAATGGGCCAAAATACCGCAGAGAAACATTCGGGCAGCGTGTGATGGTTTCATTGGCCGTTTGAAGGTCATAATTCGTGCCAAAGATGACCAATTCGAACAAATCTAAACTTAGTCTAATGTCTGATGGTATTTCCGACTTTTTTTCTTTCATTCAATCATGGCATTTGTATTATATTGCGACTTTTGTTATGATTATAGAAATTTGTTAAAATGTGAGGCACCAGTTATAGTCGACCAATGTATTCCATTTTCATACTTCATCTAATACAGATAAAACCAGTAAAGAAAGTCGGGCGGGACCGATATGTATTTAGTATAACATCATATAACAATTAAAAAATCGGAAGACTAATACATATAAGAGCTATAGCTACATCTAAAACAATTTTCACCAAATTTGACACACTTGTTTCTAGACTCAATTTAGTCGTACGTGCCAAATTCCATTCCATTTAGGCTAATATTTCACGTTTGGTGCTCAATGCAAGGCAAATCGTACGAAGATATATGTATGAGAGCTACATGCAAATCTGAACCGATGTCGATAGAATTTGGCAGAGGTATTTCTGTGCTGTATTTGGTATATTTCCCCAAATATCGTTGTTATAGAGTGCTTATTACGGATGCGGAGGACAAAAATATCAAATCAGATCAAGATCATCAGAGCTATAACTATATCTGATCCGATTTCGATTAAATTTGCCATACTAATTTCCAGTCTTCATTTGGTCGTACATGCGAAGATATACAGGGTGAGATAAAAAACTGCAACAAAGTCAAACGCCATAATTTTTACATTTGTTTTTAAATTTTGTTGAATAAAAGCAAAAATGTCGGAAATAGCATCACATTTTAGAATAAGTTTAGATTTGCTCGAATTGGTCACCTTTGGAACGAATTATGGCCTTCAAACGGCCAATGAAACCGTCACAGGCTGCCCGAATTTTTGGTATTTTTTAGTGCCAACCTGGCTTTCCAATATACTTCAGACACAACAGTCGATCGGATTGGTATCCGTAGATTTTGGTGGCCATTGCGCGCTGGAAATGAAGCGAGGAACCTCATTTTGTAACCATTCTTGACTGAGTGCGATGGTGCTGAGTCCTGTTGGAATGTCCAAAGTCTGCGCTTGAGTTCTGGTAGCCAACCGAAGGTGCACATTTTCAGCTGACCTCTTTGGCAAGTAAACACGATCATTGCTTTTGTACGCTTGTAAACAATATAATGTGCTATCACTGGAATAATTTTAACAGCTGTCGGACTAGTGGCTTAGAAATGACAGCAGTCTGAAGTTGGTTGCAGTTTTTTCATCACACGCTGTAAGAGTTATAATTATTCCCAATTTTGCCGTTTTGTGGGGGAGGTAGTTGATGGTGACCATTTTCTCACATGACCTAAAACTAGTGCAAATATAAAGATTTGAACATTTGGAGCAAAATTCTGTGCAGCAAAATATTTTCTTGGAAAAAATTGCTCATTTCCTAACACGATCTAAGTTTGATAATAATATTACAATGTACAAAGTTTGGACCAAATCTAAATAATACCAAATTTCGTAGGCATTAGTGTGAAATTCCAAAACTTCTTACAGAATTCCAAATTTCCAAAAATAACCCCAATCCTTCAATCATACAATCCCATAGAAATTTTGTTTCGAAATTTCATAATTCTTGCTCTATCGGTTCGCCACAATTCCAATTTAACCAAATTTAGTAGCATTTAGAACACATAAGTACAAATTTCCATCATCCAACCCCATAAAAATTTTATTTCTGAATTTCAAGATTCCAGTTCCATCGGTTCACCTAAATCGAAATTGTACCATGAACCATTAGAACCATTTAGTACTTTTTGTGCATATAAGTAAAAATTTCGAAAACTTTCTCCATATCCCAATCCTACACTTCGCCAGTAATCCTAATTTAAAATTTCAGGATTCCAGCCCCATCGTTATTTCCAAATTAAAATGCTACTTAATTTTATACCGTTAAGTACTTTTTGTATACATAAGTACATACTTCCGAAAGTATCTCTTAACACCAACTCTACCTCTCAACCTTGATGCCGATTCTAAATTTCAAGTTTTTAGCAAAATTTAGTACATTTTAGTACTTTTCGTATATTTATGGTGCGACTTTTGGTACACCCATCAGTGTCCTTCATGTTAAATTTGCAAAGGGTTACATATTTAGTATCTTCTATTACTCTTAGTATCGTTCTAGTTCGAATTTCCAAAAATCCAGCCTTATCTGACCCATTTGGACAAAGAGTGATCCGCACCCAAAATTTCAAAATTCTAACTTCAGCCGTTTCGTGTGGGCGTTGATGAATCATTAAGTCAGTCACTTATTTACCTTACTTTTATTAATTTTATAGATGTGACAATTTTTGGAAAATGTTGAAATATGCGTGAGGTATCAGATATGGTGGACCTAAGTATTTCATTTTCCAACTTAGTCTAATAATGAAGAAAATATTGGGATCTGTATAATTAATAAAACTAATAAATTAAAAGAAATCCATATTCAATAATTTTTAGACATTATTAATTCTTCTTATAGTCGTTCAGCTTTCAACAAGAAGCCATACAACACAAAACGAGCCATGCAACATAAGACAGACAAACAACATCAAACAAGATTGTTGTCGGTGGTAACTCTATGCCAAAAAGCTTGGCAGGGAAAAAAAAGGCTAGTGTTCAGCGTAAGTTTTAGTTTCCACATCTCCTTCTCCCCCACTCTGTCGATCTCTGTTTTACCGTTCAATCGGCATCCATGGATAGCTAGATGTGTTTGCAGTATAAAAACGACTGGATAACGCTGATGAAGAACTTCAACTGGCAACATGATGCCAAACGTCGTACAGTAGGACACATGGACATCATTATGTAAATGTAAGTACCTACAACGCTCGATCGTTGTAATCTCCACCTCTGAGCAAAGCTTAAAACTCGATAAATGAAAGCATAAGATCGGCACATGATTGTCGTCATCATCCTTGTCGGTCTGTTACAACACAGCCAATACTGGCATATGAATGTATGTTCAACGTTGGAAACGAACGTATGTCATTCGAACGAGCCAACAATCCATCGTTGGGATCCGTCGATCCGTCGATCCATCGATCGATGATCATTCTTGTCATCAGTCATGTGTGAAATTATAAAGACATGAAAGTCTCAACTTAACAACTGGAAATGCTGAATAAAACCGTGAGAGTGTGGGGATGAGAGCTGTAGTTTGCTGGAGAACAATTGTTCAAAGGGCTTCCTTTGGACTTATTAATGTTTACGAAATAAAACTTACATATGTACGAGGGATGTAATATGAAAATTCGTCAAGTCCTGCCTTACAAAAAAATTGCCTATGTAACTCATATTTTTCTTTTCATTCCCAGCTAAATAAGACAACATAACGTCCACTGAAACCAAATGAGCCCTAGAAAAAAGGATACGATTTCCCGACAAAGAAACCCTATCAAGTCTAGATGGTTCGACTTGACCCCCCGTTACATCAGCCTGCATGATGAGGGAGCTAAAACTATATCCCGCCCTCGTCTAAAGGAGGTTAAGGAGCCGTTACATATTCTCAGGCGCCGGGGCCTCGTGGTAGAACTTGTTAGTTCCCGAAAGCCGAAACTCTGTCGCCTGTTCATAGTCGCCTCACGGCGACAGAATCCATCATTTTTTCCTCACAATATGTTTTAATCACTGCCTCAACATCGGATACTTCCCAATAGTTAGGAAAGAGGCACTGGTGGTACCAATTCCTAAGCCAAGAGCAGATACAACCCTGTAGGTGAGCTATAATCCTGTTATTGCACTTTGGGAAGCTGCGCCCAATCAAACGGATAATCAAAGAAGGACTGCCAGTTCGAATATAGACCAAAACACTCTGCAACCCATGCGACCACAAGTATCCTATCCCCTTACCGTTTAGGTTGATATATTCTTAACTCAAACGGGAAAAAATAAGGATATGGGAAAGAAGGATCTTGAAATCGTGTGAATGGAATATACCGACGATCGCCCAACAGGAACATCTATAACTTCATAGAATTCAGCAGAACATGAGATTGTGCTTAATTTCCTTAAAAAAAAGGCAAGACGTGGAAAATAGGATAGTGGAACAATTTTTGGACTACCAAGAGGAATTTACCGTGATATTGGTAGCGTAGCACCACGTCAAGGAAATATACGGAAGAAAACAGTAACATCAGCAGAAATGGTTCGAAAAGTAAAGTAGCGACTTGATCGAAACCCGCGTCGCAGTGGCCGAAAAATGGCTCGTGAGCTGAACATATCCCAATATTCCATTCGGCAAATATTGAAAAATGGGCTCGGGTAAATCCATTGAAATTCCAAAAAGTCCAAGAACTTACACCGCAACGGAAAGAGAAAAGACTCAAAAGAGGTAAAGAGTTGCTTCACTTGGCCGAAAGTTCCGAATTTGGTTTTCTCCGCTCCGATGAGAAAACCTTCGTTGTCCAGCAGTTTGAAAACAAACAAAATGATCGTGTTTACTTGCCAAAGAGGTCAGCTGAAAATGTGCACCCTCGGTTAGCCACCAGATCTCAAGCGCAGGCCATAGTGATGGTGTGGGCCGCCATAACAGCCGGTGGTCGCTCTCCGGTCGTATTAATCGACCGTGGCATCAGAATAAATGCCAAATATTATCGCGAAAATATTCTGGAGGGCGTATTAAAGCCTTGGTCACACAAACATTTTGGTCGCAGACCTTGGACATTTCAACATGACTCAACACCATCGCACTCAGCACGCGCCACCTAAGAATGGTTAGGTGGCGCGGGCGCACAATGACCACCAAAATCTCCGAATAAGAATCCGTTGGACTATTGTGTCTGAAGTATTTTGGAAAGCAAGGTTGGCACTAAAAAATACCAAAGTGTCGATCACTTTAAGCAAGCGCTCCGCTGGAAATGGGCCAAAATACCGCAGAGCAACATTCGGGCAGCGTGTGACGGCTTCATTGGCCGTTTGAAGGCCATAATTCGTGCCAAAGGTGAACAATTCGAACAGGTCTTAACTTATTCTAAAATTAGATGTTGTTTCCGACATTTTTTGCTTTCATTCAATGTAAAAATTATGGCGTTTGACTTTTTTGCAGTTGCTTTTATCGCACCCTGTAAATAAATGGCAAAATTTAAAGTGAAAGCAGAATTAGGACAGTCAGAGCAATACAGGCAACCAGTGAACATCAATCTACGGATATCCTTCCTTAGAGTACATACTAGGTCTCAAAGTTCTGAATCCTAAGAAGAAACTTCGAATCACTGTAATATCCTTAAAATACTTGTACATCCTGCTTGAGTACTTACATAGATCTCTGACAAATCTTAATTTGGCTTCACATATTTCTCCAGCTTCCTTAAATATGATTCTTTTTAAAATTTGAATTTTTCCTACAAGGAACTTAAAAGATTGTTTTCGAGATCCTCAAGGGTGTATTTTTTTACCTTAAGCGAGCATTTTAAAGAATACTTTTTATGCTCAAAGGCTGAGGGTACATATCAGCCTGGCAGACCGATTGATTCTCACTAATTTTTTGTGCTCACCCATTTGCAGCATGCCTCGTATGATAAAGGAAAAATAATATTCATGTAACTAGAGAATATTTAGCAGCCTTACCCGAAATATTTCCATAAGCTAATTGTAAAATGTTGTGAAGAAAAAGAGACTGAAGTAAACTTCAAGAATGGCTTCTTACAGCCAAGTCAAGCCAACGAAAGAAAAACGTACTACAAAACAATCAAGCTGCAAACTTCTGCTCTTCTTGCATCATGATGTCTGATGATGTTGTTGAGACTGGAACAGGGCAAGGCAAAAAACAAATAGTGTCATCAAATTACTCATAACTTCATGCACATGGACTCCAGTGTAACTGATCCTCTGACAATTGTCTTGCCAACGACAAAGTGACTGGGCTCGGGACTGGTTGCATCCTCTCAGGCACACTAGTAACTGGGAAGGCTGAAAAAAAGTACTCGTGTTAGCTTGCCACTCGAGCGTTTCAAAAGTGCTGTGTCCCATCGTCGTTGTACATTTGATCACCTTGCGGTAAATTGTTGCCACGTAGAAGGGTGCCAGCCAGCAGCGGCGGCAGCAGCAAGCTCCAAAGCTAAATGAGTCTTAATAAACTTTCTAACATTTTGCCAGAGTTTATAAAAAAGATAATGTCTCCCACCCAGATGTAATGAAGTTCTAATGTAACATTAAACGTAGAGCAAACAAACGAGCGAGCGAACGCCCGTACAAGCATATGTCGCCCCAGCCTGCTTGATAATAAACTCTGGTCGGCCAATGCTTGATTGGGTTTCATCCAGTGTATCCATCCATCCATCCAACAACAGGCCAGGGAATTTTTTCCTTTGCTCTACTCTGCGAATGGTGGCGAGTTTGTGGTGCCTGTTTTTGCTGCCGTTGATGTGGCATCGACTGGGTGGCCCAAATTGTTAATCTGCTGATAGCTGAATGAACTTCTGTAATTCCAAAGCGGTGGTCTTGTCTACGCAATTGTCCGACTGTGTGCGGTTGTAATGGTGCTAACAAAATGTTTGGCGGAACATCGGGTGGTCGAGGATATGAGTGGATGAATGGAAAGGAATAAAGGTTTTTTAAACAAATTTAGAATTAGACAATCAAAGGAAAAGAGAGATAAGGAAATTCTTGAAATACTTGAACGGTACGAAAAGTTTTAAAAGGTACTAAATATGGTACCCTTTGTATTTGAGGAAGCAGTAGATAGATCTCTTAATGGGGGTCACTGATGGGGTGTATTGTAGATACACCATAGGGTTTTTGGAAATGCGCACTCTAAGAGTACGAAAAGTACCAAAATGTACTATATTTTGTACCATTTCGTATCATGTGAAAGGTTACAGCTAAAAACTTGAAATTTGGAAGTGGAATCAAGATTGAGGAGTATAATCGGTTTAAGGTAGTAGTTCTTGAAGTGTGTACTTACGTATATAAAAAGTGCTAAAGGGTACTAAATTTAGTACAATTTGAATTTTGAGGGACGGATGGAGAAGGAATTCTGAAATTTGAGATTAACTTTACTGACAAAGTATAGGATTGGGTTATTGGGGAAGTTTTCAAAATTAGTACTTATGTGCACGAAAAGTACTAAATGGTACTAAATTTGGTACATTTTCGATTTAATTGAACCAATAGAGCTGAAATACTGAAATAAATTTTGAAATAAGATTATCATTGCATTGTAAGACTGAAATATGTAAGTAGTTTTGGAAATTTCGTACTTATTTGTACTAGATGGTACTAAATTTGGTACAGTTTAAATTTAGGGAGAACCAATGGAGCTGGAATTCTGAAATTTAGGTAAAAAGAATACCATTGCATTCTAGGACTGAGGAATATAGGTATTATTGAAACTTCGTACTTATGTGTAATAAATTTGGTACAATTTAAATTTTGGTAGAACCAATAGAGCTGCTATGCTGAAATTTGAAAATAAATGTTCTATCAAATCGACCGTTTCATGTAGTTAGCTATGGAAACTTATACTTAATTGTACTAAATTTGGTACAATTTTGATTTGGGTGAACCAATATAGCTGGTATCGTGGAAATTGGAAATAAGATTACTATCGCGGTGTAGGTTTGGGACATTTAGATAGTTTTGGAAATTTGTACTTAAATGTCCTAAAATGTACGAAATAAATTTCAATTTGTATTTGGGCGAACCTATAGGGGTGGAATCCTAAAATTTGGAACTGGTATTACTGTAGGAGTGTAGAACTGAGGTATGTAGGAAGCATTGCAAATTCATACTAATGTTTAATGGTACTTAATATGGAACAAATTAGAACTGTGTTGAACCGAGCTGGAATTCTGCAATTTGGAATGTGAGACACTGATGGAGTGCAGGATAAATGCACCAAAGGGTTTTTGGACATTCAAACTTTAAATTTAGGAAATGCTCTAAAATGTTACTAAACCTCCAAAATGGTACCATTTGGTATTTCTGTGAACAGCTATAAGATGTTGTGAAGATGATTTTTCGAAATGTGTAATAAGTGTGCGAACTGTACTAAATAGTAAAATATAGAACAGTTTGGTTTAGGGTGAACGGCTGGCATTTTGTATGGGGATCCCTGTTGGTAGTAGGTTTGTGATAAAGAGGTGCTTTAAGAAATGTGGACTACAAGTGCACGATAAGTACTAAATTGTACTATATTTGTAACAATTTGGTTTTTGGGTGAACAGATAGTGCTTCGAGTCTGAAATTTGGTATTAGGGTCGCTGTTCATGTGTAGCCTGGACATACGGAGGTGGTTTCGGAAATGTGTACCGTACTTGTACGAAAAGTAGTAAATAGTACTAAATTTGGTATGGAATGGTGCTGAAATATTACTGATTGTCTCTGTGTGTGATATTTGGTGGTGGTTTGGAAGTACGTCCTATACTGTGTTAGTGTCTGTGTTCAAGATGTACAGATGATTTTGGAAATGTGTACTATAATTGTTCGAGAAGTACTAAGTGGTACTAAATTGGGTATTGCGTAAAAATATAGGGCTGGAATCCTGAAATTTGATATTGGGATCTCTGTTAGTATCTGGGATTGAGATATGGAAGTGGTTTTGGAAATAAGTAATATAACTGTACGAAATGTTCTGAATTTGGTATTGGGTGGAGCTGAAATCCTGAAAGTTAACAAGTATGTCACTGTTGGTGTCTGTAGTTTAGAGAAGGAGGTGGTTTTGGAAATGGGTACTATGTACGTAGGAAAAAACTCTGTCTGAACGAGATTCATCGTTCCTTTGAACATTTATCATCTTAAGCGAATTTTACTCCCTCTCGGTTAAATCGCGCTGCCTTTAAGTAACATCGAAAAAAAGCGAATACTTAATTTGTTGTTGCAACTTCAACCTTTTATATTAAGTGTACGAAAATTTAAATCACCTAACTTGTAGTGGATATGATCCAATATGAAAAATATCAAAGTCATGCCTAATATTTGAAAATTGATGGAATTTTTTCATCATTTTAACCGCAATTTCATCAAAAATCTTGAAAACATATTTAAAAGATTATTAAATGACTAGAAACGCCAGTTTTAAACATCCAACTAGAACTATTCTTTCAGTATAAGAAACCACAACGTATTTTCTATTTTTTTAGTTATATGTTGACCCCCCATAAAGGGGTCAACATTTTGAATATCCATGAAGCTCATAAAACGCGAAACTTACATCCGATTCCATTTAGACTTGGTACATCTCAATATTTCCATCAACACAAGATCTGTTATAAAGATAAAGTTATAAAGAGATCAGACCATTAAGGATTCTCTCTTCACCCATACAAACATATTTGCTAACACAGGATCTGTTGTGAAGTTGTATATATGCGAACTGGTACCACACCCACAAAGGGTCACAACTTTCAATATTTTTATCTGTCATCACTTGTGAAACAAGTCAGTGATTCTTTACAACTTGCTATATCTAAATATTTATCTCAACCAGAATAAACCAGAAACCTGTGATAAATATGGAATTTATGATTTCGCATAAACTTGGATATAAATTTTCGATTTTCTTTTAATTTTACCCATACTAATATTTTCATCTGTATTAGAAGATGTATAAGACTGGAAAACAACGATTTTAATAATAAAAAGGGAGGTCAAAATATATTTAAATTATCAAACATTGGCTGAGGGTATACATCTGTCGGCAAAACCGACTGATATTTTCTAACTTTTTTAATGCAATTTAACAAATTTTGCGAATTATACAACATGTACATTTTCCCAAAAAAGACCAATAAATGTGTATGCAAGATATTATTATTCATTATTTTTCCTATAATCCTACACAAATTCAGACAGTCAAAAATATCAGCTATAAACTTTTTTATTATTTCCAACCAACACCTTTTTTATCGTAAATGTAAAAAATTAAAGGTGAACGTGATCGACGACAATCAACAAAAGGCGTGTAAATTTCGAAAGTAAACAATTCCCAATACTTCAACAAATACACACCCCCTTTTAAGATTACTCAGGCCGAACACACACACACACACTCCAATCACACAAAGAGATACAAATTGAACTCATTCGCGTTAAAGAGAAAAATCATTTTTTATTTTCGATCTATTGAATTAAACGATTATCTCCAAACTCAGTTGCATTTCCAGAGGCTCCCACGAGTCTGTAAAATGTATGATCTCCCAAATCGATCGTATTCTCTACAAGCCGCTCTCCCTCTCTCTCTCTCTTCTGTCAATTGTTTTTAACTGAGCTTTAAATCCATTCAATTGAATTTAGGGGATTTTTTTCAAGCGAAATTTTTCAAACGTTCAATGGCTATCGGTCAGTGGGGTGAATCATGCCGGTATTGATGTGACGTAGTTTTATTCGAAACAAAAAAAAACAATAACAATATGAGATAAAACCCAAACGTTTGAAAAAAACCTGTACGGAAGCAGACGACGACACCTTAGCCATAAACAAACAGTTTGGAACAGTGGCAGAGAATTGTTGATGGAATATAAATTAGAAGATCAGCAGGTCTTCTTATGGACGATAGAAAAATGTGTGTAAGACCTTTGGTGGGGGAGGTACCAAAAGAAATGGTTATATATCTACCATCTTTATAACAGATCTTGCGGATATGGAAATATAGAGTCTGAGTAGAATCGGATGGTAATTTCGCGTTTTATGAGCTTCATGGTTATTCAAAATGTTTAGCCCCATCTTCACAGCAGATCTTGTATTAGTAGAAATAATGTAATATGTGAAATATGAAGAGAACCGGATGCTTATTTCGGTTTTTATAATCGACTTGGACATTCAAAACTTTGACCCCTTGTGGGTGAGGTACCAGAAGAAATGGTTCGATGTCTACCATCTTTATAACAGACATTGTTTTAATAGAAATATTGAGATGTGCCAATTCTGAGTATAATCGGATGTTAACTTGGCGTTTTATGAGTTTTATGAATATTCAAAATTTTGACCCTTTGTGGGGGAGGAGGAGGAGCGATATATTCCATCTTCACACTAGACCTTGGTTTATAAAAATGTTGCGATGTGCGTAATTGAAGGACAATCTGATTCTTACTTCACATTTTATATAATTATTATTATTTTTTTTTTAAATTTTGACTCTTTGTGGGGGGGGGGGGTACTTTATATTGTCTATTTTCTCGCCTGACCTAGCACTGATGCAAATATTAGGATTCGTAATGTTGAAGCAAAATCGGATCATCTTTTCTCTTTCTGTGCAGTAAAATATTTTCTTCGAAAATTTTGATATTTTGTGTGGAAGATGCCGGAAGGAGTGGACCGATATCGGCCATCTCCGAACTCGATCCAATTTTGACAATAATATTACGGTGTACCAAGTTCGAATCAAACCGAATGCTCCCTTCGAGAGTTATCGTGCACACCAGCCAGCCAGACAGACGGACGGCCGGACATCGCTAGATTATAATACACATTTCTAAAACAACCTCCATATCTCAATTCCAGACACCAAAAGAGACCTCTACATCAAATTTCAGGATTCCAGCCCTATCCCATACCCCAAAAGCAAATTTAGTACCATTTAGTCCTTTTCGAATTTTTCTTTCAGACGCTTCCAAAAGTACCTCCACAATTTCAAGGCTACACATGAACAGCGAACCTATTATCAAATTTCAAGCACTATCTGTTCGTCCAATATCAAATTACACCAAATGTAGTACGACTTAGTACTTTTCGAACAATTATAATACATATTTCCAAAACCACCTCCATATCTGAATTTCAGTTACCAACAAAGACCTCAATATCAAATTTGGGAGTTCCAGCTCCATCCCATCCCCTTGTACCAAATTTAGTACCATTCTGTACTTTTCCTACAAATATAGGAAGCATTTTCGAAACACCTTCATATGGCCAAGCTACTCGTGAACAGCGACCTTTATATCAAATTTAAGATTTCAAACAGAATCTGTTCACCCAACATTAAGTTGTACCAATTATAGTAATATTTAGTACTTTTTGAACGATTTTAGTACACATTTGCGAAAACACCTCCATATCTAAATTCCAGATTCCAACAGTGTGTGACCTCAATATCAAATTTGAGGATTCCAGATCTATCCCCTCATCCAAAACACACATTTAGTACCATTAAGTACGTTTCGTACAAATATAGGACGTATTTCCAACAACCGCCAAGTCGCAAACTCAGATTCCATCAGTAATTTAAATATCAAATTTCAGAAATGTATATATGTTCTTTCATCTAATACCAAACATGGTACCATTCAGTATTTTTCGTACACTTCCAAAACCACCTCCATATGTCCACGCTACACATGAACAGCAACTCTAATTTCAGATATTAAGCACTATATGATCACACCAACACCCAATTGTACTAAATATAGTACTATATAGTACTTTTCATCCACTTGTAGTACACATTTCCAATACGACCTCTTTATCACAAACCTACCATCAACTGGGATCCCAATATAAAGTTGCAAAATTTCAGCCTCATCCGTTCACTTTGAAATAAACTGTTCCATCCCCATATCTCATATCCAAATACCAATATCAAATTGGGGGATTCCCTTCTTCCATTTCCAAATTTAGTACCATTTAGTTATTTTCGTACAATTATCGTAGACATTTCCGAAATCACTCCATTTGTCCATCCTACACATGAATAGCGTCCGAAATACAAAATTCAAGCAGTATCTGTCGACCCGATACCAAAATTGTACTAAATATTGTACTATTTAGTGTTTTTCGTACACTTGTAGTAGAAATTTCCAAAACCACCTCAATTTAAAATTTCAAAATATCAGCTTCACCCCTTCAAAATTTTCCAACTTTAGTATCATACACATTTTGTATAAATTTCCAAAACCACCTTCTCATATCAAACTTTCTTTCCAACCTTGATTCTCATACCAAATTTCAAGTTTTTAACTCTAAACTTTTACATAATACCAAAAGGTACCAAATGATACCATTTTAGAAGTTTAGCACCATTTTAGAACTTTTCATAAACTTAAAGTTCGTATTTCCATTTGGTACAACTACCCTGCACTCCATAAGCAAGTCTCATTTCAAATTTCAGAATTCCAGGTCAATCCGTTTCTGCAATATAAAGTATTGAATTTTATTTGGGCATTTTAGTGCTTGTCGTACCCTTTTAGAACGAATATCCAAAAACCCAGCCTTATCACACACACCTATGCACCAATAGTGCAATTTTTATGGGTGGGAGGGAATTCAAAGTATTTTTTCAAAAATCCACTAGTTTTATATGGGCCGGGTTGGGACCAAATTGGATACCCCCTTTTGAGAGTTATCCTCATATAGAATTCCCCCAAAGAAACATTGGGTCTAAAACTTAATATTTCGCCGCGGTGCATTTTTGCCTCATAAACTATTATATACCCTCTGTAGGTTATGGGTTTTTTTGAAAACTACCTCCCCCACTGTGCCATTAGCAAACAGCTGTCTGCTACTATCCCCACATAGCCGGCTCCAATAATTAAGACTTGTCAACAAATAAATTACGAGCATTTTAAAACCGTTTTGTTGTTGTTGTAGTTTTTTTAAACTGGTTGTGTGTGAATTGAAATTCCCAAACTTTTTGAGAGTGAGCGTGGACAACAACGAAAGCTTTTTTTTTTTTTTTTGCTTCAAATATGTTAATCAATTTGAAACTCTCACTGCCAAGTTGAGTTGTTAAGCGGGGTATTGACCACCGGCAGGCTGATGTTATTTTTGGATTTGAGTTGTGAATTGTAGTTATTGTTGGCTACTATTTTGCAAACATAGAGTAAAATAAATATTGGTTTATTATTCTAATACGTTTACGATAAGGTGACAAATCACACCAGCTAAGGCGGTAATTCCAAATAAAATTAATAAATACATGTTCGAAATCAAGTCAAGTTGTAGTTATGATCAAAATAAATAAATTGTCTGATTTTGTCGAGTCATGTCGTTCATTGTCCGGTTTCTAAGTTTAAAAGTCGCGTCGGAAGACTTAATCATCCAGGCTTTAAGGATATGGAACCGTATGTAATACTTTAATCAAAACAAGACAAACATTTGGTGGTAGATGTTTGGAAAAGGTCGGAAACCAAATATAATTTTGTTGGGAAGAGCATAATTGACCAATCAAAAAATTTGGAATTTTTTGTAAAGTTGTAGATCTGAAATTTAGTATTAGGCCAGGTGTATAGAGCTGATATTTGAGGTTGGTTTTTGAAATACATACCAAAAAAAAAATTTTTTATTTGGTTAATGAATAGGCTGGTAACCTTAATTTCGGAATTAGGGTCATTGATGATGTATTGGATAGACGAACCTAACTAAGTGTAACAACTGTAGTTTTATGGTACTAAATTTAGTACAATTTGGTTTTGGGTGAAAGGATACATCAAAAATGGATGATTGGTGGTACTCGGGTCGCCTAGAATCAACGCTCAGACGAAACGGCTGAAGCAAGAATTTTTAAATATTGGACTGGGTTCAGTCTTGATGCGTAGACGTGTGATTAGGCCGTATTTTTGGAAATTGGAACTAAAACCGTATGACAAGTACTAAAAGGTACTACCAGTAGAGGTAGAAATTTTAATTGAGGCCTTGATGGTATTTTGGAAATTCTCACTATAAGTGTACGAAAAGTACTAAAATGTACTACATTTGGTACCATTTCGTATCCTGTGAACGGTTAGAGCTAAAAGCTTGAAATTTAGAATGGAAATTAAGGTCGATGTAAGGAGGTAGTTGTGGAAGTTTGTACTCATGTATACGAGGAGTACTAAACGGTACTAAATTTGTTACAATTTCAATTTTACAGACCAGAAATTGGAAATTATCACTACTAGCGGAGTGAAGGATTGGGGTATGGAGGAAATTTACGAAAAGTACTAAATTCTGTTACATTTTGATTTGGGTGATTTTGAACAGCTGGAATGCTGAAATATTGGAAATAGGATTAGTATTGCATTGTAGGACAGAGTTATGTAGGTAATTTTGGAAATTCGTAAGTACAGAGTGAGAAAAAAACTGCAACGAAGTCAAACGCTATATTTTTTACATTTTGTTTTAATTTTATTGAATGAGAGTAAAAAAATGTCGGAAATAGCATCAAATTTTAGAAGAAGTTTAGATTTGTTCGAATTGGTCACCTTTGTCACGAATTATGGCCTTCAAACGGTCAATGAAACCGTCACACGCTTCCCGAAAGCTGCTCTGCGGTATTTTGGCCCACTCACGGCGAAGCGCTTGCTTGAGGTGATCAACACTTTGAAATTTTTTAGTGCCAACCTTGCTTTCCAAAATACTCCAAAAACAATAATCCAACGGATTGGTATCCGGAGATTTTGGTGGCCATTGGGCGCTGGAAATAAAGCGAGGAACCTCATTTTGTAACCAATCTTGGGTGGCGCGTGCCTCTGAGTGCGATAGTGCTGAGTCCTGTTGGAATGTCCAAGATCTGCATATTTTCGCGATAATATTCGGCATTTATTCTGATGCCACGGTCGATTAATACGAGCGGAGAGCGACCATCGGCTGTTATGGCGGCCCACACCATCACCATGGCCGGCGCTTGAGTTCTGGTGGCCAACCGAAGGTGCACATTTTCAGCTGACCTCTTTGGCAAGTAGACAAGATCATTTCGTTTCTTTACAAACTGCTGGACAATGAATGTTTTCTCATCGGAGAAAACCAAATTCGGCAATTCACAACTTTCGGCCAAGCGAAGCAACTCTATAGCTCTTTTGAGTGTATTTTCTTTCTGTTGCGGTGTAAGTTCTTGCACTTTTTGGAATTTCAATGGCTTTACCCGAGCTCATTTTTCAGTATTTGCCGAATGGAATATTACGATATGTTCAGCTCACGAGCTATTTTTCGGCCACTGCGACGCGGGTTTCGATCAAGTAGCATCTTTACTTTTCGAACCATTTCTGCTGATGTTGCTGATGTTCTTCCGTCCACTTCTTTGACGTCGGGCTACGCTACCAGTATCACGGTAACGAGCGATGGTACGAGACACAAAATATTTATTCACATTTAAATGCTGGAGTGCTCTAACGATAGCTACTTGTGGTTTTCCAGCCAAATATAAAGAAATCACAGTATCACGCTTGAATTGCATCACGAATAACTTTTTTTCTGAAAAATTCTCACCAAAATGCTTTCGTACGCTTGTAAATAACATAATTGTAAATAATTCACTGGAATAACTTTAACAGCTGTCGGATGAGTGGCTTAGAAATGACAGCAGTCTGAAGTTGGTTGCAGTTTTTTTTCATCTCACCCTGTATAGTCGAACTTTCCATTGTGTGTCCCTTCTTTGCTGCTGTTTTCTTGAAAAATTCAAATCTATTATATTCCTCGCCTTAAAAATTCTCCAACACCCATTCATTGGCTGTCATCATAACTACAATGAATGCAAATCTGTGGAAGATTTCAAATCATTTATCTTCATCATAAATTTATAGTGAATCGGAATTTTACATTAGGTGAAGCATGCAATAAGTCAACATGAAAACTTTCCATATATTTCAGTAAATGAAATAAATAAAAAAAATACAAACCCCATTTATTGCTACAAATATTACACATTTATATATATTTTAATCACATGCAAATTATTTCAAAGAACATGACGTTTTCATACACCTTTCGAGCGCTTACTTCGAATCAATAATGACGTAGGGGATTGATCGGAAAGTTAGCTGGTGCCGCCGCCACAACAGGTTGCCTCGATTACGAATCATTTAGTTTTTATTTTTCAAACAGCAAACACTTGGTGGACAACGGCAGAGGATGAGAATTGACTTTGCAAAACACAAAAAGCGTAATTTAACAGATTGTGGATCGTGGCAAACGCACAGCCATTCATGAAATCTGAAAACGAAAAAAAACACACATTAAATGAATGTGTTATAATTTGATGATGGCCATTGAACCAGAAGACTGCTAATCAAATTGTCAGAAGAGCTTCAATCATTTCAAACAAATTCTCAAACCCAATGGTGAGGAAGAAAAAAATCCTTTTTGCAAAAAAAAAAACGACGAATTTTAGGCACCTGTCAAATAGAGGACAATGCCAATACGACACACCTGGCTGAAAAAAACGACTCTCAGAAATCTGCATCACTTTGAAATTTAATTCAAAATTTGAATTTTATGCTAATTTTGTGGTGTAGTCGAAAAATTAATGCAACATTTACACACTTTTGGTCACGAGATTTGGTGGCGCTTTTTTCCCAGTGACGCTCTTTTGTTATCCTCAACCTTAGGGATACTAAAGTTATAAATCATTTGATGCAGTCAAAAATATACCTCATAAAACCATGTCTCATGTCTCTTGGGACATAGTCAGTTCGAGGACAGACCCGGAAAAATTTGTCGGACCACTTCTAGGTATATATATATATCAAAATAACAAATTGTCTAATAGCCGATTTTTTCAAATGTTGCACCTACTGATTTTACGGTTCCTCTTGATTTGGACAATTTCAAGCCAAACCGTTTTACATTTCCGATTATCACAAAGATAGTTTAACTCATAACAAAAATATTCAGAGAAGGTCCAAATTTTTGGTATAGCCTATGGGATGGGGGCTATTTTTTGATATTTTGGAGATATTGACCCAGCTCCTGGTTTCCTTATCGCACATCTATCAGAATTTAGATATGCACTCATATTAACTCCCATTAAAAATTCAAATCTTATCAATTTACTAATATTCGTATCAGTGCTAGGTTAGACGCGAAAATGGACAATAACGGCTCAATCCATTAAGTACCACCCGCACAAAGGGTCAACCTTTGGAATATTTTATCTCTATAATACATGAAGCAAGGGTACGATTTTCTTCAATTTTCACTCACACAGTACCTGGCATGAAGATGAAATATATAAGACCACTTCTTCTGGTACCTCCCACTCACAACGGTTGAAAATTTTGAATAACTATGTCGATCTGGGGATCCAATCCAACTAGAACGTAATATTTATACTCTCAGCCATATGGCTGAAGAGGGTATATATCTGATAGCACTGATATAAGTATTGGGATTTGCAAAGTTTGAACAAATTGTTCGAAGGGAGTATCCGATTTGGTCCGAACTTGGCACATCGTAAAATTATTATCAAAATCCAATCAAGTTCGGAGATGGGCAATATCGGTTCAGTCTTTCTGGTAGCTTTCCCACAAAAGGTCGGCCGGGCCGAACTTTGAACACCCTCCAACATTTGGAAGGATTTTGACAATTTTCAACGGACATCGCTAAATCGACATAGAATTTTATTCAGATCAAGAATATATATATACTTTATGGGGTCTTAAATGTATATTTCGAGGTGTTACAAACGGAATGACAAATTTAATGTACCCCCCATACTATGGTGGAGAGTATAAAAATATATTGCTGCACAGAAAGAGAAAAGATAATCCGATTTTTCTCCACCTTTGCAAGCCAGGTGCGGAAATTTGTTAGGGCAATATCGGTCCACTCTATCAAGTACCTCCCCCACAAAGGCTCAAAATTTTGAATAATTATAACTTTTATAAAATTTGATGTTAGAGTCCGATTGTCCTCAAATTACACACATCCAATAATTTAATTAACCCAAGGTCTGGTGCCAAGATGGAATATATCGGTCCATTTCTTCTGGTACCTCCCCACAAAGGGGTCAAAATTTTGAATATCTATGAAGCTTATAAAATATGAATATAACTTTCCACTCCATCTGTCATAAAGATGGTAGAGATTGGACCATTCATTCTGATATCTCCCCCACAAAGGGTCAAAGTTTTGAATAATCAAAACGATTATAATATTCGAAATAAGTATCCGGTTCTATTTACACTTCACACATCCGATTATTTCTACTGAAACAAGATCTGCTGTGAAGATGGAATGTATCTGTCCACTCTTTCTGGTATCTCCAAGATTTAAAAGGGATACAATTTGGAATATATAAAAAGCTCATAAAACGTGAAATTAACATCGACTCCATTCAGATTTTGTACATCTCAATATCTCCATCACCGCAAGATCTGTTATGAGGAAGCTAGTGATCGGCGCACTCCTTCTAGTACTTCACCCACTAAGGGTTCAAAATTTTGAAAAACAAAACGCTCATAAAATCCGAAATAGACATACAATTCACTTCATATTTCACACATCCAAACATATTTCCTAACGCAAAATCGGTTGTGAAGATGGTAGATATGTGCCAACCGCTTCTGCTACCTCACCCACTATTTCTGATTCCTCTCGCATATTTCCACATTTTCCAAAAATTTGCACATATTTCATATAAAGTATACGAAGTAGTCGATATAGTCCAGTTCAGATACGAATTGGCCAAAATTGGCCAACTGCTTCGGAACCTCCCTCATAAATGGTCAACAGTTTGAATAATCATAACTCAAGGCTGGGGATATACATCTGTCGGAAAAAAACTGACTGATATTTTACTTGTTTTTTGTAACTTCTTCCATACTTTTTTTTAAGGGAACGCTTCTATAGTCAGTTGTTTGTCCTCCAGGAATCTGAAGATCCCCCAAAGACCGGTGATCACACTATTCACCTCCAATCAGTTCTTAATAGTGACGTCCTAGTTCGAGCTAAATAGTATTATCATGCATCACCGCCCGGTAAGAGAACTGACAAACACATTCGGGACCTGACAAACCCCTCGGGAACTAACACCCAAGTTTTAACACAAGTTTTAAGTCTCGTTTCGCCATGGAGATGGCCGAGCTTGTTCTCTTCCCGGAAATTGTAGTTCAAATTTTCTTCTTTAAATGCTGTTTCATCTAGCCAGTTTTGTTGATATCTATCTGAGTACATGTATCACACGAAGCAATGGCACAAGGGTGGTTTAACCGAGTTCTCGACTTCAATTCCAATTGACTAGAATCCACATCTTGCCAATTCATCTGATGCTTCTTTAGCTGGATTATTGTAATGGCATCCTGAAACCCAAAAGAGCTTGGTTGAAGACATAACTCTTTTCAAGGGATATTTTTTTTAAGGTCCAGGTTGCTTTTTTGTGGTGGGTCCCGTTCGTCGTAAGACATGCAATTTGAGAATATCTGTAGTTTTTTATCGATACTACTACTGTGGTTACATCTTGTTTAAATAGCTAAATTTCTGTGGAAATTCTACAGTTTTCCAAGTGAGATTTTTTTGAAGCAATTGGTTATGCCCGCAATTTATTTCGGCCTCGGAACTATGTTCCAATAGATTTTTATAAATATAATAAATTTGTATTAAATACCAAGAAATGAAAACATTAAGGATGCCGTATGGATTTTTTTATTTGTGATTGTGCTATAAATAAAAAACTAAAGAAAAATACGTACAAACTTCGAGTCCATATAATATTAATTCCAGCGGGATTATTACACTTTCTCTTTTCCCTGTCCAATAAACTTCGATCCGGTAAATATCTAAAATGTCCATTTTAAAATAATAATTCTCGTTACTACAATAAAGTTGTTCTTTCATTTAAAAATAGTCAATAGAACTTTGTCCGATATTCATCTAAACGAATACAAAATGACGCATTCGTTTAAATATTTACTTTTGTATGTATATGTACTTCGTATATGTGGCCATATTTTTATGTAAAAATTATTATTGTTATTCATTTTGTGGTTAAAAAAATCAAGGTCACCATTTGAAACAACAAAATTCTTTGTTTGAAAGATTTTTATTTTTGATTTCGAATGTCCTTGACCATATTGTTGATGTTATGGATAAGCACTAGTTTGTTCGTTCGTTCGGGTGGATTAGCCGCAAGATTTCAATGTTGAAAAAAAAAATCTAACAAATTACAAACAAAGCTATAATGGAATGACACTGGCAACGGAGGGATACCGTTGATTCGGATGTCCTTAAATATTAAGTTAAGATTGTCAAAGTTAATTCGCAACAGTTTTGATATGAAGAAATCTGCAATTTTGAGTTGGAAGAAGAGTTCAATTTCTTCTTATCCTTTCATCTGATATTCGTATGTTAATCCAATGAACAAAAAATTGGAAAATATCAAACGATTTCTATTTTATAATTTTTTCCTTTTTTTATACCCTACACCACAAGGTGGTCAGGGTATTATGTCTTTGTGCATTTGTTTGTAACAGCAAAAGGAAACGAGATAGACCCATAGTTCCTTTTGATGATCTGCATAGAATCACATTCTGAGTCGATTTATGCATGTCCGTCCGTCCGTCTGTCTGTCCGTCCATCCGTCCGTCCATCCGTCTGTCCATGTATTTTTGTAAACAAAGTACAGGTCGCATTTATTGCCCGATCCAGATGAAATTTTGCACAGATCATTTGTTTGGCCCAAGGACGAACCCTATTGAAATTGGAGATAATCGGTCAAAATTTAGATATAGCTCCCATATATATCTTCGTCCGATTTGCCTTTTATTGTGCACCAAACGTGTAATATCAGCCCCAATTGTATGGAATTTTGCACATACAACCAAATTAGGCCTGAAAATATGTATGCCAAATTTGATCGAAATCGGTTCAGATATAGCTATAGCTCCCATATATATTGTTCATCCGATTTGTTATTTTTGTCCACCGCCGCCGTAATATGCACTCTGCAACTACAATATTTAGGGAAATATATTAAATACAGCTCAGAAATACTTTTGCAAAATTTTATCGAGATCGGTTCAGATTTGGATATAGCTCCCATATATAACTTCGACCGATTTACCTTTTATTGTGCACCAAACGTCTAATATTTGTCCAAATGGGATGGAATTTGGCACATACGACCGAATTGAGTCTAGAAGCTAGTATGTCAAATTTGGTGAAGATCGGTTCAAATGTAGCTATAGCCTCCATATATATTATTCATCCGATTTCAAATTAATTGTGCACCAAATGGTCAATACAAGTCCGAATTTAAACGATACAAATGCTTCGGCATGTTTAGTCCTTTGAACTTTAAATTATAATTATAATCATAGCGTGTGTGATTGAATTCTCCCATAAAAACTTTTAATTGTTATGTGGAGCTCTACTAAATTAGCAAAGTGGTGTAGGGTATCATAAAGTCGGCCCGACTTTAAGACTTTCTTTACTGGTTTTGTCATAAGATTGATCATAGCCAACAATTCCTTTGTTAACTCTCTCCCAAAAAAAAATCAAACGGCTAATAGAGAAGATTTCACCTCAACACATTCCAGCTCATCATCATCATAATTGTGTCACAATTTCCGTTCATTTGGTAAATCACAGCCTGCCATCAAATCGTCATCAACATCCAACAACGACAACAGCATCGGCGATGGCAAATTCATCCGCGGAAAAATAATGAAATTGCCTGATTAAAGGTGTGACTGACTGACTGTTTGACGGTTGGATGAGTGCGCTCGTGTGAATGCAGTTGACGTGACGTTTTGTACATTTTGTTAGAGCTAATTGTGTATGGTTTTACAAGCCGTAACACAGTGGAAGATTTCGAAAGCTTTAGAGATTTAGCATCGTAAATGTTTTATGGAAATAAAAGATGCCATTAATTCTGGAGAATATGATTATTATTATTTATTGAAAAAGGCAAAGGAATTTGAATATTGGAAAAGTAAAAAAAAATGTAAAAAAGTAAGTAGTTCGGCCGGGCCGAACTTTAAATACTCTACACAATTTGGAAAGAATTTGGAAAATTTAAAAAAAAAAATCCGATAAAAATTCTGTTAAAATTTTAAAAATGCCGAATATAATCGTTATATTGGGGTCTATAGGAAGACGTGGACCTGCATAGACAACTTTTGTCAGAAGCCATTAAAATATTCAAAAACGGATTTTGAAAAAATCCGGTAAATAATGTCGCTAAAATCATCAAAAAACCAAATGAAGGGAGATACCGTTATACCGGTGCTATACAAAGACTTGGACCTACATAGACAATTTTCTGTCACAGGCTGTATTAGTAACTTCAAATACGAAAACTCTAACAATTTCAGTGAATATTGTTCCTAAAATCGTCAAAATATCGAATGTAGGGAATTACTGATATATGGGGCCTATACGAAGACCTGAATTTGCATAATCAATTTTCTGTCATAGACTGTAGTTCCCATAACGAATTCCAAATACGAAATTTGAAACAATTCCGGTGAATAATGTCGCTAAAATCATCAAAATACTGGATATTGGGAGGTACCGTTGGAGGCTATACGATATCGTGGACCAGGGAGGTGTTGGTGGAAATATTGAGATGTATCAAGTCTGAATGGAATCTGATGTAAATTTCGCATTTTATTAGTTTCATGGATATTCAAAATGTTGACCCTTTGTGAATGAGGTATCAGAAGGAGTGGTCCATTCTCTACCATTTTCTCAGCAGATCTTGTGTTAATAAAAATATTGCGATGTGTGTAATTTAAATACAATTGGACTCTTAAATCACATTTTATAAGAGTTATAATTATTCAAAATGTTGACCCTTTGTGGGGGAGGTACTTGATAGGGTGGATCGATATTACCCATTATCGCATCTGACCTAGCACCGACGCAAATATTAGGATTTGCTAAGTTGGAGCAAACTCGGATTATCATTTCTTTTTCTGTGGAGTAAAATATTTTTTGAAAATTTCGACCTTTAGTGGAGGAGGTACCAGAAGGAGTGCACCGACCTTTGCCATCTTTATAACAAATCTTGTGTTGATGGAAATATTGATATGTAATAAGTATGAACGCAATCGGATGTTAGTTTTGCATTTTATGAGTTCATGGATATTCAAAATGTTGAGCCTTTGTGAGGGGAGGTACCAGAAGGAATGGACCGATTTATCGCACCTTCACAGCAGATCTTGTATAAAGAGAAATAATGGGATGTGTGAAATATGAAGAGAACCGGATGCTTATTTCGGATTTTATGATCGTTTTTGTTATTCAAAACTTTGACCTTTTGTGTGGAAGTTACCAGAAGGAGTGGACCGATATATCTCATTTCCACAGCACATTGCATTTTATGAGAGTTATAATTATTAACAAATTTAGAAATTTAGATCGACTCCAAATGTCCCGAAACGGATTTGGTCCAAAGAGACATAGGTTCTAAGACCGTTATTTCGATGAGGCACGTATTGGCCGTATCAAATGGTTTTTACCCGACAGTCTAATTAAACCCATGAATTGTATTCCACTGTTTAAAAACCCATATACATCATCTGCAGGGAAAGTAGACAGCCAATGTGCATGAACCAAGCACACCTTATTGTAAGAGTTTGAACAAAAATCAACAAAAATCTTGTGTAGACTTTGCAAATTCCAATATTTTTATCCGTGCTAAGTCAGGTGCGAAAATGGACAATATCGGTCCACTCCATCAAGTACCTCCCCACAATTGGTCACAACTTTAAATAATTATAACTCTTTTATAACATAGGTGACATAAGAGTCGGATTGTCTTTAAATTTCGCCTATCTCAAGACGTAGCGTGGAGATGAAATATATCAGTTCACTCCATCAGGTACCTCCCCCACAAAAGGGTCAATTTTTTTGAATAATCGTCTCTCTTATAAAGTGTGACAAAAGAGTCCCATTCAATTGTTTTGCCAACTCAAAATCTGGTATCAAAAACGAAAGGAACGGGCCACTTCTTCTGACAACTCTCCCACAACAGGCGAAATGAGCATCCGATTCTTTTCAAATTTGGCACATCCGAATATTTCCATCGACACATGATCTGGTTTGGAGATGGGATACATCCACCAACTTCTTCTGATATTTCTCCCACAAAGGGTCAAAATTTTGAATAATTGTAACTCCTATAAAATGTGAAATAAGCACCTGATTATCACCAAATTTCACACATCTTATATCTTATATATTTATTAATAAAATATCTGGTGTGAAGTATCGGTCCACTCCATCTGGTACCTCCCCCACAACAGGTCAGTTTTATTATATCTCTCATAAAAAGCGAAACTATTTTTCTACTAACACAAGATCTTGTGTGAAGACGATAAATATCGACCTCCCTCACAAAGGGTCACAATTGTCAGTTTTTATATACCTTATAACTTGTGATTCTTTCAAAACAAAAATAAAATGGCTGGCATTAGCAACATGTAGAACTGACATATGTACATAAAAGAAACGAGGAAAAAAGAACCTAAGTTGGGCCGGGCTGATTTCTCTCCCTCCGGAACGCCCTATACCAAGGAACAGAAATTTTTCAAAAAACAAAAAATCCATCGAAAAATACCGCTCAAACGAAAATTGACAGTAACAGTTGAAACAGTACGCAATTTAAAACAATTCCGGTGAATAAAGTCTCTAAAATCATAAAAATACCGAATTAAGGGGTTATGTGACGACGTTGACCTGCATAGTTAATTTTCTGTCATAGCTTGTAGTACTTACTACGACCTTCAAATACAAAATTTGAAACAGGCAGACCGACATCGCTAAATTGACTTCAAATTTTACGCTAATCCGAACATATACACCTTGTGGGGTCTGACATGAGCATTTCGAGAAGTTACAAACGGAATGACAAAGTTAATATAACCTCCATAATATAGGGGGAAGTTATAAAAATGCGAAAATCAAGCATACGTCATAAACATGAAATTTGAATATCTTTTGAAGGTAGGCTTTCCTTCACCAACTGTTAGACTGACCGTTGCACAGTGTTGGTTTAATTCCAAATAATAATTGGGGTTATTAAGTTTTAAATTATACCAACAATAAGTTTCTCTTTCATATTAGGGAACAATTTTTCAAATTTAAAATTTTTCCATATAATTTGGAATGAAATTATCCTAAAATTGTCACATATGATGTAAATGCGCTTGACTTGCACCACTTGGTTTGCTGGGTTCAACAAAAAACCCGTGTAATGCGTGCGTACGTTATTACGAGTTCTGTTGCGGCCAAACATAACCTGTGAACTTGATTAGCGGTTATTTTGGCTAAAGTTTTTGACATGTTTTGATTTTTACATTTGCATTTTTTTTTCTCACCCGATCTCTTGACATTTGTTTTACACGGCGGCCGGTGGCTGCGACGGCGGTGACGACGTCATTGTTTTGGTTAGAATTAAATTTAGTAGCAAGAGGTAGGATAATTGAAAACTGAAGGGAAGTGAAAAATCAATAAAACTAAATGCTAAACATTCTATTAGAGAAAGCAAATTAAATGGCATTTAGGTGTTGCTGTTTTTAGTTTAATTGAATGTAATAAAGCCAACATAGGGGATTTTGAGAAGCAGTGTCTTTAAATAGATTTGAAATTATGTTTATGAGATTTCGTATAGATGTATAAAATATGGAACTTCAACATATCATAGCATAATTGATATGTTGGCTATCTTGGCAGGTATTTGGGAATAGTCCTCTTTAGTGATGATTTAATGACCTGTCCAACAACACAAGGCACCGGAAAATGGGTATGTTAATGACATAGGTGTACAAGCCAGAATAGAAAGAACAGCCTTATTCTTTGGATGTAGTTTCGATTCTCTATCCGATTCGAGGGTTCGGTGTAGAAAGTGAGAAAGAAACCAACATCGCTCTTCGATTGTCAATTTAATTCTCAATCCGGCTCGAAGGACCAAATTTTCAAGGCTATAGAGGAACCCAATCTTTAGGTTCGATTGTTAATTCGATTCTCTATCCGGCTCGAATAACCAAATGTAAAAACTAGAAATGAAAAAATTACCTTACTCTTTGATGTAGTTTCGATTCTAGTTTTTATCTAAAAATATGTTCCTTAAGTACTAGTACCATAACTAATATAGCTTAGACTAATCGCAGCCACAAAATTATTGTTATATATTGTTGTTGTTGTATATTGTTGACCTGTTATATTTATTTTACTTATTTGGTTAATTGCTTGGCTTAAGGTCATTAAAAACTATGTTTTTTATTTTTGAATTTTTCCTTTTTTTATTCATCCAATATTCCGATTTCCTCCGGAAATCATATTCAGGGATTTTTTTAGAGTAAAGATCGTCTAATATTGAATGGAGAACATTGCAGAGGAGGTTTTAGACTTTACTTTATGTTCAGAAATTCTTACAAACGAGATTCAGAACTGGACGATGAACACTCCATTTCGGTTCATCGGGAGACTAATAAAAGAAAGGCTAGGACAGGGAAACATTGAATGAGTGAATGAATTTCAATTGTTTAACGGAGATTTTAATAAAGTAACCGTCCCCTTTGAGAGAGGAAATCTGTCTACAAAAAATTCTGGATGACAGGGGAAATTCGTAACAAAGGAAAGGAGGTCCGCAGGCTTCTCAATAGAGCTCGACGTAAAAAAAAACTAGAAGTATTCACTTCGATGAATCAATTTTCCTGAACAAGACAATCAACATTTTCAATAAGGTTAAATATTTAGGTGTGATTGTAGATAGGATTCATAATTGGAGAGACCACATCCACGAAGGAGCTAATAAAGCTCACGTGTAAAAGGGCTATAGGCTCAAAATTGGGGTCTCCACCAAAGGCGACACATTGGCTATTCAAAAACGTAATTAGACCTGTTTTAAAATATGCATCAGTTGTCTGGTGGAAAACTATGGATAAAAAAGGTATGAAGCGGTCTCGGCGGTCATTAGGCTCAAGGCGACGGACGAGTGGAAAAATAAAGGGGGATCACCTGGGCTCACAAGCTCATTTGTACAAGATAGGATGTGCACATAATAGCAAATGCAGATTATGCGGGGAAAATGATGTAACGTTGGAGCATTTTTCTTTATCAATGCCCAGCGTTTGCAAATATCAAATACAAAATTCTTAGGGAACGACTCCATGCCACACCTTAAGCAAATCATGGTAAATGAAATAAAACATTTCAGGAATTTTGTAAAGGCAACTAAATTTCCCAATAACTTTAGTCTATAGCGCACAAGAGGTGCATAAGTGTGTGTCCATTCATTTCAACCTAACCTAAGATCCATAGATGGTCCATTGGATTTATTTACTATGATTGTGGGTGAGTAGGAAGCGTCTTTGGAACGTTACATAATATCCGAAGCTGAAAGTAATATTCACTGGACAACAGCAAATTGTCGATACTCTGTTTCAAATTTCCTACTAGTATATCTAAATAGGCGAAGCTGTCGATCTTTGATTCAATTAATTCAAAAATGCCTACTCCACCAGAGCTGTCATAAAACCTCACATCATCACTCCACCATACTTCACTGTTCTTTACTGAGAGCCGTACCGCATTTGCTCTCATCGGGAAAATATCGGAAAAAAACTTTATCGCTAATGCAGCTTCTGACAACCCGGAGTAGGAGATACGCAGACATCGAATTTTATGATGAAATCAAGAGTCGATGAAACCTCCTTTAGAATGGATGCTTTTCGTAAAATATGACTTGACTCAACAATTGGAGGAAAGCAGGCAAAAAAAGTGCGTGGAAGAAAAGGAATATTACGAATGTATCGGAATGTGAGCCAATTTACAATCTCTGCAGGGATAAGTAATCGAATTCCATTCTCAAATGAAAATCGAAATTGTGAAAAATGTAAACGGTTATTCAGAAATGTAAAGGCCAAGCGAAAGAGATCTGCTCTCCGTATTTTAAGAAAATCTGCGGCGAAAGGAAACATCGTGTGCAGAAAGATCAAGTGCGACATCTGGAAATCATGTTAGATAAAGTCCATGAAAAATTGCCTAGCTCGGAAATAGCGCGCCAAGTCGTAGAAGCTGAGAGAGATGACCTTTCCCAACAAGTGGCAAATGTAAGAAAAAGAAAATAAAATCGATGCTTTGGGAGAAATCTCACGTGTAGATCCTAACATAAGTTATTAAATAAACTCCCGCCGACAAGTTCTCATTTTGGGAGAACGAGATGAGAAAAAAAATTCGGATGTCGAATCCGGTTGCTGCAGGTTATTACCAGAGAGAAATCAATAGCAAACCATCAATGACCGTGAGAACGGAAGACGACAAATCGGAGCTTACCATTGACAAGCATTTCCTTTGTAGATAATGACAGTCTGCAAGGATGGACTCCAAATTCGGTAGCAAGGATGGACTCCAAATTCGGACAACGAAGCGGAAGTCTCATCGAAATAACGGTTTTAGACCCTAGGTCTCTTTGGACCAAATCCGTTTCAAAACATTTGGAGTCGATCTAGGGGTGTTCGTCCATCTGTCTGTCTGGCTGGCAGGTGGGCGCGATAGCTCTTGAAGGGAGTATTCATTTTGATCCAAACTTGTTAAAACCTAATTATGTTGTCAAATTTAGATCAAGCTCGGAGATTGACTCTATCGGTCCACTCCTTCTGGTACCTCCCCCACAAAAGTTCAAAAATTTCAAAGAAAATAATTTACCTAATAGAACAAGAAAGGATCATCCAATATTTTTCAAACTAAGCAAATCCCAGTATTTGTATTAATTCTATGACAGGACTGAAAATGGACAAAACCTTCGGTCCACTTTATCTGGCACCTTCTTAATTTTCCAAAAGTGTTTACATTTCTCAGGTAAAAGTGAGTGAAGTAGTCGATATAGCCCAAATCTGGTACATTTATATCAGACTAAGGTCAGATATGAAATGGAAACCCCAATATAGGGTCAACAGTTTGAATAATCATGACGTAATTCAAAATATATTTAAATAAACGACCAAAACCGACAAATACTTTTTAACTTTTTTGGTAGAATTCTTCAGGCCATTGGCATGCTAATTGACTTTGATTTCTCAAATATCTGTCGATATTTGAAAATATTCCTTCTTGTATTTTTCTTTATCGATCGATCGATTCCAGTTTTTTTAAAAAATGTTTATGGTCTTCAAAAACCTCTTCTATTTTCAACATCCCGTCACAGAAATTAATTTTTTTTATTGCCAAAAAAAAAAAAACAAAAATTTGTATTTAAATAATATTGATTGCTAATGTGAGATGCTTAAAAACAACTTTTGGTAAACTCCAACTCTCTTAAACCCATGTATGCACAAAAATCTACATATTATTAATACAAAATATAAAAATTCTGACCGTCAATCAAAAAAATACAGCTACAATATTTATACGGCTTGCCGCCAAAAACGGATTTTCCCACAGCAATGAATCAGCCGCCGCAGTTCCGAATTCGAATGTGTGTACGAAATCGTAAATCCGATTGGGTCACATAAAATTATGTACGTATCCACAAAAGGGAAACTGGACAGCAAAAAAGGAACTTATAAAAAAAATCTCCATATTTCTATTAAACGAACGGCTCATGCTGCACGTACTCCACAAAATCTCATATTATTCTGAAGAACAAGAAGACGTAGAACAAATCAGTTTATGATTGTTCGACGTATGGCACCCAAATGTGAAAAAAACAAACTCAACGAAATATACCTCCAGCACATGTTGGATTTTTGCCAATAATTAAAATGCATGGCGCGCATGCACAAATAAAATAATGAAGCACTTTAATTCCGAAAAAAAAAATGAAATAACGTTACAACAAGGTTTGGTGGTGGGAGGAGGAAACTATCGGATTATGGTTAAATATTGTCATAGGTTAGGGCAAAGCTCAAAAGATATGATGACAATCCCCTGGAACCTAAAGCACACTCCCACCAACATAGATAATTGTCAACATGTCATTCGTAAGCAAAAATACTTAACAGTTACGAGGCTGGTATGGGAAATCACAGCCATTAATGACGTCAAAATTTGGCGATTTTGAATTCGCTCAGAATATTAATTCGACATGTCGTTCGTAAGAAATTTGGGTTATTTCAAAAAAACAAAAATACCACAACAATTTGATTGATTCAGTTTTATGGGATCAAAAATCAAATTGAATTAGAATGAATGACCAAAACACTATGACGCAAAACACGTTCCGAAACTTTCAAAGGAAGATTGTAATGTAAATAATTTAGCCAGAACGCCTCGAAAAATAGTTTTTCTAAAAGTTTGTAGTTAAATGACGTTGGGCGAAACTAAGACATTTGATGTATTCTGATTTTATTTAAAGAATGTTGTTAACTACATTTTGAGAAAAGAAACAAAAATATCCCTAAAATTCAAGGAATCTTAATCCGAAAATTTAAAAAAAGTTAAATAGAATCAATCGGTATTGCCTAAATCTGCATACCCTCAGCCTTATTTAAATATATTTCGACTTCGACTTGCATTATGATTATACAAACTCTTGACCGTTTATAGGAGTGGTTCCTAAGGAGTTGGCCAATATTATAAGCATTGACAGTTGTTACCCTTTGTGGGGGAGATACCAGAAGCAGTGAGCCGATATATATATTTATTGCATATCTTGTGTTGGAAGAGATATTTGGATGTTTATAAAACTGAAAAGAACCGGATTCTTATTTCACGTTTTATGAGAGCTACAATTATTCAAAATTTTGACACGTTATGGGGATGGTACCAGAAGGAGTAGTCCGATTTTCTTCATCTTCATTGCAGATCTTGTATTGATAGAATCATTAGAATGAACCGAGTTTAAATGTAATCGGATGGTCACTTTTTCGTTTTATGTGCTTCGTGGTTATCCCATTGTGAGCAATGTACTAGAGGGAAGAATCCGTTCAATCCGTTCTTTATACCAGACCTTGTGTTAGTCGAAATATTGAAATGTGCGAAATTTGAAGATAATCGGAGTCTTAGATCGAATTTTATAAAAGTTATAGTTATTAAAAAAAATTGACCGGGAGGTACCAGAAACAATGGTCCGATATCTACCATCATCACATACGATCTTGCTTAAGTAGAGGTATTGGAATGTATAAAATTTGAAAAGAATTTGTTGCTAATTTCGCGTTTTACGAGCTTCATGGTTACTTAAGGTACCAGGGGAGGTACCAGAAGGAGTATACCGACATATCCTATCTTTTGTTAACAAAAATATTGGGATGTGTGAAATTTGCAGACTCTTATTTCACATTTTATAAGAGTCATAATTATCCGAAATTGTGTCCCTTTGTGGGGGAGGTACTTGATGGAGTGGGCCGACCGGCAAAAATATTGGTATGTACCAAGTTTGCACAAAATCGAATGAGGTAAATTATTTTCTTTGAAAATGTTGCCCTTTTGAGGGGGAGGTACCAGATGATTTGCTCCACAATATAGCCCATCTCCGAACTTGATGTAAGTTTGACCATAACATTAAGATATACCAAGTTTGGACCAAATCGGATACACCCACCAGCCAGACAGACGGACGGACGGACACCTCTAGATCAACTCCCAATGTCCTGAAAGAGATTTGACTCAAGACCTAGGATCTAAAACCGTTATTTCGATGAGGCACGTTTTGGCGGTATCAAATGTTGTATACCCTCCGCAACCGAAATACTCATGATAGACCCTACAAAGTCTATACAAGGTGAGATGAAAAAACTGCAACCAATTTCAGACTGCTGTCATTTCTAAGCCATTTGCCAGACACCTGTTAAAATTATCCAGTGGAAGCTCATAATATTTTTCACAAGCGTACAAAAGCAATTTGGTGAGAATTTTCCAGAAAAAAATTATTCGTGATGGAATTCAAGCGTGATAGTGTGATTTCTTTATACTTGGCTGGAAAACCACAAGTGGCTATTGTTAGAGCACTCAAGCATTTAAATGTGAGAAAATCTTTTGTGTCTCGTGCTATCGCTCGTTACCGCGATACTGGTAGCGTAACCCGACGTCAATAAAGTGGACGGAAGAAAACAGCGACATTAGCAGAAATGGTTCGAAAAGTAAAAAAAAGCGACTTGATCGAAATACGAGTCGCAGTGCCCGAAAATGGCTCGTGAGCATGAGAATAATATGCCGAATATTATCGCGAAAATATTCTGAAGGTTGCCTTGGGAACGCAAACATTTTGGCCGAAGACCTTGGACATTCCGACAGGACTCAGCACCATCGCACTCAGCATGCGCTACCTAAGAATGGTTAAAAAATGAAGTTTCTGGCTTCATTTCCAATGGCCACCAAAATCTCCGGATACCAATCCGTTGGACTGTTGTGTCTGGAGTACTTTGGAAAGCAAGGTTGGCACTAAAAAATACCAAAGTGTCGATCACCTCAAACAAGGGCTTCGCCGGGAATGGGCCAATATACCGTAGAGCAACATTCGGGCAACGTGTGACGGTTTCATTGGCCGTTTGAAGGCCATAATTCGTGCCAAAGGTGACCAATTCGATCAAATCTAAACATATTCTAAAATTTGATGCTATTGACTGAAAATTGTATATGTAGGTCAAAATCTACGTATGGCCCGGTATTTTTCGACGGATTCCTTGTTTAAATTTTTTAATTTTTTTCCAAATGGTGTAGGATATAAAAAGTTCGGTCCGATGGAATTTAGCTGTCTTTTTTTGTAATCTTCTGGATTAGAACGAATTGAATTTTTTCGCACAGTGTTATCAATCGGAATGTGGAGAGTATTAGATAGACTTCGCTTCCATCCAAGTTAAATTTAATCATTATTTTTTGTACATTGCTTGATATCAACGATATGCACAAAAAAATAATTAGACACAACCACAATGTCGCTAATTTTACAAAATGTGTGCTGTGTGTAATTCAATGAAAACCACTAACATCCTCCCTAAAACGGAGAAGAAAAAAAATATAATCAATTTTCCAATTAAAGCTCTTTGAAAGGCAGCCAATGTGTATGTTGCTGTGTTTTTTTTTTTTTTTTTTTTCACATATCTAACTTTCTAATACATAATTGACAAGGAAAAATTTAGGTTAGGTTGAAAAAAAGGGCGAACAAATATCGCCATAGGTTCTGGTGGCCAGTATAGGCTGTTGTGCGCTCTAGACACAATACAATATCAACAGATATTCGAGAAATTTATAAAATGTCAAAAAACATTTGATTTTTCGGCCGGGGCGAACTTTTAATACCTCCAACATTTGGAAGAAACTTGCAAAATGTTAAGAAAATTTCGTCGAAGAAAACAGGTTACAAGAAAACCGTTTAGTGGCGGCTATACAAAGAAGAGGACCTGCATTCGCAATTTTCAGTCATATACGCTAGAACCTATTAGGAAACAATTCCGATTAAAAATGTCGCGAAAATCATCAAAATACAGAATATCGGGAGGAATCATAATATGGGGGCTATATGAAGACGTGGACCTGCATATTAAATTTTTCCGTCATAGGTTGAAGTACCCATTACGAACTTCAAATCCAAAATTTGAAACGATTCCCGTATAAAAAATTTGGCTAAAATCACCAAAATACCGATTATGGGGAGTGCGGGGGTACCGTTGTATGGAGGGTATGCGATATCGTGGACCTATATAGACAATTCTATTCCAGGGGCTAAAGAACCCAAAAGGAACTTCTTTTACTTGGAAAATCCCCTTCTTGTGAGAGTATCTTACAAAAATTTCCGATTTAAAATTCCATTTCGAAAAACCCCGCACTTAATGTCACCGGAGAAAATTAAATAATCGATTTATATACCTTGGAATAACACTCATTCATAAATATCGTTACGTTATCGTCGTGATTTTATTGGCATGTCGTCAATACCAAATAAAATGCAGTTCAAAAAAAGTATTTTGCAAATCAAGTTCGTGAAATTTATTTGCATTTCGTCATCGTTTTGCTTCAAATTCTATATTGCCATGGTATGGCTACTAAAATTTGTCAAAACAAGTGAAAAAGTGTCGATCTGCTGTGCCGAGAGATGTAAACCCTGAATGACTTCTGTTATGATTATTTAAACTCTTGAACCTCTATTGAGTGAGTTTTGAAGGAATGGGCAAATATTGTCCATTTCGTATCGGACCAAAATAAATATGATATAAATATTGCGCCAATTAGAATCATAGGGTGTATGATTGAATTCTCCCATAAAATCTTGTAATTGTTAAGTGGAGCTCAACTAAATTAGCAAAGTGGTGTAGGGTATCATAAAATCGGCCCTGCCCGAGTTTAGGACTTTCTTTACTGGTTTTTTTTTAATCTTAAACCCTATGTGGTGGAGGTACAAGAAGAAATGGTACGATCTCTTTCATCTTTAAAACGAAACTTGTGTTGATGGAAATATTGAGATGTGCCAAGTCTGAATGGAATCGAATGTTAATTTCGTGTTTTATGAGCCTCATGGAAATTCAAAATTTTGACCCTTTGTGAAGGAGATACCAGGAGGAGTGGACCGATATATCCCATCTTCGCACCAAACCTTGAACTAATAAAAATATTGTGCTGTGTGTAATTATAAGAGAACCGGGTGCCTGTTTCGGATTTTATGATCGTTTTGGTTATTCAAAACATTGACCCTTTTCAACCGTTTTTGTAACAGATCATGTGATGATGAAAATATTCAGATGTGCCAACTCTAAATGGAATCGGATATTAATTTCGCGTTCTATGAGCTTAATGGATATTCAAAATTTAGACCCTTTGTGGGGGTGGCACTTGATGGAGTGGACCGACATTACCTGGACTAGAACTTTGCAAAGTTGGAGCAAAATTGGACTATTGCTTCCCTTTCTTTGCAGAATTTTTTTTTTTTTTCAAAATTTTGACCTTTTTTGAGGGATGTACCAGAAGAAGTGGACCGATATACTCTATCTTAAAACCAGACTTAAGTTTATAAAAATATTGTGATTTGTATAATTTGAAGATAATTGGACTCTTGCATCGCATTCTGTAAGAATTATAATTATTCTAAATTTAGACCGATATTGTCCATTTTTGCAGCTGTCGTAGCGCTGACGCAAATATTAGGATTTGCAAAGTTGGAGCAAAATCCCTTCCTTTCTTTCCATGCAAAAAATATTTTGAAAATTTCGACCTTTTGAGGGAGAGGTACCAAAAGGAGTGGATCGATATATTCCATCTTAACACCAGACCTTGGATTGACAAAAATATAGGGATGTGTGAAATTTGAAGACAATCAGACCCTCTCTTCACATTTTATAAGAGTGACAATTATTCAAAATATTGACCCTTTGTGGGGGAGGTACTTGATGGAGTTGACCGATATTGTCCCTTTTCCCCACCTGATCTAGCACTGATGCAAAGTTGGAGCAAAATTGGATTATCTCTATATTTCTGTAGAGTAAAATATTTTTATTGAAAATTTCGACCTTTTGTGAGGGAGGCACCAGAAGGAGTGGACCGATATTGTATATCCTAACACCAGTCTTTGGGTTAATATAAATATTGGGATGTGTGACATTTGAAGACAATTGGACTCTTACATAACATGTTATAAGAGTTGTAATTATTCAAAATTTTGATCATTTGTGGAGGAGGTACTTGATGTAGTGGACCGATATTGTCCATTTTCACACCTGACCTAGCACTGACGCAAATATTAGGATTTGCAAAGTTGGAGCAAAATCGGATTATCCTTTCTCTTTCTGTGCAGTAAAATATTTTTTTTTGAAAATTTCGATTTTTTGTGGGGGAGGTAGAAGTGGACCGATACTGCCCATCTCCGAACTGTTCCTAAGTTTGATAATAATATTACAATGTACCAAGTTTGAAGCAAATCGGATACTCGTTTCGAGAGTTATCGTGCGCACCAGCCAGACAAACGGACGGACGGAAATCGCTAGATAGACTCCAAATGTCCTGAAACGGATTTGGTCTAAAATCGATATTTCGATGAGGCACGTTTTAAATGATATATATGCTCAGTGTCATATGGCTTAAATAATCCACAAGAAGAATCAAAGTTTTTCATTTTTTTTTTTAATTGCAGCCAAAAATCGTCGGAAGTTTGCGCCACCTTGTAGGTACCCTAAAAAGACATCATCAAGTTTGGTTTATAAAAAAAAACTTTCAAAAGAATCTTAATCCGAAAATTTCAAAAATTTTTGAAGATGAGGTAACAGTCCCCTTAATTTAGGTTATTTTGCGATGCAAGCTTCCTTAAATCGGGTTATATACTTAGTTAACCTGTATTTTCTGAAAATTTTATTTTTCTTGAACAGTAGATTATACATATTCCTAGAAAGCTTTCTAAATCCCTATAAGATTCGAAAATTTTAAAAACGGTTATTTTAAGATTTTACCAAAGAAAAATTCTAAAATACACACATTTTTTCTCAGCGACATCAAATGCCATACCAGTAGCCTACGAACAGAGAACGAGGATTAAAAGAAATTGCTTTGCAATTGAAAAGTGAACCAAGTGAAAACCGCAAAATTTCTTTTAACGACTTTCTATTTATTGGCCGGCATAATGAATGGCACTTGGTAGCAATGCAACAGGACAAGACAACGACAAAATACGCACATTCCTTGGGAAACAAAAGTAACTAATCGGACCTATTCACAGCGTAACGAACGGGCTGACTTTTGCCCAGATGCAAATGAAGGCAATTACACCTTACGCACAATTACCCGACAAATTGGAGACAGGGGCAATGGTCACTGCAAGGATATGTTGCTGTTTTTTTCTGTTTTACCAAAGGACATCAAGCAAGGAGTTAGCCAATGGTCAGTCCTCAAGCATTTGAGATGGTCCTCTGTATTATGCATAAGTTAACTGCGTAGTCATGGCAGGACAATCATGTAACATGTAACCTACAATTTGATTATCCTTCTCAAATGCGAGTAAAGTCACAGGAAGTCATATGCCCCAAATGGACAAAGGAGCCCCAATGAAGATACTACAGGAAAAGTCACATTGCATGCGGACTATGTCTTAAGGTCCGTTTCATGTTTCCTCTATCGGGTGTTGAATTGTTGTTGAACAATGGTCTCTCTTTCTCTCTCTCTCTCCCGATGTGGCCAATTTCTCACACTTAATGAGGCAACATAACCCATGTTGCCTAGTATTCAGGGATTTTGCCAATGACCTGGCAAACCTAGTGTCCTCTATGTCTAATGTTTTTTTTTTTTTTCTAGATTTCAAACTGGAGGCCAACAGTTGTAACAAATGTTTGGATACATCATTTACATTTGTAATGGAACACCATCGAGATATGCTCACCCCTCTCTCTCTCTCTTCCACAATTCACACAAAATGTCCAAATTTATTTGCATTTTCCAGAGAATAGTTCCTTTCGGTTTTAGAATCGAAGAATGGAGTGCAATAAAATCATCAGACTACAAGGAAAAATTGACTTGTTACACAAAAGCATATTTTAGCAATGAAATGCAAGCCTCTACAAATGTGTCGTAACGAACCTGGCTTTTATTGGGCACAACAAGTCCGAAAGATGAAATGTATTTTCATTTGGTAACGGAAGTTGTAGACAACAGAAAAAAGGTTCCATAGTTTTGTAATCCTCTCTCTACCTCTCTCTCCCTCTCGCTCAGCTTTCGACGTTGTGGAAAAACTAACTGTTCAAGTCCATCTGCCGACAATTGGCATTAAGTTTGAGGAATGCATTTGTCACATCTGCATTTCCGCTCAAAATGATTTACTCTCCATTTTCTCGTCGTACAACTACAGGCAGAAAATTTTGTATTGAATCTGTGAATGTGTTGGAGATTGTTTTATTGGTTGTAATGGTTCTACGGCTGGCTAAAGTGCGTAGGCTGTTGCCATTAAATCACAGCAGCAATGTTATGGGACGAAAAAGGGCCCTTATCAAGAGGCAGGAAAGGTTCGATTGATGGTATACACGACTGAAGGCCTGATAGCCGGTTACCCAAAGGCGACTGAAAAATTGGACATAATGTATTCAGAGTCAGTTTAGATGAGGACGTATAAAAACGAGTAAGGAGGAGGCCAACCAGTCCACACATACAGCAAAACAACACTTGCCCTACACAGTACTTGTAGTAAGATAAGGTGACAGTAAGGTTAACCGTATCTTATCTTTTCCTTACTATATATCCAGGAAAATACTTGGCGACTACAGCTCTCCTCAAAATATAATACTCCCCGTGTTAGATCCAAGTTCTTATAGACACGGAAATTACTTTGTAGTGCCCCTGCAATTTTTTATACCCTCAGCCATATGATTCGAGAAGGTATATATCATTTGATACGGCCAAAACGTGCCTCATCGAAATAACGGTTTTAGACTCTAGGTCTATTTGGACCAAATCCGTTTCAGGACATTTCAAGTCGATCTAGCGATATCCGTCCATCTGTCTGGCTGGTGCTCACAAAAAATCTTAAAGGGAGTATCCGATTTGGTCCAAACTTGGTACATCGTAATATTATTGTCAAACTTATGCCGAGTTCGGAGATGGGCAATATCGGTCTACACCTTCTGGTACCTTCCACACAAAAGGTCGAAATTTTCAAAAAAATATATTTTTTGCACAGAAAGAGAAAGGATAATCCAATTTTGCTTGGACTTTGCAAATCTTAATATTTGCGGCAGTGCTAGGACAGGTGTGAAAATGGACTATGTCGGTCCACTCCATCAAGTACCTCCCCCACAAATGGACAAAATTTTGAATAATTACAACTCTCATAAAATGTGACGTAAGACTCCGATTGTCTTCTAATTTCACACATCCCAATATTTATATTAGCCCAAGGCATGGTGTTAAGATGAAATATATCCTTCCACTCCTTCTTGTACCTCCACCACACAAGGTCAAAATTTTCAAAAAGCAAAAAACAATGTCTGCACGGAGAGAGAAGCAATCATCAGGGTTGGCTCCAACTTTACGAATCCCAATATGTGCATTACTATTTGGTGAGGTGCGAAAATGGATAGTATTGGTCCACTCCATCATACCTCCCCACAAAGGGTCAAAATTTTGAATAATTATAACTCTTATAAAATGTAATGTATGAGTCCGATTGTCTTTAAATGACACACATCACAATATTTTTATTAACACCAGGTCTGGTGCAAAGATGGAATATATCGTTCCACTCCTTCTGGTATCTCCCCCTCAAAGGGTTTAAATTTTGTATATCCATGAAGCTCATAAAACGCGAGATTAACATCCGATTTCATTTAGACTCTCAATACAGGGTGAGATAAAAAAACTACAACAAAGTCAAACGCCATAATATTTACATTTTTTTTAATTTTATTGAATGAAAGCAAAAAATGTCGGAAATAGCATCAAATTTTAGAATAACTTTAGATTTGTTCCAGTTGTTCACCTTTGGCACGAATTATGGCCTTCAAACGGCCAATGAAACTGTCAAAATGCCGCCCGAATGTTGCCCTACGGTATTTTGGTCCATTCCCGGCGAAGCGCTTGTTTGAGGTGATCGACACTTTGGTATTTTTTAGTGCCAACCTTGCTTTCCAAAATACTCCAGACACAATAGTCCAACAGATTGGTATCCGGAGATTTTGGTGGCCATTGTGCGCTGGAAATAAAGCGAGAAACCTCATTTTGTAACCATTCTTGGGTGGCGCGTGCTGAGTCCTGTTGGAATGCCCAAGGTCTGCGGCCAAAATGTTTGCGTGCCCAAGGCTTTAATACACCCTCCACCTTCCGTTGCGGTGTAAGTTCTTGCACTTTTTGGAATTTCAATGGCTTTACCCCGAGCTCATATTTCAATATTTCCCCAATGGAATATTGCGATATATTCAGCTCACGAACCATTTTTCGGTCACTGTGACGCGAGTTTCGATCAAGTCGCTTCATTACTTTTCGAACCATTTCTGCTGTAACAAGCGATGCGAAGGGAAGCTCTAACCATAGCCACTTGTAGTTTTCCAGCCAAATATAAAGAAATAACACTACCACGCTTGAATTCCATCACGAATATTTTTTTCTGGAAAATTCTCACCAAAATACTTTTGTACGCTTGTAAACAATATAATGAGCTGTCACTGGAATAATTTTAACAGCTGTCGGACGAATGGCTTAGAAATGACAGCAGTCTGAAGTTGGATGCAGTTTTTTCATCGGAGAGTTGTTTCCTTACATCGGAGAGCACACATAAAGCTGAGATCCTGGCAGAACATATAGAGGAAATTCATCCGGGCGAGGAACTAATTGGCAATTCCTTCTGTAACTAAGTTAACACAGCAGTGGAAAATATTGGAAATCACATGTCCTCTGTTGAATTCAACCACGAAATATTGCCGAGGTAGATTTGTATGTATGTGGCCTCAGCTCCGTAGTATTCAGATTAGCTAACATGAACAACGTGCCAACACAGGAAGTCAGGTGTCGTTGCCTTTGAGAACTTCTACCCCTACATCCTAAGACGAATAGCAAATCTTGAGCGCCATCCAATTATCTTGGTCGATAGAAGGAACCTAAGCACGATGATCAAACAATTATTCGCGAAGAAGATCGCTTCAAGGGTTACTTGGAGAACATTGATGTCAACTGGAAGACGTATGGGAAGATCATATTTTAGGCAGGAATTATACACTATGATTGAGTGGCCACCTCGGAAACACACAAAAAAAGTGAGATCCTGGCTGGATATATGTATACAGGATTATAATTAGTCCGAGGAAATAATAGACAATTCTTTTCGCAACCTGGACGATATCGGAAATCACGTGTCCTCTGCTGGGCATTCGGAAACGAATTTTAAGCAGATATATCAAAAAAAAAAGATTTATCAAATCAGCCATTCCAAAAGGCACCGAAGAAGTATTGTTGCATCGATAAGGTATCTGACATTGCTGTAGTAAAGGCTGGTGCAGTCATTACTTTTTTCCACACCACAGCCTAAAAGGTGGCACTTGTGGTACCAATTCCTAAGCCTGGAGTAGATGTAACTCCAAGGAGGACCTATATCACACTCTGGTAAGCTGTTTGAACACTTCCTACCCCGAATTAACCGGATCATCGAAGAGAGACTGTCATTGCGGATACAGAGAATAGACTTAACATCCCATGCCTTAGCAGCCTTTAAAGCATACGTCACGAATGGTTTCCAAAGGCCCAAAATGGTAATGGGTCTGCACTTAACCAAAGCCTTTGACGCTGTTTACAAACATGGCATTTTATAGAAAATACAATCGTTTGGCTTTGACAGACAAATCTGTCGAATGATAGCAAGCTTCCCCGAGGATCAAGTCTTTCGTGTCAGAATTAATGACCATCTGCCTGAGGAACGACTGGTCAAAGAGGGGATTCTCCAGGTATTAATTATGTGACCTGTCTTGTACAAATTGTTAGTGAGAGCCATTCCTAGACCACTTGTGGGAGATTTAATTCTTATATACCGTTGGACAATAAATGGGAATTTATGCCGAAATCGGACCTTTAAAAGAGGAGTTTTTGAAATATTTTTTGAAGGACTGCCATCATTAAAAATATTTCTGAAAATTCTTTTTTAAGGAGGCCCCATTACACCTTGGCCCTGTAGCATGCATATGAATTGGAAAATTGCTTACATCTATCTATCTCAGGTATATTTGGTACTAGTATTTTGAATTTAGTTATTTTATGCTTAATTATCTAAAAATTGGTTATTTCTTAACGAATTTGCATTCAATCTCACCTGGTTGCAGGCGTCCATTGACATATTGCATCCATTATCCATGCGATGGCAAAAATCATATGATTTTTGAAATCGAACGGAAATTTATGTCTGTTACATTTTTAATTGAATTACACGATGTGTGTTTGGTGCGTATGGATATGCCGTGCCGTGCGTAAGATGGACATTAAAAATGCAAAATGCCAATTTAATCTATTATGACAAATTAACAATTTATTGTGTGAAGTTGTTGATGAGGTTACATATGGTTCGGGTACGGGAGGTCAGCTATTAAAGTAGAATATTGAAAAATAGTAGTTTGAAATTTTACCTATTAACACCATGTTCCTATTATTCAGGATATTGAATAATGTCCTATGCTTTCTAAAAATTATGGCCCCACAAAATTCAAAATATTTACCAATTTTTTGTAAATATGTTTACGTTAAACAAAGAATATTAAATTGCGTCTCTGACGAGACTTAAAAAAATAATGAAAAGAAAACAAGACATAACATAAAAAACCCTACCCCTGCTGGTCATAAAATCTACTCTGTCCATTTCAACAGCTACTGAAACGGACACATTGACTTTCATGGCTTTCCAATAAGAATTTATGAACAATTAAGTGTCAAAAAATGCCTTACAACATGTTGCCACCGGGGCCATCATACGCCGACCATTCTCACATTGTCCTTGTAAACTTGGCCCAACAGTAGCCAGCCTATGTCGGCGGCGGCATTTGCTTTCCATGTAAGTTAATATGGCCATAATGTTTTTGGCCCAGCTGAAGTTAATTGCCCCGTGGAAAAATAGGGATAGTAAAACAAACTAAATAAACCATAAGACCGATGGTTAGTTCTAACCTTTCATTTTTGTGTTGTTTTCACGTCCGTGAGGTGAGTGATTACACCAAAGCTCATGGGATTATGGAAAGTGGAAAGCGTTAAATGGAAATCAATATTTTCAAGGGAGTTTACAACATATTTACATAGACTTACATTAACTCATGCCTCAGGACATATTCTATGGGGATATTGTAGGAGCTGTAGCCAGTAGAAGATTTCTAAGAAATAAAAATGAATAAAAAACGGAAAAGTTTTAGAAGAACAATGAAGGCTTCAAAGGCAAATATTTGGGATATTGTCTGAACATAGACCAGCAAACCCTCAAATCTGGATTTTTTTCAAAAGCAACAAGTAGGGAAATTATAAGGATACATTATTTATTGCTTGAGTTTATTTGGGGTAATCCTATAAAATAAAGATCATAAAGGACGCCTAATCCAAATCTAGTTTTGGAGGAACAATGAAGGCTTCAAAGGCACATTTTTGGGAATATTTTAAAAAGGACAAACCCATGTCTGAACATAGACTATCACATCCTTAAATCTGGATTTTTTTCACAAGGACCAAGTAGGGAAATCATAAAAATGCATTTAGAGTATTTTTTGCTTGAGTTTATTTTGCGAAATAATAAAAAAAGATAATAAATGTCGCCTAATCCAAATTTAGTTACACTGTCAATGTATGTACAGGGGGAGATGAATCAACTGCAACTGTTGTCATGTCTAAGCCACACTTCCGACAGCTAATAAAATTATTCCAGTGACAACTCATTATATTGAATACAAGGTTACAAAAGCATTTTGGTGAGAATGACACACATCACAATATTTGCACCAGGTCTGGTGTAAAAATGGAATATATCGTTCCACTCCTTCTGGTATCTCCCCAAAACTGCAACAAAGTCGAACGCCATAATTTTTAAATTTTGTTTTTAAATTTTATTAAATGAAAGCAAAAAATGTCGGAAATAGCAGCAAATTTTAGAATAAGTTTAGATTTGTTCGAATTGGTCACCTTCGTTACAAATTATGGCCTTCAAATGGCCAAATGAAACCATCACACGCTGCCCGAATGTTGCTCTGCGGTATTTTGGCCCATTCCCGGCGAAGCGCTTGCTTGAGGTGATCGAAACTTTCGTATTTTTTAGTGCCAACCTTGCTTTCTAAAATACCCCAGACATAATAGTCCAACGGATTGGTGGCCATTATGCGCTGGAAATTAAGCGAGGAACCTCATTTTGTAACCATTCTTGGGTGGCGTGTGATGAGTGCGTTGGTGCTGAGTCCTGTTGGAATGTCCAAGGGCTTTAATATACCCTCCAGAATACTTTCGCGATAATATTCGACATTTATTTTAATGTCACGGTCGATTAATACGAGCGGAGAGCGACCATCGGCTGTTATGGTGGCCCACACCATCGCCATGGCCAGCGCTTGAGTTCGGGTGGCCAACCGAAGGTGCACATTTTCAGCTGACCTCTGTAGCAAGTAAACACAATAATTTTGTTTGTTTACAAACTGCTGGACAACGAATGTTTCCTCATCGGAGCGGAAAAAAAAACAAATTCGGCAGTTCACCACTTTCGGCCAATCGAAGCAACTCTTTAGGTCTTTTGAGTATATTTTCTTTCTGTTGCGGTGTAAGTTCTTGCACTTTTTGGAATTTCAATGGCTTTACCCCGAGCTCATTTTTGAATATTTGCCGAATGGAATATTGCGATATGTTCAGCTCACGAGCCATTGGCCCATATTTTTAAACCCTCCACCATAGTATGGAGGGTATATTAAGTTTGTCATTCCGATTGTAACACCACGAAATATACATTGTAGAACCCACAAAGTATATATATTCTTCATCAGCATAAAATTCTATGTCGATATAGCGATGTCCGTCCGTCTGTCGGTCTGTGAAAATCACTCCAGCTTCCGAACGAAATGAAGTAGGTTGATAAAATTTTACTCAAATGTATATTATGTCTGCAGGACTTTTGGTACTGAAAATGGGCCATGTAGGTTCACGCATTCGTATAGCCTTCATATAATGGTACCTCCAGATTTTCGGTATTTTGTTGATTTCGCCGACATTATTCACCGGAATTGTATCAAATTTTGGTATTTGAAGTTCGTAATGGTTACTACAGCCTACGACAGAAAATTGTCTGTGCAGGCCCACATCTTCGTATAGCTCCCATATAACGTTACCTCACGATATTCGTTATTTTATTGATTTCGCCGACATTATTCACCGGAATTGTATCAAATTTTGGTATTTGAAGTTCGTAATGGTTACTACAGCCTAAGACGGAAAACTACCTGTGCAGGTCCACGCCTTCGTATAGCCCCCATATACCGCTACCTCCCGATATTCGGTATTTTTGATGATTTTAGCGACATTATTCACCTGAATTGTTTCAAATTTGGTATTTGAAGTTCGTAATGGTTACTATAGCCTATGACAGAAAATTGTCTGCGCAGGTCAACGTATTCGTATAACCTTTATATAATGGTACCTCCCGATGTTCGGTATTTTGATGATTTTAGCGACATTATTCACCGGAATTGTTTCAAATTTGGCATTTGAAGTTCGTAGTGGATACTACGGGTTAAGACAGAAAATTGTCTGTGCAGGTCCACATTTTGGTATAGCCCCCATATGATGGTATGATACCGATATTTGGTATTTTGATGATTTTAGCGACATTATTCACCGGATTTGTTCCAAATTTGGTGTTTGAAATTCGAAATGGATACTACAGCCTTCCAAAGAAAATTGTCTGTGCAAGTCCACGTTTTGGTATAGCGCCCATATACTGGTACCTCCCGATATTCGGTATTTTGATGATTTTAGTTACATTATTCACAGATTTTTTTTTCAAGTTTCGCATTAGAATATTGTAATAATGACTTATGACAAACGTGGGCTATGCAGGTCCACGTCGTCGTATAGACCCTAATATAACGGCTACATTCGGTATTTTTAAGATTTAAACAGAATTTTTACCGGATTTTTTTTTTTTTTTTTTTTTTTTTTTTTTTGAAAATTACCAAATTCGTTTTAAATGATGAAGGGTATTCAAAGTTCGGAACGACCGAACTTACAGCTTTTTTGCTTGTTTCAAAATTAACGAGTTGTCACCATTTTCATCCCTGTTGATCGATATCGAGCCATGTTGGAAGATTTTATAATGCCAGCCGTGGAAAACCTTCCGCAAATATAATTCCAAAAGGATAGCCACAAGGCACACTGCAAGGGCCACAATGGCGTGTAAACCATTAAAAACCAATATTCGAGACAAAATTTTGCGAAAGGTCATGGAAAATTTATTGAAAAGTCCACATTTGTGCGAAGCAGAAAATGCCAAACACTCAACATTTAATTTAGAGCTTTGAAAATTTTGCGAAGAAATATTGACAACATTTTAAAGGTCTATCCAGCTTCGCATCGTGGATTTTCTAGAATATCAAACCTATTTTCGAATGACTATTGTTTCTATTTATATATTTAAATTTCATTAAAAATTTCTCCTACTCCAACCACCCACAAACCGGAAGCTGTGTATATGGCCAATCGAAATGTAACTTTGTTTCGCCTGACCATAGTTAAGTTGTTGTGGCCAAAAGTGACAAATCACTGCCATGCTGCAACACTATAAACAGAAACCTACAGAAAATATATTTAAAAGTTCACGATCCGAAAAAAAAACGCAAACCACGGCAAGGCGACCACCAAAAAGTCACCACGAACACATGTTTCTGGCTACCAGGCTCAACAGATTTATGAACAACCATAAACCGGGGAGATGTAACGAAGCATAACCCTTTTATATGGCAGCGTACCCCGGACGACGGACACTGTTGTAACAAATTGTTTAAAGTCCTCTTTTTTGGTCTTGGCCGTTTTTGGGACTATGGTGCAGCCACAGACCTGCTGCAGTTGCCCTGTGGATGATGACCTTGCAACACTAGCTGGGCACAACAGACAGCTCTCTAGTCAGGCAGCCAGCCAGCCTGCAACTGCATAATTTACTAAGGCAATTTGTTGCTGCTGCTGCTCCTCCTCCTGCAGCAGCAGTTGTTGCAACGGATCAACACCAAAAAATTGTCATTTTACATCCAATGCAACATCCCGACAAATGTTGAAATGCTATCCGGTCATCATCATCATGCTGTTAACATAGAGAGAGAGTGGGAGAGATGATTCCATGTAATGCCTGTGGACGGAAATGCATTTTGCAATGCATTCTGGCTAAACACCACCCCCATCCTCCCTGTGGGAAAAAATAAACAAATTTGTATCTCTTCTTAGCAGGTGGGATAGCAGAGAAATGACTTTTTGTCTGCCATCATCCAGGCAGCCATCCAGCCAACCAGCTAGGCAAAAACGTCACGCCTGCACTTGACATATTTACTCTTTCTGACATATTTGTAAATTGTCTCGATTTGTGTCTGTCCAGAGGACAGCTTGAATTGGATAGGGTAGCTTGGATGTTTGGGCGGTGGGGGGAGTTCGTTGCAAAAACGAAAAATAAAAACATCATCAAAGGGAGGAAATGTGATGGGTTTCCGGTTTGACCGAATGGCATATTTAACATATCTTAAAGTAAATTATTTAAATATGTAATTTAAGGTGAACATATTTGAAATATCTAATCAAGGGAAGGTCTGATGAAAACTTCATGAAGTAATCCCAAAATTCTTTAAAAATTACAGGTGCCTTTAAAAGCACATCCCAATCTGCACTCGACATTCTACTCAACTTAAAACCCTTAAGTTGTAGTTGAAAGTGTAGATTTAGAAGCTGCTGGGTGTGCCCTACAACTCAATGAACTGTTTCAATGGCGGAGTCAGTCCATTGGACACTCTATCATTCTCAAGAATGTGTAGAGTATAGGAGGTCGGGCTATAATCAGTGATTATATATCACCCAGGCAAAGTTCCATACCATCCATATACCAAACAGGGACATCTGGATCCGGAACACACAACCTTTTAACGGTATAGCCGTCTGCATATACCGATGATTGAAAGATGGAAAGTGGCACGGGAACTGGAATCTTCTGTGAAAGCTTGAATATCCGGAGATCCTTTAAATTAAACAACGACTGCAGCGTTTTTAAGACAGAAATCTTTGCTATCAGGAAAGCTGTTGGAAAACAGAATCAATGAACTGAAGAGATCGATGACTACATATGTCCATAGTCAAGCTGCCTTGAAGGCTCTGAATTCTTTTACAGTCAAATCTATGGCTGCTCTGGAATGCAGAAATGCTTTGGAAAAGTTTAGGACGTCGGTCAAACTTTATTGGGTCCCTGGTCATTGTAAAATAACCGGACGGATCTAAGTCAGTAGATTTAGTGATCAATAGCCCAGTGAAGCCACCATTGTGTCACTTCTTCCAAGAATTACATAAACACTACCTTGGGAGATTTAATCAGAACTGACAGATTGGAAGGTGATATGATGTCTCCAAAAAAATATGGCCGGTTATCTCCGAACATAGATCAGCGTCACTTATCTCCTTGACGAAATCTGATCTAAAGTTTATGGCGGGCCTTATTACAGGTCACTGCAACATAAGGGCCATGACTTCAAATGACGATAACTCTCGAAGGGAGTATGCGATTTGGTCCAAACTAGGTACATCGCAATACTTTTGCTAAACTTAGATCGAGTTCGGAAATGGGCAATATCGGTCCACTCCTTCCTATACCTCCGTCACAAAAGGTCGAAATTTTCAAAAAATATATTTCTACGATAATCCGATTTTGCTCCAACTTTACAGATCGTAACATTTACATCAGTGCTAGGTCAGGTGCGAAAATGGACAATATCGATCCCCTCCATCAAGTACCTCCCCCACAATTATTCAAAATTTTGAATAATTACAACTCTTATAAAATGTGATATAAGAGTCCGATTGTCTTAAAATTTCACACATCCCAATATTTTTATTAACCCAAGGTCTGATGTTAAGATGGAAAGATTGAGGTCGAAATTTAAAAAATATATATATCTTCTGCACAGAAAGAGTAACGACAATCCGTTTTTGCTCCGACTTTAAAAATCCTAATATCTGCGTCAGTGCGAAAATGGACAATATCGGTCCACTTCATCAAGTTCCTCCCCCGCAGAGGGTCAAAATTTTGAATAATTACAATTCTCATAAAATGTCCCATAAATATGTAAGAGTCCGATTGTCTTCAAATTTCACACATCCCTGCTGTTAAGATGGAGCACATCGGTCCACTCTTTCTGGTACTTTCCCCACATTTCGAAATTTTCAAAAAAAAAAAATATTTTTTTCTGCACAGAAAGAGAAGCTATAATCCGATTTTGCTCCGACTTTGAAAATCCTAATATTTGCGTCAGTTGCAGGTCAGGTGCAAAAATGGATTATATCGGTCCCTCCATCAAGTGCCTCCCCAACAAATGATCAATTTTTGGAATAATTATAACTCTTATAAAATGTGATGTAAGGACACGATTGTCCTAAAATTTCACATATCCCAATATTTTTATCAACCCTTGATCTGGTGTTGAGATAGAATATATCATTCCACTCCTTCTGGTACTCCCCACAAAAGGTCAAAATTTTGAATATCCATAGTTTTTAACAGGTTTACATGTTGTTTTATAAATGCAATGAATTCATAGGAAATATTTTTGTATCAGTTATTAAAAATGATATCCCCCACATGCGGGCCATTTTCTGCTTCGAACAAATGTGCGTTTTCAACACATTTTCTATGACCTTTCACAAAACTTCCGATATTATATGATTAATTTCATGTCGAATGTAAGGATTTTCATTCCTCAATGGTCCTAGGCTTATTAGCATCAACATTCCAGTTTTAAATAACCCCAAAGGAAAAAGTCTGCAGCTTAAATGCGGGGGAAAGCGGAGGCCAATTAAAATTGCTTCTATGCGAAATTTTTTTTTCACCAAAGATATCGCGCCATTGTGACCCTCGCTGTCTGCGCTGTGGCTCCATCCTGTTGGAACCATATTTGCGGAAAGATTGCCACGACTGGCTTTTAAACATTTTCCAACATGACCCCATATTGATCACCAGTGTAAAACTGGGTGTAATTGTCGTTGATGAAGTACTCTCGGGCTTTCCGTAGCCTCTATATCCTAAAGCTTTACTTGTTATGAAAGCCATTGAATTGGAAATGGTCTTTCTCGCTCATAACTACGCTATGAAAAAATTAGGATTCCCTTGTGATTCAATTCTTGGACAATTTGAATTTTGTATGGAAGCATTCTTATGGTATGCAAAATTCGCTGTAGCGACCCTTATGAGAGGCCAAGTTGTGTCCGACGTCTCCTGGTTGATGTTTCTGCGTGCTCACAAATACTCTCCAGCACAACCTAAATAGTGGCAAGTGTGTGGAAAGTTCATAGTCAGGCGGAACCAGAAAGGTTCCATACTCGTCCTTGTTGTCGAAAATTTGCAACCGAGCCAGAGGTTTATTGTTGACCGAGAGGGTGCAACTCTTACAATTAATTGAGGACGGCATCACACTGAGTCAACACAATGGACCGTTGATTTTAAAAGTAAATATCAAGAATTTGGGCAGGTTTTTTAGTTGTGTATTGCTGCTTACAAAATACTGATAAGAATAAACTAATTAAAATAAACAAGTAAAAAAGCAACCGAAGGAACTTGAAAAATTTCGGAAGGAACTTAAAAAATGTCAAAAAATAGAAGACGTGGTGCTGGATAAATAACTTGTTGTGATAGGCTGAAGTAGTGATTCCGAACTTCAATTTTAATAAATTTGAGCCAATTCCGGTGAATGATGTCGTTAATATCATCAAAATGTCGAATAAAGGGAGGTACCGTTATATGGGGGCTATACGAAAACGAGGACCTGCATAGACAATTTTCCGTCATAGGTAGTAGTACCCGTTACGAACTTCAAATACGAAATATGACCCGATTCCGGTCAATAATGTCTCATAAATCCTGGAAATACCGAATATCTCGGGGTAGCGTTATATGGGTGTATAATACGAATATAGGTCTATACAGTAATTCGCTTTCAGGGGGTTAAGTACTCACAGAGAACTCCTTGTTTAGAATTTCTGACAATGCCATTGAAAAATGTGACCATCATCATCAAAATACCGAATATCGGGAAGCACAGTTTCATGTGGAATGTACGATATCGTGGACTTATGTAGAAAATACTCATTCAGTTAAGTACTCAGAAGGAACTTATTGTGTTAATTTCTTGACAATTCCATCGAAAAATGTGGATGAAATCATCAAAACACCGAATATTGGAGGCACCATTGTGTGGTGGCTATACGACATCGCGGATCTATAAAAAAAATTCCCTTTTAGGAGGTAAAGTAGTCATAGAGAACTCTTTGTGTAGAATTTCGAACAATTCCATTAAAAAATGTGGCTAAAATCATCAAAATACCTAATATTGGGAGGTACAGTTATATGGGAGACATACGATATCGTGGACCTAGACAAATCCTTTTCAGAGGGTAAAATAGTCACGAAGAACTCTTTGTGTAGAATTTTAGAGAATTCCATTGAAAAATGTGGTTAAAATCATCAAAATGCCGAATATCGGGGGTACCGTTACATGGGGGCTATATGATATCGTGGACCAATATAGCCCATCTTCGAACTTGAGGCGCCTGCAAACAAAAGACAGATCGGTGCAAAATTAGCACCCTATCTATATTCCTTTTAACTCTAGAGTGATTACAACAGACAGACGGACGGACGGACAGGGCTAAATCGTCTTAGAATTTTACCTGATCAAGAATATATATACTTTATTGGGTCTAAAATTATTATTTCGATGAGTTACCAACGGAAAGGTATAAAAAAAGTTATATGGAATTCACACCACTGCGGTCGTTATGGGCTACCTTATTTAAAAATTTCGCATTCTGAGACATGACCTGGGTCCCTTTATAAAATTGTCTTAAAAAGTGTATATTCTCTCTAAAGTATGCCTTGAGTTTGTCACACCTGAAATTCTTGTAAAAATATTCTTAAACACTGTTCTGAAAATTATTACTAGAAATCCCCATTTACGTTTGGAAGTTTGATAATCCTTTAAAACAATATTCTTAAAATTTATATATAAAACATTCCGCTTCATGGCTCTTTTAAAATCTACGATTGATACACTTGGTAGTTCTTTTGGAAAATATCCTTCAAAAATACAATAATATTTCAACATTCCTCATTAATGTCAAAATAGAGTGATAATGAAGCTAATCTCTTTTGAGTGAACTTTTCGCATCGAAATAGCCCCCCTGAAGCACTTAAACGGCTGCTGGTATTAAAACAGCAGTAAACCACAAACAATCCTTTTCATCACTAACAAGATAAAAAAAGAAGCGAAATCCCCTTACATTCAGCAACCCGTTGAAACCCTCAATGAACGCCATTGCAGAGATGATAACAATGACCAATTGAAAAATGAATAAAGAGGCTCTTCCACCAACAACAACAGCAACAAAGTCATCTACATAATGACAAGAGATGCTTGTCATAAATATAAACAAAGAACATTGCGATTTCCGAAAAGTTTGATGTACATGCGTTACTGATTGGGCGCCACATTTTCTTCTCAGTGCAACCAACATCAACAGCATAACATAATCGGATGAAAAGCCTTAAAAAAGGCAAACAATAACGAAAGATATCACGATAAAGGGCTAAGAACTTGTACATCCAAACGCGAGTAAAATAAAACAATGCAAATTAGAGACCATCAGATTATCATACAAAAATCATGATTATTTGCAATTTATTCCTCTCCCCGCTGAATACGAACATAATTAACTTCCGAAAATAAAAGTTCATCATTTCACATGTTTGTGTGGGGTAAGAGAGAGAGGGGCAGTTAAATAAATACCCGATCACGGCACTGAGACCGGTCACGTCCACAATTCTGTGCGGCTCATCACATCCAGCGAACTTCAATCAAAATGTGATCCAAGTTAAGAAGTCATCATGAACAAGCAGTGGCAATTTTCCCTTAATAGTTCAAGACTTCTGAACTGCACAAATGCACTTGCCAACAGCCAACGAGAAATGAAATGGAAAGGAAATGCACAAATCATCTTTACCAGAACCCAAAAAAAAAAACAAGTAGAAAAGCTATAAGTTCGGCCGGGCCGAACTTTGAATACCCTCCACCGTTTGGAACGAATTTGGCATTTTTCAAAAAAAAAATAAAAAATAAATAAATAAAATCCGTTAAAAATTCTGCTAAGATCTTAAAAATACCGAATGTGGCCGTAATTTTGGGTTCTATACGACAACGTGGACCTGCATAGGCATGTTACATGCTGTAGTATCTATTACGAACTTCAAATACCAAATTTGAAACAATTCCGGGGAATAATGTCTCTAAAATCATCAAATTACGGAATATCGGGAACTATACGAAGATGTGGTCCTGCACAGACAGTTTTCTGTCATAGACAGTAGTACCCATTACGAACTTCACATACCAAATTTGAAACATTTCCGGTGAATAACTCCGCTAAAATCATCAAAATACCGAATATCGGGAGGTACCCTTATATGGGGGCTATACGAAGGCGTGGACCTGCACACACAATTTTCTGTCATCGGCTGTAGTATCCATTACGAACTTCAAATACCAAATTTAAAACATTTCCGTTGAATAATGTCACTTAAATCATCAAAATACCGAATATGGGGAGGTACCATTACATGGAGGCTATTCCAAAACGTGGACCTACATAGTCCATTTTCAATATCAAAAGTTCTGCAGACGTAATATACATTTGAGTAAAATTGTATCAACCTACTTTATTTCGTTCGGTAGCTGGAGTAATTTCCACAGACGGACCGACATCGCTAAATCGAATCAAATTTTATGCGGATCAAGATTATATATACGTTGTTGGCGTCTAAAATGTATATTTCGAGGTTTTACAAACGGAATGACAAACTTAATATACCCTCCCTACTATGGCGGAGGGTATAAAAACAACAACAACAACGTTGTCGGAGATTATGTCAATGACAATGAACTGCTGCACTTTTGGTTCAGAAACTCCGTGACTTTTGTGTGAATGAAGAGTCAATGGTGATCCCGAAGCATACGATTGCACGTTTTGCATTGACAGGTATTTGAGGAAGTCAGAAACGTGGTAGATAATATTTCACATCGCAAAATAAATCACTTGAAAAAAGGAGAACCTTTGGAAATTCAGAGGAGCTGGTGGACTTTTAGTGAGCTTTTGAGCTCAAAGTGAGCCGATGTTGCCTTGATGAAATGACAAACCCCCACTGGTGAATCACCTACCAGGGATCTGCGGAACTCTCTTTGGAATTGCAGTCTTCCAGTGAGCTTTGGAACTCATAGTGAACTAACAGACTTTAATTGAACTGGCAAACGCTTATATCCCTTGTGGACGGACGAACACCCAGTAAGATGGAGAAGTCTCAAGGAACGTACCAGGGAACTTTGACATTTGGAAATACTACTGAACACTCACTGGCCAGAATTGAGAAAGGTCAACAACCTTCCCAATCCTTGTAATTTTGAGGTAGTAGAAATTATCTTCTGGGACATCATCACTATTTGCCTGCTGGTCAAATACCCGAAATTAGAGAAAAATTTCGCAGCAGAAACAGCGGTGGCAGGATCATCTGAAGTGTTTTGCAACACTGAAACCGATATGAAAAAAACTGCAACCAACTTCAGACTGCTGTCATTTCCAAGCCACTCGTCCGACAGCTGTTAAAATTATTCCAGTGACAGCTTATTGTATTGTTTACAAGCGTACAAAAGCATTCTGGTGAGAATTTTCCAGAAAAAAGTTATTCGTGATGGAATTCAAACGTGATAGTGTGATTTCCATATATTTGGCTGAGAAACCACAACTGGCTAAAGTTAGAGCACTCCAGCTTTTAAATGTGAATAAATCCTTTGTGTCTCGTACCAATGCTCGGTTCCGTGATAGTGGAAGCGTAGCCCGACTTCAAGGAAGTGGACGTAGACGGAAGAGAACAGCAACACTAGCAGAAATGGTTGATCGAAACCCGCATCGCAATGGCCGAAAAATGGCTCGTGAGCTGAACATATCGCAGTATTCGATTCGGAAAATATTGAAAAACTAGCTCGGGGTAAAGCCATTGAAATTTCAAAAAGTACAAGAACTTACATAGCAACAGTAAGAATATAGACTCTAAAGAGCTAAAGAGTTGCTTCGCTTGGCCGAAAGTGGTGAACTGCCGAATTTGGTTTTCTCCGCTCCGATGAGAAAACATTCGTTGTCCAGCAGTTTGTAAATAAACAAAATGATCGTCTTTACTTGCCACAGAGGTCAGCTGAAAATGTGCACCTTCGGTTGGCCACCAGAACTCAAGCGCCGGCCATGGTGATGGTGTGGGCCGCCATAACAACCGATGGTCGCTCTCCGCTCGTATTAATCGAACGTGGCATCAAAATAAATGCCGAATATTATCGCGAAAATATTCTGGAGGGTGTATTAAAGCCTTAGACATTCCAACAGGACTCAGCAACATCGCACTCAGCACGCGCCGCCCAAGAATGGTTACGAAATGAGGTTCCTCCCTTCATCTTCAGCGTACAATGGCCACCAAAACCTTCGGATACCAATCCGTTGGACTATTGTGTCTGGAGTACTTTGGAAAGCAAGGTTGGCAGTAAAAAAACCAAGGTGTCGATCACTTCCAGCAAGAGCTACGACAGGAATGAGCCAAAATACCGCAGAGCAGCATTCGGGAAGCGTGTGACGGTTTGATTGGCCATAATTCGTGCCAAAGGTGACCAATTCGAACAAATCTAAAATTATTCTAAAATATAATGCTATTTCCGACATTTTTTTTTGCTTTCATTCAATAAAATTGAAAAAAAATGTAAAAATTATGGCGTTTGACTTTATTGCAATTTTTTTATCTCACCTTGTATATACCATGGTAGAAGAATACAGGTAATCGCATCGACACAGCAGCTAGGACAATGAACTGTCAAACAATTTTGAAATTGAAAATTTTGAAAGAACAATTATTTAAATCCGTTAGGATTGTTGAAAAATGTATATCATAAGAAGCTCTGGTTGGCGTCGTTTTAGAAACATAAAAATCTACTTATTTTTGAAAAGATATTTTACAACATATCGTATGAATGATATGATATGTACTTTGCTCATGCATACACACCTGAACTGAAGTCCATGTATCACACGATGTGTGCAACGTTTACATATGGAAAATTTGAAACTACATATGTGTGCAAAAAACGTATCGTCTGATAGAGTCTTTATAATCTAAACGAACTCGAGGGGAATAATTTCGATTTACATAACAGTTTAATCGCCCCCTTCCCCACGAACGCAAGCGACACCACTGCTACACGTTATTCAATTCTATTTAAATTTGCAGCATAAAATTGATCCATTTCAGATGGAAAGAAAATTGATTTTATTGTTGTTGTTGTTAATATTCACTAGGCAGCCAGTTAAAATACCTTAAGAAATCAATTATGGACGGATAAAGAACAACAACAACAGTAATTTGTGCAAAACAAATGAAGCAGACAAGCGAAAAATAGTCTTTATGCCATAAAAAAACGAAAAGGCCGGGGAAAAATCCAGTTAAAACACATCATCCGTCCGTCTATCCAACAACAGTCAATTGCAGAACAACGTTGCAACATTGCCGTCCATCTAAACTTGATAATTTATGATTTTCTTGATCTTTGTCTGCCGCTGTTTGATTGTTGACTGCCAAGGGTTCAGATCATGAAATTTTTGGCGTTGCTACTGATGTTTTTCTGTGGTTTCACACTTTGCTTAAAAAATTGATACGCCTGCGCAAAGAACAACAAAAAAATACACACACACGACCACCTAAAACGAGCCATGCCAAGGGATCATCAAAGCGAAAAAAAGTAAGCGAAGCGAGAGGATGGCGCATAAATCTCATAATGGGTGAAAGAATTCAATCATTTCTGTAAGACATGTTCATAAAGGTCTGGTGCAGAGTTATACACCGATCACAACTAACTGGAAATTACGTTGGAAGGCAAAGCAAAACAAAAACAAGTAAAAAAGCTGTAAGTTCAGCCGGGCGAACTTTGAATACTCCTTCAAAATTTGGAACGAATTTGGCAATTTTCAACAAATAAAATAAAATCCGTTAAAAATTCTGTTAATATCTTAAAAATACCGAATGTAGCCGTTATGTTAGGGTCTATACGACGACGTGGACCTGCATAGGCCACTTTTGTCATAAGCCATTACAATATTCAAATGCGAAACTTGAATGAACAATAAACTTGAATAATGTCTTCAAAATCATCAAAATACCGAATATCGGGTGGAATAGTTATATGAGAGCTATACGAAGGCGTGAACCTGCGCGGACCATTTTCTGTCTTAGGCTATAGTATCCATCACGAACTTCAAATACCAAATTTGAAACAATTCCGGTGAATAATGTCGCTAAAATTATCAAAATACCGAATATCGGGAGGTACCGATAACCGATACCGGTACAGACAATTTTTTGTCATAGGTTGTAGTTTCCATTACGAACTTCAAATACCAAATCTAAAACATTTCTGGTGAATAATGTCGATAAAATCATCAAAATACCGAATATCGGGACATGCCGTTATATGGGGGCTATACGAAGACGTGGACCTGCACAAACAATTTTCAGTTCTAGGCTGTAGTATTCATCACGAAATACCAAATTTGAAACATTTACGGTGAATAATATAGCTTAAATCACAAAAATACCGAATATCGGGAGGCCCCCATGCTATACCAAAAAGTGGACCTACATGGCCCATTTTCAATACCAAAAGTCCAGCAGACATAATATACATTTGAGTAAAAGCTAGAGTGATTTCCACAGACGGACATACGAATAGAATTTAATACTGATCAAGAATATATATACTTTGTGGGGTCTAAAATGTATATTTCGAGGTGTTACAAACTCTAAGAATTCGGAAACACATTCGTATAAAACTACGGTCGGAAGATTGTTAGACGATTCAGAAAATATTCTCACAAATCTACGTTTTGGGAAAGACTGTCCCTTAATACGATAATCTTGATATTTATATATTATTTTTTTCAGAAAATAAAAAATACCTCAAAGAACTAATACAAAGTGTTTTCATTAAAATTTCAACTCAATTGAACATTTACTTTAAAAAACAATCATTTAAATGTATAATATGTGCCATTTGTCTTTATTTCACAGGTCATTCTGTACCATGTGCCAAAACATAACACACTTGAATCACCCTGTTACTAAATTATTTTTCTGAACGCTTCCCAATGAATAATAGCAGTTGCTCACTTGTCAATATCGACATAAATGAAATTGTCTTCGTCTGGCATAAATCTTACTAAACTACATAGATGAACAAGTGGCTTCGTAGTTCACTTAGTTCGTAATAGTGAACAGTTACTTTGAATTATTTGTCAGACAAAGAAGAGCAGGCAACGAATTATGAGAGTTTTTGACCTTCTAGAGCCCTTAAGACCGACATTTTCGGTCTTCTAGAACCCTTGCAAATTCTGTTTTTATTTTCATCAGCCATTTCGCTTCGTTCAGACATTGAGTCAAACAACAAGAAGAACAAGCATTAAGGGAAACGTTTTTGCCCAGAAAATTACTGAAAATTACAAAGATATTAATTTTAACTCTAAAATAAATAAAAACGTAGCTAGAAAATGACAACAGCTGCCAGGCCAACATTTGATCCAGCCCGTGGCGGCAGTGGTAAGGGGGAAAAAGATCTAAGTGCCCTGAGCAAACAGTACAGCAGCAGAGATTTGCCTGGACATACCAAATTGAAATACAGGTTAGCGTCTAACATAAATTGCGCATCCCATACTAAAATTTTATTTTATTTGTCTTTTCAGAGAATCTGGCCAAGGTACCTCTGATGAACTGCGCAATCGTGATTTCCGCAAGGAACTTGAAGAACGTGAAGCACGGCCAAGCAAAAATCTTCCATCGATTGTGCGAAAGGCCATCGAGGCCAACAATTCTGCCAGCAGTACACCGAGCAGCAAACGCGCAAAGCTAGATGCACCACCAGCCCCAACAAATCTCGATGCCGATGATCCGGTGGATAATGACAGTTCCGACTCGGATTCGGACTCAGATGATGAAGATGACACCGCAGTGCTGTTAGCCGAGTTGAATAAAATCAAACAAGAACGATTACAGGAGGCCGCTCGCAAAGAACAAGAAAAGAAGCAGGAGGAGGAACGTATTCGCATGGAAAATATTCTATCGGGAAATCCATTAATAAATTATGCTGCGGGTTCGGGAGCAACAGCCAGTAAGGCTGTGGCAGATTTGAAAGTTAAACGCCGTTGGGATGATGATGTAGTATTTAAGAATTGTGCCCGCACAGAACCCGAAAAGAAGACACATTTTATCAACGATTCTCTGCGTAGTGAGTTTCACAAGAAATTCATGGAGAAGTATATAAAGTAGTTTACAATTAAGGATTTTCTTCATTTTTCCGTATCTTTTTTTTAAACTTGAGAAAATTAAAATACATTAGATAATTAGACTGTGTGAAAAAATTCTAGTTTTTTTAATAATTACAGATAAAAGTTAGTAGATAATTAAAGCAGAGCTAAATATAGGAGGAAGGCGAATCTGCGACGTTTTGTAAACTTACATTATAGTTAAAAGGGGGTAATTCTTTCAAATTCTTGGGCATTTGTATATCAGGATTACTTACAGTAGAAGAAAAAAAGCTACATCCTCCGAACAAATTAAAGTCGAATCGCTTGGCAATAACTAAAAACAGGGGAATCTTTATATAAGGATTGTACTAAAACGAGGACCTATATTAGCTTTCTTGACAATAGAAACTGAAAATATCAACATTTGGGGAAAGGGGGAGTTTTCGAAGCGGTTGGACAATATTATCCAAATCGTATCTGACATAAGTCTGATATAAACATTACGTCGTGCCATTTTTGGACTATATCGTATACTTCCTATACTTTATATGAGATATGTGCAAATGTTTGAAAAACGTGGAAATATGTGTACGGAATGTGCAAAATTTAAAGAAAATCGACAATTTTTATCCAATTTTATACGAATTTATAAATTCCGATAAATATAATAGTACCGGAAAGGTTTGGCAGATAGCTATCATCTTTACAACAGATTTTGCGTTTGCAAAAATGTTGGTATGTGTGAAATTTGAAGAGAGTTGAATGCTTATTTTGCGTTTTGTTTTTGAAAATTTTAAGCCCCTCACAGGGGAAATACCAGAAGAAGTCCGCCGATATATCCCATTTCCCAGCTGATCTTGTGTTAGTAACACTAATGACTCGCATTGCTTATTTCGGATTTTATGATCGTTTTGGTTATTCAAAATTATAACCCTTTGTGTGGGAGGGACCAGAAGAAATGGTCCGATCTCTACCATCTTTATAACAGATCTTGTGTTAGTGGAAATATTGAGATGTACAAAGTCTAGAATGGAACCTTATGTTAATTTTGCGTTTTATGATCTTCATGGATATTCACAATTTTCACCCTTTGTAGGAAGGCGTGACCCAATATATGTCATTTTCACTTTAAAGGGAGGTACCAGAAGGAAGGAACCGATCCCTCCAGTTTTTATAACAGATATTGTGTTGATGGAAATATTGAGGTGTACCGAGTCTGGAATGGAATCGGATGTTAATTTCGCGTTCTATAAACTTCACGGTTATTCAAAATTTTGAACCTATGTGTGGGAGGTACCTGAAAGAGTGGACCGATATATACCATCTTTACAACAGATCTTGAGTTAGTAGAAATAATGGGATGTGTGAAATATAAAGAGAACCTGATGCTTATTTCGGATTTTATTAACGTTTTGGTTATTTAAAAATTTGACCCTTTGTGGGGAGGTGCAAGAAGGAATGGTCCGATATATCCCACCTTAATAACAGATATTGTGTTGATTGTCCAGATGGAATCGGATGTTAATTTCGTGTTTTATGAGCTTATGGATATACAAAATTTCGACCTTTTGTGGGGCAGGTAGCAGAAGGAGTAGACCAATATTATCCATCTTCCAACTCGATCAAAGTTTGAAAAAATATTATGATGTACCAAATCGGGTACTCCCTTCGAGAGTTATCGTGCGCACCAGCCAGACAGACGGACGGACGGACATCGCTAGATCGACTCCAAATGTCCTGAACGGATTTGGTCCAAAGAGACGTAGGGTCTAAAGCCGTAATACCCTCTCTAACCATATGACTGAGAGTATAAAAAATATCATAAAGAAAGAGAAAAGACAAACCGATTTTGCTTTAACTTTGCAAATCCAAATATTTGCATGAGTGTTAAGTCAGGTGCGGAAGTGGACATTTTCGATCCACTCCATCAAGTACCTCCTCCCAAAGGTTCAAAATTTTGAATAATTATAAATCTTAGAAAATGTGATATAAGTATCTGTGTATAATGTGATATAAGTATCGGATTCAAATTACACACATCCCAATATTTTTATTAACCCAAGGTCTGGTACCTCACTCAGAAAGGGGGTCAAAATTTTGAATACCCATGAAGCTCGAAAAGCGCGAAATTCTTTTTCTTCTTTGAAATTCCTTCTACTTCTACTTTATGAAGAACGAATTAAACGTACCACTCCTTCTAGTACCTCCCCCACAAAGGGCCACACTTTCGAATAACTATTAAGCACATAAAACGCGAAATGAGTACCCGATTCCTTTCAAACTCGAGACATCCCAATGCTTCTATCAACACAAGATGTGTTGTGAAGATGGACAATATCGGACTACTCCCTCTGGTTGCTCCCCCAAAACGGGTCAAAATTTTAAATAATTATAACTCTCGATATAAAATACAAATCTGATATGTTGTAATGAAAAATATTGGACCACACCTTCGGAACCTCTTCCATGAAGGGTCAACAGTCTTTTTGCATAGATTTTCCAAGCACTTTCGACCAATATCGATGATTTTCTTTTATGATTTAAAAATTAATGTTTGCATATGTATATCTGATATAATAAATGCTGTAAGACAGATATTTCAATTACATACCTCTATTTTAAATTCAATCAACCACAGTTCAGAACAAAACCAACTTGGGTAATTCCCGCTGTTTCGACCAATGATTTAGGGAAGGGAAAGGTTAGTTTATATTTTCACTGTTGCCTAGAGCTTGAGATTTATGAATTACATATTTTACGCGATTAAAACACACTTATTATTTAAAAACGAAAGCGACAATATTTTTAATAGATTGCATTTTTTTCATGGCACAGAATAGAATTGACGAATTCACGATCACAATATTTCTTTTTAACATTTTTTATTTCGTTTTAACTTTTTTGAAGATAGGACGCGATGACACTACGAAACCCGACAGCGAACAATATATTTTCACGGCACTGAAAATTATTCGCGAGGATCACAATCCGGATAGGCCATTTAGATAAGGAGAAAACACAACACAATTATATTTTGTGGCACTGAAAATAACTCGGGAAGACACGACGAACGCGAATCCAATTGGAAACCGGAAACACGACACTAAAACTTTTCGCGATGCCACGACGAACCGGAAATTTGCGTTGGATTCATAATTTTAAAATGGAATCCAATTCGTTAAGCCGAAAATACGCGCATTTTAAGCGTTAGAACTTCTTCTTTTTAGTTATTTGCACGTGCGATTGACTACAAATCACGACCCCTCTGAATGCAATTAGTTGATTAGTAACGTATTTAAACGGACATTTAAAATATTTTATCGCCTTTCTTTTTTAAAATTTTGGGTATAAATGAAAATTTTTATTCTAATAAAAATTTATGTTTACTATTTTTCAACAAAATTATTTGTGAGCTACTATGATTTTGAGAAACATATACCCGATTTTAATTACTCTAGTGGATTTTTATGAAGTTGTTTGTACAGTACATGCATTACGATACACCGATGGAGCTATCATTTCACAGTGCATTCCTAATAACATTGAATCAGCTGATTCTCATTGAGAAAAACATTCATTTGACAGTTATGACTTAGTATTTCTTAATAACAGAGAGAGAGTGCGACATTGGAGGTATATTAAGCAATTTTGTAGTAACAAAACAAATGTATTTAAAATAAATTTATAAATACAGCTCCTAGGTATTAATTATAACTAGAAAGCTACAAACTTAATTGAAAAAAAAAAACAAAGGAAGTAAACAAAAAAATTACATCTTCCTGTTTGTTTTGTGGAGCTCGTCTGTTCTCTATCGCTCTCTCTTTCTTAGTCTCTCTGGTCTTTGCAAGTTGCCACAAATAAAAAACCAGTTGATTAGAGAATTTTGTCCAACGTACGTGTATAGCTTCCCACTAGACGGGAAAAAAGTCCGGAAAATCGAAAAATATCTAGGAAATCCATTACATCAAAAGTGAAAAATAGAAAGCCAATATACAACAAAAAGTGCGTTGCAATATAATATTAAATTAAGGCCACAAAATTGTCCAATCGCAGTTGTCAAATTAAAAAAAATAACCTAAATTGTTGTTTTTTTTCTTATTTAATTACGTGGTACAACGTTGAGTGTATTTTGTGTTTTGCATCGGTGGAGACCGTCATTCTCAACCTATTTTTTATACGTGTTTTGTCATTTCTGTGCAGGCATTCATTTGTTCGTTCGTTCGGTCAGCAGTCAAAAAGGCAATTAAAGTCCATTGAAAAAGTGAACAAAGCAGTGATAATTGTGAAATCAAAGTAAACGCCTTTAAATACATATATTTTGCTTGAATTTTGTGCCAGAAGTTTTTCAAATATTCAAGTACTAATCAGTTCCCGGAAAAGTGGAGAAGTGGAAGAGAACACGAACCTCAACAAAACGAATGGATCATCCAAACAAAGGAGGAGGCGGTGGAACGCCAACACTTGATAAGCCCTCAATTTTGGAAGGTAAGTGAACTCTTAATTTGAAATTTAATTAGTCTTCACTTTTGCATTTGCAAAGTCTCCTATGTCATTTTGCAATGCGAGACAGTTGATAAAAGATGACCAATAGATTCTATATAGTTTAAAAATAAAAATAATTTTTCTTCGCAAATGGCTAATTAATATTTGATGAACTCATCAGATAGAGACGAATCGATTTCTATCCAGGAAAATTTAATGGAAGTTGTTGCTTGAGTTCCGATAAAGTCCCGATCATTGCTTCAACATTAGAACCTTGACTACTAAAAAAAGAAGTAGAAAGTATCCAGTATCCGAGCAAATACAGTGGAAATACTGTTGTTGTTGTTTAAACAGTGGTGTATGTTGTGTTATTTAATGGCTACTAATCTGTGTTATTTAATGGCTACTAATCTTTATGGGCTGTAGCCTTAGATCTCTTAGACTGCATTGGGTAGGTTTGGCAGAACAGTTGAAAAGATGCAGCGTATTGCGCGGGCCTGCATCGCACCCTGGGCAGACGTTCCACACATCTTCATCAATTCGTGTCCAATACGAATTGAGACGACTGCACCATCCTGAACGTAGTAGATCCAAAACTCCTTGGTTTGCGTAGGCAGCCGAGGATGGAATTCATACTGTACTGGTTAACTACATTAGCGACTGCCTCAGTATGAATGCTATTCAGACCTGCTTGATAGGCTTCCTGATCGATCTAGACTCTCTCGCTTGTACTGTTGGAACTCTCTCTCTCTCTCTCTCTAGACAGTGTAGGTCCTTCCTTACACGCCTGGGTGGGAGAGTTCTGTCCACCATATAATGGTTAGGATGACTCCCACGATAACACACAAGCAGGTACTGCAACGAAAGTATATGGTTATGCTGACGAGGGGAATTGATTTACAATTGTTTTGTCTACCAAAAAATTTTGTTCATGTGAGATGAAATTTGTGATTATTGATTTTGAGTTGGATATAGCTGTCATTGTGCACCAAATTCATTATATCAAACCACATAATATTCGTATGACAGAATACAAAATTTGGCTAAACAAGTAAAATAGTATCAGTCAGTTTTGCCGACAAATGTATACCCCCACCTTGAGTTATGATTATTCCAACTATTGACCCTTTATGGGGGAGGTTCCGAAGTTAGCCAATTCGTATCTGACCTAAGACTGATATAAATACTGAAACGTGACAGATTTGGACTATATCGACTACTTCCTATATTATTTACACATATGAAATATGTGCAAATTTTTGGAAAATGTGGAAGTAAGAGTAAGGTATCAGATACAGCGGAACTGAAGTATACCATTTTCATACTTCATCATAAAAATATTGGTATGTGCAAATTTTGAAGGAAATCGAAGATTTATATCCAATTTTATGCAAAAACCATGGTACAATTAAAAAGTAAGGTAGAGCTACCAGCTGAATGCAATTTTGTGTATGTATTTATTGTTTTGAAAAATAAAAACAAAATATTTTCAAAATCAATGATTGGAAGAAATTTAAATTGCGAGGCGCAGATTAATGCTATTAACCAGGTTTGCCGCGGGATTGAAAGGTTGAACACTTAGGATCATATTTTTGAGAGAACATCCAGGCATTTCATTTATCTTTCGTGCTATTTAACTAATTTTAAAAATGAACAAAAAATATCAAATAAATGAAAAAAAACTTGTTGGATATAAATTTGAATAATTCTGACAGGAAGCGGGCATAGCCTCAGGGCTGTATTTCTGTAGTTTTACGAAGCTGTTCTACCTCCTTATTGTACCATGGCCAAAACTACATATTCATATCAGATTTCTTGTTAAGAGACATTTTAGATATAGCAAGTTGTAAAGAATCGCCGATATGTTTCACAAGTTACGACAGATATAAGTATTGGAAATTGTGACCCTTTGTATGTGTGAAATTTGAATAGAGTTGGACCCTTTTAATGATTTCTTTGAGCGATTTGTTTTAAAAAAGTCTTGAACCCTATGTGGGGGAGGTAGCAGAAGAAATGGTCCGATCTCTACCATCTTCATAACATGTCTTGTATTGATGGAAATATTGAGATGTTCTTATCCTGAATGGAATCGGATGTTAATTTCGCGTTTTTGAGCTTCATGGGTACTTAACATTTTGAACCTTTTTGTGGGAGGTACCAGAAGGAGTTGACCGATATATCCCAATTTCACAGCAGATTTTAAAAAAATATGTTGTCATGTTTCTATTTTGAAGAGAACCGGAGGCTTATTTCGGATTTTATGATCGCTTTGGTGATTCGAAACTTTGACCCTTTTGTGCGGGAGGTACCAGAAGAAATGGTCCGATCTTTACCATCGTTATAACAGATCTTGTGTTGATGGAAATATTGAGATGTGTCAAGTCTGAATGGAATTGGATGTTAATTTCGTGCTTTATGAGCTTCATGGACACTCAAAATTATGATCCTTTTTGGGGGAATTACCGGAAGTTACCAATATAACCCATATTTACAGCAGATTTTGTGTTGGTAGAAATAATGGGATGTGTGAAATATGAAGTGAACCGGATGCTTACTTCGGATTTTATTACCGATTTGTTTATTCAAATTTAGACTATTTGTGGGAGAGGTACCACAAGGAATGGTCCGATCTCTACCATCGTTATAACAGATCTTGTGCTGATGGAAATATGGAGATGTCCCAAGTCTGAATGGTATCGGATGTTAATTTCGAGTTTTTTTTAGCTTCATGGACACTCAAAATTATGATTCTTTTTGGGGGAATTACCGGAAGGTACCAATATAACCCATATTTACAGCAGATCTTGTGTTGGGAGAAATAATGGGATGTGTGAAATATGAAGAGAACCGGATGCTTACTTCGGATTTTATTACCGATTTGGTTCTTCAAATTTAGACTATTTGTGGGAGAGGTACCACAAGGAATGGTCCCATCTCTACCATAGTTATTACAGATCTTGTGTTGATGGAAATATTGAGATGTCCCAAGTCTGAATGGAAATGGATGTTAATTTCGTGTTTTATAAGCTTCAAGAATATTTAAAATGTTGACCCTTTGGGGGAAGGTACCAGACCTTGGGTTTATAAAAATATTGTGATGTGTGTAATTTGAAGACAATCGGACTCTTACAACACATTTTATAGGATTTATAATTATTCAAAATTGTTTTGTGGGGGAGGTACTTGATGGAGTGGACCGATATTGTCCATTTTCCCACCTGACCTAGCACTGATGCAAATATTAGGGTACGCAAAGTTGGAGCCAAATCGGATTATCACTTTCTCTTTCTGTGCAGTAAATTATTTTCCTTGAAAATGTTGACTTTCTGTGGGAGAGGTACTAGAATTAGTGGACCGAAATTGCTCATCCCGAAATCGATCTAAGTTTGACAATAATATTACGATGTACCATGTTTGGATTAAATCGGATACGTCCTTCGAGAGTTATCGTGCGCACCATTCAGTCATTGATCCATTGAACTAATATGCAAATTGTTGAAGTTTGGTTAACAGTAACAGCAACAACAACAATACCAGAAATGTTTACAGTGATAACAATTTAAATTGTTATTTTTCATTGGACTTCAAATTTATAATGAAGCGCATATGGCTCGGTTTGACAATATCAAAATGTGAGTCATACATTTGAAAATTGAGATATCACAACACAGTATATTGCTTATATTCCGCATATTGTTGACACCATTATAAAGTCAAGTGAGGAATTTTATAACGTCTTTGTTGTTGTACATTTGGTTTTCTTTTATTCTATTTTTATTTGTATAACTTTATGATAACGAAATTTATTTCACTTTTATTTGCAACACACAAAGAAATGACTAAATGTCTGTAGATCTAAAATAGAAGAAAGATAAATATGAAAATAGTTTTTCTAAATTGAATTTGTCGAAATCTTTACTCTAAATACACTGTGCGACAAAGTCAACTATTTTCAATGAGGAAAACCCCATTAAATTTTAAATGTAGTGCTAAAATAGAAGACACGTGTTTTGGCCTTTTTTATGTTTTAACTCATAAAGTAACCTAAATAGAGGGGGGAAATTCTCCAGTCTTTCGCATTTTCGGGAATTTTCTAATTAGGATTCATTGGAATTCTTGCATTTTAGTACCTTCGACAATATTATTGATAGCAATAGGAACGTTCAGTCCCATTAACCCGTCTTCATACAGGGGCAATACAACAGGTGTATGTATGGAAGCAAATTGTTAGTCCTTTTTCCAAAATAGGGGTAAAAGTCCTTTTAAATGGAATCTAGCAAGACAACATACTCTACAAATTCATTTTTTCATAAAGTTCTACTATATATTTCGGAAAATACGAAAAGTCTAAAATTCAACACCAAAAAACCAGGAATTAATAAACATTGAAGACACATTTTTCAAAGACATAGAAGTATAAAGATGGGACAAGACAGAGTCAAGATATGGCAACCCTGTGAAAATACCTCTGTTGTTATGATATCGTAACAACATAGTTAGAAATGTTATGCGATTTAAACCGCTTAGGCAATATGCAATTAATTTGGAAAGTCTAGGGAATAGAATTTTGAAACCCAATTTTTGGATTTTTCAAACTTTTGTTTGTCATTTTTTTCTATAAATATATTTTTTTATATTAACATGGTCCTGCCATAAGCTGTTACTCAGACAGTATAGACACAAACCATTTGCTCAGAATGCATTTTGTCTAGTCTTTACCATTTTAGGTCTTTGCATTTTTGGTGTTAAAAGTTTAGGTAAAATTACCCGACAGAGCATCATTTCATTTCATCATTATTCTTTATCAAATTTCACTACAAGACAAAAAACATCATCATATTTCATATTTCCCAATATTTCTTTTTAATAATTTTTACTCGTTATGTCGTTTACTGCTAACTGAAACGAAGAAATATTCTACATTAAATCTCTGGGCAAAAAAATATGTTAACTATAAAAAATATCACTAAATTGAAACGTTTTTGGGTCAATTTTAGCACTTTTTGATTTCGCAGCTATTTTTTTATAATTTGAATGTCCAATAGCCAGTCTGGTTTGTGGAAAATACCAACTAAAATGCCGCGGATTTTAAATTATAATCCCGATAGAGTTTCAGGTTTTTAGGTATTTATATGTAAAATGGCTTTGTATGTGGTCAAGTCTATATAACTACCTAAAAATAAATATTTTGAGATATACAGGGTGAGATGGAACAAAATCAAACGCCATAATTTTTAAATTTTTTGTTAATTTTTTTGAATGGAAGCAAACAATTTCGGAAATAGTATCAAATTTTAGAATAAGCTTAGATTTGTTCCAATTGGTCACTTTTGGCACAAAAGGTTTTCAAACGGCCTTGAAACCGTCACACGCTGTCCGAATGTTGCTCTGCGGTATTTTGGCCCATTCCCGGCGAAACACTTGCTTGATGATCGACACTTTAATATTTTTTAGTGCCAACCTTGCTTACCAAAATACTCCAGACACAATAGTCCAACGGATTGGTATCCGGAGATTTTGGTGGCCATTGTGCGCTGGAAATGAAGCGAGGAACCTCATTTTGTAATTAATCTTGGGTGGCGCGTGATGAGTGCGATGGTGCAGAGTCCTGTTAGAATGTACAAGGTCTGTGGCCAAAATGTTTGCGCACCCAAGGCTTTAATACACTCTCCTGAATATTTTCACGATAATATTCGGCATTTATTCTGATGCCACGTTCGATTAATACGAACGGAGAGCGACTATCGGCTGTTATGGCGGCCCACACCATCACCATGGTCGGCGCTTGAGTTCTGGTGGCCAACCGAAGATGCACATTTTCAGCTGATCTCTTTGGCAAGTAAACACGATAATTTTGTTTGTTTACAAACTGCTGGACAACGAAAGTTTTCTCATCGAAGCGGAGAAAACCAAATTCGGAAGTTCACCACTTGGCCAAGCGAAGCAACTCTTTAGCTCCTTTGAGTCTATTTTCTTTATGTTGCGGTGTAATTTCTTGCACTTTTTGGAATGGCTTTACCCCGAGCCCGAGCTCCCCCGATTTTAAAATATTTGCCGATTGGAATATTGCGAAATGTTTGGCTTTAATATTTTAAGGCTTTAATATTTTCGCGATAATATTCGGCATTTATTCTGATACCACGTTCGATTAATACGAGCGGAGAGCGACCATCGGCTTTTATGGCGGCCCACACCATCACCATGGCTGGCGCTTGAATTCTGTTGGCTAACCGAAGGTGCACATTTTCAGCTTAAATCCTTGGTAAGTAAACACGATTATTTTGTTTGTTTACAAACTGCTGGACAACGAATGTTTTCTCATCGAAGAGGAGAAAACCAAATTCGACAGTTCATCACTTTCGGCCAAGGGAAGCAACTCTTTAGATCCTTTGAGTCTATTTTTTCCGTTCACTTTTGCACTTTTTGGAATTTCAATGCCTTTACCCCGAGCTCAGTTTTTATATTTGCCGAATGAAATATTGCGATATGTTTAGATCACGAGCCATTTTTCGTCCACTGCGACGCGGGTTTCGATCAAGTCACTTCTTTACTTTTCGAACCATTTCTGCTGATGTTGCTATTTTCTTCCGTCCATTTCCTAGACGTCAGGCTACGCTACCAGTATCACGGTAACGAGCGATGTGGTATTCCAGCGAGCCACTTGTGGTATTCCAGCCAAATATAAAGAAATCACACTATCACGCTTGAATTTCATCACGAACAACTTTATATCTGGAAAATTCTCACCAAAATGCTTTTGTCCTCTTGTAAACAATATAATGAGCTGGCACTGGAATAATTTTAACAGCTGTCGGACGAGTGGCTTAGAAATGACAGAAGTCTGAAGTTGGTTGCAATTTTTTCACATCACCCTGTAAAGGTTGGATTTTCTTGTAATTTTGCCCATATAAATATTTTTAAATGTATTGGAGGGATTATGATTATGAACTATATTTCGTACCTCACGCAAATTATAACATTTTCTAAAATTTTTTACATACCATATATAAAATGACGGAAGTAGTCGATTTTCAAATCGATTTGGATTTAAGTTTTTCAAACAAAAATTTTCCTCGTATTGTTATCAGTAATATTCACCGAGACTATACCCAAAATGCAATGATTTCAAGGAATCTCAATACGAAAATGCAAAAAGTAAAGAGTAGGAAAAGGACTTTTCCCCATTGTTTAGTTTAGTTTGCAATGTAGTCTTATAAAACTCCGATACACGTGTCTTATATTTTTTGCTCTAATTTCATAATCTACTCAGTTTTTCCTGTAATTTTCCCACACAACATTACGGCGAAGAACATTGTAGTAGACCCCCACCTCCTGGTTGGGAAAACGTCCTTATCATTTGAATGTTGACACCTGGGCCTAATTGCAAGTACAAAGCCTCATCGTTTGCTTTGTTAACATTTCATACCTATACTTTTTCAATTGTTTGGTATTTTCTCCATTCATATCAAAGCTTTCTCATGTATGTGTCTGCCTTATATAAAAGCCTTGAGAGTATTCCCCCGGCGTTTTCATAGATGTCATTGCATTTCCCATATGTATATTTACTACAACCATTCGCACTCATCCATCCATACACCATGTGTGTGATTGGGTGGTTCAACCTCCCTCTGTAGTAGGGGGTGTTGTTGTTTCGATATGGTTCGGGGTATGTCAGTTAAAGTACAGACGTTTTACGCTGTCTGCCTAATGGTTTTTCATAGTGACGTCCGTGTGACGCCACTGTAGCAACAAAATGCTCCATTTATCCAGAGCATTGGCACGCATAACTATTTCTCATCACCACTCTTTTTGCTCTCTTCTTTGGTTTGGCTTTTAAAAGCAACAGGTTATAAAAATATCCATTTGTTATTCATAATAAACTTTTGCAGGGTGGAAGGATTGTAGGGGTTTCAATGTGGGATTTTTTTTTTAAGTTGAGAAAGGAAATTAGTTCCAAAATAGTATTGGTTTACAATATTCATTCTTTCCATGAAAGTTTTAAAATAAGTAATCAGTTGAAAATGTTCCAAAATCTTGACCTACGTGGAAAGTACATTGAAAATGTTTATAAATTGACAATCTTAATTCGATACTTTATACCACCTGTGGTACAATTCCACTTGGCTGCAACTGCCAACCCTAACAAATTGTATTTAGTTCTGTTTTTTTTATCTTTTCATGTTTTCTCTTTTTATATGCCTATTAAAATCAATAACGGCCAAGTACGCAAACATAATAAAATTAATAGACAAAGGAATCGTTTTATGGAACCACCTGTACCAATAGAAGAGCTTTAACGAGTCATTGTTTATGGCCACCCAAAGAATACATCTGTCTGGAATCGCCAAAAAATCTTGTCTACATGGAAAATATTCAAAGCTAAATTTAGTATGAATTGTTTATAAATATTATTGTTGCAATCGAATTATATTATACACAATAACGTAAACAATGCAACAAAATAAGTATTGGTCGGTGTTCGATTTATTAAAAATAGTTTGCCCTCTGTTATGATTATTCAAATTTTTGTTCCAGATATAGTGAAACAAAGTATTCCATTTTATGCGAAATCATAAATTCCGCTAAATGCCATGCTCATAGCAAGTTGTAGAGAATAGCTGACTTGTCTCGCAAGATATGGCAGATATAAGTATTGAAAATTTGGCCCCTTGTGGGTGAGGTACCTCAAGGGGATGGCAGATATCTATAATTTTCAAAACAGATCTTGTGATTGCAAAAATGTTTGGATGTGTAAAATATGAAGAAAACCGGATGCTTAAATGTTAATCCTTTGGGGGGAACGAGTGGACCGATATATCGCATCGTATGTGTGAAATGTTAAGAGAACCGGATAATTGTTTTGGGTTTTTTGATCGGAGGTACAATAAGAAATGGTTCCATCTCTACCATCTTGGACCTTGGGTTAATAAAAATATCGTGATGCGTGTAATTTTTGACAAACGGAAACTTTCATCAAATTTTATAAGAGTTGTAATTTTTCAAATTTTGACCATTTTGATGGAGTTAACCGATATTGTCCACATTCGTACAAAGTTGGGGAAAAATCGGAATATCCTTTCTCTTTCTGTGCAGAAAATTATTTTCTTTGAAAATGTTGTGGGGGAGATACCAGAAGTAGTGGACCGATATTCCCCATCTCCGAACTCGCTCTAAGTTTGACAATAATATTACGATGTACCAAGTTTGAATCAAATCGAATGAGATATCGTGCGCACCAGCCAGCTATTTCAACTCCTAATTTCTTTAAAAGGATTTGTTCCATAGAGATCTATGGTCTAAAACCGTTATTTCGATGACGGATCTAATTCGGCGAAAACAAGGTAATAGTGGCAGTGCACACAATTCGCAAATCTAATGTGAATATCATGCGTCAGATTTGATCTTGCAACAGTCGAAGGCTTTAAGAGCAGAGTGACTATAGAGAATTATACAAGTTCTTTGAGAGTAGTTTGGAAAAATGACTGATCCGACCGTAAACTTTGAGAACAATGTAACGCCCATTTTTATACGCTCCACCTTAATATGCCCTCCCCATATTAATTTTGTCATTGGGTTTGTAACATCCCTTAATATTTGTCGTGGACCCCGTAAAGTTGTTGAAATCATAATAAAGCCTACAATATTTGACATAGAGCTTAAAAATTTGGCAGAACAATTGTTATTGTGTCTAGGATGGTTGGTATTGAAAATCGGTCCATTTTTTGTATAGCCCCCATATAACTGTACCTGCCGATATTTGGTATTTTGATGATTTTCGCCACATATGTTTACAGATTTGTCTAAAAATTGGTATTTCTTGTTCGTAATGGGTTCTAGCTCCGGTGCCGAAACTTTGTATGCATAGATCCACGTTTTTGTAGCCCCTCATAAAGGAACCTCCCGATATTTGGTATTTTGATAATTTTCGCCACATTTTTCCCGGATTTGTCAAAAAATTGGTATTTGTAGTTCAAAATTAGTTCTAGCTCCGGCGGCAGAACATTACAAATTTGGGTCCACGTACAACGATGCCCACCGATATTCGGTATTTTTATAATCCAAGTTATATTTACCCACGAAATTGTTTCAAATTTAGCATTTAAAAAGATTTCGTAGATGACAGTCCTTGAAGTATAATATTATATATGGAGGTTAAGGCCCCATACAGCGGCCTCAACCACTTTATGTTATCCAAACGGTCTTTCTGGTATTTATAGTTTAAGGTGAAAAACGTTTAAATTCAGATACTTATATATAAAAATGTTTCCTTACCCAAAGTTGGAGGGTTTTAAAAGTTCTACCCGACCGAACTTAAACCCATGGTACAATAAAATTTTAAAGTAAAGCTACCAGCTAATTACATTTTTTTCTAAGTGTGCCCGACTTCTGCCAATTTTGCGTATGTGTTTATTGTTATGAAAAGTAAAAGCAGAATATTTTCAAAATCAATGAAGGGAGACGTGTAAATTATTTTTTTAAATATTTTAAAAAGAAAATACAGGAATTTCATTTATTTTTCCGCTGTTTAATTGATTTTAAAAATGAGGAAAGATATGGAATAAAAGAAAACAATTTGTTGCGTCTAAATTTGACAGAAAGCGAGCATAGCCTCAAGACCGTATTTTTGTAGTTTTACGAAGCTGATCTACTGCCTTATTGTACCATGGTATATAAAATATTTTGAATTGTTACAATACGATTTATTGGGAAATTTCAAACCATATTTTGAAAAAAGAGCTAAAAAGACACCTTTGGTGACTCGTTTGAGGGTTAAAAATGTAATCAATATTTTATAGTTCAAAGAGAAAATTGAAAAATCTCGTCACAAAAAGTCGAAAAGAGAAGTTTTAAACAGAGATAGGCCCTGTTGATGTGGTCTGGTTACAATTCAAAATTACTCTCTCACAAACGTTTTGGCATAATGACGCCCGAAAATGTTTTCCAATATATCTACCATGAATATTTAAAATATAATTACTGTTGTTATCTTCCTCTCTCTTTTATCTATCCATCAACATTGTCTATTCATTGCGATAGAATCTCATTAAATTGTAATTTTATTCAGGAACAAAAAGAGGCAAACGTGTAATGCTGCTTTCCATACTTTGCGTCTGTTCAAGGACATGCTAATGGCCATTTTATGCTGAGAAATTGAAGCAAATGGCAGAGATGGAGAAAGGAAAATAAAGTACTTTTAATATTGAAAAATTTCTATAGACTCTGTTTATTTTGCTGTCAAAATTATGTAATGAAAATACAGTCCAACCAAGGGAATTGCGATTTTTTTTTATGATTTGTTAAAAATAAAGTCAAAGGAAGAGAGAAAGCGTAATATTCGGGTATGTGATGGACGATGCGATTTCATATGAGAATTTTGCCAAAGAAAAGCTATACAATATATATCCTCCTTAAATCGAATCATTTTTATACCCTGCACCTTGAATAAATCACGATACAGCCCACATTATTTGACGTAGAGCTTCAATATTTGGCAGAACAATTTGTATTGTGTCTTGGATGGTTGGTATAAAAAATGACAGTGCATATTTTGGTATAGCCGTCATAAAACGGTAACTCCCGATATTCGGCATTTTGATGATTGATGCATTTTTTCCACGAATTTGCTAAAAATTGGTATTTGTAGGTCATAATGATTCTGGCACTGGTGGCGAAATATTGTAATTATATATCCACGTTTTAGTATAGCCCCCTATAACAGTACCTCCCGATATTCGGTATTTTGATAATTTTTGCCACATTTTTTCACGGATTGTCTAAAAATTCGACACTTTGGTATTTTTTAGTGCTAACCTTGCTTTCCAAAATACCCCAGACTCAATAGTCCAACGGATTGGTATCCGGAGATTTTGGTGGCTATTGTACGCTGGAAATGAAGCGAGGAACCTCATAATTTTGTAACCATTGTTGGGTGGCGCGTGCTGAGTCCTGCTGGGTTACCGTTAGTAGTAGGTAGGTTACCGTTTTGGTATGGCCCCCATATAACAGCCTCATCCACTTTATGGTTTTTTGAAAAGTTTAACACCACTATCCGACCGGCCTTACTGTAGTTTAAAGTGGAACACGATTTAATTCAGATACTTTTATAAAAATTTTTTTCCTTACCCAAATGTTGGAGGGTAGTAAAAGTTCGCCCCGGCCGAATTTAATGTTTTTTTTTACTTGTTATCCCATTCAAAACATGACTAAAAAACTTAGCAAAATATTATTCTCTCTTCGTTCTTTGTGGCTATATTCCACTGTACCGAAATATATATGTATTTTGCTATACGGTAATTTCTAACGCACCTTTTTCCAGATGCCTTATCCACAAAATCATTCACTCAAACACACACACACATTGTCTTTGGAACGGTGTAAATGCCTGAAAAAAATAATACATTTTACGTTGCTATTAATGTCTAAGACATTTTTATTGTTATCCTGTCATAAACAAACAACATTGCCGGTTTGTCGCTCGAGAACGTTAAATTAATATTCCTCATAACAATGTTGTAGAGGAGGTAGGATTATCATATTAAGATGGTATAAAGTTATTTTTAAACAAGCATATAAATTGGGAACAGAACTTAACATACAAACCTCAAGAGTCCTTTGCGATGGATGGAATAAAATAAATTTAGCTGCAGAAAACTTCTCTGAAGGGTACGATTAATAATCTTTGAAGAACACACAGATGTTGTTAAGCTAATAGTGCATGATGTAGGAGTAGAATGGATAACTAAACTTATGTGCGGTTTGGATAATAACAAGTAGTATTCTTTACTAACATTTCACTACTACGAACCTTTGCGGTATATAGCATAGGTGGGAAAAATAATAAAAAAAATAAAAACAATCAATGTATGAAATAGTATTGATCTGTGAATAGTGAACGAAAATGTAGAATCCTAAATTCCATATATTTCTTGCATCAATACATTTTACTACAATCAAATGGTCTGTTCGAAAAACCGGAATCTTAATCGATCGTGGTTTCCAATAACAGACTAATATCAATACGAATAAAGTTTACTTGACATTGAATTCCATCAAGACAGTGGATGCAATTGACATGATGCACACAACAATATATCAAATAACTAATTTCCAATGTCATCAGCAGCATTCCACTTGAAAATTAAGGTTTCCTGTATTCGCATTGAAGTTCATAAACGAAATCATTTCATATATTTTCTTATCAACTTAAAATTATTATTTTGTTTATTTGCATTTTTTTAATTTACGATGCACAGCAGTCGTGTTCATTACTTCCAAGTAATGAGCACGAAATTTGAATATAAAACAATGCGTAATAGGTTTACTCACGACCATAAATAACTTCAATACCAATTTTATGTAATGTCAAGTGTTTGGGAAAAAATATATTTTAAATCAACCATTCCTAATTTTTTTGTCCAATTGTCCATCGTGTATTATTATTATTGTATCTGATGAAAGGTTTCTGATGAAATTTCCTAGTTTTCCTAAATATTGAAAACTCGCTCCGAATATTTTCCCAAGGAGAAGGAAACATTTAGAGATTCCAACAAATTAACGCCTTGGTTAAAATCAGGACCATAACGATGGGGAGGCCTTTATCCTCGCTATTGTCGACCAAAAGTAAAATTGATCTGTGAAGCTCTATTTTCTGATCACAAGGGGACCATATCGATGGGGAGGTGTATATCCTCGCTATTGGCGACCAAAAGTAAAATTTATCTGCAAAGTTTTTTTTTTTCGGAATCACAAGGTCCATTTTAAGACAGGTTGAAGACATTATAAGACAATTTTGCAGCGAATTAGGAATAATATAAACCAAAATCGGTAAGACTTTTTTATTGTATGTAATAAGTATGTCTATTTTGAAGCCAAAGGAAGCCATAAAAACTGATTGAAGCTCATATTTTTTATTTAGACTTTTTACGTAAGAAAAGCTCCATCCGATCTCAGTTGTCTTCACAGAATTGTTGCAATCACAAATATACAGGGTGAGATAAAAAAACTGCAAAAACGTCAAATGCCATAATTTCTAAATTTTTTTTAAATTCATTGAATGAAAGCATCAAATGTTAGAATGAGATTAGATTTGTTTGAATTGGTCACCTTTGGCACGAATTATGTACTTCAAACGGCCAATGAAACCGTCACACGCTGCCCGATTGTTGCTCTGCGGTATTTTGGTCCATTCCCGGCGCTTGCTTGAGGCGAACGACACTTTGGTATTTTTTAGTGCCAACATTGTTTTCCAGAATACTCCAGACACAATAGTCCAACGGATTGGTATCTGGAGATTTTGATGGCCATTGTGCGCTGGAAATGAAGCGAGGAACCTCATTTTGTAACCATTATTGGGTGGCGTGCGCTGAGGGCGATGGTGCTGAGTCCTGTTGGAATGTCCAAGGTCTACGGCCAAAATGTTTGCGTGCCCAAGGCCTTAGTACACCCTCCATAATATTTTCGCGATAATATTCGGAGCGGAGAGCGAACATCGGATGTTGTGGCGGTCCACACCATCACCATGGCCGGAGCTTGAGTTCTGGTGGCCAACCGAAGGTGCACATTCATATTTCATGATTTTGCTCCAGGTCAGGTGCGATCATTGCTAGGTCAGGTGCGAAAATTAACAATATCTTTCCACTCCATCAAGTACCTCCCTCACAAAGATTCAAAATTCTGAATAACTATAACTCTTATAAAATGTGACGTAAAAGTCCGATTGTCTTCAAATTACACGCATTACAATATTTTCACTAACCCAAAGTTTGGTGTGAAGATTGAAAATATCGTCCACTCCTTATGGTACCTCCCCCACAAAGGGTCAAAAGAATATCCATGGAACTCATAAAACACGAAATTAGCGTCCGATTCCATTCAAACATGGCACATCTCAATATTTCCATCAACACAAGATCTGTCACAAAGAAGGTAGATATCAGACCATTCCTTCTGGTACCTTCCCCGCAAAGGTTTAAAATTTTGAATAACCAAAACCATTATAAAATCCGAAATAAGCATCCGGTTATCTTTAAATTTCACACATCACAATATTTGTATCAATCCAAGGTCTGGTGTAAAGATGGGATATATCGGTCCACTCCTTTTTGTATCTCCCCGACAAAGAGTCAAAATTTTGAGTATCTATGAAGCTCGTAAAATGCGAAATTAATATCCGATTCCATTCAGACTTGGCACATCTGAGCATTTATATCAACACAGGATCTGTTATAAAGATGGTAGAGATCCGATCATTCCTTCTGGTACCTCTCTCACCAAGGGTCAAAGTTTTAATTAACCAAAAAGATCATCCGGTTGTCTTCAAATTACACACATCATAATATTTTTATTAACGCAAGATCTGGTGTAAAGATGGGATATATCGTCCACTCTTTCTGGTACCTCCCCAACAAAGGGTCAAAAATTTGAGTAACATGTGTATTCATAAAACGGGAAATTAATATCCGATTCCATTCAGACTTGGCACATCTGAATATTTCCATTTACACAAGATCTGACGTTTGAAAATGAAATACTTCGGTCGACTAAACCTGGTACCTCACCCACATTTTTACATTTTCCAAAAATTATCACATATCTCATATAAAGAGAAGGAAGTAACCAATAGGGTCCAAATATATCATATTTATTTAGGTCCCATACGAAATGGACAATATTATCCCATTCCTTTGGAACCTACTCCATAAAAAATAAACCTTTATAAATGGGTACATCCCAATCTATATCACTTGTATCGCATCTTTGGCATAGAATATTTTACTGGGTCAACTTGTCAGTATTGGCCCCATATAACCCGATATTAGGTATTTTTACGATTTGAGTCATATTTATTAATAGATTTGTTAAAAATTTGGCATTTGTATAATGAGTTCTACCTTCGGTGGCGGAATAGGTCCACGTTTTTCTATAGCTTTCATATTCGATATTTTGAGAAGAATTTAGCGTTTAGAGTCTGTAAAGGATACTACCTTCTGTGGCATAGTGTGACATGTTCAAACGTTTCTAAAGCGTCCATTTTATCGGGACCTTCTGATATTCGGTATTTAAATTCAGTATTTGTAGTTCGTAAAGGTAAAGATCATTGTCCGTGTTGGTCAGGTCATATAACCCCTATATAACTGTAGTTGCTGATATTCGGTACTTTAATAATTTTAACGCATCTCTAGCAGAAAATTATCTATTTGGGCTAACCTTTTGATTTAGCGCTCTTTTACGACTACCACCCACTTTATGCTCCATTCTTCAGCCGAATTGTAGTTCAAAATAGAATTCGTACGAATATTGAATCCCATTTTTTATTTTTTTCTTAGCCTCGCGGTTTAGGGAGTTCCAAGTTCGACCCGGCTGAATGTACAAGTTTTTACTGATTTAAAAATATGTCTTTCTTTTTTCAAAATAAACCAACTGAAGCGACGGGTACATGCTGGTATGACCACATCTTTGTTACATTTAAAATAACAACTGATAAAGACCACAATATTTCAGATCACACATTATGGAAGAGTACTTTGTTGTGCCATCGTGTACCACCACTAACACTAGCAACGACAACAACACTATCACGTGTTGCAAAATTTTATTAATAATTTATAATATTTAATGTATGACGTAGTGCAATTTAATAACACAAAACAAAGCGAAAACAATATATAAACATTCAATGACTCATTGCCGTCGACCAACAGCGACGGCTGTCTACCTCTATGAGACTAGGCTCTCTAGCCGATTGCGGCGGCGATTCAGTAACGTTTGGTGTTTCACAATTATTGCACACACATTTTGGCGAACGCCATAAATTCATTTGCTTTTTAGTTTGTCGACTTCTTTGTTTTGCTCTCTATAAACAAATGGAAAATGCAATTGTCTAATGAAAAGCAAAAAAAAAAAACAACACGCACTCACACAACAACAAAGCGATATTATTTTAATTATATGCCGCAGCAGAAAGTGAAGCAATTGCATGTTATAAAATCGTTAAAAAATATTGAATGAACAACAAATAATTACAAAGTTATACACCCGAACATATACATGGCTACACCCATTTAATGGACATGTTTGATAAATTAAAGAAAGTTTTACCCAGAAAATCCACGAACCAACAAAATATATTGTTACCGCCCTCCAAAAGAATCTTTGTAGCCTGGACAACAAAAGGTACTTCTTTGGAAAACACACAGACCCATGCACACACAAACATTATCAAATTACATTATTTAAATTGATCGAATTGCTGTCTGCCCGACGACGATTTTGTTTGTAGTGGCGAAATTAAATATTCGCAATCACTTCTGAATCACCCACTTTGCATCTGTATGCGAGTGTTGTTATATTGTAAACAAATTAAATATCTATATATGTATACAATTCTTGTCAAGCGAAATAATAACATTTCCACAATCAAATTCTGAATGTGGTACAACATCACCATCATCATTCAATGCCTACTTATCGTCATCTTCATCATTGAACTGAATATCAACCACCAATGAGCAAACGAACGAACGACCGACCGACCAAACGACCATGGTGATTTTACTAGGGTTTCGTTGACAAAGTGTACATTGCTGCTCACTTTGGATTTTTGTTAAGGTACTGGGGCAGGTGTGCGTATGATAAATGAAAGGAAAGTTGGCTTGCAACTATTTTGCAAAAAAAAAAAAAAAACAATTAAAAAAATATCAGTCGGTTTTGCCGACATATGTAGACCCTCAGCCAATGTTCGATTATTTAAAAATATATAATATTTAAATATATTTCGACTTGTGTTATAATTTTTCAAATTGTTGACCCTTTATGGAGTAGGTTCCGAAGGAATGGGCCAATATTGTCTATTTCGTAGCTGACCTTAATAAATATCATATAAATATTGCGACGTAGACTATATCGATTAATTACTTCATTTTATATGAGATGTGTGGCAATTTTTAGAAAATGTTGAAATGTGCGTGATATAGTCGACCGAAGTATTCCACTTTCATTCTTCATCTAATGCAGATTAAAATATTGATATGATCAAAATTACAAGAAAATGGAACATTTATATCCAATCTTATGCCAAATTATCAGTTCCATGCTCATCTCAGGTTTCTGGTTGAAAGAAATATTTAGATATAGCAAGTTGTAAAGAACCGCTGACTTTTTTCGGATAAAATGATTGAAAATTGTAACCCTTTGTGGTTGAGGTACCACAAGGAGTTCGTAGATAATATCATCTTCACAACAGATCTGGTGTTAGCAAAAATGTTTGTACGGGTGAAATTTAAAGAGAGACCTTGTGTTAGTAGAAATAATATTTCGGATTTTATAATCGTTTTGGTTATATAAATCTTTGACCCACTGTGGGGGATGCCTCAGAAGGAATAGTCCGATATCTACCATCTTTATAACACACTTTGTGTTGATGGAAATATTGAGATTTACCAAGGCTGTATGGAATCGGATGTTAATTTCGCGTTTTCGAATTTTATGTTGACCCTTTGTGGGGGAGGTACCAGAAGATACATGCCATCTTCACCTTAGATCTTGTGTTAGTAAAAATAATAGGAGGTATTAAATGTGAAGAGAATCGGATGCTTATTTCGGATTTTATGATAGTTTGGTTATTAAAAACATGATCCCAATGTGGAGGAGGTACCAGATGGAATGGTCCGATCTCTACCATCTTTATAACAGCTCTTGTTTTGAGGGAAATATTGATATGTGCCAAGTCTAAATGGAATCGGATATTAATTTCACGTTTCATGAGTTTCATGGATATTCAAAATGTTGACCCTTTGTGGTGGAGGTACCAGAAGAAGTGGACCGATACATTCCATCTTTACACCAGGCCTTGGATTAATAAAAATATTGTGATGTGTGTAATTTAAAGACAATCGTACTCCTACATCACATTTTATAAAAGTTATAATAATTTAAAATTTTGAGCCTTTGTGAGGGAGGTACTTGATGGCATGGACCGATATATTCCATTTTCTCACCTGACCTAGCACTGATGCAAATATTAGGATTAGCAAAGTTGGAGCAAAATCGGATTTTCCTTTCTCTTTCTGTGCAGTAAAATATGTTTTTTTGAAAAATTAGACCTTTTGTGGGGGAGGTAACAGAAGGAGTGGACCGATACATTCCATCTTCACACCAGACCTTGAAATATTGTGATGTGTGTAATTTGAAGACAATCGGACTCCTACATCACATTTTATAATTATTCCAAATGTTGTGGGATGTACTTGATGGAATGGACCGATATTGATAATTTTCTCACCTAACCTAGCACTGATGCAAACAGTAGGATTTTCAAAGCTGGAGCAAAATCGTATTATCCTTTCTCTTTCTGTTTAGCAAAAAAATGTTGACCTTGATGGGGTAGTTACCAGAAGGAGTGGATCGATATTGCCCATCTCCGAATTCGATTTAAGTTTGATAATAATATTACGATGTACCAAGTTTGTACTAAATCGGATACTCCTTTCGCGAGCTATGGTGCTCACCAACCAGCCAGAAAGACGGACGGACATCCCTAGATCGATTCCAAATGACCTGAAACGGATTTGATCCAAAGAGACCTAGAGTCTAAAACAGTTGTTTCGATGAGGCACGTTTTATATCCTCTATAGCTATGTGACTAAGGTTAGAAAACCCCTTAGGGCTACAGAAAAACAGGGACCTATATAGACGACATTCTGCAAAACGAGATAGAATCCATTATGGACAACAAATAAACAAATCCCTTTAAAAATGAGTTTAAAATCGTTGAAATACCGATTATTAGCTGATAGCGCAATATGGGGGCTATGCGACAATGTAGGCAATATTCTAATACTCGATTTTTAACAAGTCGTTCAAAAAAAAAACCGAAAATGATAAAAATACGAAATAAAGAGAAGGGCGTTTATTTGGGGTTATAGGAAAACGTGAACCTATATAGACAGTGTTGTGCCACAAGGGGCAGTACCTCTTAAAAACTCTAATTACTGAAAATTTACTGAAAAATTCCGATAGAAAAATGAGGCTTCAATTGTTGAAATACCGAATATCAGGAGGTACCCTTACATATGCCATATAAAAACGTGGACAGACATGACACCCACTTTCCAGCTTAGCCGGCCTAGTGACACAAACACACATAACCAAAATTTAGCCTTCTGTCTGTATTCGTTTGGCAGATAGCGAGATTACATCAGACAGACAGTCAGGCGGACAGCACTAAATCGACTTGGAATTTTATTCCGATCAAGAATATATATACATTACATGGTCTACAATGTTTATTCTAGTGTGCTACAAACGGAATAATTAAGTTAACGTAGCCTCCATAGTATTGGTGGAACTAGTTTTTGCTATGATTTGTTTTCTTTCCGTTTTCTTCTGTCTGTCTGAGCTACCATCGGAAATGCGTTATTGAACTTATATTTTATTTGTCATTTCCTCTTTCAGGTGTTCTAAACAATCTTTTCGATGGCCTGGCTGACAAGGATGAAACCGTGCGCTTTGCCATACAGTCTGCCTTGGTAAAGATAATTGAAACACATCCGGTGAGGGCAACAGAAATTCTCTGTGAGTACCGGGAAAAACATCCAAAACTAAATGAACAAACAACAAATATTATACTAAAGTGAGTAATGAATTCGATTTATTTCTTTTTATAAGAAAAATTAAATTGAATTATATTTTTTATGTTCTTTACAGGGCCATTGAAAAAGTAGTTTCCTCGGATACGACCATACCAACGGAGGCCCATAAAAAACTAGCCGCATTGGCCATAGAAGAACTAACACGTTCCACTGAACATGTTCCCAACATACAAAATCATGCCCTCAATATCCTGGTGGCCATTGGTCGGGGCGATGATTGTAAAATGGTTATGGAAGCCCTAATGGCTCACACGAAAGAGGGAACAGTTGCCCATTTTATGGTGATGCAATGTTTTGGCACCTTGGCCTCCACCAATGTACCAGCTGTAGTGCCTTTTATAAAACAGATTTTAGCAACTATTTTGACAAATTTAAATTCCATAAAACAGGATCACATTAAACAAGCTCATGCATATGGTAAGGAGAATATATGTAATTTTCGTTGAAGTTCCTAAGATGACGGTTCGCCTTTTATCTCTTCTTTTGTTTTTACAGCAATTGGTCGTTTTAGTGAAGCTCTATTGGAACAAACTTCAGCAAATGCTGCCGCTGCAACGGCAGAAAATAGTGCTGCAACCACAAATGGTGAAGATATTATCGAAACAAAACCTCAGGCAGAATCTACAACCATTGAACCCTTTCCCGATTGTTCAACAGAAATATCCATAGCTTATGATGTGCTCTTCAAACAGTGGCTACACTCGCGAGAACCCAAAGTTTGTGTGGAAATATTACAGGCATTATCTTCCATGTTTCCCCTACTGCCACCGGATACAATACAAGATCAAACACCCCGTTTGGTGCCACAGGTATTGGGCCTATATCGCCGTTCCATAGAACGCAACAGTATTACCCAATTTTTGTCGGCTGTGTTGAAAACAAATATTGCCATACAACCTTCGGTACTTGACAGTGTTGCCGACCAACTGATTTCGAATCTTTTTGATTTGGTCTGTGTCTACCCCGACTATGAGAAACCACAAACCGTTAAGGGCCATTATGAAGTCCTGAGATGTTTCCATTTATTGTCCAGTGTCTATGCCACAAAGATAATGGATACATTGCTAATGCATTTGCGTAATAACAGTGAAAGGGAACGCATCAAATCCCTGCTGATATTGACACATCTTCTGAATACCTCCACGGTGAACATTGAAAATAAGTTGCAGGCTTTTATTGAATGCCTCAAGCAAATGATTACCGGTGAGAAAAGTATTAAAATGAAAATGACTTTGCTAAAGTGCATTGTGGCCCTGGCCCAGAAGTCATTTATCAAAGAAAAGGAATTTGTTTGGTTCATAGTACGTTACAGTTGTAAATACACCAAAGTCAATCAGGAACATGGTTCCCTGGAAGACCATGCCAACTTTGTTTTGTCCTGTGAAAGTTCGCTGCATATGTTGGCCTCCACGGTGGGTACCATGGACGAGTTGCTGAAACGGGAGCTGCTAAACTATTTTGTTTTATTGGATTACACCGACATTTGTTCAAATTTGGCCAAATGTCTGGCAAGTTTATTTGCCAAATCGGCAAATATAGAATTTGAAATTGCCCATGATGAAGATGAGCCGCCCGAAAGGAGGGAGTCCAATGCTGGCGGAGAGGATGTAACAACGGCCAAAACTCCCAGTTTGGTAAGGAGCGGTAAAATTGTAGTACCCTCGGCAGAGACCATTTTTGCCAGATGTTTATCTCTGCTGGGCAATTATCATTGCATTAAGAGAGCCACAAATATCTTGACATTCTTGAAATACTATTATCCCCATCTAAATCCGGAGCTATGCAAATTGTGGGACAAGTCCATATCGGATTTACTCTTGAATATCAACAAAGAATCTTTGTATTTCAATAAACTTAACAGCTTCATTGTGGAGACCAATGCATTTCTGGCGAAACATGATGAACATTTCGCCGAACGTTTGGCCAATAAAATGGCTGAGCAAACGATAATCTATCCAATGGTCTTGCCACACAATGAATTTGTTATTCCCTCTCTGAATACCGAACGGGGCATGCTAATGAAGGCCATGGCATTGACGTTGTGCAATGTCAACGACGATGCCACTATCAGTGCCAAATTGGATTTGATCATCACCGCTGCCAGGCAGGAGAAAATGGATAAACATACCAAGCACATTGAATACGAGGATAAAATCATACCCTATTGCCAGGCCTTGGGTTATTTGGCTCGCAAACACTACGCCCTAGTTATTAAGAAACTAGCCGAATTGGCCAACATTGGCGGCCGCAAACATTCAACCGGTTTCTTTTCGAATTTACACTTTATCAAAGACACTCACAAGGAATTGGAAAATTTCAAAACCAATCTTTTGGCCATTAAGTCCCTGGGACATGTCATGGATGAAGCTGACCCGCAACAATCATTGGCCAATCTCGATGACACCATATTTAACTTTCTAATACTCCAATTGAAATTCACCAAAGACCAGTGCATAATGTCTGCCATTTTGAAGACGCTTTTGAGTATTTGCAATCAAATGATAAGCGCCAAGGAAACGCAAAAGACTCCTCTTAAATATCGTAAACAAATAATGGAGGCGGTATTTAGTATACCCATTGAACCGCCATTCGATGATTTACCTCTGCTGCCGGTTATTCTGAAATTGGGCACCGACTTTATACGCATTGGCGGAGATGATGCCACCGAATCGGTTGATGGTGGAGTTATCTTCGAAATAGCCTGTAAGAACTTCTTCAACTGTGCCCAGAATTTAAAAATGAAATTCGAATCGCAAGAAGAAGATGAACGCAACAGTTTTCTGGCCAAATATCTTAATGAGTCGTTGCCGGAATTGAATAAACTAGTCAAAGTTATAATCGAAATGGATCCCTCGCCATCGACCTTGGATTTGATAATTTCCATACTAGAAACATGGACTCGTGATAAGAACTCTGAAGTACGCATTTGTGCTAGTCACGTCTACAACAACACCCTAGAAGTCTACATAAAATCAATGAAAATTGGCTGCGAAGCACCATCGAAATTCAATCAGACTGGGCAAATGTTGGGTAAGATTGTGCCACGTTGTATCGATTCGAATGGCACAGTACGTCAAGTATCGGTGGACATACTGCAAAAGACTCTAGAGATTGCATGTATTTATGAAACTCTCACGATTGCCGACAGTGAAACGGATTGGGTGAAAGAAATTGAATTGGTCAAGGAACAGATTATCACCGATGATCCTAAACAAATTTACAATCTTGCTGGCGAGATTGCAAAGATCATTGCTGTACGAATTTCCAATTTTCAATATCTGCAATTTTGGTAAGTTCCATGGGATGGGAATTCAAATTAAAAACTTTGTTGAAATTATTGTTTTTTTTTTCACTTTCAGTAAAACCTTATTGGCTGGACTCAAGGATCCAGAACAAAGCTCCGCAATTGGTGCTTCCGTGGTGTTGAAGTTCTTTATACAACAGAAAGGGTCCGAATTATTCCATGCTATACCCGATCTGGTTAAAGAATGTCTGGGGGTGAGTATTTGAAATGAGGGCTGTATAATAATGTGATTGTAGGCGAAACATGATAAATACGAAAACATATATAATTCTTTTTTAAACCCTCAGCCACATCGTAATATTATTTTCAAACTTAGATCGAGTTCGGAGATGGGCAACATTGGACCACTACTTCTAGTACCTCCTCCAAAAATTTCAACATTTTCAAAGAAAATAATTTACTGCCAGAAAGAGAAAAGATAATCCGATTTTGCTCCAACTTTGCAAATCCTAATATTTGCATCAGTGCTAGGTCAGGTGCGAAAATGGAAATATCAGCCCACTCCATCCAGTATTTCCCCCACAAAGGATCAAAAATTTTGAATAATTATAACAATTATAAAATGTGATATAAGTGTCCGATCGTTCAAATTACACACATTACAATATTTTTATTAAACCAAGGTCTGGTGTGAAGATAGAATATATCGGTCCACTCATTCTGGTACCTCCTCCAGAAAGGGTTAAATTTTGGAATATTCATGAAGCTCATAAAACGCGAAATTAACATCCGATTCCGTTCAGAATTGGCACATCACAAGGAAAGGGTTAAATTTTGGAATATTCATGAAGCTCATAAAACTCGAAATTAACATCCGATTCCGTTCAGACTTGGCACATCACAATATTTCTATCAACACAAGGTCTATTATAAAGATGGTAGAGATCGGACCTTTCCTTCCATTACCGCCCCCACAAAGGGTCCATATTTTGAATAACCAAAACGAACATAAAATCCGAAATAAGCATCCGGTTCTCTTCATATTACACACGTCCCATTATTTCCACTAACTCAAGGTCTGGTGTGAAGATAGGATTCATCGGTCCACTCCTTCTGGTACCTCCCTCACACAACAAAGTATAGAAAATAGTCGATGTAGTCCAAATCTGTAACTTTGTAATATTTACACCAGTCTTAGATCAGACACGAATTGGTCAATATTGGCCAACTACTTCGGAATCTGCCCCATAAAGGGTAACCGTTTGAATAATCATACCTCAAGGCTGGGGTTATACAAAACCGACTGATACTAATTTACTTGTTTTTTGTCCTTTCAGGCCATACACTCCTGTGATGTAAATCGTGCCAAGTCCGGAGTACTTAAAGCATTGGTGGCCCTCACCAAGCATCATCCAAAGTTGGTGTCATGTGAAATACTGACACAGCAGCTACCTTATGAAGAGTTCGTATCCAAAAATAGTCTGCGAAAAAAATCTGAACTAACGAGATTTCCCCTTTTCAGAAACATTGTCGAATATTGGCATTTGGTATGTACCGATGCTGAGCTGGCTGGGGTATTAATCGATCACTTTCTACAAATACTTTCATCCGCCTGTATATATGAACAAAACGAAGCATGTGTGGATAGGCAAAAAATTGCAAGTGTTCAGCCTTTTGCCATTTTCTGTGCTCTACACGAAATGATGCCTTGCAAGGATATTAAAACGGTAAGCAAAAAAAAAAAAAACAATACAGATTAAAGTACTAAATATATTTTATGGTATTTATTTTACAGCAACTTAAAGTGAAATTTCCCGAATTGTTTACCATGCTACTCACATCGCTGGCCTCATATACAAATCTGGCTGCACCCATGCAAACTGGACCGCCGCGTAGTGTCTCTCCAACGCCCACCTCGAGTTCCTCTTCCATTATCACTCTCTCAACGGGGTCGAAAAATAAATTCGGTTTTGTACCCAATAAAGAATCGATCAAATTGAATCCCTGCCAAATTGTCTTGGAAACATTCCAAAAATTTCTCGACAGTTTGGAAATGGAACAAATTGCAACCGTACTTACTGTACACACCCATTTAGCTTCTAGTACTGATCTCAAAAATTTCATAGAACTGCTTACCCCCATGGCCATTGGTGTGTCAAATCAAATTGACATCGATTCCAGTGAAATGAAAAATATTGTGACAACCCTAAGTAAATATGTAGCCTCTCCGTACGATGCCCAGCGGGTGGCAGCAGTGGGATTATTCTCACGCATGGTACCCCTCAAGCCGTGTGGAGAAATATCCGCAAATATAATGAATCATTTGACAAATGCTCTAAGTGATCCCAATGCAATTGTGCGAGGTTTAAGTATTCAGGGCATGGGCTATGTGGGCCTACTTAATGATGATGATATTGAAAAATATGATGAGACTGCAATAACGGCTCTTTTGAAAGGAGTTGATGATACTGTGAGGTAAATGGTGGAATCGAAAGATTTTAACTATATTTCAAAGCAATAACTAATTATATGATTTCACATTTCCTTGCAGCGATTGCCTGATAAATATTCCCCTAGAGAGTATGCGTGGTTTATCACGAATATTACAAAATCTTCCCAGTGATCGTGTTGAAACTTTCCATGTTTCGTTGGCCATACGTATTAGACCCTTCTTTGGTAGTTATTCTCTGGAAATACGTGAGGCCGCGATCATATTATTTGGTGACTTATGTGAATCTAAGATTGCTGTAAAAGATGGTACCGCATCGCCATCGGAATCATCAAATGAAGCCCTGAGAGAACAATTAATAGCAAATCTATTTCCTTTACTTTTACACTTAAGCGAAGGGGAAGCTTCTATTATTAGGGTAAAATTGGGAGTACATTTAATAAAGAATATAAATTTAATGAAACGTTATTTTCAGGCCTGCAAGGGTACCCTACGCAAAGTTTGCCGCCTACTGAACTCGTTGAAGATTAATGATATGGCTCAGCGACATTTATTGGATCATGGCCAATTGAATTATAATAATTTTATTATAGATTTTGTAAAAGTTATTGTAAGTTTGTTTTTGGTTTTTTAGTTAACATGTTTTTTCTCAATTTTAACTGTTGCCGTTTATATATTTTTCTAGTCTATGGAAATGACCGATCACATCCAAGACTTTATAGACTCATGTTTACCCAAATTACGCAGCCAATGGCCAGAAGTAAGAGGCAGTGCAGCAATTGTTATTGGTAAGTCTATATGAACAAGTTAAAGAGCATCAGTGGGTTTTGCCCTCAGATGTATTCCCCAGCCTTGAATTATAATTTTTTAAACTGCTGACCCTTCCGAAGCAGTTGGCCAATATTGACCAATTCGTATCTGTCTTAAGACTAATATAAATATTAAAACGTAACACATTTGGACTACATCGACTTCCTCCTATACAAATTTTTCCTATCTGCAAATTTTTGAAAAATGTGGAAATATGTGTGAGGTAACAGATATAGCGGACCGAAGTATTCCATTTTCATACTTCATCTAATACAGATAAAAATATTGGTATGTGCAAAATTTGAAGGAAATCGAACATTTATATCTAATTTTTGCGAAATCATAAATTTCGATAAATTACCTATTCATATCAGATTTCTGATTAACAAAAATATTTAGATATTGAAAATTATGACATATATTAGTATTGGAAATTGTGAACCTTTGTGGGTGAGGTACCAGAAGGGATTCACAGTTATATATCACAAAGGTAACAGGAGTGGACCGATATATCACATCTTCACACCACACCTTGTGTTAATAAAAATATTGTGATTTGTGTAATTTGAAAAGAAACGGTTGCTTATTTCGGATTTTACGATCGTTTTAGTTATTCAAAACTTTGATCCTTTGTGGAGGAGGAGCCGAAAGAAATGGTCCGAGCTCTACCATGTTTAAAAGAGATCTTTTATTGATGGAAATATTGAGATGTGCCAAGTCCGAATGGTATCGGATGTTAATGTCTTGTTTTTTTTGGCCCTTTGTGGAGGAGGTACCAGAAGGCCCTTTGTGGAGGAGGTACCGATTTTCAGAGCTGATCTTGTGTTGATAGGAATATTGAGATGTGCCAAGTCTGAATGGTATCAGATGTTAATTTCGCGTTTTATGAGCTTCATGGGTACTCAAAATCTTGATCCTTTGCTGGGAGGTACCAGAAGAAGTGGACCGATGTATCCCATCTTCACACCACACCTTGGGTTAATAATAATATTGTGATATCTGTAATTTGAAGAAAATCGGACTCTTACATCACATTTTATAAGAGTTGTAATTATTCAAAATTTTTAACCTTTGTGGTTGGTACTTGATGGAGTGGACCAATATGTCCATTTTCTCACCTGACCTAGCACTGATGCAGATATTAGGATATGCAAATTTGGATCAATTATAATAAGCATTATTTCCGTTGAAAGTGTTGACATTTTGTAAGGGAGGTACCAGAAGGAGTGGACGGATATTGCCCATCTCCGAACTCGATCTAAGTTTGACAATAACATTACGAAGTACCAAATTTTGGATCAAATCGGTTACTCCCTTCGAGAGTTATCGTGCGCATCAGCCAAACAGACAGACGGACGGACATCGCTAGGTCGACTCCAAATGTAGTGATACGGATTTGATCCAAGGAGTCCTAGGGTCTAAAGCCGTTATTTCGATGAGGCACATTTTGGCCGTATCAAATGATATATGACTGAGGGTATAAAAAGACGGCATTATGCCCAAGGGAAAATGAATGTTTTAAAGTTCTTATATTATTCTAGAAAAATTCTTTTTAACGATTTTTACTCACTTTTCTAGGCATTTTGCATAACTTCCTTGCGGAACGTAATACCCAAACTGAGGCCGTTGGCAATAAGCTTGCTGCTCTACTTAAAGATGAAAACCATTTTGTACGCGTAAAAGCAGCCACAGCATTAGGTTACTTCTTTGGAGATATATAAGCGAAAAAAATGTATTTTCCACCTATCATTACACTATCTGTCCGAAACGATTCGATGAATGACTAAAAAATTGTATGCCAAAAAAAAGAAGAAAAAACTAAATTACATTTATGTTAAATGGTTATTTGTGTGTGATTTCCAAACTCTATATCTAGTACTTGATGTGATTTATCCAAACATTTTTCCGCACTAGTCTGTAAGTAAATGAAAGCATCACTTATACTATTACTTCGGGACACATATTCAAAACAAAAACTCAATTGATATTGTGATTGTTGAAAATTAGGAAACAAATATTCACCACTTCCTGTGACCATTATGTGCCCTTTCCTTATTAACAGTTGTGTATCATGTTTTCTCTCCTCATCGAGTTTTTTTTTTAAATAGGAAAATATAAAGTATTTAAAATGTTATTGCAAAACTGAAAGTAATGAGAACTTTTTGAAAAAAGATTTTCTCACCAAATTTTGATTCATTGTTAAATTTAAAAATATATTTGTATATTTATAATTCTTATTTTTGTTAATTAAGAAAAACATTATTTAATCAATCATGTCAACCATATTTACTAGTTACACCCACTATAGTAATTTGATAAACAAAAACAAAACAAAAAAATGTCAATAAAAAAAAAACGCATATTATATTTATGTACCTTAATAAATAAAACAAATATATGATTTTTATTTTAATTTGGCTTACATATTACCAAATGGAAAATATTGTATACGACCACTGGACCAGCCTATGGTTAAAACTGTATCGTTATTTTTACGATGTTTACTTTGAAAGCACACATATGAAGGATATTCATTGCCATTGCCGGACAGGAAACAAGCAGGAGAAATGGATAGATTAAATTTCTGTACACATGTGGAGAAAATGGCAATACAGGGGGTATCTTTAAAAGTTATGGCCAAATAGAGACCATTTGGATCCCAAGCCACACACTGGGGCTGACCACCAAGTTCACGATCGTCCACCGTGATTTTGCTTAAATCAGCAACAGGCAACGCCTGTTTAGGTGATGAACCATCTGAAATGAAAATAAATTTGTAGCAATCAAATAATGATTTATCTAAAATATTAAATATGTTCAAGGTTTGTATTTAAGTTAAAAAAATAAAATTGGTCCTTTTTTTCGAAATTAAATGTAGGCAGCATTATACAAATTACAACGTAATTCTTGTCATAATTCACCTGTAGCTTGCCTCTCTGATATAACACGTTTAGTTGCTTTTGGCAGTATTCCTTCAGAAGTAAGGGAAGATTCTAATATTGAAAAATTTAACAATTTTAAAATCCTCCTGCTGCCGTCAATTTGGAAAAAGGACACGTAAAAAAGCTGTAAAAGCTGGCCGAACTTTGAATACCCTCCACCATTTGGAACGAATTTAAAAATTTTCAAAAAAAAATTCATAAAATCCGTTAAGAATTTTGTTAAAATCTTAAAAATACTGTACATAGCCGTTATATTGGGGGTCTATACGAAGACATGGACCTACATAGGCAACCTTTGTCATAAGCCACTACAATATTCAAATACGAAACTTGAAAAAAATCGTTGAATAACATTTGTAAAATCATCAAAATACCGAAAATAGAGAGGTACCATAATATAGGGGGGGCATACCAAAACGTGGACCTGCATTAACAATTTTCTGTCACAGCCTGTAATATTCATTACGAACTTCAAATACTTTAGTTTAAAACAATTCCGGTGAATAATATCGCATCAAGATACCGAATATCGGGAAGTGCCGTTATATGTGGGCTATACGAAAGCGTGGACCTACACCATCCATTTTCTGTCATAGGCTGTAGTATGCATTACGAACTTAAAATACCAAATTTGAAACAATTCTGGAGAGTAATGTCGCTCAAATTATCAAAATACCGAATATCGGGAGGTACCGTTATATGAGGCCTATACGAGGGTGTAGACCTGCACAGACAATTTTGTCATAGGCTGCAGTATTCATAACGAACTTCAAATACTAAATTTTAAACCGTTCCGGACGGACATCCCCAAATCGACATAGAATTTTAGACTGATCAAGAATATATATATTTTGTGGGGTCGAAAATGTATATTTCGAGGTGTTACAAACGGAACATACCCTCATACTATGGTGGAGGGTATAAAAATGCATCACATGATTTCATCTCCATTAAAATATTCATAATTTGTTTTTCATTTAACTATGGTTTCTTGAAAATTAGGTTCAATAATTATTGAATTCTGGGCAGTTGAATTTTGCACTGCGAAAATGACTATGATTGTAGAAATGTCTGATTTACGGAAGAATCTACGTTCTATAAGAAGTTGGCAAACATTACCAGATTGCATTAAAATAATACATTTTTTACTTACTTTGGAAAATCTGCTCTTCGAAAAATTGCAAACGATACAGTATGGATTCCTCCGATGTTACAAATAATAAAAATCCACCACATGGTGACCAACATGCCGATTGTACAGTGCCTTGAGTAATGGTCCAACGTTCTGGCTGCCATTTATTTTCACATGACCAGACGCGAAACACATTGGTGACTGTAGAGGAGAATAAACATGAGCTATTTGGAGACCATTTGAGTAGAGAACAAGGGGGGCCAACGCGTTTTAGAGCTGTATTTTGCATTTTATCCACGTTCCAGATAATAACATCTGTATCACTAATGGAAGCCGAAGCCAAGAGTGTGCCATCCGAATTCCATTGGACCGATGTTATGGGGCAATGATTTGGACTAAGAAAGGAAAGAATTTGTTGAATTTAATGTATACTGCCATATAAATATATTTAACTTACTGTTTTAAAAATATGGCCTGCGATGTGGAGCGTGTGATGTGCATGTTATTATCCATGGTCCACAGGCAAATGCCTTTTTGACAACCGACAGCCAACTCAGCGGCAGTGTAAGGACGCCATGCCATGCTTGTAATCCATTTTTGGGAAGAGCTCTATATTAGAATTAGCAAGGTTAGAAAGTACATACACTCATACAATGACTTGTTTGAAATCATGTTTAAATACAACACTCCACCTACCTTCAGAACTGGGACAATGGCCGGTTCATCTGTGTATATACGCACAATATCATCCATACCGGCTACTGCAATCTTAAAGCAATTCGGATGCCAAACAATGCACCGTATATATGAACGTATCCAGTCTCTAGATAATGAACAGAATGCTTCGCTCATTTTGCTTTGACATTAATGGGAAAATCGTCTTACCTAGTCTCTGAATGTTTGGCAATTGAAGCAATACCCTGCTCTTTCATGTGAGGGAATACTTTGGATTTAACACGTTTAAAGAACTCCAGAGTGCGGAAAGTGAACTCTGCAACGGATGATATCATGGTGTTACCACCGGACACCTGTGTGTCACGGGCTTCATTTAAAGCTTCCGCAAAGCCGCTCTCGAAAAATGTGCGTGTAATTCTTTTCAAAATTCCCTCATTGACCGGCACCAATACATTGCGCCATGAATCTGAACATTTCGCCGATGCAAGGGACGAGCCAGCAATTGAGGTGCTATTAAATGCATCACAATTTATATTAATTTCCGGATAATAGTCCAACTGAAAAGAAAGTATTTTTAGGAAGGCACCAATATAAAAGCGGTCCAATATCTTACCCGAAACGTGGAACTTTGTATTTCGCGCTGCGGTAACACACAAAGTCTTCCTCTTGGAGAAGACGAACCGGGTGAATGAATGGTGGACATATCTTGCAAGGAAACCATTTTTATAAAGCAATTGGGCTTCAGTTAGCCAAAGCAAACTATCACGAAACAAAAATGCCGGTTATAATCAAAAAATGAATTTGACAAACCTGTGCCAGGGTTGAACAGCAAAGTAAGTAATGCTAAGTTCATACGGCACTATTCGTGACACATAGTAGTTGTGTTCCAGTACTTTTTTTGTAGTAAAACTAGCAGAAGAGAGAACAGTTCGAAATGTCATTCTCAATTAGGTGTGCTCAAAAAATAAGGGAACGGAAAATTAGCAGAAATGCGATAAAATGTCAAAATTCCAAGAGTAAACAGTCCAAATCGGACTGGTGAAACCTTACTGAAACGGACGCCAAAATTTAAAAAAATAATATTGAAGACGATACGTTAAAACCATGGTAGAAGAATATAGGTAGACGCGTCGATACAGCTGCTGGGACAATGAACTGTCAAACCAATTTTGGAATTAAAAATGTTAAATGAAAAATTATTAAAATTTGTAAAAATTGTTGAAAAACGCGAATTATAATAGCCTCCGAATGACGTAGTATAAGAAAACATATAAAAATCTACTTATTTTTGAAAAAACATTTAAATTTTTTTGACATATCAATGCTCCCAAGCGTTGATGCATCTACCTGTATTCTTCTGCCATGGTTAAAACTAATAATCTATAATAATAATTAATAATCTGATTCATCATTCAGCCAGTCCTCTTCACTACTGGAATCATCCAAAAGTGCTCCATATTTTCTCTTTTTGTTTTTTTGCCCTACAAATATTAGTTTTTCCTTTAGTTTTTAAGTTGACCATTTCTTTATTTTTGTTATGACGCGGGAACATTGAAATGTATCGATACATTTTTCAATCTTGTTAGCCCTGCCAATTAAATGTCAAGTTCACAATTGGCACATTTCTGCTCGGCCAAATTCATGTAGCAAAAACAAGCAGAAATGTGCACCACTCAGCGCCATTTTTTTCTGGAGAGAGCTGCAAGTTTTGCTAGTTTTTGCAGTACGGGAACGCGTTGTAGCAGAATTAGTACTAATTAGTACTAATTTGTAGGTTCTGGAACACAACTAGTAACATTTCTTTCTTTTGTTGATTTTAATAGGAATTTGTACGAAAGTACATGAAATTAGCACTAATAATAATAGAATTTTTAATAATTTTTCCTCCAAAGATTCATTTTACCTTTTATTTTAAAATTTTCGTTCAAATTCCTATTCAACTAATGTGTCCAATACCAATCTTTTTGTTAAGGTGCGTTGAGTTGGTTGTTATTGTTGTTGAGTTGTGCTTCTAAAGCGCGCGCACTTCTGTCCTGTTGTGTTGTTGCAAAACAGAGCGAATGCGCGTGGGAAACCAAAATGAAAGTCGTCCCCAACGAAACGAATATGAAAGCCAAAACGGTACACTTGATAAAAAATAAACAAAAAGCAAAATCCCGGAGTACTCTGTTGTTTACGAATTAGACATGAGAAAAATCCACACATTCACTAAAGGAGCTCGGAACTAGCTACAACTTAAATTTTGCCCATGGCAATTTCATGTTACGTATTGTCGAGCCAAACATGAAGTGTTTTGTACAGTACACCCTTACGAAGCGCTGATCTGTTTTTTTCCGTAGTACATTAAGTTAGGTGTTTTCGATAACCCAATATTAACTTTGTAAGAAACACAGAAACATGGAGACAAACCTGATGTATTTTGTACAGTATATTATTACAACACGCTGATTAACGATCTGTTCCGCAACTGCAAGAATGTGAAAGATTTTACTACGACTCTTTATGGTATCGAAAAAATGACAAAAATAGTAAATTTTTGCATGTTCTAGAAAAGAGCATAAGTGAACTAAAATTCCAAATTCCAATCCAGTAACACAAGCTGATTGAAAAATAGCTGTTTTGTGGAGTATGAATAAAATATTTACATATTTCAGATAATAATTTAATTGCTTTTCAGATAATAAACCAAATCTTCTTACTAAATCAGCTGAATTATGTTATCAAAAAACTATCACATATATTTCAAGTATTTCCGCTACGACCGGCTGATTTCATCCGCAATGTCAAAATGTGAAATAAACAAAAGCAGTCACGGCAGTTATTTATGTTTATCTTCAGAGTGACAGATTCCTTAAGAAATAAGGATTCAAGTGCGGATCTGTCATTCCTTTATGATGTGTTACAAAATATGCAATGCTAAGACTTTAAGCAGCTTGTATGCACACCTTGAAGTGTCCCATACACGATCAAAATGCCTGAAATGCAATTGTGCAATTATTGAAAATTCGTATGTTTTCGAGTTGTTGGAAGTTTACCGGTCGTTGGCAGCACTTTGGAACGTTAAATGTGAAAATAATTAAAGCGAATTAAGATGACGTATTGACGCCGAAATACCGAAAATTAATAAGAGTCTCAACCAGGCTTAATAATTCCTCGTTCCATTCCACTCAATTTTGAAAAAAGAAATTAAAATCGTTTGCCTATGATACACTTTTCGTTCACCTAAAAATTTTCATGAGTGAAGTCATTTCTTTTTTACCACTCTTTCATCCAAATTATTTTATTGCTTTTCTTTTTTAAGCACACGGCCAAAAAAATGCTTCGTCCGTTATCATCAGCTAAAGAGCGGGAAAATGAATGAAATACCTGGATTTTCTATCAAATATATGATCTAACAGATCCAATTATTGATTTTGAAAATAATCCGTTTTTATTTTTCAATACAATAAATACATGGTAGAAGCGTCATTGAAATCTCAAAATTTTGTAAATTTTTCTTAAAAAATAAATAGATTTATGTAAGTTTTCCTACATGACGTCACTCGGAGATTGTTTTGATATGCCTTTTTTAAGAATTTTTACAAATTTGAATAATTTTTCATTCAAAAATTTCAATTCCAAAATTGGTTTGACAGTTTATAGTTTATTGTCCCAGCAGCTGTGTCGATGCGACCATGGTACAATAAGGAGGTAGAACAGCTTCGTAAAACTACGGAAATACAGCCCTGAGTCTATGCCCGCTTCCCGTCAGAATTATTCAAAATTATAGGCAACAAGTTGTTTACATTTATTTGATATTTTTTGTTCATTTCTAAAATGAGTCAAATAGCGCGAAAGATGAATGAAATGCCTGTATGTTCTCTTAAAAAAATGATCCTAAGTGTTTAATCCTTAAATTTCACGGCAAATCTGGTTAATATTATCCAAATCCAAATCGTTGATTTTGAAAATATTTTGTTTTTATTTTTCAAAACAACAAATATATTCACAAAACGGGCAGAAGTCGGGTACGCTTAGAAAAAAAAAGTAATCAGCTGGTAGCTCTTTCAGTGTCTGAACCTTGTATACTAAATCCGTTCGATCGTATTTATCTAATACGTCATACGCCACTACCTTGATAACGAAGTTGATAGCAAATCATTATATCGGCGGTGCCATTTTCATACCTTTAACGGCGCCATTGGATTTTTAGTTTGGCTTAGTTCTCTGGACCACAATCCATTTCTGCACACAAATCATACGAATCATAGTTAAAAATAAATAAATATTATAAATAATTAGAGGGGTTTGGTCCTATAAATTTTGACGATTGGCCCCACTAAGTGATTTTCTATAGAATAGATTGTTATATAAAATCGACGACGACTTTAACACCCAAGTCAATGAAGAGGAAGTCTTATTTCTTTGCAATGATGATGGTGGTATGGTAGTAAGTGTGTGCCATGGTGGTGATGATGGTGAGCAAGTTAGTGTCCAAAAATCACTAAGAAACAGCAGAGTCAGTACGAGCAGCTAAAGAAATACATGCCACCTATTGTTGGGTAAGTGAATGGTCGTTGTCGTCTGTCTGGCTGGCTGGCTGGCTGTAGGTCTGCTGGTTCGGTTCGTCTTTCTGTTGTTGTGTTGTATGTGCTTTTGTAGCAATATTATTTGAAATATTAGTGGTAGTAGTAGTGGTGGTGTTGATGTTGGTGCTACTTGCCAGTAATTATTTAATTAAAACAAAGAATTAACATAGAGTTTTATATTTTGTTCGCGAAGAAACTTACGGAAGTTAGCACAATTCTCGCTAGGGCAGTCGAGTCGGGCGATGTGAATGATAACAACGACATTCTACTTCTTGGTAACCAAGAAAACAGTTTGCAAAATTTGTTTATTTTGTGCTCAACGCTCGTTTCGTTTTACCTTTAGGGTATGTAGGTATGTATTTTGTATTTTATAAACAAACATTAATAAACAACAACTTGCTAGATGAAGAATATTGATAATAACAAATCAATACAATAGAAATTTAGGGGGTAAAGCCAGTCGCCTCTATCCCACAATAACAACAAAGTTGAAAACAATTGAAATCCATAACACATTATGGGATTATTGACCTGAATTCATAACAAAAATGTATATTGATAAGCAAACACGAGACTTCGTTGAACGGACGTCACGAGTAGGCAGCAGTATCGTTTTAAAATTGGGTCAGTATTTTTTTTAATCAAATGTTCTGTGCACTACATACATACGTTACGTTCATACATACAGGGAATTCCCAACCTTGCCCTTCACATACTTGTCCATCGTCGCAACAACCGTACAAGAGGAGATAAGAACCGAACATTTCAATTATTACGCTGACATTGCAACAATATGTGAACAGATGACAAATTGAAATGAAGTAATAATATGGAAATACTGATAAGGAATATGTGGCCTAAGCATACAAATTCCAAATATATAGCCATATTTAATTGAGATCAAATTTGCACAATATGGAAGTGTATTTGAGGAAAATAAAAATACAGGGTGAGATAAAAAACTGCAACAAAGTCAAATACCATAATTTTTACATATTTTTTACTGAATGAAAAAACAAGCAAACAATTTCGGAAATAGTATCAAATTTTAGAATAAGTTTAGATTTGTTCGAATTGGTCACCTTTGGCATGAATTATGGCATTCAAACGGCCCATGAAACCGTCACACGCTGCCCGAATGTTGCTCTGCGGTATTTTGGCCCGTTCCCTGCGGAGCGCTTGCTTGAGGTGATCGACACTTTGATAATTTTTAGTGCCAACCTTGCTTTCCGAAATACTCCAGACACAATAGACCAATATGTGAACAGATGACAAATTGAAATGAAGTAATAATATGGAAATGGTGATAAGAAATATGTGGATTAAGCATACAAATGCCAAATATATAGCCATAATTATTGAGATCAAATTTGCACAATATGGAAGTGTATTTGAGGATAATAAAAATATTTTGCACGAAATACATCGATCACTGATTTTGGTATATAATAACCAATATGGGAACTTATAAGAAAACTTACAAATAAGAATATTTACTTTTGAAATTAAGAGTAAAAACGAAGTCGACCTCGAATGATGGAATGGGATAAAAGCTTCAACCTGAGGTATACAGGGTGAGATGAAAGAACTGCAACCAATTTCAGGCTGCTGTCATTTTTAAGCCACACATTCGATAGCTGTTAAAATTATTCCAGTGACAGCTCATTATATTCTTTACAAGCGTACAAAATCATTTTGGTAAGAATTTTCCAGAAAAAAATTATTCGTGATAGAATTCAAGCGTGATAGTGTGATTTCTTTATATTTGGCTAGAAAACCACAAGTGGCTATTGTTAGAGCACTTCAGTGTTTAAATGTGAATAAATCTTCTGTGTTTCGTATCATCGCTCGTTACCGTAATACTGGTAGCGTAGCCTGACGTCAAGGAAGTGGACGGAAGAAAACAGCAACATCAGCAGAAATGGTTCAAAAAGTAAAGAATCGACTTGATCGAAACCCGTTTTGCAGTGGCCGAAAAATGGATCGTGAGCTGAAAATATCGCAATATTCCATTCGGCAAATATTGAAAAATGAGCTCAGGGTAAAGTTACTGAAATTCCAATAGCAACAGAAAGAAAATAGACTTAAAAGAGCTAAAGAGTTGCTTCGCTTGGCCGATGAGAAAACATTCGTTGTCCAGCAGTTTGTAAACAAACGAAATTATCGTGTTTACTTACAAAAGAGGTCAGCTGCAAATGTGCCCTTTCGGTTGGCCACCAGAACTCAAGCGCCGGCCATGGTGATGGTTTGGGACGCCATAACAGCCGATGATCGCTCTCCGCTCGTATTAATCGATCGTGGCATCAATAAATGCCGAATATTATCGCGAAAATATTCTGGTAGGTGTATTAAAGCCTTAGGCACGCAAACATTTTGACCGCAGACCTTGGACATTCCAACAGGACTCAGCACGCGCCACCCAATAATGGTTACAAAATGAGGTTCCTCGCTTCATTTCCAGCGCACAATGGTCACCAAAATCTCCGGATACCAATCCGTTGGACTATTGTGTCTGGAGTATTTTGAAAAGCAAGGTTGGCACAAAAAAATACCAAAGTGTCGATCACTTCGCATTCGGGCACAGAGCAACATTCGGGCAGCGTGTGACGGTTTCATTGGCCGTTTGAAGGTCATAATTCGTGCCAAAGGTGACCAATTCGAAGAAATCTATACTTATTCTAAAATTTGATGCCATTTTCGAAAGTTTTGCTTTCATTCAATAAAATTAAAAAAAAAAATGTAAAAATTATAGCGTTTGACTTTGTTACAGTTTTTTTATCTCACCCTGTATACGCATCTTGAGATGATCCAACATCTTAATTTCAAGTATGTCTTTAATATCTCATTCTATTGGCATTTAGATTTTCCTTTCGTTTTGGGGGGAAATTGCAAAATTTATTCAATTCTATTTTGAATTTTAAAAATTTATTTATATATATTTTTTTATTATCCACCATTCCATTTTTTTAGATACCAAAATTTGCTAAGAAAAATCCTTCTCGAGATTGAAATCACATGATTTGAGCCCAAGCAGAATACATCACAAAATTTAAATTTTTGTTTGAACTGTGAAGAAAAAAGGAAATCACGCACAAAAATGGCTGGTGGGGCTGCCTCTGTCTTGCGGCACAATACCCAAGAAGGACGATCCAATACAACGGCCGATAATTCACCTTCGTCGAAATACTCACGGGCAGCAGCACCCAATTTTATGTTAACCTCTCACTCGGAAGCATTATTGCAAGGACTAAACGCCTTAAGATGTTCAGATAAGTTATTTGATGTTACCCTTATTGTGGAGGGAAGAACATTTAAGGTGAGTAGTTTCAGAAGATTTTTATTATTTAAAAAATGAAATAATTTATATGTTTTCCTTCCTTACCTCAGGCCCATCGTGTTGTTTTGGCAGCCTGCAGTGACTACTTTTGCGCCATGTTTACCGATGCCATGCGTGAAGCTCGCCAATCCGAAATCAAACTGAATGGAGTCAATGCTCGTGGTATTGAGCTACTCATTGAATATGCCTATACATCAAAATTGGAATTGGATCGCAATAATGTCCAAGATGTTCTCTCCGTATCGACTCATGTCCAAATGAAGGCGGTAATTGAGGCTTGCTCCAATTATTTAGAATCCCAAATTGATTTGGAAAATTGTGTAGCCATAGCGGCTCTAGCTGATCTGTATGCCTTGGATGCATTGAAACGTAAAACATATCGTTTTATTTGCTCTCGCCTAGATGAATTTGCCCAAACATCTGATTTAATTAATCTAACATGGGATCAGTTGGATTATATACTATCGTGTAACTATCCAGTGGATTGTCGCGAGGAAAGGGTATTGCAAATTGCATTACAATACTGTTTGGAGACACGATTGAAACTGGATTTAGCTAGATTATTATTTGCCCAAGTGCGTTTCAATCAAATCAAAGCCGACGATGTGAACAGTTTACTTTCCAACACGGAAGCGGCCGAGGAAGATTCTCAACAATATGTCGATGCTGTAAGGCAGGAAATGCAAAAGCAACAACAGCAAAGAAAACATAGCACAAAAGATTGTGATGAGGTTATATCCTCGAATGTTCTGATCAATTCTCGTGGCATGGAATTGGCCTTGGTAAAGATTGGAGGTTTCGAAACAAATGGCTTGACAAATCAGATAAGTTGTTTCCTGCCATCTGTGGGTAAATGGGAAAGTTTAACTGTGATTCCACACATAGAACAATGTAAGTGAGGACAAAAAGATATTTTCTTTGAATTTTGTAATTTCCATACTTTTGTCTATTTTAGGTAACTATGGCACTGCTGTGTTGGGCAATGATTTGTATATTGTGGGTGGATCATATGATGTCTGTCTTAAAGAATATATACATCCCTTTGGCTTTCGTTATTGTCCCACCAAGGATAAATGGAAAACAATTGCACCCATCCAGGCTGATCGTTGTCGTTTCTCTTTAAATGCCATGGGTAATAATTTTCTCTATGCTGTGGGTGGTGTCTGTGAACTGAATGACAACGATGGCGATCATTATGCCAATGATATGGCCCAGTCGAATTGTGAACGTTATAATGCCAGTGCCGATCGTTGGGAATATTTGCCACCGCTGGCCGAAAATCGTAGTCAACATGCTGGAGTGGTCCTGGGCGATAAATTGTATATTTCAGGTAAGTTCGAAAGATGTATTGTGATGAATATAGTTGCTGAAGAGTCAAGAGATTTGGGCACACTTTTTTAAAGCGGTTCTATTCGGGTTTTGTGTACGGGCCCTAAAATATTAGTCTTCTAGCTAATTGAAGAATTATCCTAGGATCTGTGTTAGTTCCCCCACCAACCTGTGTCTCGCGTCAATGAGTGCTAGACAGTGGCAGAGCAAATGTTCGATCGTCTCAATTTCTTCTTCGTCTTGACAGATTCCACAGTAGTTCATATCATTGTCCTGTCCCATTTTAAGGTCATTGCCCTTACCTTGCAGTGATCTTTGATGATATCCACCACAAGTTTTAAATAAGGTTTTGACAAGGAAACAAGCAACTTCGTTCTCTGAGAGTATGGGCCAGATTCGTTTGGAGATGCTACATCCCCTTTCGTCCAGCCATTTTTGTTGAATTATCTCTGAGTAGTGTCTATGAATTACTTGTAAGAAGTGGCACAGGGGGGTTTGACCGAGTTCTCTACTTCAATAGTAGCTGAGTCGGATCATAGCCTAGCCAATTCGTCTGCAGTCTCGTTGCCTTTAACATTTTTATGACCAGGAACCCAACAGAGCTTGATGGACAACCCAGTGGTTTCCAATAATCTCCTGCAGTCCAAAACAACCCTGGTAGAGGAGTTTAAGGCTTTCGGTGCCGCTTGACTATCGACGTATTTAATCACCGGACCGCTAACCTCGTTGTTCCTCGAGACCTCAAAGATTTCCGCCTGAAATACGCTTCAGCCGTTTCTAAGCTTGTAGGATTCGCGAAATTTAAGAGGGTCACAGAAGACGCCAGCTCCCGTTCCATATTTCATCTTTGAGCCGTTGGTATAAACAGCTATGCCGCGGAAAGGTGGATTACTATGGGCCCAGGCGTCGCTGTCAGGTTTGTGGATGTCAGTTGGATCAAAGCTCAACCGGAATGAAATATAATCATTTGTGTTGGCTTCCACTCCCAAATTTCTTACACGACCTAAGATCGCAGAATGTCCAAAGGATTGGCTGCGCCATAATCTTGTTCTCTGTGTCGAAGAGCACACCTAATTGCCTGTTCCGTGTATACTTAGTGGGTTTAGGCACTGTAGGGTGTCCAGTGCAGCTTGAGGTGTGCTCTTGAAGTCACCCGTTATTAGTAGGGGTGCGGCTCTTAGAAATTTGTCAATGTGACTTAAGTATGATGACTTCTTCAAGGAATGCCGCGAGACTAGAGCTCCATAGGATAGGATGGGGCAAACAATTGACACATACACCCATTTAATGATGTGTGGTTTAAGGCCCATGCTTTTACCTATGGAGTTCATGCAAGAATATTCATGAAATGTTTAATAGACTTGTAAAATATCTGTTTATTTACAGGAGGCATAGATCGCCATTTGGTCTTAGCATCTCTATGGTGTTTCGATACCACGACTGAAAAATGGATTAAACTGTGCCAAATGCCCACACCCAGGGCCGATCACATACTCATAGCTTTGGATGGAAGAATATATGCCTGCGGTGGATGGTATGAAGATAGTGTAACGGAGACTCGTGTCTTGGCCGAAACCATAGATGTCTATGACATTGCCACAGATACATGGTCCACAGAGTCAACAAATCCAATGCCAAAATATTACACCGGTGTTGCAGCCGTAAAGAAACGCATTTATTTCATAGGAGGTCTACTGTCGTCGGCCACAATTAATCGGGCCACATCTGCTGTGCAATGTTATGACTTGGAAACAAAACAGTGGTCATACAACGTCGAATGGGAATATCCCAAAGAAGTGTGGGAATGTACGTGTGCGGCATTTTATGTGCCACAGGAACGTGATGAATTCTATTGGGGTGAAAGTGCGTAAAAAATCTAAACAAACATATAAATTTATGTATTAACACAATATGCAATATTTAAAAATAATGTAGTTTAACTTTTTTATACTTTTTCAAATAATCCAACAATAACAATCATAAATTGTAGTTTGGAAAATTATTCAGAAACAAAAATCTCCTTAAAAATTTACGCAAATAATTAATCTTATGTAAATATGTTTAATGAATTTCATGCTATCAACATTTGAATTTCTTAAAGAAAACCTTTTATAAAATTAAAACTAAGAAATTAATAGTATTCTTAATGAATCTCTTGCTTTTGTTTTCTTAAGACCTTCTCTGTCTAGACCACAAGAATTAAATTCAATGTTAAACTAAAACTGCTGCTTTTATATACAACACTTAATGTATTCTATTTTTTAAGACCCCATTTGTTTTATAGAAATATTTTATTTTATACAACTTTTTTTACTAACACACTGCTGAAATAATTGTTTAAGTTTTTTTGTTATAGAATTATTTATAAAAAACAATGTGTTTCATAAAAGTACTACCATCAAATGGCAACACATGTTTTCTATTGTAAAAGTTTATTTTATTTTAATTTTTTTCTTCATTGTTATCAGTCTATAGAAACATAGGAAAATAAATATTTAGTTTTTTTTTTATATTTTTATATATTTGTGGCAGGGCCATTATCACCATCATAAAGCATAAATAAAAGAAAAATACGAAAAACAAGAATTAAAATTGGCTAATTGAAATTTGTAGTTTTTGGTCAACTATTTCCAAATTGCAAGTTTGAATTGAATATTTGTATTATTTGTGTGGCGTGTTTTGGAAAAATCATCACATCGTAACATCTAAACAGTAATTTGTTTGTATTCAAATGAAACGTTTTTTATTCAAAACCTTTACATGAAATTTAAATATTGAAAAATAATAAAAATGAAAAAATGAATTTAACTGCAATGTGTTTGATTTACCATTAAAAAGGATTTCTAGTCTTCAAAAACAATTGAATGAAATTAAGTACCGTTGTGTTTTTTTAAAAATCCAATTTATTATTAATTGAATAATGAAAACTTATTTAGATGAAATGTTTTTTTAACAATGAAATTCAATTTATTCAACGTGAATAATATGCATTTAAAGAACATTTTCATTTGCGCCTGAAAGTATGCTCAATAATTGGTTAACTACACAATGAACGTTAAAACGGGTAACACTGACATTGACGTGTTTTTAGCGCCATCTATTGAAACACATGTTTTAAATCAATAAAAAAAATTGAAAAAGAAAAATTTCACTTAAAATTCGTATGTCAATAAGAGAAATGTTCATAAAAAATAAATTTGGTCTGAGTTATTGGGTGAATAGGTGAATTACGAATTATTCGAAAGGAAATGAAATACCGTTTTAAGCCTGTGTTTTAAAAGTTGTAAAAAATCCTGGCATATTGGTTAAGTTTTAAAGCTTTGATGCATTCTGAGACCTATAGTAGAATTTTAAAACAAGTAATTTTGTAGAAATATTTCGATTGCGTATGATGCCTTTTAAAGGGAATTTTTAACCATATTTTGAAAAATTGACAATTGACGCTTCCACCACTATTAAATGAAACACAAGTACACGTTTTTTTGTTTTATTTTTTTGTATATAATATTTATTTCAATATATATTTATATTTTATTTTTGTGGCGTACATAGCCATCATCATACATATAATTTAGTTTGTCATTTCTATTTCTTTTTCTACGTAACAGGAGGCAAGATTTCAGTTTTTAATAATTTTTTTAGATTATTTTTCTTTTTTATGGTCTTTTGGTATTGGGAAATATATTATAATTTATTGTATATGCCATTAAAAATTTTATGTTTTTAATAGATTTTTTTTTTCAATATTTAAAGTAATCCATTTTTATTTGGAATTTAGAAAAGGTATTATGTTGGGTTTAAGGTAAAAAATTATGAATCTTCTTTAGAGGAGTAGGAGAACATTTTCTTATGGTAATGGTGATTTTTCTAGTTTTATATTTAACAAGCTAAGGATTTTAAAATAATCATGTTAAAGGGATGATAAAGTATTTTTTTGAAAGTTTGTATATTTTGTAATACTTTGTAACACTGACGATAAAGGAAAGCAATTTAATGAGACATCATCTCGATTTCTAAAATTTAGAAATCATAATGGTCACTTATACACGGAAGGAATGTTTCTAAGGGTTTTGAAAGATAACAAGTTTTTTACATTGCCCATCAGGTGGTTGACTCGAATATATGTGACTATGACGCAGAAGTTTCTCCGACGGCTTAATGGTTGGTTTTTAATAAACAAAAAAGATGATTTTTTTGATGATACATGTTTTGTGTACAACTTTTTTTGTTCGGAGACTCACATTAGAAATTTTAAGAACATTTGCTGCGAATTCGAGAAAGTCCTAAATTTGTCGAAAAGAAAAAAGATTTTTAATAAATCGAAATTCGATCCCGAATATTTCCTTCTTTGACATTGGATAGGGAAATTATAAGAAAATCTTCAGCGAATTCGGAAAAAGTGTAAAATTTTTCGAATTTTTGAATGTACAAATTTCTTTTGTTTTGAGAATCATATTGAAATTCGATTTTGAATTCTTTCCTTCGACAATTTTCTCAAAAAATGAAGTATAAGGGGAGATTTTGGTTTAGAATGGAAACGTTCAGTAAAAAAAAGTAGACACGTAATTTTCAGTGGTAATATATAAAATTTCGAATGTAATTTTTAAATATTTCTTCCTTTGACATTTTCCTAAAAAAATTTAGAATTACAGGCGATTTAACTAAGAATGGTAACATGTAGTAAAAATCGTAAACACATCATTTTTACTTGCAATATATAAATTTTCGAATGTAAATTTCTTTTAAACTATTAAACCTTGATATATGGTTTATTCTAAGAATAATAGTGAATTTTCGTATAGAATATTTCTTCTTTTAACACTTTTTGTCTAATATGAAATTTTATGCCAATTTCATGCCTCAACTCGAAAAATGTGCGAGTAAAAAATAATCAAAAAAATAGGAAACATTTTCGTTTTTTTTTTGCAACATTAATGCAGGTATTTCCTTGATATATAATGGAAATTGGAATTTCTTTCCTTTGTTGACTTATAGTGAAATTCGATGAAGAAGAATTTTGTCTTTAACATCATCCTTTAAAAATGATGCTTTGATGGAGAATTTTGCATAAACCCACATAAAGTACAGTTTTAACCCTAAAAATGTAATTTTAATATATTTACGAATTCCCGGTGTTTAGGTAAGATTTTGTCTTTTGATGTCTTCTGGGACCCATAGTAGAATTTTACGACAAAGAAATATGTACTCGCTTGAGGGTTAAAATTGTTGGCGAAAATAATCCTCGCCCTGTTATCTGTAATATTGCCAAAGACAATAGATATGTAAAATGTAATGATTCCAAGAAATACTACACCCTAAGACAGAAAATGTTCTGTGCAGGTCCACGTCTTCATATAGCCCCCATATAACGGTACCTCCCTACATTCGGTATTTTGATGATTTTAGCAACATTATTCACCGGAATTGTTTCAAAATTGGTATTTGAAGTTCGTAATGGATGCTACAGCCTGTTACAGAAAATTGTCTATGCTGGTCCAGGTCTTCGCACAGCTCCGATATAACGGCACCTCCTTATATACGATATTTTGATGATTTTAGCTACATTATTCACTGTTTATTTCAAGTTTCGAATTTGAATATGGTAATGGCTTATGACAAACAATGCCTATGTATGTCCACGTCGTATAGACCCCAATATAACGGCTATATTCGGTATTTTTAAAATGTTAACAGAATTTTTTAAGGATTTTATTTTTTAAAAATTTCCAAATTCGTTGCAAATGGTGGAGGGTATTAAAAGTTCGACCCGGAACTTACTGCTTTTTAACTTGTTTTGTATTGCCCAGTGTACTCTTATTGAAAATATTGAAATACAAAGTGATAGAAATTCACCTTCACCTATGGTAGAAGAAAACAGGTAGAAGTATAAAAGCTTGGAAACACATTTCAAACATTTCAATGTTTTTTCAAATTTAAATATATTTTATATGATTTCTTATATGACGTCATTCGGAGGTTATTATAATTTTTACAAATTTAAATAAATTTTCATTCAACATTTTCAATTCCAAAATTGGTTTGACAGTTCATTGTCCCAGCAGCCGCTACGATGCGTCTACCTATATTCTTCTACTATGACTTCACCTAAGGATTGTCATCTCACTAGGGTTGCCAAACATAATAAGTTTTTACAAGGAAAGGATAAAAAAACAAAATTATATTTTTATAATCATTTTTGATTGTTTTTGTTTTATTAAGTAATCTCTTAGAAGATTTTGTTACAAAGTATTACATTATCTTTTTATATATATTGAAAGCTTGTAACGGTAATTCGCCTTTAAAGAAGTGAACATGTTGGGGGGGAAGGATAATTTCTTAAGGATTTGTACGTTACATTTCGTTTTGCTATTTGAAAACAAAAATTCAATTCAACTAAATTCAAAACAAAAAAAAAAATAAAATTAATTAAAGATAATTAAAAATAATATACATATATATATATATATATATATATATATATATATATATATATATATATATATATATATATATATATATATATATATATATATATATATATATATATATATATATATATATATATATATATATATATATATATATATATATATATATATATATATATATATATATATATATAAAACACATTTTGGTATTAGTTGCTTAAAATTAAAAAAAGAGAAAGAAAACATCTTAAACAGACTACATTTCATTGAAAATTTTAAACAAAAGCAGAAAATAAAATAAAAATTAATTTAAAATAAAAATGACACATGTTTTTTCGTTTTATAAATAAATTAACTGGTCGTTTTTTATCTCGTTTTATTTTTCTTTTGCATTTGATTTTGCTAGAGCATGATTTGTTCGTTTCTTTTTTATTTTGTTTTTTGTTTATTTTTATATGTTTTTTGTTTTTTTTTTTCAAAAAAAAGGAAAGTTGTAATATCACATATAATTTTATTAAACAAAAAAATATCATAAAACTAAATATATAACATAAACAAACTTCTAAAGTAATCAACTTAAGTTATTAATTAAATAAACAATAACTTGTTTTTATTCGATTTTTGGGCCTTAAGGTCAAGGGTTTTGTTTGTTTTGATTTGTTTCGGTTTGTTCATTCGGTTCTTTTGCTTCTCTATTGTATACATATGAGTTATAAAACATGGACTAGCTTCGTTTTGGTAGTTTATTTTCTTATTCTTGTTCTTACTTATATTAAGGTTTTTCCATTTTGAATTTTCTTTTAATTTTTTTTTTGAGAAATTTTCAAAAAAAAAAAAAAAACATAGAGCTTCAGGAATAGAAAGATATACAGGGTGAGATGACTACAACTGCAACCAACTTCAGACTGCTGTCATTTCTAAGTCACTCGCCCGACAGCTGTTGAAATTATTCCAGTGACAGCTTATTATATTGTTTACAAGCGTACGAAAGCATTTTGGTGAGAATTTTTCAGAAAAAAAGTTATTCGTGATGGAGTTTCAGCGAGATAGTGTGATTTCTCAAGTGGCTCAATGTCAAACCGTGATACTGGTACTCAAGCGACGGTTATGATACCGATGGTCGCTCTCCGCTCGTATTAATCGACCGTGGCCTCAGAATAAATTCCGAATATTATTCTGGAGGCTGTATTAAAGCCTTGGACATTCCAACAGAACTCAGTACGCGCCACCCAAGAATGGTTACAAAATGAGCTATTGTGGCTATTGTGCGCTGGAACGAGGGAAAGTTCCAGCGCACAATAGCCACCAAATTTTCCGGATACCAATCCGTTGGACTATTGTGTCTGGAGTATTTTGGAAAGCAAGTTTGGTACTAAAAAAATACCAAAGTGTCGATCACCTCAAGCAACATTCGGGCAGCGTGAGGCGGTTTCCTTGGCCGTTTGAAGGCCATAATTCGTGCCAACGATGACCAATTCGAACAAATCTAAACTTCTTCTAAAATTTGATGCTATTTCTGACATTTTTTGCTTTCATTCAATATAATTAAAAAAATATAAAAATGATGGCGTTTGACTTTGTTGCAGTTTTTTTTATCTCACCCTGTATATTAACTTCTGAATTGATTGATTTCATATTTTTTCCCCAGGCTCTGGTCTTTTTGGATTTTATTTTTTTCAAAACGGATAACCTTCTTATTAATGCATATATCAAATATAAGTATATATAATTATTAAATTAAAGTCATTTATAACATATGATAACAAAAAAAAAAAAACGTCTATAAATTTTCGGTTTCTGTGCGCCAAGCTAAGTATGTCACTAATTCTATGAATATTTTTCTATGGTTTGTTATGGATCAGGTGTTGAGAAAAACATAGCGAGGAGCAGTTCTGAAAATATTTTTGGGGGCGATTTGAATATTAGGTTTTCATTATTGAAACCATAATGTGAGACCATTACTTAATGTTTGAAATGAAAACTGTTTCGGAATCTATGCATTTTATGTAAATTTTTTAAAAAAATAGGCCCCAAACGAGTCAAAAACGGAATCATTTTAGTCCTTTTTTAAATATGGTAAAAAAGTCAAAATATTCTAAACGATGGGAAAATGTAACCCAGATACTTTCAATAACTAAAATCGGGGGTCATCATCATAAGTTTTTTTGTAACAATAGCAACGTTAAAAGGAAAACATGGCCTAATTGTAAAATATATTTGAAATCGGAATTATCCTTACGAGAGGACTATTCCAAAAAGTGGACCGATATGGCCCATTTTCCTTGCCAACGCTTAGTCCTAAATGTTAAGAGAAATATCTCAAACCATAGAGGTCTATTTTTATGAGGTCAAAACTATATAAGGTACCTAAGCAACATTTTGCCAAACAAGCCAGGACTCCTTTGAGGTTTTGATCTATAAACGAATACTATTGATTCCACCTGGAATTTTCCACAAATTGTGCAGTGACATTATAAGAAAATTTTATTAGAAATAAACAACATTTTTTTGCTATTTTGTATGGTTTATATTAAATAAACAAATTTGTTTCATTCAGAGACTCATAATGAAATTTGATCTAGAATCATTCTTACTTTGATACCTTCCCCAAAAAACGAAGTATAAAGGGAACATTTGACCTCCACTTGGATACGTGTTAAATTAACAGTACAAAAAAGCAAAGACATGATTTTCACGTTTTTCATACAATTTGAATGCAATTTTCATATAAACTTTTATACAGTAGTATAGTGAAATTTTGTGTAGCACATTTTTTCTTTTAACACCTTCCGCCTAAAACGAAATTTTGTGTTATTTTCAAGAGTCAATTCGAAAATAGCCCAGGGATCATTTGTTCCAAAAAATTAAGGAATATTTTCGGGTTTTTGGGAACTATTTTTTTTTTTGACATTAAGTGGAAATAGAGATTTCTTTTGTTCAGAGACTCATAATGAAATTTGATCTAGAATAATTTTTACTTTGGAACTTTCCTCAAAAAATGTAGTATTAGGGGAAAATTTGGCCTCAGGGTGGATACATTTTTAATTAACAGTACACAAAAAAAACGAAGTTATTTTCACTTTTAGTACATACATTTTGAATGCAATTTTAATAGAAACCATTGTACCTAGACATATGGTTTATTCTGAGATTTGTAGTGAAATTTTGTGTAGAACATTTCTTCTTTTAACACTTTCCGCCTAAAACGGAATTTTATGTTATTTTCAGGAGCAATTCGAAAAAAGTCCAGGAAAAATGGTTCCAAAAAATTAAGGAATATTTTCAGTTTCTTTGGGAACATTAATGCAAACAGTTTTAGACTTAAGGTGGAAATGGAGATTTTTTTTTGAGACTTATAGTAAAATTTGATGAAGAATATTTTTGTCTTTTACATCATCCTCCTAAAATGAGGGTTCATGGGAGATTTTTGCATAAAATCACAAAGAGTACTCCTTTAACCCTAAAATGTATTTTTAAATATATTTGAATTCCTGGCGTTTAGGTAAGATTTAGACTCTTGACGTCTTCTAGGACCTATGGTCGAATTTTATTACAAGTAATATTGTAGAATATTTTGTCTTGCTACGATAACGTTTAAAGAACGTTTTTAATCATATTTAAAAAAAGGACCAAAAAGGGCCCTTTCTTGAAAGGCTTGAGGGTTAAAATGTCTGGGCAAAATATTCCATGTATTCTTATCTGCAATATTGCCGAAGACACTATATACATAAAATGCACGGATTCCGAGGAATCCTAATCCAAAAACTTGAAAAAGTGTTGGAGAGTTGGGGGATTTTTCCTCACTATTTTGGTTACTTTTTCAAAACACCGAGACACATGTCTTCTTTTTAAATCTAATTTTAAAATCTGCTGGATTTTTCTCATAAATATTATTATATTATTGAAATATGGTTTAAACGTTAAATCAAACTGCCTAATTGAACATTTCATAGATATCTTCAGTGCTACAGTTTCCTCTCTACTGATCCATAACCAAGAGAGAAAGATAGAGAGAGAGGGAGAGAGCTAAAGCAACAAAGCTTTGTTCTAATTTCGTAAAGTAGATAGAACAACTAAATAAATTAAATTACTTAAAATGCAAATATGTTTTGTTTACACATCCATACATACATACACACACATAAACAAATTACTATTTTATCTTTTAAATGCCTTTTTTCGTCTTCATCAGGGTTTTTTTGGTTACTTTCAAATTATTATTATTTTTTCCTTGTAAGCGCTATTCTTTTTTTTTTTTTTGCAGATCTTTGTCGGATTGAAAGCACAGATTTTGAAATTACTAAGCGTTTCAATTGAAAATGTCATCATTATAGCAGCTGTATATAAAAATGCCTTAAGCCAGTAGAAGCTCTTCATGTAAGCTCTCCGAATCGAGGGATTTATTTGATTTGAATAGATAATTGCTGGTAGAGTCGCCTTGACTGGAACCCTGCGATTTGGTACTCAATGACATGTTGTAAATGTCATCCAAATCTTGGCTGCGTCTGAAACTGATATAAAGAGAGAGAGATTAGAAAGAGAATTTTAAAAATAGAAAAATGGTACAACCGGGATAAGGACAAGCTTGGCTTGACCTACTTAAAAAAATATCTTTCAATGTCCGTCTGTGGAAATCACTCTAGCTTCCGAACGAAATGAAGTAGATTGATAAAATTTTACTCAAATGTATATTATGTATTGAAAATGTATATTTTGTATTGAAAATGGGCCATGTAGGTTCACGTTTTGGCATAGCCCCCATATAACGGTACCTCCCGATATTCGGTACTTCGATGATTTTAGCGACACTGTTCACCAGAATTGTTTCAAATTTGGTATTTGAAGTTCGTAATGGATACTACAGCCTTAGATAGAAAATTGTCTGTGTAGGTCCACGTCTTCGTATAGCCTCCATATAACGACACCTCCCATTTTCGGTATTTTGATGATTATAGCGACATTATTCAGTGGGATTGTTTCAAATTTGGTATTTGAAGTTCGTAATGGACACTGCAGCCTATACCAGAAAATTGTCTGTGCACGTCCACGTCTTGGTATAGCCCCCATATAACGCCACCTTCCCATAGTCGGTATTTTGACGATTTTAGCGACATTATTCCAAGAAATTGTTTTAAATTTGGTATTTGAAGTTCGTAATTGATACTACAGCTTATGACAGAAAATTGCCTGTGCAGGTCCACGTCATCGTATAACTCCCATATAACGATATTCGGTATTTTGCTGATTTTAGCTACATTATTCACCGGAATTGTTTCAAATTTGGCAGTTGAAGTTCGTAATTGATACTACAGCCTAGGACAGAAAATTGTCTATGCAGGTACAGGCCATTGTAAAGCCCCCATATAATGGTACATCCTGAGCGACATTAATCACCGGAATTATTTCAAATTAAGTATTTGAAGCTCGTAATGGATACTACAGCCTAAGGCAGAAAATTGTCTGTGCACGTCCACGTCTTGGTATAGCCCCCATATAACGCCACCTCCCCATATTCGGTATTTTGATGATTTTAGCGACATTATTCACCAGAATTGTTTCAAATTTGGTATTTGAAGTTCGTAATTGATACTACAGCTTATGACAGAAAATTGCCTGTGCAGGTCCACGTCATCGTATAACTCCCATATAACGATATTCGGTATTTTGCTGATTTTAGCTACATTATTCACCGGAATTGTTTCAAATTTGGCAGTTGAAGTTCGTAATTGATACTACAGCCTAGGACAGAAAATTGTCTATGCAGGTACAGGCCATTGTAAAGCCCCCATATAATGGTACATCCTGAGCGACATTAATCACCGGAATTATTTCAAATTAAGTATTTGAAGCTCGTAATGGATACTACAGCCTAAGGCAGAAAATTGTCTGTGCACGTCCACGTCTTGGTATAGCCCCCATATAACGCCACCTCCCCATATTCGGTATTTTGATGATTTTAGCGACATTATTCACCAGAATTGTTTCAAATTTGGTATTTAAAGTTCGTAATGGACACTGCAGTCTATGCCAGAAAATTGTCTGTGCACGTCCACGTTTTGGTATAGCCCCCATATAATGGTACCTCTTATATTCGGTATTTTTATGATTTTCCCCGTTGTACCACTTTTATATTTATAATATTCAATTCCATACTTACCTACTTACTGGACGACTATAACTAGAATTGGCGGGACTAGCTGGATTGTTGCTATTGTTGTTACTCTCCATTTCCGTATCTTCGGATTCCTTTTGGGTATTGTTGCTATTGTAGAGATCGCAATTATCTAAATATTCACCACGCAAATAATTGTCCAAATCATGCTCTTCCTCCTCCTCATCCTGGTAGTCCTCATTATTGTCTTCATGCTGCTGGGATTCCACCATGCATAACCATTGCGAATTGTGGTTACGGAATTTCTCCAACTGCGCGCACACACACAAATTCGAATTCCATTTCCAATTCAATTTCACAAAACAAACAATCATCGTATTGAAATGAAAAAAAGAGAACAGAAAAAACAGAGATTTTTTTGTGGTTTAAACAGATGAAATTTGATCATTGTCTTGCAGTTGTGACTCCACCATACTCAACCATTGTGAGTTGTGGTTGCGGAATTTTTCCAGCTAGAAATTTTGGAAAATACAGAAAAATGCAAAGAAAAAAGGAATCGTTTGTTGGTTTTTGTTTGTTGTTGTAAAAATCACAGGCACATTGGCACATTTTGAGAAGTTGTATGGACGAAGTATGAGTCTTGCAAACGTATACATGCAGAAGCTGAGAGCAAAGGACGTTAAAAAATGGTATGCCGATATAAGACGCAGGAAAGAAGACACATAGGTTGTGCTGAGAGAAAATTAAAGGGTGAATTAAAATAAAAAAATTAAGGAGCATTGGAGAAATAATTTGGCTATTCTAAGAATATTTTTCAAGGATTAGCAGAGGTATAACGTTGAACATTTTAACTTTTTTTTTTGAAGAACTATCTCAGCCATTACCTTAAATTTTTCAAAGACCATCAGAGCTTTTACCGTGATTTTGAAGAGCGCCCAATCTTTAAACCTGGATTTTTTAAGATTTTTTTCTTAAGGACCATCCTAGCTCTAAATTTTGATTTTTTAAAATTTTTTAAGAAGTATAATTCTAGCTATAAACCTTAATTTCGAGAGATTTTTTAAGGGGTTTTCTGACGGACCATCCTAGCTCCAAACGAGAATTTTTAAAGATTTTTTCTCAAGGATTGTTTTTAGATTTTTTCTCCTAAAAACACTTACACATGAGTTTTTTAGGATTATTTTTTCAAATGCCATCCGAGCTCTTAATGTGATTTTTTTTCAAGGACAATTTGAGCTAAAAACGTGGATTTATTAAAAATATTTTAGGCTCAGCCATGCTTTAAATTGTTCAAGGTCCTTTGAAGCTATAATCTTCGACTTTTTTTTTCTAAAGTTCAAGGACCATTAAAGCTATAAAAGTGGACTTTTAAGATTTTTTCCACAAGGACCATCCAAGCTATAAACGTGGACTTTTTACGATTATTTCTTCAAGGATCTATAGCTTGGATGAACGTGAACTTTTTGAAAACTTTTCTTCAGGGACCACCCAAGCTATAAACGTGGACTTTTTAAGTTTTTTTTCTTCAAGGACCATTCAAGATATAAACGTGGACTTTTTAAGATTTTTTCTTTAAAGATCATCTAAGCTAAAACGTGGATTTTTTTCAAGGATTTTTAAATTTGTTTTTCTTAAGGACCAACCAAGCTCTAAATGTGGATTTTTAAAGATTTTTTCAACGACCATTTTTTAAAACCTTTTTTAAGGACCAAACTCTAAACCTGGATCCAAGCTCTAAACCTGTATTTTCTAAGAACATTTTTCTCAAAGACCATCCAAGCTCAAGACGTAGATTTTTTAAGACCTTTTACCAAGGCCTTTAAAAAGGATTTTAATATACTTTTGTTAAAAATACTTTTTCAAGGACAATCCAAGTCATCAACATGGACAATTTTTTCAGGGACAATTTAAGCTGTGATCCCGAATTTTGTTAAGAATATTTTTCAAGGATTTTTTAAAAAATATTTTTTTAAGGACCAACCAAGTCAGCAATGTGGATTTTTTTAAGGATCTCCAGTTTAAAATCCTAGATTTGTTTTAAGACTATTCAAGTGAATAACGTGGATTTAAAAAAAAAAATCTAGGACCAGCCAACAACGTAGATTTTTTAAGGATCAATAAAGTCAAGAACAAGGACAATCCAAGTCATCAACATGGACAATTTTTTCAAGGACAATTTAAGCTGTAACCCCGAATTTTGTTAAGAATATTTTTACAAGGATTTTATTAAGAATATTTTTTTAAGGGCCAACCAAGTCAGCAATGTGGATTTTTTCAAGGATCTCCAGTTTAAAATCCTAGATTTGTTTTAAGGACAATCCAAGTGAATAACGTGGATTCAAAAAAAAATTCAAGGACCAGCCAACAACGAAGATTATTTAAGGATCAATAAAGTCAAGAACAAGGACAATCCAAGTCATCAACATGGACAATTTTTTCAAGGACAATTTAAGCTGTGAGCTTTGTTAAGAATATTTTTTCAAGGATTTTTTTAAAAATATTTTTTAAGGACCACCAAGTCAGCAATGTGTATTTTTTTAAGGATCTTCAGTTTAAAATCCTAGATTTGTTTTAAGGACTATTCAAGTGAACAACGTGGATTCAAAAAAAAAAATCAAGGACCAGCCAACAACGAAGATTTTTTAAGGATCAATAAAGTCAAGAAACTTGGATTTTTTAAAAATATTTTTCCAAGGATCATTCAAATCAACAACGTAGATTTTTTAAAAATATTTATCAAGGACCATCCAAGTCAACAACGAAGATTTTTTTAAGGATCATCCAAGTCAAAAACCCGGATTTTTTTAAAAAAAATATTTTTTCAAGGCTCATCAAAGCCATAAACCTGGATTTTTTAAAAATATTTTTTCAAGGCTTATCAATGTCATAAACCTGATTTTTTTAAATATATTTTTAAAATATATTTTTTTTAAATATATTTACCAAAGCCATTAACGTAGATTTTTTAAAAATATTTGTACAAGGACTTTCCCTGTCATCATCGAGGATTTTTTAAAAATATTTTTTCTAGGACCATCCAAGTCAAAAACTTGGATTTTTAGAAATATTTTTTCAAGGACCATCCAAGTCAAAAAACGTGGAGTTTTAGAAATATTTTTTTAAGGACCATCCAAGACAAAAAACTTGAATTTTTTAGAAATATTTTTCAAGGACCATCCAAGTCAAAAAACGTGGATTTTTTTAGAAATATTTTTTCAAACTATTGACAGAAATTTTTGGAAATATTTTTGAAGGGCCATTAGAGCGACGGACTTCGACTTTTTGAACATATTTTTCCAAACTATTGACAGAGATCTCTTAGGAATACTTTTTGAAGGAACATTCATTCCTTCATTCTTTAAAAATATTTTTCCAAACTATGGACAGAGATTTTTTAGGAATATTTTTCAAGGACCCTTAAAGCTACTAAATTGTATATTTTGAAAATATTTTTCCAACTATTGACAGAGATTTTTAGAATATTTTTCAAGGATCATTCAAGCTAGTGATCCCCGGATTTATAGGGATATGGATAGAGATTTTTTAAAAATATTTATTGAAGGACCAATCAATCTAGTGACCTGGATTTAAAAAAAATCCAAACTATGGACAGAGATTTTTAGGACATATTTTTTGAAGGACCATTCAAAAGCTACTGACCTGGATTTTTTAAAAATATTTTTTAAAACGATTTACAGAGATTTTATTCTTTCAAGGACCATTCAAGCTTTTGTTCTGGATTTTTTAATATTGTTTTTAAGGACTATCTAGCGATTGACGATTTCTTATAAAATTTGTTTTCAAGGATTGTCTTTATAGAATATTTTTCAATAGCTTATGGAGACATTAACACAGATTTTTCAAGAATATTTCTGGAGAATACTTGGTCAAGGACAAGATAAGCATTTTTAGGGATATTTTTAATAATTCCGTTCAAGAAGAATTTAAGGAAAAGTTATGTGTCATAGAATATTTGCTCAAAAAATAGCACGAATAAAGTGTGGAGCTGAAGAGACATAGATTGGTGCATTAATTACAAATTTAATTGGACAGACCACAATGGAGAGATCAGACAGAAAACAAAAAAATTACAATTAGGTGCTGAAAAAGAAGAAGGTGTTCAAATTGAAGACAATTTACAGCATTGTGGAACAATAAGACAATGACTGAATTGCCAGAAATCTTCTACTTCCTTTAAGAATTCCGCAGGAGTAAATGTTGCCATGAAGAAATTTTAGTATTATTTTTGCTGGACATATCACAATTTTTAGCGGTGGTATTTGGTGGAGTATTGTGCTCGAGATCTTATGATATTAGTTTCCTTATCAGCATGCTGACCACCACTTACCTTGATGCGCTTGGCCCACTCATTATCGCTGATGGCAATGATGTCCAAACAATAATCGCATATTTTACGAATTTCGGCATTTTTATCATGCATCAAATCGATGAGATAGGCTGGTGATTCCGTTTCCTTGATCATGTATTCGCGGGTACTTTCATGGCGTAGAATTTGTTGGAACACAAAAATGATTTGTAGAACTATTTCATCATCCTCTTGTTTGGCCTTGAGTAGCTCAATCAGAGATAAAACCACATTTGCACGACAGAAGAGCAGAGCGCATAGCTCATCATGGGCGCAGGTGCCCAAATAGACAATGGTGTCCAAGACTAAATCATCCAATTTGGCACCTGGTACCAAGATGCTTCTTATCCAGGGTATTAATTGGAAATTTTGCAAGATTTGCGAGTAATCCAAATCGGGCAGGGAGAGGTTACCCAAAATACCCAAACACTCCACAAGGAAAACTTCATCTTCACAAATGGTCAGCACCCGGGCCAAATCGCCAACATAATCAATGAACAATGGCTGCAGCGATTCATGTTGGGATAAATTCCTTAGGAGTTTCATTAGTAATGCATCCTGGTATTTGAAAGCTCGATCCATGAGGCTGTGCAGGCGATTGCCTTCCACCATGATTTGGGCATTGCGACGATTCAGGGAGAGATTTATGCACAAGGCAATTAAATCCAGATCCACTTTGGAATTGAGATTTAGAATTATGGCATCTGTGGCCATCTGGACACATTCGGTGTGGGTGAACATGGCCTTGACCTGGAGGGAAATAAAAATTATTAATTGATTTCTGATTTTTTGTATGGAAATGGATACACTCTACCTTATCATCCAAACTCATGTGATAGAGAATCTTCACCGCAATGCTATGATGTTTCTCATCATTAATGAACATCACCAACATGGGCAGATAACCGGCCACAATCATTTTCCTTCTTAGCTGACCATCAAAGGAGAGATTGAAAACCAGTTTCAGCGTAACCTGTACCAGATCTGTATGACCACTTTGGAAGAGTCGCGGTAATTTTGACACAATATTCAGTTCGCTCATATCATCTTTGTTGTCGCCCACAATGGACAACTTTTTAAGGAATGTCGTGACCAACATAAGGAGATCAATGTTCTGTCGATCCAAGGCCTTGACCAACATCTTAACAATATTTTTGCGTCGCATTTTCTCTTCCAGCTTCACGTTTTCGGCCATATTCAACAGCAAATAGAAAGCTACCCTCAGCAGTTGTTCCTGCTTTTTGGCAAATAATTTCAATTGTTTGTTCAGACGTTCAATTTCCTCCTTCTTTGCCTTGGGATCGTTGCGATCGAGAGCCTCATTACTGGTGGCCTTCATGTCACCATTTGTGGAGATACCTGAGTCGGGTGTTTGGGCTCCGGCCGAGAGAGCCTCGTGATAGCTGCTATTTAATATTTGACTTTTTATTAGCGACGAAGACATGGAGCTGTGGAAACTAGACCAATTACCCGATTTGGGTCGTTGTTTCAGTTCGGGTATACGGCGGCGTGGGGGCTCCATCTGGAAAGGTAAATAACACATTAATTAATAAGGCGTGTAAGAATTGGATGCCATCCAAATTCAACCTCTTTTGGTTTTTCCTCATTCATGAGATCTAGGAAATCATCAGTGCTGTTATTCAGTTTCTCTTTACTGGCTTTGGCAGACAAAGGCGCTGAACCTCCGGGATTCTTGCGGATATCCAATTCGTTACGCATGCTTTCGTAACGGCGCAATTCATAATCCATTACATCCATGCATAATGAACCGATCTGAAATAAAACAATTACAATATTAATTGAAACAAATCGAGTATTGAAATTACAACCCACCTTATATTGGACAATGACGGGATGAAATTTCGTATAGGTAGAGAAGCAAAAGAATATATAAATAATATTTGTGGATAAATCTAAACTCTTGCGCCAATCTTCACGCAAAACGCGTGACAAAGCACTCAGGCAAGCCTCTGAAATAATATAAACCGAATTAATTTTAGAATTCAAAGGAAAATTTGTATTTTTTCTACTCACCATTCTTTTCCAATTCTTCCAAATTGTCTGGATTCCTTGCCACCTGCAGTATCATGGCCGAACCTCGTATACGCTCGCTCAAATCTTCGTACAACAGCTCAACATATTCGTCTATGTGATTTATTGAGACATCCGATGAATCGGATGACTTTGAATGTGTTGAGGAGGACATGCTGGTGCTCATTGTGGTGTGTGGTCTAACTGTGCTGCGATGTGATGCTATTGCCGAACGTGGTCCCTTGGTGTTGGTGTCATGAGTATCTGGAAAATGAAAATAAACACAATTAATAATTGAAATCAATAAAATTTAAATTAAGCGAATTTAACATTTTTGACCGACCATAGCCTCAGTAGATTAAAATTAGCGGACTTTTTAAAAATACTTTTAAAGGGTCCGAGCATTTATTTCAAGAGTTCTGAATTCGGATTATTCATTCAAACTGTGAAAGAACCAACTAAGGTATAGACTTTTTAAAAATTTTTCCCAAGGACCATTTAAGTTATCAACGTGGATTTTTAAAAGAATTTTTTTAAGGACTCTAGGTCCATTAACTTGGATGTTTTAGGAATGTTTTTTAAGGACCCTACAAGTCATATACCTGATTTTTTTAAATAATTCTTTAAGGACCCTTCAACCCATAAACGTTGATTTTTGAAAGAATTTTTTAAGAGAAGAATTTTTTTAAGGACCTTCCAAGATATAATATGATATGATATGAATATGACCCTGCAAGCCACAAACTTGGATTTTTTTAAAGAAGCCATAAATGTGGATTTTTTAAAGAGTTTTTTCAAGGACCTCTAAGCCATCATCGTGGATTTTTTTAAAGAATTTTTTTAAGGACCTTTAAGCCATTTTTTTCAAGTACCCTGCAAGCCATAAACGTGGATTTTTTTTTAAATTTTTTTGACAACCGGTAAGATTATTTCTAAGCACTAGTCTTTGGCTTTCAGATCCTTTGGAAAGAATATCTCACATATTTCTAGATGCAGATTTCTTCATATTTTAGAAGGACTTTTAATTGTTCACTTTTATGATATATTTGAAAGACTATCTAATCTTTTGTCTTGAATTTTAAGACTTTTTACTTGTGGATTTGTGTGATTTTTAAGGAAGGACTATCGGACAATTAACCGAGGATTTCTGTAGAAAACCTATCTTACCATTAAAATTTGATTCGTATGCACTTTTGAAGGACTATCTGAACTTCGCCTTTCTTAGGGAGAAAATATGAACTTTTTTTCCTTCCAAGCTATGAACGTTAATTTTTTAAAGAATTTTTTCAAGGACCTTCCAGCTCTAAATGTGGATTTCTTACAAAATTTTATTCAAGGACTTTCTAAGCTAAAACGTGTTTTTTTTAATTATTTTTCAAGGAGCTTTTAAGCTTTAAACATGGTTTCTTTATATAATTATTTTTCAAGGACCTTCCAAGTTATGCACGTGGAATTTTTAAAAGGGTTTTTTCAAGGACCTTCTAAGCCTTATACGTGGATTCTTTACATAATTTTTTCAAGGATATTCCAAGCTATATGCGTGGATTCTTTATATAATTTATTTTCGAAGACCTTCCAAGTTATGCGGATTTTCCCAAGGACTTTCCTCATCATCAAAGTGGATCTTTTTAAAAAAAAATCATAGAGCTCCCATATTCTTTCTAAGGGTTTTTCAAGTTGTCCTTCCATGTTGTCAACATAGATTTTTTATTTTATTTTTTCAAGTTTCTTCCAACGTTGATTTTTTAAAACAAATATTTTTTGAGGACCTTCCAATGTGGATTTTTTAAAAAAATATTGTTTTAAGGACCTTCCAATGTGGATTTTTAAAAATATTTTTTAAGGGTCTTCTAACATGGATTTTTAAAAAATGTTTTTTAATGACCTTCCGACGTGGATTTTTTTGTAAAAATATTTTTTAAGGACCTTCCAACGTGAAATTAAAAAAAAAACATTTTTTAAGGAACTTCCAATGTGGATTTTTAAAAATATTTCTAATGGCCTTCCAACATGGATTTTTAAAAAATATATTTTTTTAAGAACCTTCCAACGTATATTTTGAAAACATATTTATTTAAGGACCTTCTAACATGGATTTCTTAAAAAAAATATTTGTTTAAGGGCCTTACGTCGTGAATTTAGAAAAAATAATATTTGTTTAAGGACCTTCCAAGGTAGATTTTTAAAAAATATATCTTCAAGGACCTTTGTATTGAATTTTTTAGGGTTTTGAGGTTTAGGTTAGGAGTATTTTTAATTCCTTGTAAGGATTATTTGTTTAGATAGGCGTAGATTTTGAGGAGGAAGAACTATCTGCTTTTAATCAAGGATTATTATTCAAGGGCCATTTTTGAAGTAGAGTAAACCGTAAGCTGACTTTCAAACTTCTTAAACGCCTTGGACATGGATATGTCAGTACTATTTGACCTTTAATCTGACCTCTTTATTTATTTATTTTTTAAACCATCTGATTTGTAAGAATTTTAGTGGTTTATTTTTTATGCATTTAAAAAAAATAAAGGAAAACATTTTTAAAAGAAAACATTTTTAAAAATGTTTGCCAGGGGGTAAGGCATTAAGAGCCACCAACCCTCATGAATATGTAGAAGATGGTTGTTGGCATTTTCAACATTCTTTAACAAGAGGTTTCACTGTATTCGTATGTTTTAATTTTTCAATTGAAACATAAATCTTTCATCTTCTAATCCACTATCATGCTCTTTGACAAAGTCATGAACAACGATTTCACCGCTCCACCAAATAAGGATAATTTTCAATATTTCACAACTAACGCCATAAATCATTTGAATTTCGACATCAAACAGTTGCTGTTGTTATTCGAAAAAAAAAAAAAATTCATTAAATACTCACCCACACCTCCTCCGGCATTGTCTTTGCGATGTTTTAAATAAAATATTATCTGCTCTACATCGGCCAATTGTGATTTATGAATTAAATCGCATTTATCCACAACTTCGCGTGCTAAAGCGGCGGGATCGGTTTTAGCACTGAGCGAGCGTAATCTTATGATTTTCTGGCAATTCTGCAATTATAAAAAAATACAGCAACAAAAATTAGAACATAAGAGCTTGCCTTTCAAAAGTACAAAAAATAAAAAATCAATAAATATTTTAATATTCATTTTTAACAGAACCAAAGTTAAGCGAAGTATGTATGCGACATGTGTATGTTTCGAATGTTACCCATGTATAGAGTTATTTGGATTTTTTCAAAGGTCAAGTCCAACTTTAATGGTTAAGAACTAAGTAAATAATTACAATTCACTGCCGCGCAACACGACACACGGAACGCAACTACTCACCAACTGCTGGCCGAAGTGGTCAGTTCAATGGAGTGCCGTCATAAAACTAACCAATACTATCTGTATGTGTGTGTGAACCGATGGGAATTTCAATGTTAAGAAAATTATTTGTAACATGCGTTTTAACCCGACTGCCAAGCGGACAGACAGATGGACACAATTAAATTGTTCCTTTTTTTCTATTACCAACTTTCATTGTAGGTGGGTGTATGTGTATGAGTGTGCGTGTGCAGTGTTGACGTTGGTCATTTCTATACACTATATACAAATTAATATACATATTGTATGTAAATAATAAATGGTGGGTCATGCATCTATTATAATTAGATATATGAGTCATTCCATAAGGGATTTTCTCTTTAGATTGGATCTCACAAGCTATCAATGTTCGGGTTACCAAAGTGGATTTTTTAGAAAAATTTAAAAAAAAACAAGTAAGCAAAGGCTACAGTCGAGCGGGGCCGACCGTTGAATACCCTACAACACTGTAATAAACGATACAGTTTATATAGGCGAGATACTCGAAAGAATTCCACAAGATATTGTGACAAATAATAAAAGAAAACCATCAGGTTCCGTTCTCTAATTTTCGAATAATAGCAACTTAAACTAATTTGCTCATTTCCAATTTATTGGTAGATGTTGCACGTAAATGGTCTTCCTAGATCTGGAACCAATATTTTTTTGGTCCATTTCAACCCCTAAATATATAGCGGTCATCTCCAAAAAGAATAGGCTTTTATTCTGACCCTCATCTTATCTCCATGCAAAATTTCGTAAGGATCGGGCCATAAATGCGATCTGTATATGATATCCTGATATCCTAGCTACTTAGTTTTGTTAGCTGTAGAAATATTACCAAATGTTTAATTCAAAATGAAAATATGCCAAAAATATGACAAAATTGAAAAAATATGAGAAAATTTTACAAAATCAATATTTTCATCTTTAGAGAGATATTTTTATGCGATTTTTTTAGACGTTTTTTCTTTCCTGCCAAGAGGCCATTCTGAATTAATGAGAACTGTCGAAATCAGTTCAGCCGTTCTCGGCATATAAGATATCTTTCAAGCATATCTTCTTTGATAGACATATATATCGCACATATTTTGCTATATATCCGATTTGTTGGATGTTAACATCAATGTAAAGATCAGAAGTAACCTTGTCATGGCTTTGTGATTTCGCCGGGATTTAAAATATTCGCGGTTTATGACAAATTTTGAATTTTTTCTACACAAAAGATATGGTCTATTTTACCCGCTAAATATTATCCGATGACCACCCAAATTGGTAAGCTTCTTCCCCGCCCTAAACTCTAGCTACATGCGAAATTCCGCGTTGATTGGTCTATAATTGCGACCTGTATAGCTACTGCAAAATCCGACATTTTTTCAGTATTTGGTCCATTTCAACCCCTAAACATTTGGCGATCATCTCCAAAAGCAATAGGGTTCTATTCTGACCCTAGCCCCACCTACATTCTAAATTTCGTGAAGATCGGACCATAATTGCGACCTGTAGAGTGATTACAAATTAACATGGACAGACGGACAGACGGACAGACGGACGGACGGACATACATAGCTAGATCGACTCAGCTCGGCGAGCTAGGAAGATCCATATATACTTTCCTATATGGGAAATCAATATTTCGAGGTGTTACATAAATTCTGGCCCAATCAAACTTATAATACCCCCAACACATAGTGTTGTAGGGTATAAATATTTTTTTTTCAAGGACCTTCTGGCTATCAACATGGATTTTTTAAAGAATTTTTTTCAAGGACCTTCTATGCTTTAAACGGTGATTTTTTAAGAATATTTTTTCAAGTACTTTCCAAGCTATAAAAGTGGATATCTTAAATATTTCTTTTCGAGGAACTTTTAAACTATAAACGAGGACTTTTTTAAAAAGAACTTCTTTAAATAACCTTCCAAACAGCAAACTTTTTCAGAATTTTTGTTCAAGGATCTTCCAAGCAATAAAGCTGATTTTTTTAAGGACATTCCAATGTATAATATTTTTTGAATATATATAATTTTTTGAAGAATTTTTTTCAAGGACCCTAGAAGCCATAAACTTGTTTTTTTTTTAAAGAATTTTTTCAATAATCTTTTCCTTCAAGGACCTTCCAAACCATAAACATGGCTTTTTTTTTCAAGGACCCTACAAGCCATAAACTTGGATTTTTTTAAAGAATTTTTTCAAAGAGTTTTTAAGAATATTTTTTCAAGGACTTTCCAAGCTATAGCGTGGATTTTTTAAAGAATTTTGTTTAAGGACCCTACAAGCCATAAGCTTGAATTTTTTTAAAGAATTTTTTCAAGGAGTTTTTGAGAATATTTTTTGCGAGCTATAACCGTGGATTTTTTGAAGAATTTTAAAAGTCATAAACGTAGATTTTTTAAATAATTTTTTTTCAAGGACCTTCCAAGCCATCATTATGGATTTTTTTAATTTTTTTTTCAAGGACCCTACAAGCCATATTCTTGGATTTTTTAAAGAATTTTTTCAAGGATCCTAAAAGACATGAAATTGGATTTTTTAAAGAATTTTTTTCAAGGACTCTATAAGCCATAAACGTGGATTTTTTAAAGAATTTTTTCAAGGACCCTATAAGCCATCGGCGTGGATTTTTAAACTATTTTCTTTCAAGGACACTACAAGCCATCAGCTGGATTTTTAAAGGTTTGCTTTCAAGGACCTTGTAGGGTCCATGGATTTTTGAAAAATATTTTTCAAGGACCCTATAAGCCATCAACGCGGATTTTTAAAGGTTTTCTTTCAAGCACCTTGTAGGGTCCGTGGATTTTTTAAAAATATTTTTCAAGGACCCTATAAGCCATCAACGTGGAATTTTAATGGTTTTCTTTCAAGAACCTTGTAGAGTCCGTGGATTTTAAAAATATTTTTCAAGGACCCTATAAGCCATCAACGTGGATTTTTAAAGGTTTTCTTTCAAGAACCTAGTAGGGTCAGTGGATTTTTTAAAAATATTTTTCAAGGACCTTGTAGGGTCCGTGGACTTTTTAAAAATATTTTTTCAAGGACCTTCCAAGCTATCAATTTAGATTTTTTTAAAAATATTTTCTAAGCCATTCATTTGGATTGTTAAAATATATTTTTTCATGGACCAACGAGGTCATCAACTTGGATTTTTTTAAAATATTTTTTCAAGGATCTTCCATGCTATAAACGTGGATTTTTTAAAAACTTTTTCAACAACCTTCCACGCTATAAACGTTGATTTCTAAAAGATTTTTTTTAAACCTTCCAAGCTTTAAACTTGGATTTTTTATAGATATTTTCTTTCAACAACCTTCCCAGGTAGTTTTTTTTAAATATTTTTTTCAAGTATCAACGAGGATTTCTCGAAATATTTTTCAAGGATCAACGTGCATTTTAGTGGATTTTTTAAAAACAAATTTTGAAGCCATTTACTTGGATTTTTTAGAAATATTTTTTAAGAATTTCCAAGCCAATAACGTGGATTTTTTAAAAATATTTTTTAAAACCCATTCAAGATCATAACTTCATTTTAGGGATTTTTCTTAAGAAACTCCAAGCTCTTAAAGTCGTTTTTAAGAAATTTAAGGACCTTCCAATGTGGACTTTTTAAAAATATTTTAATGACCTTCTAACGTGGAATTTTCAAAAATATTTTCTAAAACCCATTCAAGATCATAACTTCATTTTAGCGATTTTTCTTTAAGAAACTCCAAGCTCTTAAAGTTGTTTTTAAGAATTTTAAGGACCTTCCAATGTGGACTTTTTAAAAATATTTTAAGGACCTTCTAACGTGGGTTTTTCAAAAAGATTTTGTTAAGAGCATTTCGAGCTATCAATGTTGACTTTTAAAAATATTTTTAAGGACCAACAACAGTTTGAAATTTTTTTTTAAAGACGTGTATTTTTTAAAATTTATTATTTTTCTAGCACCTTCTAATCTGATTTTTTTATAAATATACTTTTCAAGGACTTAAAAAAAAAAAAAAAATTCCAGGACAAGGTATCAATTGGGTTCTATAAGAATATTATTTCCAGGGCCAAAAGATTTAACGCATATGTCACCCATTGAATTTTGGATTACAAACTTGATCATCATTGATTTAGGGAATGACTCTTATACAGTTCAATGTGACATCTACAGGCGTCCACTAAACAAACAACAAATTGCCTACCATTATTGCTGCCATCCACAAAAAGGGACAATAATTTATTTATTTTCACCTATCAATTTGTATCAATCGATGAAGTCGCCTGACATGTTCTCTTTGGTGTTCAATATGGATTTTCCTGTGACACTTTATATATCTCCATTGCTGCGCAACAAAGTTCAGTATCTGGTATCGAACACGTAGTTCAGTCGCAAGTGGTCAAATACATGAAACGTTTTAAAAACGTTCTTTCACATTCGCATATACCTTGACCCAGTCAAGAACATAAAAGATTAGTATGTTGGGTATTAAAATTTTAGTTTTTACTCTTGTTTTTGAAAAGCCCTTTACACAAATTTCATTTTCGAAAAAAATATCGCCATGACAAAGTGTTACGAGTGCGGCCGGCAGTATTAAGTGAACCGTAAAATTTGTGTCATACTATTTGGTGAATAATGAGTTAATAATAATGTGAACGTTAACAAATTGTTAAAGGTTAAGACTTTCCGTTTGTAGTTCTATTGTTATTGCTGTTGTTGGAAATGAAAAAAAAAAAAGAAAAGAAAACTGACCTTGAAGGCATTTATTGTAACAAGTAAAAGTGGTCAAAATAATGTGTTCTTTACTAGAAATGAAGGGAATATATTAAAGGGAATTTTTTGTGCGCATGATTTATATTAAATTTGAAAATATTGTACAACAAGTACCGATAGTTAAATTTTTGTAAATTTTCTCAAAAGAAAGCGGAAAAATCTTTGGTCTAGATGTTTTCTACTCAGTTATATATACCACAATTGTTATATAAGAACATTGTAACATCTGTTTCTATTACTAACATATATAGACTTATATGCTGTCTTTCTGGAGTTTAAAACAAGTAAAAAAAGCTGTAAGATCGACCAGGCCGAACCTTGAATACCCTCCATCACTTGAACCGAATTTGGAAATTTTCAAAATAATAAAATCCGTTAAAATTTCTGTTAAAATCATAAAAATACCGAATGTAGCCGTTATATTAGGGTCTTTACGAGGAAGGGGAACTGCATAGGCAACATTTGTAATAAGCCATTACAATATTAAAATGCGAAACCGGAAAAAAGAAATTCGTTGAATAATGTAGCTAAAATTATCAAAATACCGAACATAGGGAAATACCATTATATGGGGGCTATATTAAAACGAGAACCTGCACAGACAATTTTCTGGCATAGGCTGAAGTATCTACTACGAACTTCAAATACCAAATTTGAAACAATTCCGGTTAATGATGTCGCTAAAATTATCAAAATACCGAATATAGGGAGGTACCGTTGTATGGGGCCTATACGAAGACGTGGACATGCACAGACAATTTTCTGTCTTAGACTGTGGTATCGATTATGAACCTTATATACCAAATTTGAAACAATTCCGGTGAATAATGTCGCTAAAATCATCAAAATACCGAATAACGGGAGGTACCGTTATATGGGGGCTATATGAAGACATGGGCCTGCACAGACAATTTTCTGTTATAGGCTGCAGTACCCATTTCGAACTTTGAATACCAAATTTCCCGTGAATAGTGTCGCTAAAATCATAAAAATACCGAATATAGGGAGGCACCGTTGTATGGGAGCTATACGAAGACGTAGACTTACACAGACATTTTTCTGTCATAGACTGTAGTACCCATTACGAACTTCAAATACCTAATTTGAAATAATTTCGGTAAATAATGTCGCTAAAATCATCAAAATACCGAATATCGGGAGGTTAACCGTGATATGGGGTCTATACTAAAACGTGGATCTACATGGCTCATTTTCAATACCAAAAGTCCTGCATAAATAATATACATTTGAGTAAAATTTTATTAACCTACTTCATTTCGTTCGGGAGCTAGAGTGATTTTCACTCACGGACAGACGGCCGGACATCTCTAAATCGACATAGAATTTTATGCTGATCAAGAATATACATTGTGGGGTCTTAAATGTATATTTCGAGGTGTTACAAACTGAATGACAATCTTAATATACCCTCCCTACTATGGTGGAGGGTATAAACATGGTGATGTGGGATACGCTTTATATAGAAACTTGAGAGCAAAACTGATTGAGAAAGGTTTATATAATATTATCACCAGGGTATCAGCAGAAGAATTGACCGTCCTGTGCGATCTTTGTATTTGGCCAAAATTTGATACAAATAAATCGGATACGCGCTTAAATTTTCGTTTGTAGGTGTGGTACCAAAAGAACCGCATGAATATATCCCACATTGCTCTTGTGTTTAAATATTATATAGTTAAATATTTTTTTATTATATTTATATATGAATATATTTAAAGGAACAGTGAAAAAACTGGCTGACTAACAGACCTAGAATCAACGCCCAGGTGGAATAGCAGAAGCTGGAATCTTGAAATTTTGGACGATGGCCAGTCTTGGTGCGAATTTTATTCAAGGACCATCTTAGTCAACATCGTAGATATTTAAAGAATAGTTTTCAAGGATTTTTAAATAATTTTTTTTAAGGTCCATCCTAGTTAACAATGTGAATTTTTAAAGAATTTTTTTAAAGGACCCTCCAAACCATTTTTTAAAAAATATTTTTCAATGACCAACCAATCCACAAACGTGGATTTTTTAAAAACATTTTTTTAAGGTTCATCCTAGTCAAAAACTTGGATTTTTTAAAAATATTTTTTAAGGTTCATCCTAGTCAATAACGTGGATTTTTAAAGAATTTTTTTCAAGGACCATCCTAGCCATCAACGTGGATTTTTAAAAAAAATTTTTAAAGACCATCCTATTCAACAACTTGGATTTTCAAAGAATTGTTTTCAAGGACCCTCCAAACCATTTTTTAAAAAATATTTTTCAATGACCAACCAATCCACAAACGTGGATTTTTTAAAAATATTTTTTCAAGGACCATCCTAGTCAAAAACGTGGATTTTTTAGTCTTGGTGCGAAGGCCTGGGTTTTTGGAAATTTGTTCGAAAAGTGCAATAATGTACTAAAAGAAGTCAAAAAGTATCAGTCGGTTTGGCCGAAAGATTTATACCCTCAGCCAATACTAGATTATTTAAATATATTTCGACTTACGTTATAATTATTTTCATTGTTTACCCTCTATGGCGTAGGTCCCGAAGGAATGAGCCAGTATTCTGATTTTATATCGGACTTAAATCAATATGATATAAATATTGTGATGTGCCAGTTTTGGACTATATCGTCTACTTCCTTCACTTAATATGACATATGTGATAACTTTGAGAAAATGTTAATATGTGCGTGAGGGACCTGATATAGTGGACCGATGTATTTCATTTTCAGTACAGATAAAATATTGGTATGGGTAAAATTACAAGAACATTGAACATTTATATTCAATGATATGGGAAATCATAAATTCCGATAAATTACATATTCATATCAGATTTCTGGTTGGGAGTAAGAGAGAGAGAGAGAGAGATAAAAGTATTGAAAATTGTGATCCTTTGTGGTTGAGGTATTAGAAGGGGTTGGCAGATATATACCATCTTCATAACGGATCTTGTGTTAGCAAAAATGTTTGTGTGTGTGTGTGAAGTTTGAAGAGAGTTGGATGCTATTTCGCTTTCTTTGAGCGTTCTTTTTATACCCTACACCACAAGGTGGTCAGGGTATTATGTCTTTGTGCATTTGTTTGTAACAGGCAGAAGGAAACGAGATAGACCCATAGTTCCTTTTGATGATCTGCATAGAATCACATTCTGAGCCGTCCGTCCGTCCGTCTGTCCGTCTGTCCATGTATTTTTGTAAACAAAGTACAGATCGCATTTATTGCCGGATCCAGATGAAATTTTGCAAAGATCTTTTGTTTGTCCCAAGGACGAACCCTATTGAAATTGGAGATAATCGGTCAAAATTTAGATATAGCTCCCATATATATCTTCGTCCGATTTGCCTTTTATTGTGCACAAAACGTGTAATATCAGCCCGAATTGTATGGAATTTTGCATATACCACCAAATTAGGCCTGAAAATATGTATGCCAAATTTGATCGAAATCGGTTCAGATATAGCTATAGCTCCCATATGTATTGTTCATCCGATTTGTGTTTTTTGTCCACCGCCGCCGTAATATGCACTCTGTAACAACAATATTTGGGGAAATATATCAAATATAGCTCAGAAATACATTTGCTAAATTTTATCGCGATCGGTTCAGATTTGGATATAGCTCCCATATATAACTTCGTCCGATTTACCTTTTATTGTGCACCAAACGTCTAATATTTGTCCAAATGGGATGGAATTTGTCACTTACGACCGAATTGAGTCTAGAAGCTAGTATGTCAAATTTGGTGAAGATCGGTTCAGATATAGCTATAGCTTCCATATATTTTATTCATCCGATTTGTTATATTTGTTACCCACAACCGTAATATGTTCTCCGTAACAACGATATTCAGGGAAATATATGAAATACAGCTCAGAAATACCTTTGATAAATTTTATCGAGATCGGTTCAGATTTGGATATAGCTCCCATATATATCTTTATCTGATTTAAAATTAATTGTGCACCAAATAGGCAATACAAGTCCGAATTTAAAAGATACAAATGCTTCGGCATATTTAGTCCTTTGAATTATATATTATAATTATAATCATAGCTTGTATGATTGAATTCTCCCATAAAAACTTTTAATTGTTATGTGGAGCTCAACTAAATTAGGAAAGTGGTGTAGGGTATCATAAAATTGGCCCCGTACGACTTTAGGACTTTCATTACTGGTTTTTTTTTTGATTTGTGTTGATGTAAATATTGAGATGTACCAAGTCTGAATGAAATCGGATTTTAACTTCGCGTTTAGGAGCTTCATGGATATTCAAAATTTTGCAGCTGATCATGTGTTAGTAGAAATAATGGAATGTGTGAAATATTCTCTTTATATTTCACTGGATGTTTTTTCGGATTTTATGATAGTTTTGGTTATTCAAAACTTCGACCCTTTGTGGGGAGGTAACACAAGGAATTATCCGATCTCTACCATCTTTTTATCAGATCTTCTGTTGATAGAAATATCGCGTTTTATTAGCTTCAAAACTTTGACCTTTTGTGAGGGATGTACCAGAAGCTGTGAATATGTTCTATAAAATTTTGGAAGAGAAGGCCTCTTAAAGGTCTTCTTTAGATAGAAAAGCTTTTAAAGATCCTATCGAAATAAAAAATGCTTTAATTCTTGTTTATAGTTTTTTGAAGGATAGAGGACCCTAGAAAGTCTTGCGAATAGATCCGTACTAAGAAAAAGACGTCTTGGTTTGTTTATGGATAAATGGCCTCTTAAATGTCTTTTATTGAGAGAAATTATCTTGGAGGGTTTCGACATATCGAGGTTCCACGTGTATGAAGGCCTTCTTTGCATCAAAGACATTCAGAAAGTCTTCTGGAGGGTAGAAAAGATTAATCATTTAAGAAGTGTTAAAAGTCTTCTGCAGAGAAAAGATCTACTGAAGATCTCAGTAAGATCCTCTGTAAAGTTTATGGATGGAAGTCCTCCAAAAGATCCTCTAATGGTGGAATACCACCTGAAAATCTGCTTCTTGAAGGTCTATTATTTAAAGTCTTTTCTTTCTATCTATAATTAACGTGACCTTCTAAAGTTCCTTGGCATGTAGAATAGAAAACTCTCTAAAGTTATTCTATCCCTCTCTTGTTTCTTGCTTCCCCAAAATTACTCCACCTTCGTTCGATTGCATTTGTCGGACATACAACACAACTCATTTGGGTTGTAAGTCGTTTTGTTCGTTGACACTCTGTGTGTTTGTGTTGCTACTTGCTATTGTTGCTGTTGTTTTTGGTGTTATATCCGTATTAAGACTTTAAGTTATTGTTTGTTCTGTTTCCTTATTATTGCTGGTATTTTTGTTGTTGTTGAGGAACTTCTTTTGTATTATTTATGCAAATGGTGTAAAAATAGACGTAATGCTGCTATCTTTCCGATTTTGTTTTTTTTTTCGTTTCGTGTGTCATTTTGTTGACTTCAACTCTAGGCCTGAAGTTCAAGTCATCGTAACGAGTGTTGGGAGGGGGAGAAGGTTGACTATTAGACCTTTTTTGTCTCTTTTACAAAAAGCCAATGACATTTTAGCCGATTACCATATTTGTGTTTAATAGTATTTTGTTGTAGTTGCCGCTGCTTTCTTTGTTGTTGCTGCCATAGTTGTCGACTCCGCCGTCGTTGACTTATCTATATTAGTATCGCCTTTATTGGCATTTTCCTTATTGTCGTTGCTGTTTCGGTGCCATTGCCAAGCAGCCAGCCCGGCAAATAACCAGCAATTCCCTCCGACAGCCAGTCGGTCGGTCGTTATAGAAACTTAACAACAAAGTTTAAGGGATAATTTCCAAAGTCCATTAGGCTTATTGCTGGCAAACATAGCACAACAACACGACAACACAATATTGTACAATATTGTTCTGGAAAAATGAACTCCAGCTGAATGGAAAATTTTCCACATGATGAACATTGCAAAAGGAAAAGTTTTCTTTTAACCATTTTACAATTCTTCGGAAAAATTAATAATAGAAAATTCTCTATCTCGAGGATAATATGATGAAAAGCAGGGGAAAAGTTGTGATTAATTGCGTGGATTTTCTTAAGGAGGAAAAAAGGAATTGTTAAAAAAAAAAAAACAAAAATAAGTGTGGGATTTCAATAATCTGAAAGATAATGAAATGCTGAGATATATTTTCCCAAAAAAAAAAGGAAAAAAAATAATTTAAGTCCGGCCGGTCCAAACTTGTTATTACCCCCAACATGAAAATACTTGATTTCAGCCCAAATCGGGTATCCTCAAAATCTCTTTAATTTTAAATTTCCATTATATGGGGCGTATACAGATATTGAACGTCTTTAAAGAGGATTTCATATACCCTCAAAGAATCAAAATATGAAAAATTGGCGGATTTGGTTGGAAATTGATGCCGAAGCCTTTAAAAAATGTGCAAAATGTGCAAAAAATGAGCATTATTGGATTTTCCCTTTAGAACGTGGCTTTGAAATTCGTCATATGTCGGGAAATTTTTTGCAAGTAGAGTTTCAACCCTCTAGGTACAGTGAGCACTTGTCTTTTTATACCCTCAGCCATATGGTTACATTTGAAACGGCCAAAATGTGTCTCATCGAAATGACGGTTTTAGGCCTTAGGTCTTTTTGTACCAAAATTCGTCTGTCACGAAAACTCTCGAAGGGAGTATCGAATTTGGTCCAAACTGCGTACATCTTAATATTATTATCAAACTTAAAACGAGTTCGGAGATGGACAATGTCGGTCCACTCCTTTTGGTACCTCCCCCAACAAAAGGTCGAAATTTTCCAAAAAAAATATTTTACTGCACAGAAAGAGAAAAGATCATTCGATTTTGCAATTCGCAATATTTATATCAGTGCTAAAAAATGGACATTAGCGGTCCACTCCATTAAGTACCTCCCCCAAAAAGGGGCAAAATTATATCTCTTATAAAATGTGATGTAAGAGTCCGATTGTCTTAAAATTACACACATCACAATATTTTCATTAAATCAAGGTCATGTGTGAAGATGGAATATGTGGGTATTCTTGTACCTCTATCCATAGAAGGCCTTTAAAAACTTTTCAAGCCATAGAAATTCGTAGAAAACTAAATTACCTTCAAAATACCGACTACCTCTAGAAGATCTTCCGCAGTCCTTCTAATTATAGAGCGTTTTCGAAGTATTTTAGAAGACCTTTTACGAATGTTATTTCTCTAGACAATTTTTACGAAATATTCAATCACTAAAAGAGATTTTCTAGTTCTCTAGAAGACCTTCAAGAAGACATATATCTTTGGAACACCTTCAATTGATTCTCTGCCTCTAGAAGAAACGTAAACGGTCCTCAGGAGGTTTACTACCTCTAGCAGACATTAAAATATGTGTTCTGTTTGTAGAAAGCCCACAAAAAATGTCTTTACTTCTAGGAGTTTTCCATTTCTAGAAGAACTTCTTTCTTAAGAAATGTTCAAATGTCTTCAGGAGGATATTTATCCCTACAAGAGGTGTACAATTTTTAGAATTACTTGAAGATACTTCAAGCCATGTGTAAAAGACCTTCAAGAGTTTTTCTGCCTCTTAAATGCTATTTTAATTGTAGAATGCCCTCACGAGAACACTTATAAATGGTATTTTATTTTAAAGAGGCCTTTATGGAGCCTTATTCCTCTAGAAGACCTTTAGGATGTAAAATACACCTTAACCATCATTAATAGGTTGTTTTAGGTTTTTTTTACACAAATTTGACATCTTCTACCTTTTGTAAGATGTCTTTAACAGTTGTTTTAGACATAGAAATAGTGCAAGCGGAATTAAACTTCTACACGACCTTGAAGAGATCTTCTATTAAGAAGTCTTCTATCGTAAGCAACAATCCAGGAAACTTTTAATAGATTTTCTATCTCTAGAAGACCTTTTGGAAGTCTTATAATCCTAAAAGAACTTTAAAAAGTTTTTTTTTATCTCTAGAAGACCCATAAGAGATCTACTGTCCACAAAAACCCAAGGAGCTTCTGCTTTGTGTGTTCTTTCGTCCACAGAATAACGTCAGAAAGCCTTCTATCCCGAGAAGACCTCAAGAAAACAACGACGTTTAATTAAACTTTGCAGGTGGCCAAATCGTCTATCCTCAACGTGAGATGAAAAAAAAAAAGATGAAAAAGCTGCAACCATCTTCAGACTCCTGTCATTTCTAAGCTACTCGTACGAAAGCTGTTAAAATTATTGCAGTGACAGTTCGTTATATTGTTAACAAGCGTACAAAAGCATTTTGGTGAGAATTTTCCAGAAAAAAGTTATTCGTGATGGAATTCAAGCGTGATAGTGTGATTTCTTTATATTTTTGGGTGGAAAACCACAACTGGCTATCGTTAGAGCATTCCAGCGTTTAAATGTGAATAAATCTTTTGTGACTCGTACCATCGCTTGTTACCGTGATACTGGTAGCGTAGCCCGACGTCAAGGAAATGGACGGAAGAAAACAGCAACATCAGCTGAAATGGTTCGAAAAGTAAAAAAGCGACTTGATAGAAACCCGCGTCGCAGTGGCCGAAAAATGACTCGTGAGCTAAACATATCGCAATATTCCATTCGGCAAATATTGAAAAATGAGCTCGGGGTAAAGCCATTGAAATTCCAAAAAGTGCAAAAACTTACACCGCAACAGAAAAAAATAGACCCAAAAGAGCTAAAGAGTTGCTTCGCTTGGCCGCTCCAATGAGAAAACATTCGTTGTCCAGCATTTTGTAAACAAACAAAATGATCGTGTTTACGTTCCAAAGAGGTCAGCTGAAAATGTACACCTCGGTTGGCCACCAGAAGTCAAGCGCCGGCCATGGTAATGGTTTGGGCCGCCATAACAGCCGATGGTCACTCTCCGCTCGTATTAATCAACCGGGCCATCAGAATAAATGCCAAATATTATCGCGAAAATATTCTGAAGGATGTATTGAAGCCTTGGACATGCAAACATTTTGGCCGCAGACCTTGGACATTCCAACAGGACTTAGCACCATCGCACTCAGCACGCGCCACCCAAGAATGGTTACAAAATGAGGTTCCCCGCTTCATTTTCAGCGCACAATGGCCACAAAAATCTCCGGATACCAATTGGACTACCGTTGGACTATTGTGTCTGGAGTATTTTAGAAAGCAAGGTTGGCACTAAAAAATACCAAAGTGTCGATCACTTCAAGCAAGTGCTTCGCCGGGAATTGGCCAAAATACAGCAGAGCAACATTCGGGCTGCATGTGACTTTATTGGCGTGGTTTCATTGGCCGTTTGAAGGCCATAATTCGTGCCAAAGGTGACCAATTCGAACCAGTCTAAACTTATTCTAAAATTTGATACTATTTCCGACATATTTTGCTTTCATTCAATAAAATTTAATAAAAAATTTAATAAAAAATTATGGCGTTTGACTTTATTGCAGTTTTTTATCTCACCCTGTAGAGTAGCACTCTATCTGAATATTATTTTAGTAAGAAAACCAAGGATAAAAAATAAAATATTGAAATTTTAGTCTATTCCGGGACCTATTTGAAAATGTTATAAAGAAGAATTTTTGAAGAATATTCTTATCCGATATCATCACGTTTTTGAATTTTGAATCGACTGAGGATTAATTTGTTTTACAAAAACATTCCCCAAAATTTTTTGCTACCAATATTGCCGAAAATACTTAGGAATCTTAACTCCAATATTTACAAAAAAAAACTAAAACTCGGCGGAACTTCCCTGTCCTACCGACGTAAAATTTCCAAACGACTACTTTACTACTTTCATAATATTGAATTTTGTAACACTATGTAATGCCGACAGACGGCCGGACGTAAAAAATATCTTGAAGGACCTCCATGGCTGGAAACCAATTTTAATGTCTGTTATAAGTAGTACACCTTTTGGAGGATATTGAATAGAAAAACTTCTGACATTCAATGTAAAATAAAAGGCCTTCGAAAGGCCTCCTGCCACTGTACCCTCCACACCTTTTCCTCCATATACTCCCCCCCCCCTCTCTTTCTAAAATTGACCTTAGCTGTAAAATATGTAGCAATAAATGTCGTGTGTCAGACGGACGCATGGAAGTTCACAGCGCGTTTTTGATGTGCCCACGTTCGATTGACGAATGAATGCATTTGCATTTCCAGAGCATTGGCAGAGTCAGCGCATTTGTTTGAAGTTCCTTCTTTTTGTTGTTGTTGTTGTTGTTACACATTCAAAGTTCATGGTGCTATGACAACAGAATAAGAAATGCTGATGATGATGGTTATGTTTGAGAGCCGTTACGTACACATCACGTATTGAAAAGAAAATTACTTAGAATTTGTCAGCAGACATCAGCCGGCCGGCCGGTTGGCTGGCTGCGGATACGATTTAAATGGAGTCATAAAGGTGTCTGGAAAGGAATTATCAATCAAGTTGATTGTAAGAAGGAGGAAGGGGGGAACAAAGAAGAGCATTTTTTGTGGAAAGGCAATTATGCAGAAGGCCTATTGTAGATTATAGATTCTTGTGAACAGAATGCAGGTCGCATTTATTACACAATTAAGACGAAATTTTCCAAACAATATTTTTTTAGAACAAGGACGAAACCTATTGAAATTGGTGATAATCGGATCAGATTTAGATATAGCTCCCATATATCTTCAACCGATTTCGGGTTAATTGTGCACCAAGTGGCCAATATAAATCCAAATGACCTGAATTTCGGTACATCCCACCGAATTCAATCTAGAAGCAGGTACATCAAATTTAAAGAAAATCTGTTCAGATAGAGCTATAGCTCCCATATATATGTTTCATCCGATTTGGGGTTCTAGTCCATTATTACGTAATATGGGCTCCACAAGAATGATATTTGTTACCGGACATCATATAGTGCTCAAAAATACCTGTGTCAAATTTTATCGATATCGTTTCAGATTAACTTAATTGTGCACCAAATAGCCGATATCAGTCCATATTATCGGAATTTTGGCATATCCGACCGAATTCAGTCTAGAAGCTAGTACATAAAACTTGGTGAAAATCGGTTCACATGTAACTATAGCTTCCACTAAAAATCGATTCAGAATTGGATGTGGTTATTAAAAACGTTGACCCTTTGTGGGGGAGGTACCAGAAGTAATGGTCCGATCTCTACTTTCTTTATAACAAATTTTGTATTCATAAAAATATTGAGATGTACTAAGTCTGAATGGAATCGGATGTTAAATTCGCATTTCATGAGCTTCATGGATATTCAAAATTTTGACCCTTTGTGGGGGAGGTACTAGAAGGAGTAAACCGATATATTCCATCTTCACAGCAGATCTTGTGTTAATACAAATAATGGGATGTGTGAAATATGAAGGGAACCGGAGGCTTATTTCGGATTTTATGATCGTTTTGGTTATTCAAAATCTTGACCCTTTGTGGGAGGAGGTACCAGAAGCAATGGTCCGATGTCGACCACCTTTATAACAGATCTGGTGTTGGTAGAAATATTGAGATGTACCAAGTCTGAATAGCATCGGATGTAAATATCGGGTTTTATGAGCTTCATGGATATTCAAAATTTTGACCCTTTTGTGGGGGGAGGTACCAGAAGAAGTGAACCGATATGTTCCATCTTTACACCAGACCTTGGATATATAAAAATATTAGGATGTGTGAAATTTTAAGACATTCGAACACTTATTTCATATTTTATAAGCGATGAGATTATTCAAAATTGTGGCTCCTTTGTGGAGGAGGTACCAGAAGGAATGGTCCGATCTCGACCACCTTTATAACAGATCTGGTGTTGATAGAAATATTGAGATGTACCAAGTCTGAATAGAATCGGATGTAAATTTCGCGTTTTATGAGCTTCATGGATATTCAAAATTTTGACCCTTTGTGGGGGAGGTACCAGAAGGAGTCGACCGATATATCCCATCTTCACAGCAGATCTTGTGTTAATACAAATAATGGGATGTGTGAAATTTAAATACAATCGAAAACTTATTTTACATTTTATAAGCGTTGGGATTATTCAAAACTTTGACCCCTTTGTGGGGGAGGTACCAGAAGGAATGGACAGATCTCTACCATCTTTAAAACAGATCTTTTGTTGGTGGAAATATTGAGATGTTCCAAGTCTGAATGGAATCGGATATTTATTTCGAGTTTTATAAACTTCATGGATATTCAAAATTTTGACCCTTTTGTGGGGGAGGTACCAGAAGGAGTAGACCGATATATTCCATCTTCACACCGGAACATGGGTTAATAAAAATATTATGTTGTGTGTAATTTGAAGATAATCGGACTCTTACATCACATTTTATAAGCGATGAGACTGTTCAAAATTTTGACCCTTTGTGTTGGAGGTACTCGCACATAATCTAGCTCTGATAAAAATATTAGGGTTTGCAAAGTTAGAGCAAAATCGGATTATCCTTTCTCTTTCTGTGTTGTAAAATATGTTTTTCGAACTCTTGTGGGGGAGGTACCAGAAGGAGTGGACCGATATTGCCCACCTCCAAACTCGATATAAGTTTGATAATAATATTACCATGTACCAAATTTGGATCAAATCGGGTACTCCCTTCGAGAGTTATGGTGCGCACCTAGACACAAAGACATACATACGGACGTACGGACATAGCTAGATCGACTCCAAATGTCCTGAAACGGATTTTTTCCAAAGAGGCACGTATCCAATGATATATACCCTCTCTAGCCATATGACTGAGGGTATAAAAATTGAGAGAAATTGGACTGGTGAGCGAGGTCTGGTTTCTGAGCAGTTCTGTTACTCGTATAGATCGAACAATTCTGACCTAAGCTGACAAGTTATAGCCTAACACTTTGGCTGCTTGGATTTCGGTGTCATTGTCTTTCTGCTGCAACTAAGATAGGAAAAAGATCTGCCAGTTATAGCTTTTTATGACCGATTAAGCAATTGATCTTCCGAATAACCGGAAAGTAGTTTTCATTAACATTTTTGAAAATTTTATTGAATGTAAAATTGATTTTTAATTCATGTCGCACAGACATTGAAATCTCCCACTGTTTTTGTTGGCAGTTTACGATCTACCCACTCAACGAAAATGTAAAGGGCAACGACTAGTCAGGTTTGTCAGTCAGACGACAGCTACGCTAATTAGCCGGTGTTAAAATAATCAAGTCATACTTAAAGTTTTGAAAATGAAAAAAAGTGATTTGTCACACCAGCTTTTCTGTCAGGCATATGAGACCTTAAAAAGCTGTAGATAATCTCTAATAATCCCTATTTATATTTCTGCCATATTTGTCTGTAAGTTTGCCATTTTGGCCGGTTTTATGATTTTTTGTTGTTTTGAAAAAAAAAAAAAAAAAAAAAAAAAAACACCAACAACAACAGCTAAAGTGGAAATCAATGTAATCTGTTCCTCTGTCTGTCTGACAGTCTGTTTGTCTCTCAAGTTTTTTTTGTTTGTTTACTATTTTATTTCCGTTCAAAGAACAAAAGATATAAAGAAATAAAACCGGTCAAAAACGAAGCGTTTGGGGTTGAGGGGACGATCAGCAATCAAAACTGAAATCCAACATTCAAGCTGAGGGTTCTTTTGTGATAATAGAAGAAATTTTGAAAAAGAAAGAATTCAGTGAGCAGTGGTGACAAAGGATGTCGTTTATCGTTTGTTGTTTTGAGAATGGCAAAGATGTAGGGGACACACACACATTCACACAAATAATAGATGTTTTGAAGGGTTATGATAATGAAAATAGGGGAAAAAATACAAAACAACAACGGAAACACAGATTGAAGGCTAATTCTAAGACGCGTGGATGACCCATATTCATTTTGCTATTCATGGGGGAAATCTAAAGGAATCAAAGGCGGTATGAATTTTGCTGCCAGATTATTAAATATTTTGTTATATTTTGTTTTCTAAATCCCCGCAATATTTAGACAGGTAAAAATGACGAAATTCGCCATATAAAAATTTGACTTATAAAAATCCCAAAAAAATTGAAAAATTCGTTATATAGCGGCTTTGGCTAGTTTTGGAAGTGTGTACTCATGTATTTTAAAAGTACAAAAATGTACGAAACTTGTTACTATTGTTACAATTGAAAGGGACGGAGGAATTTGAAGAAACGGATGGACCTAAAATCCGAAATATTTTAATTAAACATAAATGGTATTGGCATATGTAAACAGTTTTCGAAATTTGCACTTATGTTCACGAAAAGTACTAAATGGTACAAAGTTTGGCACAATTCGAGTTCGAAGGAATGGGCGTGAATCGTGAAATTTGAAATTAACATTACTGGCGTGGTGTAGGATTGGAATATGGAGGTAGTTTGCGAAATTTGTACTTATGTACACGGAAAGTACTAAATGGTACTAAATTTGGTATAATTTTGATAGAGCCGATAGAGCTAAAATGCTGAATTTTGGAAATAAATTACTACTGTAGAATTGGTATCTTGAAATTTGAAAATAAGATCACTGTTGGAGTGTAGAATTATGATATGGAATAGTTTTCGAAATGTTCACTTATATGTACTAAAATGTATTAAATTTTGTACAATGAGGATTTAGGTGAACCGGTGGAGGCGGAACTCTGAAATTTCGAAATAAGATTAATAAGCTGGAATTTTAAAATTTGAAGGGATATAGAGAAAAAATTCTGAAAATTATTATATTATGATGATGCCTGTTTTTAAATTTGGCGGTGATTTGGAAATGCTACCTAGATTTGTACGAAATGTACTAAATGGTACTAAGTTTGGTATTGGGTGAAGGAATGGAGAGAAAAACTCTGACATTTAATATTTAGATTACTTTTGGTACTCTGATTGAGACATGGCGGTGGTTTTGGAAATGTGTACTGAAGTTGTTCGAAAAGTACCAAGTGGTACTAAATTTGGTACTGGGTGAAGGGATTGGGCTGGAATCCTTAAAATTGATATGGAGGTCTCTGTTGGTATCTGGAATTGAGAAATGGAGGTAGTTTCGTAAATGTGTACTATAAATGTACGAAAAGTACCTAATAGTACCAAATTTGGTATTGGGTGAAGGAACTGAGCTGAAATCCTGAAATTTGATATTGAACTCTCTGTTGGAATATTGAATTGAGATGTGGAGTTGGTTTTGAAAATATGTACCGTAATTGTACCAAAAGTACTGAATGGTATTATATTTGGTAATGGATGATTTGGGAATGGAGGTAAAACCCTGTAATTTGATACAGATGTCACTGTTGGTGTTTGTGGTTAAGATATGAAGGTGGATTTGGAAATGTGTACTATAATTGTTCGAATGGTACTAAGTTGTACTAAATTTGACATTGAGGTATCTGTTGGTATTTGGAATTGAGATACGAAGATGGTTTTGGAAATGTTTACTATGATTGTTCGAAAAGTACAAAGTGGTACTAAATTGGATGTTGGGTGAAGAAATAGAGCTGAAATCCAAAAATTTGGCATTGAGGTCTCTGTTAGTATCTGGGATTGAGATATGAATGTGGTTTGGAAAATGTGTACTAAAATTGTTCACAAAGTAATAAGTGGTAATAAATTGGGCTTTGGGTGGAGGAATAGAGCTGGAATTCTCAAATTGCATATTGAAGTCTCTGTTGGTATCTGGAATTGAGACATGAAGGTGGTTTTGGAATTGTGTACTATGATTGTTCAAAAAGTACTAAGTGGTACTAAATTTGATATTAGATGAAGGAATAGAGCTAAGATCCTGTAATTTGATAGAGATGTCAATGTTGGTGTCTATGTCTATAATTGTTTGTATAGTACTTAGTAGTACTAAATTTGGTATAGGGGTTTGGGTAAAGGGATAGAGCTAAATTTTGATATTGAGGCCTCTGTGGGTATCTGGAATTGAGACATGGAGTTGGTCTTGGAAATATGTACTATAATGGTACCAAAAGTACTGAATGGTACTGTATTTGGTATTGGGTGAGGGGATAGAGATAAAATTCTGAACTTTGATATTTAGATAACTGTTGGCATCTGAGGTTAACATTTTGAGTTGGTTTTGGAAGGGCGGTCTATATTTGTACGAAATGTACTAAATGGTACTAATTTTGGTACTGGATAAAGGGATCCTCAAATTTGATACTGAGTTTCTAGTGTTTACATATGGGGACGTTGAAATAGATTTGAAAGAAAAATTTAATGTGGGTCTATTTTTTAATGGGTTTATTTTGAAGACTTTTTGGTGTAAAAATGAAACATTTTCCTATTATTCTTTCCGAAAAAAAGGGAAAAAATTAGTTAATATGTATGAGGGTTTGAATAAAAAATTTTGGCAAACTGAAGAAATTGTGTATATTGGGTACTAAAAAAGCCTAACATGAACCGTTGGAAAGAATCTAAAATTTGGCGGAGGACTTTTCGCTGATGGAGTAGCGGGCACTTGCTAGCACTTAATAAATATAATTTTCGATAAGTTTTTTTTTTTCACTACAAAATTTCACTTTTAGTTTTCTCGTCATTAAATTTTTCAATGAGTCATTGGATTTTTTTTTTATTTTTGCTATTTAATTGCTAATAATTTTTTAGTAATTTCAAGTGTGGGTTTCTTTTAAATCCAAATCAAAAACTATTTCTATACCAAAGAAGATTCATTATCTGTGTGGGAGAGCATTTTTAAATAGTTAACACCAAATGCTGAGAAATTTCACAGAACAACTTGAAACAAAATAGGAATTTTTTTCTAATTTTAAAAATGTTGAAAAAAAATCTAAATTCCAATTCGACGTTTAAAATAACCACCATTTCCGTAACTGAAAGTCGGGGGAATAAAATTTGCACAAAACTCCTCCTACACGCAAAACTCAAGAGTCAATCATTAAGTTGAGCTTTTGAAACAAAACACTAGACAGGCAATCATAATTAATTTATATTTCAATTCAAGAGATCATCGACAAAAAATTAAAAAAAAAAAAATAAACCCATAAAAACTAAACTTAACTACCAATCACGTCATTATCCAAACTGCCACCGAAATAGGAAGAAAACACTTGGCGTTGAACTTTTTTTACACCATCCGAAAAAGCGAATATTGCCCATAAATAGTCATCGGGCGCTGCCTCACAATACACTGACTGACAAAAAAAAACGTCACCCTTGTCATTATTGTTTTGTTGGTGTTATTGTTGTTGTCATAATTCATTTTCCCATTAAAATGATAATTTTATTATTTTCAAGTTTGTTGGCGCATCAAAAATGTAGGGAAAGGGGGAATGGAGTTCAATGCTGTAATTTATGGTGATTTATTGAAAACACTTATTGTGCACACACACACACACATGTATAAAGATCGTCTGTTTGTTTGTTTACTTTGTGTATGTTTACACATCATTCAAACGGCGGGAGGGTGTTGAGATAGCATGGGATACTTATGTTTGGCGGATTAGATTCTTCATTTGTTGAAAATGTTTTGATAAGTGATTTTAAATATTTAAAAAATGCTTTTGTGAGCGCCTGCCTGGGACATTACCATGACCTATTTTTAATGGGGGAAACTTTATCGAAAAAATTGGAGCATTTGGTTGTCTTGATGCAGTTCTGAATTTAATTTTAATTTTATATTTGCGGATAAAATGCGCTGTATAACACATATAGTTCTCAGTATAACAGTTTTAAAAATATTTAACTGACAGTTGAATAAAAAATATTTTATGTAAATTTCAAGACAGCAACAACATCTAAGTCGGAAAAATAATTTTAATTCATATTTGTAGTAATTTATTAAATTGTTTCGTCGCAAAACTGTTATACTGAGAATAATATCTGTTATAAAGAGCATTATATTCGTAAATTGGAAATTTTGATTTACCTTCATGCACAGCAGAATCCAGAAATCGAGCTTGCTTTATTATCGATTCATATTCTTGAGGGAATACTCCGGCGAGTAAAATAGAAGTCTTATGACCACAGAGCAGCTATGGGCTTCCTCGAACGAAAAAGTATAAACGAAGCACATGCATAGGGTTTTTTCATTTGATACGAAATAGCGGATTTGAATACCAGGTTGAACGAAATGAGTTTCGGATATTTGAAGTCGATTTTGCGTTGTCCGTCCATGAAGCGGGAATTTTGAAATTTTATATTGGGTGGTAGGTTGGCGGTTGTGATTTTGGAAATGTGTACTACAAGCGCATGAATGGTACTATACTTGGTACAATTTTGGTATTGGGTAAACACGGGAGGAGTTGAAAAAACTGCAACCAACTTCAGACTGCTGCCATTTCTAAGCCACTCGTCCGACAGCTGTTAAAATTATTCCAGTGACAGCTCATTATATTGTTTACAAGCGTACAAAAGCATTTTGGTGAGAATTTTTCAGAAAAAAAGTTATTCGTGATGGAATTCAAGCGGGATAGTGTGATTTCTTTATATTTGGATGGAAAACCACAAGTGGCTATCGTTAGAGCACTCCAGCATTATGTCTCGTACCATCGCTCGTTACCATGATACCGTGTAGCATAGTCCGACGTCAAGGAAGTGGACGGAAGAAAACAGCAACATCAGCAGAAATGGTTCGAGAACTAAAGAAGCGACTTAAACGAAAATCCGCGTTGCAGTGGCCGAAAAATGGCTCGTGAGCTAAACATATCGCAATATTCCATTCGCCAAATATTGAAAAATGAACTTGTGATAAAGCCATTGAAATTCCAAAAAGTGCAAGAACTTACACCGCAACATAAAGAAAATAGACTTAAAAGACTGCTGAATTTGGTTTTCTCCGCTCCGATGAGAGAACCATTCGTTGTCCAGCAGTTTGTAAATAAACAAAATAATTGTGTTTACTCGCCAAAGAGGTCAGCTGAAAATGTGTGAAAGTCAAGCGCCGGCCATGGTGATGGTGTGGGTCGCCATAACAGCCGATGGCCGCTCTCCGCTCGTATTAATCGACAGTGGCATTAGAATAAATGCCGAATTTTATGGCGAAAATATTCTGGATGGTGTATTAAAGCCTTGGGAACGCAAACATTTTGGCCGTAGACCTTGGACATTCCAACAGGACTCAGCACCAACGCACTCAGCACGCGCCACCCAAGAATGATTACAAAAGGAAGATCCTCGCTTCATTTCCAGCGCTCAATGGCCACCAAAATGTCCGGATATCAATCCTTTGGACTATTGTGTCTGGAGTATTTTGGAAAGCAAGGTTGGCACTAAAAAATACCAAAGTGTCGATCACCTTAAGCAAGCGCTTCGCCGAGAATCTGCCAAAATACCCCAGAGCAACATTTTTGCAGCGTGTGACGGTTTCATTGGCCGTTTGAAGACCATAATTCGTGCCAAAGGTGAGCAATTCGAACAATTGAGAACTTATTCTAAAATTTGATGCTATTTCCAACATTTTTTTGCTTTCATTTAATGCCATTTAAAAAAAAAAAATTAAAAATTATGGCGCTTGACTTTGTTGCAGTTTTTTTTTTGTCTCAGCCTAAATTTCGAAAGAAATTTCCATAAAAACGTTTGAACTTAAATATATAGTTTATTCAGAGACTTATAGTAAAATTTTGTGTAGAATATTTCTTCTTTTGACACCTTTCCCCTAAAACCAAATTTTACGCTACTTTCAGGCGTTAAATCGAAAAAATGTCCGAGGAAAAATTTATCAAAAATAAATAGGGAATATTTTTTTTTTGGATTATTGATACAAATATTTTTTTGACATAGAATGGAAATAGAGATTTCTTTTCTTTGGTGACTTATAGTGAAATTTAATGAAGAACATTTTTGTCCTTGACATCACCCTTCTAAAATTAAGCTTTGTTGGAGAATTTTGCACAAACTCCCAAAAAGTACGGTTTTAACCCTAAAACGTGTATTTTTATTATACATAAATTCCTGGCGTTTAGGTAAGATTCAGACCTTTGACGTCTTCTAGGACCTATAGTAGAATTTTATGACAAATAATTTTGTAGAATATTTTTACTACCTAGGATCCCGTTTAAATGGAGTTTTTAACCAGATTTAAAAGAAGTACCAAAAAGACCCCATTGTTAATTTTCGCACAAATTCACAAATTGTTCGGAATTAACCCTAAAATGTGATATATATGATTTCATGGTTTTTTGTAGATTTTTTTGACTTCCTAGGGTCCTGTTTAAAGGCTGTTTTTAACCTTTATTTAAAAAAAGGACCAAAAAGACCCCATTCTTGACCCAATCGGGGGTTAAAATTGTTACCCTATATTCCTCGTATTATTATCTGAAATATTGCCGAAGACACTATGTACCTAGAATGCATGGATTCCAAGGAATCTTCATCCGAATTTTTTCAAAAGTCTGGTAACTTATTAGGTTTTTTTCAATTTAAGAGACACTTGTGTCCCCCTTTTTATTTATCCATCTCTTCTCCTAACTACTTAAAGTAGCAAACCATGTCCACAACAAATATACACAGGAAAGCATTAGGAAAACTTTAAAACTAGTTTACAACCCCTGATAATCCGGTTTTTGTCCTTTCCATTACACATCCTTAAAAAGTAAATTCCAAAGAAAATATAAAATTTAAACCTTGTTCTCTTAACACCTCCCCTCTCCCCTACAAGCGAAACAAACAATGGGAAAAATCTCCATTAGAAAAGCAAACAACTTAGAATGTCAATGCGTCGAGGAGAAGGGCAGCTAGGACCATCCATGTCGTCTTGCTTTGTCATAGCCGAACGCTGAGAAGGAAATAACAATTCTATGGCATTTTTTGTGCTCCACTGAAATCAGGGGAGATGAAAAGCAAAAACAAAAACAAAAAAGAATAGATGAACGCATAGAAAAACTAATGAAAAATCCATGAGCCCTGGCGGTGAAACATAAAATGCGCAATTTAATGGAAATGTGCATAGCTTGTGTGCGAGTGTGTGTGTTTGTGTTATTCGCGTTTGTATTTTTAATATAAACCTTTGGCGAGGGTACTCCAGCGTGAATTCGCAAACAACACCTGGGCTTAGTTGTTCACTTTTTTCCCCCTCGTTTTCCTCTCTCTCTCTCTCATTGTCAAAGCTTCCATTCTTCTTTTTTTCCCTTGATTTCCTCGTTCATTTGGCATTGCCTAGATTCGTTCGCTTTTTTTTATTTTGCCCAACGAAAGAAACCATTAACGGCAGCCGTGTTGAGCTCTGCACATACCAAACATAGCTGCTGCATAGCATCGCATTGCTCGCTCGGCATGGCAAAAGCTATGGCAGTAACAATTAATTTCAATGGGCCACATACGTATGTGACAGGGACAGGATAATATGGGTCAATGTCATTCGCAGTGCAGCACAGCGGTGCCCGGAGGCGTGAGGTGGGGACAGGGGTCCGTCGAAGAGCAACTGAAATACATTGCTTTGTTTTGCTTTGTACATTTATAGGCGAAACTCGGCAGAGAGGAAACGGAAAGAGCAAAGGAAGGATATGTGCGACCATAACGTTGGGTAGGGGGGACTTCTCCATCCTTATCCTTTCGAACAATACAAAACTAAAACAGAAATCCTCTTATTTCAAACTCAATTGAAATACATTGCCAATTTTCAACTCAGTGCATCCTCTCCCCAAACTTTCCCTTTACCATGAGCGTAAGCCATCAATATGGTATTGCAACAAATGTATTTGTGTGTGTGTGTGAGAGCACATAAGGACATCATGTGTAATGTCGCCATAATTAATAGCCAAAGAGAGGACAAGACATCAGCCAATATCCAAGTGGTCAGTGAGTGGTGGCGGTCTACTTGGAAATTATATTTTCTTCTAGAAGACATGGATACGAAACGTGACATAAGCCCACAAAAAGGATATTATATAATCATATACCATCTATAGACGGTATTCAATCAATGAAGAAATCTATATGTCCGAACATGCCAAAAAGATATGTAGGGCAGGCACAGATAAATGTATTTTCAAATAAATTGTGTCTAGCAAAAAAATTACACCATTTCATAGGGGAAAAATTAAACAAAAAAATTCAAAACCTTTAAAGAAGTTTTAAAGTGTACTTCTTTAAGCTAGATCGTGGATTTTTTAAAAATATTTTGTCAAGGATTTTTTTAATTTTCAAGGAACTTCAAAATCAACGAGATGGATTTTTTTAAAAATATTTTTTAAAGGATCAAATCCACAAAGTGGATTTTTAAAAAAAAATATATCATCAGGGACCAATTATTTTTTTTTTTAAATTTTCAAGGACCATCCAAGCTAAAAACGTGGATTTTTAAAAATATTTTTTAAGGACCATCCAAGTAAAATATGTGGATTTTTTAAAAATATTTTTGTAAGGTCCATTTAAGTTGACAACGTGTTTTATTTTTAAATATTTTTTAAGGACGATCCAAAGATCATCCAAGTCAACAACGTAGAATTTTTTACAAATATTTTTTCAAAGAACAATCAAGTCAGCAACTTGGATTTTTTAAAAATATTTTTTAGGACCATCAAAGTCAACAACGTGGATTTTAAAAATATATTTTTACAAGGGCAATGCAAGTCAAAAACTTGGATTTTTTAAAAATATTTTTAGGACCTTCCAAGTCAATAACTTGGAGTTTTTTTAATTTTGGAGTTTTGGAGTCTTGGAGTTTTTTTTAATTAATTTATAATCGTGTGTTTTTTACAATTTTTTTCAGTCGTGGATTTTTTATAAATAATTTTTAAGGACCACCTCAGCTATAATCGGATATTTTTTAAAAATATCTTTTTTAATCGTTGATTTTTATAAATATTTTTTTAAATAAATATTATTTAAGGACCACCTCAGCTATAATCGGATATTTTTTAAAAATATCTTTTTTAATCGTGGATTTTTTATAAATATTTGTTTAAAGGCCACCTCAGCTATAATCGTATATTTTTTAAAAATATTTATTTAAGGACACCTTAGCTAAAATCGTGAATTTTTTATAAATATTTTTTTAAGGACCACCTCACCTATAATGGTATATTTTTTAAAAATATTTTTTTAAGGACCACCTTAGCTATGATCGTGGATTTTTTTAAATAGTTTTTTAAGGATCACCACAGCTATAATCGTATGTTTTTTAAAATTTTTTTCAGTCGTGGATTTTTTATAAATAGTTTTTAAGGATCACCACAGCTATAATCGTATGTTTTTTCCAATTTTTTTTCAGTCGTGGGTTTTTTATAAATATTTTTTTAAGGACCACCTTAGGTATAATCGTGGATTTTTTTATAAATATTTTTGTAAGGACCACCTTAGCTATAATCGTGGATTTTTTATAAATATTTTTTAAGGACCACCTCAGCTATAATCGTATATTTTTTAAAAATATTTTTTTTAATGGTGGATTTTCTATAAATATTTTTTTATGGACCGCCTCACCTATAATGGAATATTTTTTAAAAATATTTTTTAAGGACCACCTTAGCTATAATCGTGGATTTTTTATAAATATTTTTTTAAGGACCACCTCAGCTATAATCGTATATTTTTTAAAAATACATTTTTTTAATCGTGGATTTTTTAAAAATATTTTTTTAAGGATCACCCCAGCTACAATCGTGGATTTCTTGAAAAATATTTTTTTAAGGACAACCCCAGCTACAATCGTGGATTTATTTAAAAATATTTTGTTTAAGGACAACCCTAGCTATATTCGTGGAGTTTTTTAATTTTTTTTTCAAGAACCCACTTGGGTTTTTTAAAATATTTTCAAGCACCAACGTGGATTTTTTAAAAATATTTTTTTTAAGACCAAGGTTTATCCTAAATTTTCTTAGAACTGTTTTTTTTTTTTTAAATATTTTTTCAAACACCAAGGTTCATTGTGAATTTTTTAAAACATTGTTTCAAGGACTAATATGGAACGTGGATTTTTTAAAAATATTTTTTCAAAGACCTAGGTTATCCTGAATTTTATAGAAATATTTTTCAAGGTCCAAGGACCAACGTGGATTTTTTAAAAATATTTTTTCAAAGACCTAGGTTATCCTGAATTTTATAGAAATATTTTTTCAAGGTCCAAGGACCTTGGATTCTTTAAAAAGACCAATGTTTATCCTGAATTTTTTAAAACATTGTTTCAAAGACTAACATGAAACGTGGATTTGTTAAAAATATATTTTTTTAAAGACCAAGGTTTATCCTAATTTTTTTTTATATTTTTTTAAGGGCCAAGGACCAACGTGGGTTTATCCTAAATTTTTGAAAACATTTTTTTAAGGACCAACATGGAAGGTATATTTGTTAAACATAGAACTTGTGGATTTTTTCAAAAAACAAGGACGACCGTGGCGTCGGAATAAATGCCGAATATTATCGCGAAAATATTCTGAAGGGAGCATTGAAGCTTTGGGCATACAAACATTTTGGCCGCAGCCCTTGGGCATTCCAACAGTACTCAGCACGCGCCACCCAACCCGGACACCAATTCGTTAAAATTTTTTTGTCTGGAGTATTTTGGAAAACAAGGTTGGCACTAAAAATATTAAAGTGTCGGTCACCTCAAGCAAGCGCTTCGCCGGGAATGGGCCAAAATACCGTAGGGCAACATTCGGGCAGCGTGTGACGGTTTCATTGGTAGTTTGAATATAATAATTCGTGCCAAAGGTGACCCATTTGAACGAATCTAAAGTTATTCTAAAATTTGATGCTATTTTCGACATTTTTTGCTCTTATTCAATAACATTTCAAAAAATGTAAAAATTATGGCGTTTGACTTTGTCGCAGTTTTTTTATCTCGCCTTGTATACCCCATGATTTTAGTTAGTGCTAGGGTATTGGCCATATTTTCCTTGTATTTTTGCCTTTAAAATTGCCGACGATACTATATACCCAAAATTTGCGGATTTCAAGGAATCAAGGAAATTTTCCAAAAGTGTTGAAGAGGGGAGAACGTCCACCCTATATTTAGGTTATTTTGCGATGTTAACTTTCAAAACTCCGATACGAGTGGCTTCCATTTTTTAGCTTTACATTCATTATTACATGAATTAGATCATGAACTTACCAATGCTAAATCGAATTAACATCATGGTATCGAACTTACCTGCAAAGAAAGGAAGAGAAAAATTAATTAGATAATGTATAAAAATGGCAATAAGACAAACTAAAATCTCAAGGATATTAGACCCTAGCTTCTTTTCAAAAATATTTTCAAATTTCAAAAATATTTTCAAATGGAAACAGTGTCTTTAATTTATATTATTTTCCTCTTGTATTAAATTCAAAATAAGTTGACATCGTTCAAGGTCGTATACAATACAAATGCCACCTCCAGCCGAGCCGCCCACTCACAACTAACCCTGGCAACTCAAACACACACACACACACCCCCAGAACTGAATCCTTACCTTCTACTACCATTACAACTACAGTTACAGTTACATTTACAGACGTAAACCAATAACCAAATACAGCTTTTCGAATTGTATGCCACAAAAACGGCAACAAATAATAATAAAAATACAACAACAATAACATTAGCAACAACATGCTGTGTAGGCAGGCGGGCAAGACAAGCTAGCATGTATACGTACAAGCATGCCAAAAGCGTAAAACTGTTTTGGAAACATGCCCAATTTGTTGATGATTCACAAGAGAGAATACAGCTTCCTTCCTTTGTAGAGCGGCGGCAGCAGCGGCAGAAAAATCATCCTCATCAGGCTTTCTCTGAGACAGGCAATGTAGCCAACGTCGTCGTCGTCATCGTCATCATCATTCTATTTCTTCTGTTCACGATAGTAATCATCATTTCCAAAAAGCTTCCGATCCTGAGGAGAATAAATGACAACAGTAATACTGATGCCGCTGATGATTATGTTGTTGGATTACACATGAGTTGGGTGGTCGGTTTGTTGGATGGATGTCTTTGGGAGCGAGGGGTTACCACGTCGAACTTAGAAGTTGGAAAAATATTTTTTTAAAAATCCACGTTGGTCCTTAAAAAAAAAATTTTAAAAATCCACGTTGGTCCTTAAAAAAATATTTTTTAAAAAATCCACGTTGGTCCTTACAAAAATATTTTTTTAAAAATCCACGTTGGTCCTTAAAAAAAATAAAATTAAAAATCCACGTTGGTCCTTAAAAAAAAATTAAAAATCCACGTTGGTCCTTAAAAAAAAAAAATTAAAAATCCACGTTGGTCCTTAAAAAAAAAAATTAAAAATCCACGTTGGTCCTTAAAAAAAAAAATTAAAAATCCACGTTGGTCCTTAAAAAAAAAAAAAATTTAAAATCCACGTTGGTCCTTAAAAAAAAAATTTTAAAATCCACGTTGGTCCTTAACAAAATATTTTTTAAAAAATCCACGTTGGTCCTTAAAAAAATATTTTTTAAAAAATCCACGTTGGTCCTTAAAAAAATATTTTTTAAAAAATCCACGTTGGTCCTTAAAAAAATATTTTTTAAAAAATCCACGTTGGTCCTTAAAAAAATATTTTTTAAAAAATCCACGTTGGTCCTTAAAAAAATATTTTTTAAAAAATCCACGTTGGTCCTTAAAAAAATATTTTTTAAAAAATCCACGTTGGTCCTTAAAAAATATTTTTTAAAAAATCCACGTTGGTCCTTAAAAAATATTTTTTAAAAAATCCACGTTGGTCCTTAAAAAAATATTTTTTAAAAAATCCACGTTGGTCCTTAAAAAAATATTTTTTAAAAAATCCACGTTGGTCCTTAAAAAAATATTTTTTAAAAAATCCACGTTGGTCCTTAAAAAATATTTTTTAAAAAATCCACGTTGGTCCTTAAAAAATTATTTTTTAAAAAATCCACGTTGGTCCTTAAAAAAATATTTTTTAAAAAAATCCACGTTGGTCCTTAAAAAATATTTTTTAAAAAATCCACGTTGGTCCTTAAAAAAATATTTTTTAAAAAATCCACGTTGGTCCTTAAAAAAATATTTTTTAAAAAATCCACGTTTGTCCTTAAAAAAATATTTTTTAAAAAATCCACGTTGGTCCTTAAAAAAATATTTTTTAAAAAATCCACGTTGGTCCTTAAAAAAATATTTTTTAAAAAATCCACGTTGGTCCTTAAAAAAATATTTTTTAAAAAATCCACGTTGATAATCCTTGTTCCTTAAAAAAAATATTTTTTAAAAAATCCACGTTGATAATCCTTGTTCCTTAAAAAAAAATATTTTTTAAAAAATCCACGTTGATAATCCTTGTTCCTTAAAAAAAAATATTTTTTAAAAAATCCACGTTGATAATCCTTGTTCCTTAAAAAATATTTTTTAAAAAATCCTTGGTCCTTAAACAAAATATTTAAAAATCCCAGTTGATAATCCTTGGTCATTGAAAAAATATTTTTAAAAAATCCACGCCCAGTTCTCTTATCTTAAAATAAATCCACGTTTATAATC